>NC_139353.1:151598662-152798662 GCF_055883805.1 Amblyomma maculatum | reverse complement strand
CAGCTTCGTAATGAATGAATCCCCTTGTAACGTCATTACCTGTCGTGACGGTACATCGCGCGCCCCTTGTCGAACACAACCAGCATCTCATTGAACGAATTAAAGTTCACCGGCGTTCTATAATTCGCATCCAGGAAAGGAAAGGCGCAGTGCCTGTCACTCGCGAAATCTCGCTATCATTCTCACTGTGAGTTCAGTTCAGTCGTTCACTCGTGTCCGACTCTTAGTGACCCTATGGACCATGTCACGCCACGCTTTCCGGTCTTTCACCATCTTCATAACATCACATGACTTCATCTGCAGTGCCTCGAGGATGCCATCTAACCATCGCGTTCGCTGCCTACCCCTTCTCCAGCGACCCTCAACCTTTCCCAACATCAAATCTTTCTCCAGCGACTCCTCTCTTCTCATCAGATAACCAAAGTAGCTGAGTTTTAACTTTAGAATTTGACCCTCCAATGACCAGTCAGGGTTTATGGTCGACAATATCGACTGATTTGATCTTCTGGCAGTCCAAGGAACTCTCAAGAATCTTCGCCAGCACCACAATTCAAATGCGTCAATTCTTCGGCGGTCAGCCTTTTTCACAGTCAAACTCTCGCATCCATACATCACAACTGGAAAGACCATAGCACGAGTTATACGGATCTTGGTTGGCAGACTAATGTCTCTGCTCTTTACTAGGCGGTCAAGGCTAACCATTGCTCTCTTTCCCAGAAGCAGGCATCTCCTAATTTCATGGCTGCAGTCTCCTTCCGAATTAATCTTGGAGCCCAAGAAGAGAAAATCTGTCACAGCTTCCACTTCTCCATTGATGCTCCAGGACTTGATAGGGCAAGACGCCATGATCTTTGTCTTTTTAATGTTCACTTTAAGCCCAAACTTCTCACTCTCTTCTTGTACGCGCATCAGAAGTCCTTTGAGTTCCACTTCACTTTCTGCCATTAAAGTGGTATCATCCGCATATCTAAGGTTGTTGATACGTTTTCCAGCAATCTTCACGCCAGCTGAAGACTCGTCCAGACCGCCCTTCCTCATGATGCACTCTGCATATATGTTAAATAGGCAGGGCGACAGTATGCAGCCTTGCCTCACTTCTTTCTCGATCGGAAACCAATCAGTAAGACCATGCCCAGTTCTGACTGTGGCCTCTTGCCCTTCATACAGGTTCCTGAGGAGACAGATGAGGTGACTTGCAACTCCCATCTCTTGGAGAGCTTGCCACAATCTGCTGTGATATACGCAGTCAAACGCTTTTGCATAATCAATAAAGCAGAAGTGCATGGGTTTCTGGAAATCTCTTGCTTTTTCCACTTTTCTGCGAAGGTTGGCAATCTGGTCTCTAGTTCCTCTGCCCTTGTGAAACCCAGCTTGCACGTCCGGAAGCTCCCGATCCACATACTGCTGCAGCCTACCTTGGAGAATTTTCAAAATCACCTTGCTAGCATGCGAAATAAGCGCGATCGTGCGATAGTTGGAACAATCTTTGCACTGCCTTTCTTTGGGATGGGGATGTAAACTGACCTCCTCCAATCCTGTGGCCACTGCTCGGTTGTCCAAATCTTCTGACATAATGTATGCAGAATGTTAGCAGCGTCATGGTTGAGGTTTTGAAGCAACTCAGCTGGAATACCATCAATTCCGCTAGCTTTGTTCTTAGCAAGGCTGGCTATGGCCCACTCAACTTCACTCTTCAGGATACCCGGCTCGAGATCAGTAATCACAACTGTCTTATGTTGGGTTTGCACTTTCGGGACCTTCTTGTACAGTTCTTCTGTGTATTCCTGCCACCTCTTCTTTATCTCTGAGACTTCAGTGAGGTCCTTGCCTCGTTTGTCCTTTATCACGCCCAGCTTATCACAGAAGCTTCCTTTGATATCTTTGATTGTCTTATACAGAGCTCTTGTGTTCCTTAATTGGCTGTTGTCCTCAACTGCTTGGGACTGTATGTTAAGGAAGGCATTCTTATCTCTCCTTGCTATTTTCTGAAAATCCGCATTGAGAACCTTGTATCTTTCTCTTTCCCCCATAACTTTTGCCATCCTCCTTTCCTCAGCTATTTGCAAAGCCTCTTCAGATAACCAGTTTTCTTTCTTGCATTTCTTTTGCTTTGGAACTACCTTAGTAGCTTCTTGTATTATATCACGAACATCGGTCCACATCTCTTCGGGCTCTCTGTCTTCTAGATCTAATTCTTGAAATCGATTCCTCACTTCCACAGCATATTCTAATGAAATTTAGATCCAGATCATACCTCCTCAATCGAAGCTTAATTCTCACTGCAGACAAGGGTAATTATGAAGAGCGTTGTGGTAACACGCTGGGCAGGCGATCCAAGGGATGGAGATTCGATTCCCCGGTAGGAGACAAAGTTTATTAGTTATTTTTTAAGTACCACAGCAACCGCTAAAGCGTGACACTTTTGCTGACGACAGTGATGAGTCATTAAAGGCTTTCGCCTTAATTGTGGTGCCATTTCTCACATGCACCACTTAAGAGACTTCATAGATGTCCTGCCTTTTTACCCTTCTGAGTGTTCAAAAAACTATTACGTACATTCACACGTGGAAACCGTAGGGGCCATCAATTTAGTTTTTTGTTACCGGAAACGTCCTCTTATCACCCGTGTAAAATAATATGCACCACCGAGTTATGTTTTCGCCGATTTGTGGCCCCGTTGTGCCAGTGTTTACTCATTGTTTTCTTCAATGTCTGCATACAGTGGGCATTGCACGCTTTACTGCCTTGTTTCGCAGTTTTACACAAAATCCCCCTTTTTTACCACTGAGTAGGCGCGGTCTGTTTGCAACAATTTTGACGCACCAGCTCTCATTGCTACGAATATGACACTATATATTTTGCTCTTTTATAAAAATTTTAGCCCTTAAGGACTACGTTTCAAGCAATCGTCTTCCTTTTGTTAGAAAAACTGTACCTTGCCAACAGGGACATGACTAGGTGGGAGGGACACGAGCAATCCAGTAAAGGGGTTTAACCCAGTTTATATGTTCCTCCCACATATTTCGGCCCCAGTTTACTAACTATAATGATTTACGAACATAATATGATATGCCAACAAGCTAACAAACTTCCATCATAGCCTTTTGCTCTCCTTGACTGGGGCAGTAATTTTGCGGGAAGTTATGACTCGTGCCACCCTGTAAAAAGGAAAAGGGTCTTTGGGAAGATCAGGGGGCATTTGAGCGTTGTCACACGCACAAACTAATCATCATGGTCCGGCTGGTGTGACATAATACGAGAACTCGTGCCAAGTAATCCCAACCGTCTAAACAGGACCCTACTGAAAAATCCTTATAACTTTTGTACAGGAAATCGCATACAGGTTTACTGTACAGAATCTGGGATACAGGATTGTTGGCTGTTTCAGGAAATTCCTGTACTGCCTTGGAAAGTCCGGAATGAAACAGCGCGGAATGGCCTGTATGGTTGACGGCCCTCGCTTCCGGAAAGAAACGCGTCGCCAGGGTGGAAAAAGCATGAAACAATACAAAATAATACGACTACATAGAAAATAATAAATAAAATAAAAAACTTTTATTACCAATTATGGAATCGAACCTCGGCCCTCATGGTCTTTAGACGGGCACCTTAACCACCACTCTTTTTTTTTCAGCATGGTGTTTATTACATGCTTTTAAATTCAGCGTAGAGTTATAAACATTATTTACAGAGTAATCAGCCTGTAGGCGAAACGTCCAATTGGAACATACAACACAACACCACTCAACTAAAATACGACTTAGCACAACTTCACTAAAACGGTGGCAAGTAAAGACAACACATCAAAAATGGCAGCCAGTCAGGTTGATGGTCACTATCTTCGTAAGTGTCTCTAAGCTGGTGTACCATCTGACCAAAATGAGTAGCGGGGGAGATTAGAGGTTCAGCATTCCGGTCCAACATACGAGTTTTCCATGGGCTGTGCAGTCCATGGAGGAAGATCATGTCAAAGGATTCGTGGTCATGTTCGGTGGTTATCAAATAACGCACATGGTGGCAATTCAAAATAAAGCCTTTCTTCAATGTTCTTTACAGAACGTCCCAAAATAATATTGCATCTTTGCAGGCAATAAACCAGTGTTCGATGGTTTTAGGTGTATCACATAACCGGCAATTAACAGAAAAAACGAAAATATTTTTTTCTGAAGCCACACTTTAAAAGGCAAAACCTTGGTATGAAGTTTAAAGAAAAATGTTTCAGTAGAAGGCGAGATCAGCATTTTGCGCACCCTTTTTAACACATCATGCTCCATATTATTGGAATTGAGTGAACGATGTAAGGGAGGCGGGAACAACATAGATATGAAATTATGGTATATATTTTTCCGTGAAACAAAGAATAAGTACTCATAAGAAAAGCAAACCGCCAGAAAACGCACTGAATCGTAAATTTCTTTCATGAAACCACATAAAACCAAACCAAGAGACCACTAAGTTTGGAAGAAGGTTCACTAGATTAGTGTGCAGGGATGCTCTGGTAATTGGATGGGAGCTATTACGGAAAAAGAAGCAACGAGCTTCTAACTGTCTGATATAGATATGTGTCAAACCTAGTCCGCCAGCACAAACAGGCCTGAATAAGTTATCGCGCCTCATAGGCTCAAAACTGGACGACCATATGAGCGTCGCAAACGTTCTGTGAAACCTGTGGATTTAATTCCTCGCGCAATGGAGTACCTGTAAAAAAATAAAGTTTTGTAGCCAGAAACATGTTACATGCCTGTGCTCGACTAAAATTGATAGGCGGTGCGGAACAAAAGTCTGAGCATAGCTTTTGAGTGCCGTGACCCGCTCTTTCCGGTAACGTCCACTAAACTTGAATGCATGAAGGGGAATCGAAGGTATTTAGGGGGAACACGAGACCATTCAATTCCAGCATAATAAGTCGGCATTGCTCCCCATGAACCGAACCATAGATCCGAACTCTTAGACTTATTCATTTGAGCGCCAGATACAATCCCAAACAGCTCAATGATGGTTATAATTTTGTCAATGCTGGGTTTGTCTGTGCAGAAAAACGCCAAATCATCGGCGTACGCAAGCCCTTTCACTTTGTTACTGAAGGCAACATAACCATGGATACTGTGGTTTTGCAGTACACTCAAACAATGTGGTTCTAGGTAGAGGGCAAAGAGCAGCAGTGACATAGGTTAACCCTGCTTCACGGACGATCGAATTGGCACAGGCTTTGAGAGATCACCGTTAACAATTAAGCGAGTGGAACAGTTGTCGTAACAAAGTTGCACCCCTTTCAGTACAGTTGATTCATCATTTGCACGCTCGAGAAGAGAAAATAGAAACGAATGCCGACACGATCAAATGCCTTCGCAAGGTCAATCTGGAGTAGAGCAAGCTGCTCATAAAAGCCAAAGTAAGATTCGATAATTGTACGTGCAATATGCATGTTATTTTGTATGGAGTGTCCACTCAAGCCACACGTCTGATGAGGGCCAATGAGAACCGTCATGGCATACTGTAAACGATTCGATAGAACTTTTGCAAAAATTTTGTAGTCCACATTTGCCAACGTGATTGGCCTATAGCCATCGACTGAGAGCAATTTTTCTTTATCCGTACTCTTTGGAATTAAGACTGTGTGTTTCCTAGTAAAGGACTGAGGAAGGAACCCCACATCGAAACCTAAAGCGAAGATCTGCAGCAAGATAGGGCTCAGCAAAAGTTTAAAAGTTTTGTAAAACCCGCACGATATGCCATCAGGGCCAAATGTTTTGGAGAGGGGTAATTGGTCAAGTGCGTGCTCTATTTCTTCCAACGTGAAAGGGCCATTGATAAGAGCACAGTCTTCATCTGATAAAGGCGTTATAAGAGCTTTAAAGTTAGCTAGTAGATCCGAATTAGAAGTAGCAGAAGCGTCACTGAACAGTGTCGTGTAATAGCTCACAAACACAGAGATTTGTCACACGTTTTCTTTACTAGGGTGCCATTGGACATCATTCCCGGTATCAATTTGGCCGTAGCATTACGGTGCTCATCAAATAGAGCTTGTCGCGTAGGGGTTTCAGGGTGCAATGCACGATTTGTACGAGATGGAACTCGGGCGCCCCATGTATCTTGCAGCGTCCTGCTTTTGTAAGTCACACTTTACCCTAGCAATTTCGTCTAAATATACTCCAGGTGCCTCACATTCTAATTCATAGAGGTAATACAAACTCTTATGCAATGTCCTCTCTTGTAATTTCCTGTAAAATGACCTAACAGACGCAATTTCAATAGATATATCCGCACCTCCTGTTTAAACAGCTCCCATGCAGCAAATATTGGCATGGCACCTGTCAAACACACTTGTAGCTGGGAGCGTATCCGAAAGGCAAACGCCTGATCATTTACAAGTGAAGAATTTAGCTTCTAAAGCTCCCATTGCGGCCTAAATTTTGAACAGTAAGTTCTCCCGAGCCGAGAAACCACCACACAATGATCTGAAAACGAAACCGCTACAGTTTCACACAACAAATCACGGGAAATCAGCGTGGAAGAAACAGAAATCTTGTCTAGGCGCGCGTGGGACCTCCCCTGGATATGCGTGAATAGTGGAGTTGCATGACATGAGGCCCCTGTATCAATGAGTCCTGAATCATCTATAACACGCGACAACACTTCGCCACTTCTGTATCTGTGTACACTAGGCCCAGCACGATAATTCATGCAACATACACAATTAGTCTCCCATTAGCACAACATTCTTATCACAATCTAGGAGGTTAGTCATGGCTTCAAACGTATCAACACGCTCAGCTGCACTATTAAAAGCATAAATGTTGATAAGTCTTCATGGCTTCCCGTGGAGCAAAAAATCACAACTCATTAGCCGCCCATCAGAGTCAGTATAGTAAGATAACCCAGAATAAGGGAGAGCCCTTCGCAGAAATAGGAAGCTACCCGCCGAAAAACCAATAGCATGCGTCACAATAACATTGTAATCAGACAAAAAGGGTCCTAGTGCCCTCTCTGTGTCCTGCTCACTCAATCTTCGTTTCCTGGACGGCGACAAAATCAAGCCGCCTGCTGCTGAAAAGTCGACGAAGTTCCACCTGCTTCTGATGAGACCTAAAGCCTCCCACGTTCCAAAATAACGGCTTGAGGGGCAAGTTGGTGCTGCATCGTATTCAGAAATGTGGCGCAACAAACACAAACACAAGAGAAGATACACAACACACACGCACATTCAGCGTTGCAAACACTAGCTCCTCAGAGGTCGCCATGGTGACCACACAAGGACTAACTAGGCTTTCATTTGTCTCTCCGGAGACGGCGACGTCGCCTCCGGACCTCCACCACGACTGCGGGAACGCGAACGTTGGCACTTCCCCTTGTGTTTTGACGTGCGCCGGCGGCGGCGATGCTTCACGCTTACCAGATCATCATTTTCACTCGCGTCAGATGCGCATTTTCTCTTGCGCTGATGAAGATGCTCTTCAACAAGAGGGACGGCCTCAGCTGCAGGTAGAGTGGGCTGACCTGCAAGCTCTTCCTCGGCGTTGACCTCCGTGGCTGGAGTAACCGGGGCGGTATCTTTGGCAGCATTAGAACAGGTGGCAGGCTCCTTATCATGTGCCGGATTCGGCGTCTCATATCGAAGCAGCGTCTTACTTTCCTTGGAGTCACCTTGAGGAACAACCGTTGTATTAGCTGTGGTAGCCGTGTCCACAGTAGCAACTGAGAGGACACCAGCCGCGTCAAGCACTTCTGTGGCGTCCATAATATGCTCTTGTATGACGTCTTCCGGTGGCCGCACACAATGCCGCAACTTGTACGCATAGGTAACGATGCACTCTTCTACGGTGTGACCGAACCGTCGGCAGTCGTCACAATGCGGAGTACGGCAGTGCCTACGGATGTGGTCAACACGGGTGCATCGGAGGCAGAGCGGTGGCCTCCCTGGTATTAAAACAAGGCTCTGTATACCACAAATAGTCAGTGCATGCGGGACGTCGCCAACGCCGACTCCTTCAGCGAGAGACACAACATCATCCCGGTTCAGCGTTCTCAAATCTTCCATGTCCGCCACTTTAAAATTTTCCGTCGAAATGGAAGTCACCTTCCCGTACGCCTGTAGTGCCTCACGTATGAAGGCATCTTCCAAGCGTTCGGGAAGCCACAGAAGATTCAATTTCACCACGTTTTGGTTCTGGGTCCACAACGACACAACGGCGGCTCTTAACGACAAGATCACCGCAAGCCACCAATTTCTCTTTCGATTGTGCAGACTTGCAGGTGACCATCCATACATGAGACATTTGAAATTGGCCAATTGAACTAATTTCCTTGAGGTCCACAACATTCTGACGGGAGTCTCTGAAGTCTTGTGCCCGGTACGGGCGTCGGGCAAGGTCCGCATGCAAGAAAACGGAGTCAGCGACCAGCTTACCTGCTGGCAGACGGGGCAAAACAATCCGGTATTCATTGCTGCTGGCATTAGCCTGAGCAGTACCTCGTCCAGAGGCCGATTGAAGCCTTTGAGTTGAGAACATCGCGAAACGCAACCGCTTTGAACAGCGTCTTCGTCTTCTTCACTACTCTGTATACAGTGGTTTAGAGTTACAATGGTTGTTATTCAGTATGTGTAGCTAATTTTCCTTTTTCGTACTTCGTATAATTTTTTCGCTGTAGAGTTGATGGCCGTAATTCACTGATCGCCCTTTAAACACGCTGAATCTTTTTCCAGGCTATCACGATGGTTTACGAATGTCTCGTATTTTTATAATGCGTCGCTTTATTGCAGGCAAACCTCAAGATATAATTTTCTAGTGCTGATGTGTTTTTCATCGTCTACGAACGCTTGTAAGTTTTCCTACATACAGAGATATCCGGTGCACTAAATACTTTTAATACAGGGCGTTTCAGCTTGACGTGCTACGAGTGGAGCCGCGACGTCAATGAATACATTTCCAATGAGCGGTCTCAATACGTAAACATTCGAGAACGCGTCGTCCGGTGCGCGGCTATCTGCGCGTCTTTCGATGGTCAGCGATGTTTGTTTATTTTATATCGAGCAGTTTTTTGTCATTGCTAGCGAAACGATACGTTCGTGCTTCCACTTTCGTGTTGAAGGTGGCAGATCTTCAGTCGCAGATATGAAGACGCACCGCAAGATCGTACGAGCTGCAGTGACTGTTGCACGCCCAAAAGCAACGCGACGCGCGTACATGCTTCCTAGTGCACACTTCAACGGCTTCGTATTTTCGAGGTATTTGTGAAACAATGCGTGTCTTCGTATAGAGAATAGTTCTATATGTTTGGTATCATGCTTATTTAGTGCGCTGGCGTGTCTGGCATGGTCATTCTGGTTGCGTTTCATCGATCGGCCCGGCTTCTGTTCAGAAGTGGAAAAACTCTGCCCGGTATCAGTTCCGGAAAGACACGTTCGTCCGGTTTTTGGTTAATTGATACAGGCTTAACCGAAATTAAACCGCGCGGAGCTCTCATTTCAAAAATTCCTGTATAGTCCGCGGCCTTTGTTTCACAAGAAAAACTGGACGCCAGGCTGCAAAAATCATGCAGAGCTACAGAATAATACAATAATATTTGAAAACGAAAAAAAAAGAATAAAAAGACAGAAAAATGGAAAAGAAAAAAATTTGCGCGTTTTTTAGACTTCGGTCTTCTCGGTCAGCAAGCACGCACTTTAACCCCTACACCACGGAAGCATACGGAGGCAGCGGTTATATTTCTGCTTATGTAGTCTACACTGCTCTTTCGTAGTTTGTGTATTTTTGTAGCCTGTAGAATTTGTGGTTGTAATTGAACGATCGCCATTCAAACACGCTGAATCTTTTTCCGGGCTATCACGCAGGGTTATCCGTGTCCCGCATCTTTACAATGTATCGCTTTCTTGCAGACAAACCTCGGGATGTCACAATTTACTAGTGCTTATGTGTTTTGTCATCGTCTTCGAACGCGCGCAATTTTGCTACATATAGATATATGCGGTGCACCAACTCTTGTAATACTACTTGTTTTAGCTTCACCTGCTGCCAGCGGAGCCGCTACATCAATGAACTTACTTCTGACCAAGTGTTTTGCGTACGTAAACACTCGAGGAAGCGACTCCCAATGTCCGGCTGACCTGTGCATATTTCGATTGTCAGCGATATGTTTCATTTATTCTCGAGCGTATTTCATCCTCGCTAACGAAACACTACGTTCTTGCTTGCACTTTCGCGTTGAAGGTGGCAGATCTTCAGTCGCAGATATGAAGATGCACCGCAAGTTCGTACAAGCTGTAGCGACTGTTGCACACGCAAAAGCAAAACGCGATGCGTTTGTGTACTTGCTAGCGCACCCATCTTCTTATCTTCTAGGTATTTGAGAAAAAACGCGTACTCCACATATACAGAAAAGTTGTAACGTATAATATGTATGGTTTCATGTTTATTTAGCACAAAGACATGTTCCGACGTGGTCATCCTGGTTGAGCTTCACGATCCGCCCGAATTGTGTTGAGAAGCGAAAATACTCTGTCCCGTATCAGTTTCATTCATATCGGGTTTGTCCGGTTTCTGTTAAACCTGACGTGGCCTGTCTTGTGTATGAGGTCAATACAGGACTGGTCCGCCATTTCATATCCATACCGGACTGGGATGTCATGTATGAGATGCATAATGGAAATGGTCCGCCCTGTATTAACTCTATACCGGACCGTACCGTCCGGATTCAAACTCATACCGGACATGACCTGTCCGAAATAAACCCGAGTAAGCTTCGTACAGGACTGGTCACACCGGAATGAAATTTATACGGGATAATACAGGAGCGGTTCAATCCCGTTTGTCGCGATATGGGATTTTTCTCTAGGGGAAGCACATGTAGCCGCAGCGGTGGCTCTGTAGCTTTGGCGTTCGGCTGCTAGCTGACCCCAAGATCATCGGTCAAATTCTTGCAGTGGTAGAGAATTTTTATGGGAACAAAAAGCAAATATACCCTGGTTCTGTGCAACGTCGGTGGTTTAAATTAAACGGATCCCTCCACGAGGGAGATTACGCATATTCCATGTGCAGCTTCAGAACATACAACAATGCACACCATTCCATATCAAGATAGCCCCACATGGTTTAGAGTCTATCTCATATCGTTGCCCAAGTTAGTCATGAGAGGAATGTAGACATAGGTAGAGTTTGAAATGCCAGAGTCCACTTAGTGTAAGCTTCCGTACAAGCTTAGTACAAGGCGATGCTTCATGGCGCCTGCCTTCTTGGTTCGTTTACTGCTTGCACTCTACTATATTTTGAAAGAATTTCAAAATTAATTAAACTTTGTAATGATGTACCTATGACAATGACTAGTCTACTTTGTGAACAACAGCTGTGAGTACACTTAAGCTCCGCCATCAAGGGCTGCGTGCATGTAGTCTTTGCTCGCTTATTTACCATTTATCAATCCCCAAATTCCTGCCTCTAATATATCATGCATATTGATTAGGTACAGTACAAAGTAATTACGTCCTCCAGCTACCGGTCGTCCCTATTGCAAAAACCAGTGCCACTGGTCCCAGCGCCCCAGCGCCATACCTGATTATGGTCCCAGTATGACGCTGGAAACTGGGCGCACTGGAACGCGGCATACTGACGCTTTGCACTGGCGGCACTGTTCGCCCGGAGAAAAAAAGGCGTGGGATAGAAATTAAAAAGTAAAAAGTAACGAAACAAGTTAGGTCCATAAAAAAAACCTAAAAACTGAGTAAAATAAAGAAAAAAAAATGACAGCACCAAACGCGCTTCGAACTCAGTCCCTAGGCACATACTAACCCGTAGCTCAGCACGCTAACCACTTGGCCACGCCGTGAATTTTTTTTTCTTTATTGCATGGAAAAACTTCCGTAAAAAGGAACAACTCCACTTACTTAAACATGTCCATGTCTAAAGTTACCGGGCTGCTTAATACGAGCCCGTCATATCCTCAGCCCGACAATGCACAATCATTAGAACATCAAAAGTCTGGGAGACATACACATGCGTCTAGATACGGCATCCAGTTTGGAGGTTCTTCACGTGCAGCATATACACTTCTCACCAAAGCACACTGCTCCCGAAACACGGATTTCGACGATCTTGGTGGCTCTGCATGCCTGTCGATCATGCGGCTTTTCCAAAGGCTGAACAGTCCCATCAACACAAATAGATCGTAAGGCACGACAGAGTTTTTGTCAGGAGGCAAAAATCTAATTGTATAAGGCGTAATTTCAATGTCCTTTTTAAGAGTTCTTTGTAGTATGTCCCAAAAACACATAGCATCACGGCACAGAATAAAGCAATGCTCAATTGTCTCAGGCACGTTACAGAGACGACAATTTACCGACCAGGGCACAAACATCTCCTTATTGTGAAGAAATGTCTTGACAGGCAACGTCGCTGTATGTAATTTGAAAATGAAGGTTTTTGCAGCTGCCTGAATGCACATTTGGCTAACACGCTTTAGAACAGTGGTGTCCTAAAACCCCAGATAAGGCTACCGATACAACGGTGTAGGGAACAGACTCAGTGAGAGCCTGGGTCATCTGCTTTCTCGAGAGGCTATACAGGTAATCTACAGAGAAACGCACAGTGAGAAAATTGAAAGTGTCAGCAACCTCCTTAAGGAGTATCCATAAATGCCCCTCACGAGCCTGCCCAGTTGGTGCGAATAAGTAAGGCAAATGTGGACTAAGGCGCCTTATGAGCACAGTTACAAGAAACGGATGGTTTGCCGATTTGAAAAAGAAAAAACGGGAGACAAGTTGATGCACAAACAAGTGAACAAGGCAAACTCCACCAGACTCTAAGGGAAGAAACAAGTTGTCATGCCGCATGGGCTCCCATTGAGAGCGCCACACAAATGTTGCAAATATTCTGTGTATAACTTGTACTTTGCTCCTCGCACAATGCAGGACTTGAAGGACATACGCAAGCTTTGCAAACAAAAATATGTTATAGACCTGTGCCCTAGCAAACACTGAGAGTTCCCTACCCATCCAAGCCTGCGTTTGTCGCCGCATAGGCACGATTTGTGAATCCCAGTAGGCTGCGCTGTTACGAACTTGGTGCAGCGGAACCCCTAGGTACTGAAGAGGACTACAGTCCCAGCATATGCCTCCAAACTGGCTTGGTCTAGTGCCCCAGTGTCCCAACCAAAAACCTTTGGATTTATCGAAATTAAGGGCCGCGCCTGATACATCGCAGAACTGTTCAGCCAAGTGTTCAAGTACACTCTTTTCGTCAGAACAAAAGAGGGCGATATCGTCCGCGTAAGCTAAAATCTTAACTTCACATTGAGCCAGAGAGAAACCATGGATGGCTGCACTGTTAATTACACTGAGACAGAGGGGTTCCAGATATAAGCCAAACAACAGTGGAGACAGTGGCCATCCTTGACGAACAGATGATTCCAGTGGTATTGGTTTCGTTAGCTCCTGATTAACAATTAGTCTTGTATACGAGTTCATATAGCACAGCCTTATGCCTTTGAGCAAAACGTCACCAATGTTTGCATTCTCCAAGACCGCGAACAAGAAATTGTGCCGAACTTTATCAAACGCCTTCGCCAGGTCAATTTGAATCAGAGCTACTTGGCCTGTCTCATCTGATACTGTCTCGATTACTGAACGTGCAATATGGATGTGTGTTTGAATACTGCGCCCTCTGATACCACACACCTGATGCGAACCTATCAAGTCCATGATAACCAGGTGCAAACGAGAACAAAGGACCTTGGCAAAAATTTTGTAATCAACATTACAGAGGGAAATTGGACGATATCCTTCAACAGTTTTCAACCGATTAGTATCTTTGCTTTTGGGTATTAATATTGTGTGGCCTGAATAGAAAGTGGGAGGCAGGAAACCCACATCATAAGATGCTTGGAATACTTCCATCAAAACAGGCATTAGGCAAGGCGAAAATGTTTTATAAAATTCGCTAGTAATACCATCTGGGCCAGGAGATTTCTGGTTCTGAAGGTCTGAAATGGCTGATTTAATTTCTTCCAAAGTGATGGGTCCCTCTACTACAGCACATTTCTCATCGTCTAGTCGAGGAAAGTTCTCAAGTAAGGAATTATAATCGAAACCCTGATTTGGATCTTTACAACTGCCGAACAGCTTTCGATAATAATCATAGAAAGCAGCAAGAATACTAGGAGCATCACTATATGTGCAACCACCATACTGAATTTCCAATATTTCCTTCGTAAGAGCATTCTCTCTTTCATCACTGAGGGCCCGACGTGAAGGTTGCTCGTCAAGAAACCTTCGAGTCCTAGATCTTATTAGGGCCCCCTTGTATCTTTCCGTCGCAATTTGTTGAAGCTCTGCCTTTACGTTATTAATTTCTTCAACATAGGCACCCGGGCTAACCCTCTCTAGCTCATGTAGCTCAGTTAGAGTGCGCCCAAGCTCACGAAGGTGGTGTCTCTTTAGGAACGCGATTCTTGCAGAGGCTTCAATTGCTAAGTTTTTGGTTTCCTGTTTGAACAAGTCCCATTTTTGAAAAACTGACAGATCCAATGTTTGCATTGGATACACGCCGAGAACTGGATTTCTTCGAAACATTTGTGCATTTTATGTCATGACCCGCATTTATAAGGTTGGGACTTTATGTTTCGCAGTCTACAGGTTATCGCTACCGCTCTAACAATTACAACTTCTTGATCATTGGAGCTTGCTGTCTGCTCTCAGCACTTGCAAATGATGTTCTGGGTGCCTTTGCGCGCTATTTTGTGCACTGGAATCATTTTAACATGTGGAGTTTGACATCGCTGGCAAATTTACCAACGCCGGCTCTTCGGTGGTGCTCTGCTACCGTGGGCGTAATTTTCGCTGAACACGGAGCTTTAGTACAAACCTTCAAAGAAAAAAGTGCGACCAAGCTTCAATACCGGCAAGTGCCGCAGCGATGACCCTATATTGCGAGTAACTATAAACCTTATTTGTATGTAAACATTTCGGGAAGCGTTGCGATGACAGAGGGCTCGGCTGCTTCATACGCAGAGTAAGAAGGAGCGCAAAAGTTTGAGAAACACGCCAAATATTATGCATTACAAGCGCTGTGTGTTGTTGTTTTTTCTCTTATGGGCCCATCGCTCGGTAAACTACTCTCTTCCTCGTTTTAGTTTTTCTTTCTGCTGTTTATACTGGGCCGTGGTGCAGGCTACGATCGCCTGCGATTGAGCCCGCATTTAACATTTTTGTGGTAATCATTGTGTTAGAGTGCCCTTAAAATCAGCTGTGAAGTTTGTTATGCTTGGTAGCCCACATTATTCAATTCCAGCTTTAGTTGTGCGTTAATCGTCAGTGTGTCATGAGATAGAGGCGCGGCAGTCATGGTCTCTCTCGAAACGATCGAAACGACCTATCGAAACATGGAAACTCTAGAAAAAAAGACACTGCCTTTGTTTTCTTACAAATGCGCAACGCCTTCGAAGCAAAAAGCGCTTGCTTGAACCATATTTTTCATATGCGCCCCGATAGTCGATTGCGAGTACGCTGTTGCCCTGTTGGCCCCTGAGGGATGCTACTCCGGGTGACGCCGCTGGCCGCACCGCCTATACTGGGACACTGGGACCAGTGCGGCTCCAGTGCACATACAGCGCTTATCCCAGTGCATCGCGGATGCCAGCGACCCACCCAGCGTCAAAAAGCTAATACCAGCGTTTTTCTTCCATCGCACCAGTGCAACCAGTGTCTTCCCGTTACTGCTCCAGTGAATATCGCAGACCTCCAGCGTGCCCAGCAGATCCAGTGCAAAACCAGCGCGGAAATCGTACTGGTTTCGCACTGGAGACGCTGGTTTTTGCAATAGGGGTAGGTTACCGTCCGACATACACAGCCCCGCTTTAACCAAGCCGTATGAACTTGCCTGCGTGGCCTGGGTGTAGCTTACCTGACTCAACATCAAAGAGCACTATAAGGTTGACTCTTATTTCACTTTTCCAGCTCCAGTGAAAAACGACTTGACAACTTCAAACTTTCCGACGTCATGTAGTCTCGTTAAGTGCTCGGCCTAGTCAGCTGCAAGCTCCCACCTGCTCATTGTACATATGGCATAGATGGGCGCGTGATTGTCGTTTACATTTTTCTGGATGGCCGCAAGACTCGTTTTGTCAACGTGTACGCGCCAGTCACGCGTAGTCTGACAAACGAGTTCTTTCGATCCATCATGACATACTTTCTCGACGACGTGCCCCACTTTCTGCTCGGGGATTTCAATTGTGTTTTAGACACAATGCGCGACATCAGGGAGCCTGGTCAGGGCGCCTCCAATTACCACGCGAAAGAACTTGGAAAACTAGTGCGATCATTACGCTTAGAGGACGCGTGGGGCACTCTTCAAAGAGACAATTTCGAGGCAACACGAGTCTGGGGCCAGAGCGCAAGCCGAATAGATCGAGTTTACATCCCCTCCGCCATGGCACCTGACTTGCTACAGTGCGAGGTATTGCCTTTCCCACCAGGCCTTAAACTAAGTCATCACTTCCCGGTTACTCTGCGCCCTGTGCCGTGCAAACAGCCCCCTGATGTGGCGCATGGATGCAGCGGTACTACGCGATGAACAGTGTTTCACTGATATACGCCGAGAGTTGTGCTTATCTGTGGCAGCAGTTAGTGACATAACACCTGTTACCTGGGACGCGCTGAAAACACGCTGGCGCGATGTTCTTGTGAGTGCGGCGAAGGCGCGGCGTGTCGGCATGACGACCATGCTGAATGACGTTCTGCGCCGTATGCGCATCGTACGGGGCGGCGAAACGCTTACGTTCGCGATATCTCGAGACGCTGCGCGCGCGTTATCACCGCATCCTCGAAGACAGTCCTCGCGCATCACTCTTAGCGGGACCAGCAAACGTGCCGCTTGAGGATGCCGCGGACCTTGGACATGCTCGAGCCGTTGGCCAGCGCAGTAACAGGCGAACGCGCGTGGAGAGCGTCACGTTTGCGGACGGTACGACGTCTTCAAAACCCGCGGACACCCGCAAATCGATTACCTAGCATTTCGCTGCCCTCTTTTTGTCGCAAGGCCTCTACCAGGAGGCGCATTTTCAAGAAACTGTCGGTTCCTTCTGTGGGCCGCTTCGTCAACTTCCAGAAGACGCATCTTCGGCACTTTGGAGGAGGTGCGTTGTGCCTTAGGCGCCATGAACCAGTCGACCGCTCCCGGTCCTGACGGACTTGTAACCGGTTTTTATTCTACTTTCTTTGACATCCTCGGTCCTTTACTTAAGCTCGTAAATTGTTTCCTCGAGAGCGGCACCAAGCCACCCTCGTTCAGTGCCGGTCGTATCGTTCTAATACCGAAGGAGGGCATGACGCCGTCGAGTCCCTCATCGTGGCGACCGATTACCCTCCTTAACACCAACTATAAGCTCGTAGCCACATTGCTAGTCCGTAGGGTGAGAATCTACCTTCAGGACTTGGTTAGCCCATGCCAATCCTGTTCGGTACCTGGACGATCGGTGTTCGCTTCGCTGACACTGACGAGAGACGTCTTCGAATACGCCTGTGCCAAACAGATCACTGGAGCTTTTGTTTCCTTGGACCAGCCAAAGGCCTTCGACTGCGCAGAACATGGTTACTTGTTAGCTGTGCTCCGCTCATTTGGATTTCCTGACGAATTCGTTCAGCTCCTACGCGGCCTTTACGCAGATCTTAGCAGTGAACTAGTACGGAATGGCGGAATTGCCCGCAACTTTCCGATTACGCGGGGAGTGCTTGTCAGGGGTGCCCGCTCTCTCCGGTACTCTTCATACTTTCGCTCGACCCGCTGCTGCGTAGGGTCGCCGCGGACAGGCGTATTCGAGGTTTTCCAACGGTAGGACAGGAGACTGTCGTTTTATCTGCATACGCGGACGACATTTCACTCTTCGTGCGCGACAATGACAGCTTCATTGTTTTTTTTAACATCTTTTAAGAATACGCAGCTGTATCAGGAGCGCAGCTCAACCCGAAGAAAAGTAGCGCTCTCCTCTTCGGTCTGTTCAGGGGCCCTTTAGCCGCCGCCGTACCGTTTTTGGACGCAGTGCGTGTACTTGGCGTGCTGTTTGAGCCAAGCGGAGTCTCCCCCCGGACATGCGACGTAGTTCTCTCGCGAGCCACGCACGCCCTTTCTGAAGCAGCGAGTTTAAACCTCGTGCACGATGCTAAAGTTAGCATCGTCAAGACGCGATCGTGCGCTTTCACCTTTCATGTGGCGCGTATCGCGACAATCTCGCGCCGGGTGGTGAACAGACTCGCGTCCCTAATAGGGACTTTTGTTTGGGATGGCAGGACAGCGCTAGTCGCCCGTCACATCCTACACCTTCCGAGGAGCAGGGGAGGCCTTGGCCTTCCGTGCATCCCGACAGTGGCTCGAGCGCTCGCGTTAAGGCTGGTAGAGAGGCTATTAGCTGACGAGTCTTACCCTGGTCGCTCGCTCATCCTGTAATGGATGAGCACGGCGCGTCGTGTGCTTGCACCCGAACAATATGTCGGCCCACAAGCGGACAGACCTCTGCCTTTATACAGCGAGGTTGCCGAGATAAAGTCGACTCTAGATGCAGACCTTTCAAATGTTAATGTTTCTGCGGGGCGCTGGCACACACGCTTCTATGTTGTACAAGGCAGCAGAAATGAGATGCCTGTCGTCCTTTATTAGAAACCTCTTCGTTTATATTGTTTTCTCCTCTCTGGGGAATCGTGTTATTTTTAGTTTATTATGCATATGTAAACTCTACTGTTTTGTATAGTGCTTTGTTTTGTGAGTAATGTGCGTTTTTGCATGTATGAGTGTAACCAATAAATTCTATTTTGTGTAGAGTTTATATGTGCATAGGCATGTATGTACTTATGAAGTGGAGGGTCCTGGCTGTTTTGCGGGACACTCGCAAAAAGTCATGCTTCCAATGCTGCATGGGATAAGAACAATGTTCTACACAAATTTAAAAGAAGAACGGACTACACCGGGGAGGAAGAATTTATGTGACGATTTTTTAGACGATTCATACTTGTTGTGAACGGCATATTGACCGCGCCTATCCATACGTACTTGGAAGGGAGGGAAGTATTTTCTAATGGTATGATGTCTGAATCCATAGAGTAATACGGCTACGCAAGTGTTATTGTTGCAAATTCCTGTATGAAACATATATTCAGTGTATGCCGTGAGCAAAAGTGGTGTACAACACTCAACCGGTGACGGAGCTCAGGAAAATTGCATTGCGATTTCATCTAACAACAGCTATCTGGGATCGAGACAATAGTGGCGGTGCCGCATTTTATCCACATGCACATGTCACGGTCGCTGTCTCTATCGCTATATGGCATTAGTATGCCGTTTTCCCGAGCTCCGTCACCGGCTGAGTGTTGTATATCACTTTTGCTCACGACTGTACATGACTGAGTGCTTATCAGACCAATATGTGTCCCAGAGAAATGTGCCTGAGGATTGTAGATTATTAGAAAAACAAAATCTTTTAAATGGTCACTGACCCGATAGTTGTTACACGTGGAATACGGCAATGATGCACACTCTCATCTATTCTTTTCGTGCTTTCTATAGAGCCTTTATTGTAGCAGATCCAAAACTTTAGATCTATACGTGGTTTCTCTCTCCCAGGTCAGGGTGAGGTGAGAGTTTCAGCAGTCATAATCTTCGAGTGCTTGCCAAATTCGCTCAATACCAATCTTACTCTCCTTGTTATTTTCCTTCATGGTCCGGATCTGCGGTTACTACCTGTCCTAAGTAGACATATCGCTTACTACTTCCCGTTCTTCGCTACCTAACGTAAACTGCTGTTCCTTCCCGAAGCTGTTAACATTACCTTTGTCTTCTACATATTGATTTTCAAAGTTACCTTTTTACTATTCCTGTCTAATTCATCAATCATTCTTTGCAATTTATCCCCTGAGTTACTTAGCAAGGTAATGTCATCAGCAAATCACAAGTTTCTGAGGTATTTTCCATCTACCCTTTTCCCTAACTACTCCCGTTCCAAATCTTTGGCTACTTCCTCTAGGCAAGCAGTGAGTAGTACTGGGGAGATCGTGTCTCCCAGCCTAGCACCTTTGTTTATAGAAAATTTGTCACTTTATGCAGAAGTATGGTTGTTGTGCAGCCATGTACATATCTTTCAGTACTTTCGTATACGGCTCGTCTACAGCCTGATTTCGCAATGCCTGCATTACCGCCAAGGTTTCGACTTCGTCAAATGCTTTTTTATATTCAGTGAACACTATGAATGAGGGCTGGTTGTATATTCTGAGAATTCTATTACCTGGTTAATGACATGGATATGAAGAATAGTAGAGCACACCTTTTCCGAAAACCTGCTTCATCTTTTGCTTTATTGCCATCTAACGTTTTCCTGATTTTATTAGCGATTATCTTAGCCGCTTTAGGATAAGTGAAAGCGGTTTGGCTTTGGTTTGTCTTATTTGCATTTGGTCTCATTCATTCATGACTTGTCTAATACGCACAATATACACATAAAGGTATATATGTACGTCTTTTACGGGGAACATTCGGAGCCTAGGCCACAGTTGTGTTTGAGGCTCCAGGTCACCGGATTTTTTGGCGCCGTTATTGTGCTCCGTTCTCCTAGGGCTGAAATTTGGTGCTGCGACGAAGCCCACGATGAAGCGCAGATAAAAAACGCTGACCGGAAATGCGATCAACAAATAATGGAGGCCGAGAGGCACATACGAGGACGCAATAATTGATACGCCGTGTGATCGCGACTCCTCAAGGGTCCTGGCTGGCTTATACGCTGGCTGGCCTAAGCCTGGTAGCGAAAAAGAAACTGTCAGAGATCGTATTGCAATAAGCGAGTAATTGTCACTGGCATCTTCATCAGCGTGTCCATGTAGCACGAAATTTTTGAGAAAGTTCTATATACCTTGAATTTGTTGATGTATCTTCGTCAGTGACGGAAAATTGAAAAGCCGCCCATGTGCGGAACAATGTTATATCCCGTCAATTAAATAATATATAATTAATTAGTTAATAATTTACACTGTGGTCTTGTTTCCAAGACCTTGGCAGGGTGGATACAGAAAAAAAAAAAAAAAAAACGAAGTATACAAAATGCAGCAGTACATAACGGAAGACGCATGACGTCACTCACAATGTTTGGTTTGGTTTGGTTTGTGGGGTTTAACGTCCCAAAGCAACTCAGGCTATGAGAGACGCCGTAGTGGAGAACTCCGGAAATTTCGACCACCTGGGGTTCTTTAACGTGCACTGACATCGCACAGCACACGGGCGCCTTGCTTTTCGCCTCCATCGAAAAGCTGCCGCCGAGGCCGGGATTCGATCCCGCGTTCTTGGGAACAGTAGTCGAGCGCCGTAACCACTGCACCACCCCGGCGGGGTTCACTCACAATGTGCACACACAATCATCAGCTGAAATGCGACGCAACACAAAGGAACAACTGTGCCGGAAAAATAAATGCAATAAGATCAATCGCTACTTAAGCACAAATAAGATTCAAATAATAGCAGTGAATCTTGGGTTACAATGTCGTTAGCTAGATTGTTCCATTTATTGATACTTCAAGAAAAAAAAATGAAAACTTGAAGCAATTCTTTCTCGTAAATAATGGTGTCATTGTCAGCGAGTGGCGTTGTCGTGTAGCGTAACCAGCCGAAAAACCCATGGGGATGATATTAACACAAGGGAATGATATTAATCGAGAGCTTCCCTCCTGGTGCGCCACTTTCCCTCTTGTTTTTTTACGCCTTCCGTCCCTCTTCTCTCATGGAGAGTTTGGGGTGGCAATGGGCACAGGCATCTTAACGCCGTCTACCTTTCCTCCCAACCAATTTTCCCAAGGTTAAATGTTGTATCTTGAAGCTCGACGGCGTGTGACAAAACTAACTATGCGAGTGCGGTTGGCACCTGGCAATTGATATGCCTGTGAATGCAACGCGCTGAACAGACGTGATCTCTGACGCATACATACACATAGAAGAGCCGTAAAGCAAACAGCAAACGCAGAAAGAAGTAATTATACTCCGAAAGGCATAAACTATTATTGTTATTTGTTTTGTTTTCGGCTGATTCACCTAATTGGTAAAGACGCCTAATGTATTCTTGATCTCCGTTGCTGGTACACCATGTGAGCGAACATAAGCAATTTAAATGAAGTCCAGAGCTAAACATGTTACGTTCAGTATGGAGCGCACCTTTACGTCTCAACATGGCGAGCCCACAAAGTATTTGGCCATTGTTGTTCCTGGGGGAGCTTGTTGAGAGAACGTCTTAGTCGCGATGCCCTCTAGGAACGAGGTCTACTGAGTTCTAGACTAAGGTGGCGCAACTTGTAAATAATCTTTGAAAGCGCAGCTGTCGTGGTAGCCGCATCGTATGTCACACCGACGGCAAAAGAGCGCGTACCATGCGCACCCGTGATCTCACGGTACACTTCTCAGCCGCGCGGCGAGGAAAAAAGAAATAAGCACTAACATGTGCTAAATGCTTACGCCTAGCTTTAGTGCTTATTGTTTTTCTCGTTTGCGTTCTTGCGCCGCATCTGAGTGTAAACGCCAACGAGTTTGAGACAAGCGCGAACGCTAGGTGGTCAAAAAAGTACTTGCTGGTAAGACGGCTGACTACCGTTTTCTCCTCTGTTCATAAGATGCAGCGGTACGTCATGCCTCAACCAGAGGTGGTTGGTAAGCCTGTGCATTTTCTTTTCCACCTTCCTTCAGTCGCAGCAACAACCTAGTGGTTTTTAAACAGTGTGTTCCTCCAAAATACTTCCCAGGTCGTCATCTGGATTCAGGGTGTTTGTGGCGGTAATGTATCAAAATTTCACTGTGGTGTTAGTGAAAGTGTGAAAATAGTGAAATAGTGAGAAATCATGACGAAACTTTACCAGAGTACCCAGGTTCGAACCCTACAGCCGGCAGCTGGATTTCGATGAATTCGATACGGTGAGGCGTCCGTGTGGGAGGTCAGTGCCCGTTTAATGATCCCCAGGTTGTCGAAATTACCCCGTAGCCCTCCACTGCGACACCTCTTTCGCTCGCCACCTAGCTCCTATTGCTTATTGGGTGTCCACGCAAAAGTGCGACAGATACTGCGCCTTACCTATGAAGCAATTTACAATTTTTGTTGGAGCCATGAAATAGCTGCTATATTCTATGTCAATATAGGATGCCGCCACGGCTTAGCCTAAAAGCCCTGTGCTTCTCTTAGAAATCCCTGCACTCGCAAAATTGAACTTGTCCGCGAATGAAAAGCACATGTGCTGCGATATAAACAGTCAAATTTATCTTAGTATAGCAAAATGCGTTCTGTGTGATCACGTCTTGGACACTATAGATTAGCTAACGGGTTCTTAAGCACTTTTCCTTGAAGGGCCGTATTTTGTGTACAGGCGTGTATAGGAAGTGGAGGGTCCTGTCTGTTTTGCGGGACACACGCAAAAGTCATGCTTCCAATGCTGTATGGGATAAGAACAATGTTCTACACAAATTAAAATGAAGAACTGACAACACTGGGGGAGGAAGAATTCCTCTGACGATTTTCTACAAGATTTATCTTTGTTGTGAACGGCATAGTGACCGCGCCTTTCCTTACGTACATGGAAGGGAGGGAAGTATTTTTTAATGCTATGATGTCTGATTCCATAGGGAATACGACACCGCAAGTGTTAATGTTGCAAAGTTCCTATATGAGATATATATTCATGAGTATGTCGTGAGCAAAAGTGGTATACAACACTCAACCGGTGGAGGAGCTCGGTAAAACTGCATTGTGACTTCATCTAGCAACACCGGATTGAGACAATAGTGGCGGTGCCGCATTTTATCCACATGCACATGTCACGGTCGCTGTCTCTACCACTATATGGCATTATTATGCCGTTTTCCCCGAGCTCCGTCACCGGTTGAGTCTTGTATACCACGTTTGTTCACGACTATACATGACTGAGTGCTTATCAGAGCAATAAGCGTCCCAGAGAAATCTACCTGAGTTTTGTAGATTATTATGAAAAATAAAATTATTTTGAAAGGTCCCTGATCCGATAGCTGTTACACGTGGAATACGGCAAGGATGTCCACTCTTTTCTATTCTCTTCGTGCTTTGTATAGAGCCTTTATTGTAGCAGATACAAAACTTTAAATTTATACGTGGTTTCCCTCTTCCAGATCAGAGTGAGGTTAGAGTTTCAGCATATACTGCTGACATTTCTCTATTCATAAGGAACATTGATAGTTATTGGGCATTTTGGTGTCTTCTCCACACATACAGCTGCTTGGATATAACGTGCCACCTGTTGGCCCTAAGAGCCACTTACTTGTGTGTGTGCCAGAGGGAACAAATGCCTTCACTCTGCTGCAGACAACCTCGAAGCAATGAGCCGGACGTCAAGGGTCGCATAGGCGTCGTCACTTGTATTCGAAAGGCTAGAGTAGACGTACAAAAGCCCATCCCGATCTTCTCGTCCTTAAGGCTTTACAGTAATGTGCAAGTACGGAGCCGTGCATAAAGTATGCTCGAGGTGTCGCATTGAAGGCCCCAAGCATGCTTCGACAGGACGGCGGGGCAGCGACTGCGCGTCCTTGACGCCGGAACTGCCGCGCACTGCGTAGCAAGCCGAGGGTATAAAACAGCATACCGCAGAACGCCAGCGGCAGAACGCACTGGGAAGATTCAGTCTTCCCTGTACTCAGAAATTATGTCCCAAACGGCTCTTAGGCTAAGGGCTTAGCCTAAGCCCTTAGCCTAAGAGCCACTTGGGACATCATTAGCCTAAGTGCTTTAGGCTAAGCTGACACAAACAAGGTGTGGAAGCCATGCAGTCAGAGCAAGCCCTAGTAGCAACAAACTAACGCGAAATCCCTCCAAGGTGTGCAAAGAAGCGCAATGGCCTTGAAACCACCAGGAGCGGCTGCGCGAGCGCATGGCGTGAGAAAGCGCCTGCGCTCGGTTCTCTTGCGTCGGTCGCGTGATCGCCAGACCACGTGACTAGGTGTATATATAGCGCTGCAAATGCTCTCGCTTTTCAGAGCAGTGTTAGCTCCCGGCCCTCCGTGGCCGTTTTCGGCGGAGGCTCCTTTGCCACCGGCGTTTTCGTATCTGTTATGCCTGCCGACACTGCACCCGCCAACGTTTCGGTGGCGGCTGTTGCGAGGAGCTTCTTTCTCTTTGTTTCTTTTTATTCTTCTCATTACTCCTCTGTCCGCGCGAGGTGGTCGCTCAACTAGAGCTACCTGGCAGACCCGTGTATTTTCTTTTCTCGGTTGAAGGAAATTTGCGGCGCCACATGACCTAGGTATTTGCAGTGCGAAGAGCAAAGCTTATACTCTAATCACTACGTGTTTGATTTATGCGACTCATCCGCGGTGGAGTAAGTGTACAAGCAGTCCAAGGGAGCCGCACTGCAGCGGTGGAAGCGGCTATATATGCTGCCATGGGGGAAAACTTATTTGCTTTAATTGTGGTCGTCACTCTTAGCAGGAATGCCGTACGGCCGGGTCCGCGATTCTTAAGGAGCATTCCCTCTTGTTCACTTATCTGACAGCCTATTACTTACGTGAGCTGCAAGTTTTGTCACGGCATTGTGGCGCTAGCGTGAGGCATCTTTTTTTTAGCCATCATCGGAAGGACGCTCTCGTTGCTGTGTTGAAAATAGCCAGATTTCTCAAATACAGCATCGCGCTGGAGATCAGCGCGTCACTTCACTTGTTGCATCCAAGCATTCATTGCGTATACCTTAGCCAAGAACCGCGACAAGCTGTGTAACGAGCACCGTTGATAAGCCTGAGGGATCTGGCAGGGGGATGTGGCGGTGCGTGCCGTCGGGAAAAGAGTGCGCGAACCATACACAGCGCAAGTATTCGTAGCAGCGCGGTGCAAAGATAATGGAATGATTAGCGGGCGAAACGAATTCTGGCTAAACCTGATGCTTAATCCTCTGTCGCGTCTCTAGAAAAGACCAAATTGTAAAATGTAAATACTGAAATAGAGAAAATGCTGCCCTGGAGTTTCGCACATTCGATTACAGGGGAGTGTGCTTAATACGCGGTGTTTTATGAAAAAAAAAAGTTGAGCGTTTTACCGCTGCTGAACCGAATGAGGAGGAGGAGGAAAAATACATTTAATTACACGATAAGAGTATACATGAAGATGGATTCGATCAACCCTTGAGGGGCTGGTCCTTTTTGTCCTTGGGACACCATAGGTGGGAAAAAAACAGAAAATAGCGAACTGGCCTCGAAGGGCTGGGCGTGAACGCACAAAGCATGAATACTGCAGGCGCGTCTCTCCCCAACCACGTAGGAGGATTGTAAGAAGTGAATGAGGAGTTCAACTTCGAGAGACACGTGGTAGTGTTTTTGTGAACGATACTTTTGAAAAGAGCTTTATTTTCCATATTATTCTACAAAACTAAAGTACATAGTTTTTCACACTTATTGGTCTGACAAGCCCTTAGTCATGTACATACACTGAATATATATCTCATACAGGTTCTTTGCAACAATAACACTTGCTTAGCCTTCTTGCTCTATGTATTGGGACGAATCTTGACAATTCATAAGACAGCGTTTAAAAAGCTGCTAGCTCATCTATAGTGCCCAAGACGTGATCTCGCAGAAAAGAGTTTGCCATACTAAGAAAAATTGCATAGTTTATATCGCCGCACATGCCATTTCAAATATGAACCACTTGTGGGTGCGGTGATTTCTAAAAGAGGCACAGGGCTTTTAGGCTAACCCATCGCGGTATCCTGTATTGGTAGCGAATATTCCGTAACAATTCGATATATTCCGCACCATTTCATGTCTACATTAAATGGTTTATAGGAAAGGCGCAGTACCTGTCAGGCTTGTCAGCGGACAGCTGAACCGAGCCGTCAAAGAAGGGAAGTAGTTTGGAAAGAACGCGGAAAGAGAAAAAGAGGTACCGCAGTGGAGGGCCACGGAGTAATTTCGACCACCCGGGGATTTGTGTGCTGCCGCACTACTGGCCGCATTATCGCAAATGTAAGGCGTCTTAGCACCCGCCAACGCTTTGGTGGTAGACGACGGCTGATCCCTCTTCTTTTTCTTTTTTCTCTATTTTCTCTTGTGTCAGCACGAGGCAGCGGAGGAGGAGGAGGAGGAAAAACATTTATTTCCGCCGAATATGGCGCGGCAGCCACCTCTGGGTCCACACGCAGGCGTCCGGGGAGGCTGTCTGTCGCACCGCGGCCGGAGGACACCCGACCCCGTATAGGAGAAGAGGTCATCAGCCTCGGCCGCCAGGCGGACGGCGAATCGCTGTTTTTTCGTCGGAGCTTCTTAGCGTGGTCTCCCATTCGTTACTAGTTTTAATCGCGTTGCGCCCTGGGGCTCGAACGCATCTCCATATTACGCGATCTAATGTTGCCACGTGGTCGCAAAATTTGCAAATTGCGATTTCTGCACCGACCCTCTTCCGCCCTCTGGCACCCGTCCAACTCCTCCACAGGGGCGAAAAGAAATTTCGAGCTTGGAGTCTTCTCCTGTCGTATGATTCCTTTTTACTCAGGGATCTATCCGGTGGCGGATATATCCTCCGGTCTTTCTCCAGGTTGTCGGTTACATCCCTAAACGTACCAATACATTCTTTGCTTTTAGACGTTCTTGTGGAGGCGTCCGCAGCACCCCGAGGTAGCGAGGAGCAGGCGAGCATGTGGGCAGCCTCGTTGCCGGCGAGACGGGCCTGTGCTGGGGTCCAGATTATGGTCACGCTTTCGGCGAGAGACGACTCGTTCAGAATTTTTGCAGCATGATTGCTGACTCTACCCTTGCTAAAATTCCTAACCGCCGCTTTGCTATCGCTGATGACGTGTTTCACGCCTGGTCGTACAATGGCAATGGCTATTGCAATCTCCTCCACCTGTACCGGCGGTAGATCTCGGATTCTTTCGATTCCTATGGCGATCCCGGTGTCTAATAGGGTGACCGAGGTTACGTCGCCTTCTTTCCCGATCGAAGCATCGGTGTAGGCGACCGATCCCGGCAGGAGTTTGTCCAATTAGTTAGCGAGGTGCTTAGCTCTGCTTTTCCTCCTCACTTCGTCGTGTACGGGGTGTATGTTCTTCGGTATGGGCGAGACGTATAGATGCTTTCTGATTTCTCGATCTATATATATGCTTTTTCTGACACTTTCGCCTTCCCCGGGCGCTAGTAGGTTTACCCAGTCGAGGATTTGTCAGCCCGCCGCCGTTCCCGCGAGTCGCACTGTCTGGGACAGCCTAACCTCCGCAGCTAGCTAGCTCTTTCCACTCATTATGCAACCACATTTTCTCTAGAATGTCGTTAGAAGTAATTATGGGGAGTACTAGAGCGAACTTCGTGCATCTCTTAATTATGGTGTTTCATTCGCGTTCTTCGGTCTTGTTGATATTTAGGAACGGAGTCCCGTAGCAGATTCTGCTAGTGACAAAAGCTTGTACGAGTCTGAGTCTACTAGCCTCCGTGAGACCACTCCTTCTGTTGGACGTCTTCTTAAATAATGTGAGTACGAGCTCCGCCTGATCTTTTAATTTCTTAATCAGGCTTTTGTTACTACAGCTGCGGTTGATAATCATACCTAATATTCTAATTTCATCGACTTTCGGGACTTTGTTCCTGTTTACTTTATTTTGATATCTGTAGTTATCTTCCCATTACTGCTGGTCATTACCTGGAGCTCCGAGTTTTCTGGCGAACAGCATAGACTTACGTCCTCCGCGTGTTTGCTGATTATATCTGCTGCCTCTTGGAGCCTGGATGTGATGTACGAGTCGTTCCCTTCGCACATCCACACGGTCACATCGTCCGCGTAGATGCTTTGCAACTCTCTTTGCAGCTTTGATGCTAAGTACCATTTTTTAACCATGTACGTTTTCAGTTTTGGTAATTTGTCATCCCACATGTCAATGTAAACGTGTAATAAAACTTTTGCTAGACAAACCATTTTTTAAGACAAAGAAAATGATGAGAAAACCTTTGCGCCTTGTGCGTCAATGGTTTGGTAGTTAATGCTTTTCTTTTCGACTATGCAATTGAGGCGGCACCAAAGCAAAAAATTGCCGACGATTACGTTACTTCCTAATGCGAAATTTGAGAGGAGCTCATCAGTTGTTTCAACTTTTCGATAGATTGATGTATGCGTTTCCGCGTTGGGGTGCGGCTGCGTTTCGACTGAGGTGAAACGAAGAGGCGTCCGCGAGGTGTGCCATGTAACTGCAAGTTCCCCAGGTGGTCGAAATTACTCCGTAGCCCTCCGCTACGGCTCCTCGTTCTCTCTTTCCACTTTGTCTCTCACATTCCTCCCTTGCTCTACGGCGCGGTTCAGATGTCCACAGAAACCTTGTGACAGATACTGCGTCTTACCTTTGATGTGAACCAATTATTATTATTATTATTAATATTAAAATGGTGTAGGGGAAAATACGCACTCTCTTTTGTACTGAAATTCCATTTCATCTATTGCTTCCTTAAGTGCAAGAAGGCATTACTTAAGCAGGGGAGTATCAGTCTTCATACTGCGAACTTCCTTGAAACAAAGCACAACACAGAAAGCACAACATGGTGTCAGCTTCGTATATGCGTTAATCGCCTGGTGACGTCATCACCAGTCGTGACGGCATGAGGTGATGTGACATCATGACGACTGATGCTTGTGCAAGTTGGTATGCCATTTTCTGAAGAACAGCGCGACTTGGACAAGGACGGAAGGAAGACAACACGGACAGGCGCTGACTTGCAACTGATGTTTATTGCTCGGAACGTAGTAATATATATATATATATATATATATTGTAGTGTGGTAATCTTCATCGATATAACCACTGACATGCGTCGCGTGCTGCCGCTCTCAAGGACGAAGAAGTTGTTCGCTGCCTTGCTCTTTCGCCACGCCTGACGCTTCGCTGCGAGTCTCCCCTGAGCGGCTGGAATCATCTGGGTTCACCGAATAAACACACCCCTACAATTGGTGCAGGTGCTGCTGGGTACGTTCCCGTCCACCCTGGAACTAAGAAGCCGCACGTTACCCTGTGCTTCCAGCATGCCGGACGAGACTGCCACGACATCGTCGCCCCTCCCAACCACCGTGCTGTGTTCTGGAGCTCTACGGCAGCGTGATCCGTGCTTCTTCAGTGGCACAGCCGACCAGGACGTCGACGATTGGTTGGCGGCATATGAGCGCGTCAGTAGCTACAACAGATGGGACGACGCTATCAAGCTAAGCAATGTAATCTTTTATCTGACTGACGTGGCGAACCTCTGGTTTCGCAACCATGAGGCAGACCTGCCATCTTGGTCTGCATTTAAAAAGAATTTTGCAGAAGTATTCGGCCGCCCTGCAGTTCGCAAGCTCCGGGCAGAACAACGCTTGCGTGAGCGCACTCAGCAAGTCGATGAGTCGTTCACTAGTTATATAGAGGACATCGTGGACCTATGCAAGCGTGTCGATCCGCTAATGACTGAAGCGGATAAGATCGAGAACATCATGAAAGGCATCTCTGACGACGCGTGCCAAATGCTCTGGGTAAAAAATCCTGCCACGGTGAGTGACGTGATCAAGCTTTGCCAGAGCTACGACGTGCTTCGTAAGAAGCGCGCTTCTACCCGGCGGTCCGGTGTTAGAGACGACGCCATCTCTACACTTGCGCTGGGCGGTTCTACCCCATCAGAGGACAGCCCTTTACTTCAGCAAATCAAAGCCTTCGTTCGAGAAGAGGTCGCCCGCCAGCTATCGCTGGTCCCTCAGTTACAGGATAGTGGCCGCCTTGTTCCTGACATGGCTCCGTCTTTGGCCCCTACCATACGGCGTGCCGTTCAAGATCACATCGCTGACGTTCTTCCTCCCAGCTCCATGCTCCCGCCCAGCCCTGTGCTGCCGCCCAGCCCCGTGCCAGCGCAAGTAACGGCACCACTGACTTACGCCCAAGTTGCGGCCAGGCCGCTCATGCCATCAGCATCTCTTTCCTACCAGGCCGCTCCTTCCAACCTTCCTTCGCCTTTGCCTGGGTCTGCATTCCATGTCCCTATTCCAAGGGTACGCCAACGCCCTACGAACCCTTGGCGTACCGCGGACAACCGACCAATCTGCTACTCTTGCGGGCTGCCGGGCCATGTCGCACGCCTTTGCCGCCAACGCCTTCCACCTTCTCGACCTGAACTATGGAACTACTCCTACAATACAGACCAGCCCTCGCCGAGAAATCCGCCCAGTTCCGAATTTGTATCTCGTGACAATCAAACGTACACAGCTCGCCGATCACCTTCCCCTCGTCGCCGTTCCCCGTCCCCACTCCGACGTTCTACTGGCACCGTTGAGGGAAACTAACAGTCGCAGTTCCCGGGGCAAGAACTGCGCTTGGTTCGAACTCTTCAAGTCCTCGGTGTTCTCCCACTAACGTAATTCAAGTGTTTGTCGACGGCGTCGCAGTACTCGCTCTAGTCGACACGGGCGCTGCCGTATCAGTCATCAGTGAAGCTCTTTGCCGTCGTCTTCGTAAGGTGACCACCGCACTTTCCGAATTTTCGCTTCGCACCGCCTCATCACAGCGCATTCATCCCTCAGCGGCGTGCACGGCCCGTGTTCTCATCGAAGACGTCTTATACACCATCGAGTTTATTGTACTGTCTCGCTGCTCACACGACATCATCCTGGGCTACGATTTCCTTTCCACTCATCATGCCGTTATTGACTGCGCCCGCGCGGAAGTTTCCTTTTTACCTCTTTGTGATACCGTCTTGTGTGACGTCCCTACCCGGCCTGCAAAACTCCTCGTCGCCAGTGACACAGACATTCCTCCATTTTCTGCTGCCCTCGTTCCACTCTCCTGTGAAAGCGTTATTAGTTCGACTGTCTTCTTCACACCTTCCGACGCCGCTTCACGCCATCCCTGCCTCCTGCTTCCATTTGCGGTCCTCAAGTTCGAAGATGGCCTTAGTGCAATGTACGTCTCAAATCCATTTTCGTGCCCGTCCGTCCTGCTACGCGGCGAGTGTCTCGGTCGTATTGAAGAACTTGATCCCGCGCTTGTAAATACTCTTCCTGCAACGCCTACTTCATTAGACGTTAATGTGCTCAGCTCTTGCGATACAGCGACCGCTTCGACACCACCCGATGTTCTTCAACAAGCTATTGACGCAGATCTCCCACCCGCACAACGCGATCAACTCGCTGCTCTTCTACAGAACTTCACTTCTGCCTTCGACCTTCCTCACACTGCTCTGGGTCGCACGTCTGTCGTTACGCACGCAATCGACACTGGTACAAACGCACCTTTACGACAGCGTCCTTATCGCGTGTCGGCCTCTGAGCGCCAAGTCATTGCTGACAACGTGGACGACATGCTTCGCCGGGGCGTCATACAGCCATCTAACAGTCCATGGGCTTCTCCGGTTGTTTTGGTCACCAAGAAAGATGGTTCCATCCGGTTTTGCGTCGATTACCGTAGGCTTAACAAAATCACGCGCAAAGATGTCTATCCTTTGCCGCGAATCGACGACGCCTTGGACTGTTTACAGGGAGCCGAGTATTTCTCCTCTTTGGATTTGCGCTCTGGCTACTGGCAGGTACCGATGGCTGATAATGACCGCTCGAAAACTGCCTTTATAACACCGGATGGATTATACGAGTTCAACGTTATGCCCTTTGGCCTCTGCAATGCCCCGGCTACTTTCGAGCGCCTGATGGACACTGTTCTTCGTGGACTCAAGTGGCAGACCTGTCTTTGTTATCTGGACGACATCGTAGTTTTTTCTGCCGACTTTTCTTCTCACCTTCTCCGCCTAAAGGATGTCCTCACGTGTCTCGCCGGCGCTGGGCTTCAGTTGAATTTGAAGAAGTGCCACTTTGCCGCTCGAAAACTCACAATTTTAGGCCACGTAGTTTCTAAGGACGGCATTCTTCCCGACCCCACCAAACTTCGCGCAGTTGCAGAGTTCCCGAAGCCAACCTCCCTGAAGCAGCTTCGGAGCTTTATCGGCCTCTGCTCCTACTTTCGACGTTTCATCTTGAACTTCGCCTCTATCATCGCTCCTCTGACCCAGCTCCTTGCCGGCAGCTCCGACCTTTCCGCCTGGACTCCAGCCTGCGATAAAGCCTTTGACACTTTACGCCGCCTTTTTGTTTCGCCGCCCATTCTACGCCACTTTGATCCGGCTGCGCCTACGGAGATCCACACTGATGCCAGCGGTATTGGGCTTGGTGCCGTCCTTACCCAACGTAAGCCTGGTTACAGCGAGTATGTTGTGGCATACGCCAGCCGAACATTGACAAAGGCAGAATCTAATTATTCAGTCACAGAAAGGGAATGTTTGGCCATTATTTGGGCTATCGGAAAATTTCGTCCTTATGTGTATGGTCGACCGTTTTACGTTGTGACCGATCACCACGCTTTGTGCTGGCTTGCCTCTCTGAAAGACCCATCCGGTCGCCTTGCTCGCTGGGCTCTTCGTCTCCAGGAGTTTGACATTCATGTCATTTATCGATCAGGCCTGAAGCATACGGACGCGGATGCTCTTTCCCGCTCGCCATTGCCTAGAGATAATTCGTCTGACCACGTCTGTGCCTACGATATGTCGACTCTTACAACTATCGACATGGCTACCGAGCAGCGGAATGACCCCTGGATCAATGCACTTTTGAATTTTCTCTCAAGTCCTACTCCCGGTCATTCCTCCAAAGCGCTCGTCCGCCAAGCACACCACTTCTCCATTCGTGACGGTCTTCTCTATCGCCGCAATTATTTGCTTGATGGACGGAAGTGGCTTCTAGTCATCCCGCGTCATCTCCGCGCCGACATTTGTGCTGCGTACCATGGTGACCCACAATGTGCTCACGGTGGCGTATTGAAAACCTACACACGCCTACGTCTGCGATTTTACTGGCGTGGAATGTACCGCTTCGTAAGACATTTCGTGCGCGCTTGCGAATCTTGTCAACGCCGAAAAACTCCTCAGAAGTCCTCTGTTTCGTTGCAGCCGTTACCCTGCCCTGCTCGTCCGTTTGACCGCGTTGGCATAGATCTCTATGGCCCTCTTCCGACTACTCCTGCTGGAAACCGGTGGATTATTGTGGCAGTAGACCATCTGACTCGCTACACTGAAACATCACCGTTACCCTCTGCCTCTGCAAGAGACGTTGCTTTGTTCATTCTCAACAACTTGATTCTTCGCCACGGGACTCCGAAGGAACTGCTCAGTGACCGCGGACGCGTTTTCTTGTGCGACGCTCTCGAGGCCCTACTGAAAGAATGTCGCATCATTCATCGCACCGCTACTTCTTACCACCCTCAGACGAATGGCCTGACAGAACGCTTCAACCGTACTCTGAGTGACATGCTGGCCATGTACGTCAACGACGCTCATTCCAACTGGGACCACGTTCTTCCCTTCGTAACCTACGCGTACAACACTGCGATACAGACCACCACTGGATTCTCTCCCTTTTTTCTTCTTTACGGGCGCGAGCCAACCTGCACAATGGACGCGCTTTTTCCCTACCGCCCTGATGTTTCTGAATCGACGCCACTCTCGGACGCCACCCAGTATGCAGAAGAATGCCGTCAGCTCGCTCGTTCGCTCACAAAGGAAAATCAATGGCAACAAAAACACCATCGTGACACTGGTGAGGCGCCTTCATATGCGCCCAACTCCCTGGTGTAGCTCTGGGTTCCTGCCACAACCGCCGGCCTGTCAAAGAAGCTTCTTGCTCGGTATCACGGTCCATACCGAGTCCTTCAAAAAACATCTCCTGTGAACTACGTAGTTGAGCCCGTTACGCCATCTGCGGACTTGCGTCGCCGTGGACGCGAAATAGTTCATGTGGACCGAATCAAGCCCTACTACGATCCGTCTGTCCTTTCGGCACCATGAGTCGCCAGGATGGCTCCTTCTCTGCCCGGGGGGAAACTGTAGTGTGGTAATCTTCATCGATATAACCACTGACATGCGTCGCGTGCTGCCGCTCTCAAGGACGAAGAAGTTGTTCGCTGCCTTGCTCTTTCGCCACGCCTGACGCTTCGCTGCGAGTCTCCCCTGAGCGGCTGGAATCATCTGGGTTCACCGAATAAACACACCCCTACAATATATATATATATATATATATATATATATATATATATATATATATATATATATATATTGAAGGCTCCGCCTTCTAGAATACGGGTTCGCGAGCGATGGCCTCGCCCGACGAGTGAAAACCAAGTCTTTCTTAAAAACACCGGTTTATTCCGGATCAACAGAAAAGTATAAAATAGAAATAAACAGCATTGGTCAGAACTGCGCTGGAAACATGCCGTCGAAGTTCGCGACAATGGACTATGCGGAATAAAACGGAACATGGGTCAGGGCTTCACCGCGACAACACAAAACACACTGCGGCGCGGATAGGGCGAGTAATAGGGCCAAAGCGTTGATCACGGTACAAAAACATTGCTACTCGCGTGGCTTACCGGTATCGCTCAAGAGGAAAGTATACAACAGTTGCATCTTGCCTGTACTCACCTATGGGGCTGAAACGTGGAGGCTAACCAAGAGAGTTCTACTTAAGTTGAGGACAACCCAGAGGGCTATGGAACGAAAAATGATAGGGGTAACATTAAGAGATAGAAAGCGTGCAGAGTGGGTCAGAGAAATAACTCAAGTTAACGACATTCTAGTGGAAATTAAGAAGAAGAAATGGACATGGGCAGGACATGTAGTGCGAAGAGAGGATAACCGATGGTCGCTGAGGGTAACAAACTGGATTCCAAGGGAAGGAAAGCGTAGCAGGGGGCGGCAGAAAGTTAGGTGGGCGGATGAGATTAAGAAGTTCGCAGGGGTCAAGTGGATGCAGCTAGCACAGAACCGGGTTAAGTGGAGAGATATGGGAGAGGCCTTCGCCCTGCAGTGGGTATAATCAGGCTGATGATGATGATGACTCGCGTGGCAGCACTCACGCTAACACTCCTAAGGCTTCCTTGAAGGCGCCGCTTCCGTCTTCGCCTCGCAGGACTCCGCTCCGTCGTCCGTGTACATCCCGCCGGCTTGGGACGCTGCCACGCCGCCCTTCTCTGGCCGGCCGCCCGACGAAAAAGCCCCGAGCCCTGCTTCCAACGCGCTTATCTACCCTCTCTTATCTCTGTCTCGCGCCGATAACATGCCGCCCCCGCTCCGGGCAGCTCGCTCATGCGTACTCGCGCTGCCCGGGCGGACACCAACACAAACAGAAAAAAGCGCGCGCGGTTCGAAACGCTAAAAGGGGCTGTGGGGCCCCACACTCCCCCCCTCTCAAGACGGGACACCTCCCGATGTGTAAAACAACAACAACGTGGGATAAGGACGGAACTGGTACTGCTGCTGGCGGGGCGCATGGTTGGAGGTATCCGCCGAGCGTGGGTAGCCGTAGTGCCTGGTAGGTCAAGTGGTTCTATGTGGCTAGTGGACGGCCGTGGTAAGCTCGGAGATCGGCCACGTTGACTGGTCCGGCTTCTCGACCACCCTGCACATGGCGAATAAAGTAAGAGAGCCGAGACGCGCGCTTTGTTATCGCGTAAGGGCCAGTCCATCGTGGAGCGAGAGAAGCAGCAAACCCTTTTGCTGCATCACTTAGTGGGTGCGTGCGGCGAAGGACTTTGTCGCCGACTGTGAATTCCAAAGGTCGCCTTCCCTTGTTGTACTGGTTACAGTGTTCCAGGCGGGCAAGGTCCAGGTTTTCCCTTGCCTCCTTCAGAGTCTCGGCCAAGCGGCTGCAAAGATCATGAGCAAATTTAGAATGGCTAAGACCCGGTAAATCAGAGCCATTCAGAGCATGCTCAATAGGGAACCTGAGCTCACGACCAAGGAGAATGGCCGCTGGCGTAAAACCTGTTGACCGGTTTACCGTGGTTCTTGTGGCGAAGGCCATCTCCTGGATACGAGCGTCCCAGTCCTTGTGCCGCTCCGTGAATGCCACCATCATAGTCTTTAGATTTCGATTCACTCGCTCTGTAATGTTTGCTTGAGGATGGTAGGGCGTAGTCTTTTTGTGCTGCACGCCAAGAACTTTGCAAGTGGCAGTGAATATCCTACCGCTGAAATACGTGGCATTATCAGTGATAAGCTGAGCTGGGAAACCAAAGCGAGTGAATGTTTCTAGTAGCTTATCCCAAATTATTTTCGAGTCTAGCCTACTCAGGGGATACAATTCTACCCATTTCGAGAAATGATCAGTAATTACTAACAAGTAGCGATTCCCTTTCACTGATCTGGGATAGGGACCCATTATGTCGCAAGCTACAATTTCCCATGGGTATCGGCTCTCTACAGGTTGCATGAGGCCCGGTGGTTTTCCTCCCCTTGGCTTCGCGGTCTGGCAGGTATGACAAGTGCGGACGAATGTCAGGACATCCCTTCTCATGCGGGGCCATGTTGCAACGCGACACAATTTGTCATATGTTTTCTTGCCATCGCTGTGACCTGCGAGGCGTGTATCGTGGAAGTACTCCAGAAAATGCTTACGTAGGCCCTTAGGAACGACCACACGAAATGCGGACTCACCACTGTCGGTGTCCGCAGCAGGTATATACCGCAGGATCAAACCATCTTCTGCTTCCACGTAGCAGTCATAGCTTCCGTTAAGCGCCCGGCTCCCTGCAGGGCTGGCGCTGTTCAGGCTTTGGCGTATCTGGTTGCACTGGTCGTCTGAAAGCTGAGCGTCAAGGAGCTGTTGACGGGACACCAGTGTGCCCCAGGTGTCGGCAGGAGCTGTCACAGCATGGACCGCGGGTGCTCGCTCTCCCTGGCCCGGAAGTGGAGCTCGTGACAGGGCATCGGCCACTTTGTTGAAAGTGCCTCTTCTGTATTCTACCCTGTAATTATACTTTTGGAGAGCGAGTGACCAGCGGGCCAGACGGCCAGCTGGATTTTGCAACCTCGAAAGCCACGATAGGGCCTGGTGGTCGGTCTGAATAGTGAATTCTGCGCCATCCAAATACATGTCAAATTTCTTGAGGGCAAACACAATCGCGAGACACTCTTTCTCTGTCACAGTATAGTTCCTTTCCGGTGCCGTCAGTGTATGACTAGCAAACGCCAATGGGCAAAGCTTACCTTGATGTTCTTGAAGCAATACCGCCCCAATTCCGTACTCACTTGCATCCGTTTGTACCGTGAATGGCCGGTTAAGGTCTGGAAGCCGCAGGCGTGCAGTATCCGCGATGGCTGCAGACAGTGAACGGAATAATCCCTGCTCGGCTTCTGTCCATGACCAGCGGGCACCCTTCCGGAGGAGCTGATGGAGGGGTCGCGCCAGGTCAGCGCTGTTCGGGATGAAGTGGCGGTAGAATCCCACCATGCCCAAGAAACGCTGGAGGCTCTTTATGTTGTTTGGTGGGGGGAGCTGCAGAATGGCTTTAAGCTTCTCTTCATCCGGGCGAACTGTGCCCTGTTCAACAATGAACCCAAGAAGATTGATTGTGCTTGTCACCAACTGAACCTTGCCGGGGTTAATGGTGATGCCCGCCTTCTGCATTCGTTGAAGGACATTCGTTAGATGACGGAGGTGCTCTTCTAAGCTTTCTGAGAACACTACTACGTCATCCATGTAGGCCATAGCGTAGTTAAATTTAGCGTCTCCGAGCACAATATCCATTACCCGTTGAAAAGTAGCAGGTGAATTGCACAACCCGAAAGGCAAGCGCACAAATTCGAACAGTCCCCGGTGGCAAGTGAAAGTCGTTTTCTCAATATCGCGGTGGTCAATTGGGATTTGCAGAAATCCCCTACTGCAGTCAAGAGTTGTAAAAAATTTTGCTGACCCAAGTGAGTACATGACAGAGTCAACAGACGGGAAAGGGTAAGAGTCTCGCACTGTCACAGCATTCAGACGTCGATAACCGACACACAACCGTGCTGTTCCATCCTTCTTAGGCGCGAGAACAACAGGAAACGCCCAGGGGCTTTTTGATGGTCTCACCGCACCGGTAGCCACCATTTCGTCGAGGGCCCCATCCAGCAGCGCTCGCTTGTGGACACTCAAGGGCCTTGGATTGAATCTGATAGGACGAGCATCGCCGGTGTCAATCCTGTGGGTTAGTACGTTGGCCTTCCCCGGCGCCTCCGTGAACATTGCTGCAAAGGGCCTGAGCATTGTCTCGATTCTGCTTTTTTCCGCTGGTGACCCCGTGAAGGAATTCAAAACAGTTAGAATACCACAGCCTGTGATATTGGCCGAATGGCCGTTCGTGGCAAGTAACTGTGACTGTGGCTCAGCGGCCTTAGTTTTGAACTGAAATGCTTCTGTACCGGTGCCATACCGGTAGGTTCCCTTACTGAGATCTATAACGATTCCTGCCTTCACTATGAAGTTACGGCCTAGTATGACTGGCCAGGATAGTCCGGGGAGGTGTAAGAAACGCTGTCTAATCTTTCGACCATTTATAGCAACTGTTAGGCGGGCTGCTGAGGTTGCGGGTACTATGTGAGTCGACGCCATACGAAGGTTAGTATTTACACTCCGCAACCGGACACATTTTGTCTCGCAGGAATTTTTCACCTGATCGCCGAAGACTGACACTGTAGACCCTGTGTCTAAAAGGGCTGGAAGCTCCAGTCCGGCCATTTTGACCAAGACCAGCGGGGTCTTGTCTGGTTGGCTTTCCTCAAAAGAAGTTGACGGGACTGCACTCACCGAGTGTTTGTAGGGCTTCTGGGGGTCTGCCTCATGCACAGCAGGTGGTGACAATGGTACCTGTGTCGAAGACACCTGGTTCGGTGGCACCTGGTTCGATTCAGGCAGGAAAGGTAGCGACTGGATCAGCTCTCCCGGTGGTTGACCACGTCTGTGCGGCCTGGCCGCTGGATGGTGCGATGACCAAAACACCCTCCCCTGTGTTGTCCTGGATCTGCGAATCGGAGGACAAGTTGTGCCCGGGGGCGACGCCCGTTTCTCACCTGATGGCGACACCGTTGCACCCGGTGGTGACACCCACGTTGCACCCGGTGGTGACACCCACGTTGCATCTGTAGGTGACGTCCACGTTGCACCCGTAGGTGACGTCCACGTTGCACCCGGTGGTGACGTCCACGTTGCACCCGGTGGTGACGTCCACGTTGCACCCGGTGGTGACGTCTACGTTGCACCCGGTGGTGACGTCCACGTTGCACCCGGTGGTGACACCCACGCTGCACTGGCAGGAGACGTCCGCGTTGCACCCGGTGGTGACACCCACGCTGCACCCGTAGGTGACGTCCCCGTTGCACCCGGTGGTGACACCCACGCTGCACCCGTAGGTGACGTCCACGTTGCACCCGATGGTGACACCCACGCTGCACCCGTAGGTGAATGGTAGCCGGCAGCCGCTGTAGGAGATCTCCGGGATTTGCGCGCTCTGACGTGGGGTGTCCCAACTGCTGCCACACAAGGGGTACCAGCGCCTGCGTATGGCAAGAAGACACGGGGCCCCGTCTGACCTGTCGCCCCATGAAATCGGCTCGTCACCTGAGTAGACGCATCAGGGCTTGTGACTCCGTGCAATTCGCCAGCCCCCGTACGGCAGCCTGGCGTCTCCAGGCTGTGTGCTGCCGATGATCCAGGCCACGCACAGGACGGCTCAAGGCAAGTCTCTGCAGGCGGAGGTTGTTTGTACTGGAGCTCCGCCAGGAAAGATGCCTCGATGCGGGATGCTTCTCTAGCCATGTCATCGAAGTCCGCGAACTGGCGACGCCGGAGATATGGCTGGTACCTTGGATGGCACCGATGTATAGCATGAGCCACCTTCTCTGGTTCCGGAACTGCAGGATCTGCCCGCTCATGCAGCTCTTGAAAACTGCGCAAAAACTCTAGCAAACCCTCGCTTTCGCCTTGCGTCCTGGTGCAAAGCTCGTCTTTCATACGGATGTCATAGTCAGGCGGCAAAAACTCTTCTCGAAAACGGTCTATAAAATCCTGCTTTGTTGTGAACGGCCGCTGTCTACGCCTCCAGGTTGCCGCGGAACCTACCAAAGCTACGGGAAGCACACGCGTGACCAGAGCGCTGTCCGAAATTGCCATTGCCATCTGATAATCGTCGATTTCATACAGAAAATCGCACACAGATTTCTTATCGGCGTATCCTTCAAACCTTGGCACGGCCAAATTCAGCCGCAGCTGATTATCGCGATACAAGGGAGTGGGCGTTAACGAATCTGCCTCGCTTCCTACCATTTCTCTGAAATGTGCCTTTGATTCCAGTAGCTCGTTCAGGAGGCCAAGAATTCCGCTACAAATGTCCGACGGTTTGCTTTTCCTGTCTTCCGAGTGTTCATGCTCGGAACCCGCCCGTGTGGGAGGCCGAACTGTCTCCGTTAACTGGGCGCTTGCACCCGGTAAGTCCGACATCGCTACGCACGAAACTGCATGAACCTCAAATTGGTACACTCGCGGGGCAAGCCAAAGCTCGAGTAGAAATCACGTTGGGCGCCAAATGAAGGCTCCGCCTTCTAGAATACGGGTTCGCGAGCAATGGCCTCGCCCGACGAGTGAAAACCAAGTCTTTCTTAAAAACACCGGTTTATTCCGGATCAACAGAAAAGTATAAAATAGAAAAGAAACAGCATTGGTCAGAACTGCGCTGGAAACATGCCGTCGAAGTTCGCGACAATGGACTATGCGGAATAAAACGGAACATGGGTCAGGGCTTCACCGCGACAACACAAAACACACTGCGGCGCGGATAGGGCGAGTAATAGGGCCAAAGCGTTGATCACGGTACAAAAACATTGCTACTCGCGTGGCAGCACTCACGCTAACACTCCTAAGGCTTCCTTGAAGGCGCCGCTTCCGTCTTCGCCTCGCAGGACTCCGCTCCGTCGTCCGTGTACATCCCGCCGGCTTGGGACGCTGCCACGCCGCCCTTCTCTGGCCGGCCGCCCGACGAAAAAGCCCCGAGCCCTGCTTCCAACGCGCTTATCTACCCTCTGTCTCGCGCCGATAACATGCCGCCCGCGCTCCGGGCAGCTCGCTCATGCGTACTCGCGCTGCCCGGGCGGGCACCAACACAAACAGAAAAAAGCGCGCGCGGTTCGAAACGCTAAAAGGGGCTGTGGGGCCCCACAATATATATATATATATATATATATATATCAGGCTCCAAACAACAAAAGAAAACACGGAAGCGATACACATTTGATTATACACTTGAAAACACGTGTGATGCCACCACGTCACTTCCCTGTAGCTAGATATCTAAGTTCCTTTGCTGACAACGCCAAGGACGGGCTGCTGACACAGGCGTCATTTGGCCATGCGATTTGTGCGCCCTCAATAATTTCACGGGTTATCTTGTCCCAATGCCTATTTAACACTTTTGTTATTTGGAAATAAGGCTGGCAGTCGTTACTTTTACAATCTCTGCAATGGATGCGGAGATGCCCTTTAACGGAGTTAAAAACATTACTATTGTGTTCTCTTGCTGTGTTATCTACTCCATCCCACTATCTTGCTGCAAACAGTAGGTCGGCCAGACGGGCAGATGCCTTAACGAGCGCTTAAGAGAACACAATAATAATATCTGCGGCGCAATTCATCTGGCGCTTCCTCGAACGCCACACAGACTCAGTGCAGTAGGCATCAGCAGCGTTTCAAATTGGTTTACAGGAAAGAAAAGGCGCAGTATCTGCCACAATTCTACCCGGACACCTTACCCGAGTCGTAAGGAAAAAGAGGAAGGGCTTCCGAACACCGCGCAACAGACGATTTCGCCTCATCGCACTTTAGTAGTCCAAAGTGCTCGCGATGGCATAAATAAAGCTGCTCTCATTGCTAAACAAGAATGACCACAACAAGCTCAGCTACGCAAACGTACCTCTCGCAACGTGTATCCTGGCATAGCTGAGCTAAGCCACTGCCATTTTTTTTCCATAACGAACATTTAAAATAAAGCACGATCTCTCACCGCTGTATTGTGGTTGCATGACTGCCACACATACAAGATGTGGCAGCCGTGTATACAGATAACTGATTGATTTATCGGAAGGGAAAGCGCGGTAGCTGTTTCACTTCTTATCTGAGGACACCTCAAACGCACCTTAAGGGAAGGGAGGAAGGTGGGAGTGAAGGTGGAAAGAGAGAAAGAGGAGCCGTAGTGAAGGGCTATGGAGTAATTTCGACCACCTGGGGACCTTTAACGTGCGCTGACATCTCACAGCACCCGGACACCTCCTCGTTTCGCCTCCATCGAAACGCAGCCGCCGAGTTCGGGTTCGAAACCGGGTGACTCCGGCACAGTAGTCGGGCGCCTTACCACCGTGCAGTCAGAGCAAGCCCTTGAAGCAACAAACTAACGCGAAAACCCTCCGAGATATAACATCCAAGGTCTGCAAACCTGCGCAATGGCCTCGAAACCACGAGCTGCGGCTGCGCGTGCGCATGGCGTGAGCATGCGCGTGCGCTCGCTTCTCTTGCGTCGGTCGCGTGATCGCCAGACCACGTAGCTAGCCCTATATATAGCGCTGCAGCTGCACTAGCTCTTCAGAGCGGTATTAGCTCCCGGCTCTCTGTGGCCGTTTTCGGCGGAGGCTCCTTTGCCACCGGCGTTTTGGTGGCGCATGACGGCTGTTGCGAGGCGCGTCTTTCTGTTTGTTTTTTACTTTTTATTCCTGACACTACTCCTCTGTCCGCGCGAGGCGGCGTCGGTCGCTCAACTAGAGCTAGCTGGCAGACCCGTGCATTTTCAAGGTAAATGTGTAATAAAACTTATTCTAAACAAACCATTCTTTACGCTAAAGAAAAATAGGAGAAAACCTTTACGCCTTGTACATCCCTGGTTCGGTAGCTAATGCTTTTTATTTTCTGCTATGCAAGTGAGGCGCCAATAAAGAAAAAAAAATGCCGACTATTACGTTACTTCCTAATGGGAAAATTGAGAGCAGTTCATCAGCTGTTTCACCTTTTCGATAGATTGAGGTATGCGTTTCGGCTAGGGCGGTGCAAATATCGAGATACGCCGCCACCGATCCGGCGCTCTGATTGCAGCCGCACAGGGGTGGCACTAGAGGAGGAGCGAAGAGAGAAATTAAGTTATCGGGAGGTCGTGGGCCCATAGAAACGTTGCACGACGAATAGATAGGCAGCAGCTGAATGATGCCGCTGACGCTGCTAGCTAGTCAAGTCGACTTGGCCCTGCGTTTCGACTTGTGATACACGCACCGGGATCAGCTGAAGCCGAGCCGGCGCTTGGGCCCCCGGAGAATACCCTCGCCGCCACTAAAAAAAAGGGGGGGGGGCGCTCGCGCGGTGTCGCCGCCGAGGAGGAAGCGGGAGGGGGTGCCCCATGGCGGTGGTACAGTGGTAAGACGCGTGACTACTGCGCGGGAGTACCGGAATTCCATCCCGAGAGAGGGGAGGCCTCCCCGATTCACAGATCTGCTAGAACACTACAGGCTGTTCGATGTGCATTGCCACCCCCTGTACCCTGTCTATTCAAGAAGCAGCAACTTACCGCCGCCTGCAAACTAATACCTTTGTTACTCAATTTTCCTAAACTTCCGGTACTCCTGCCTTTATTCCCCTGACTGCCCACATCGCGTTGAACGGGCAACGCTCTACCATATGGTTTGGGCGCGCCAAATTATCCCTTCTCTCAGTCCACTCTCCCACCCCTGCATTGAAGATAGGGAGGCCACCCTGCAGGACCCCTGCCCGGAGCGCCAGCAATGACTTGCTCGCCGCGCTGTTACTGCAGCCGCGGCCTACGGGACCCTGGACTGAGGGTCCCCCCCGCTGAATAAATAAAGATGTTTTATTGTCCTCCTCCTCCTCGATCCCGACAGCCGGCGGCTACATTTCGATTGAGGCGAAGCGGAGACGCGTCCGCGAGGTGTCCTATGTCAGTGCAAGTTGAAGTTCCCCAGATGGTCGAAATTACTCCATAGCCCTCCACTGCAGCTCCTCTTTCTTTCCGCTTTCTCTCTCACCCTCGCTCTACGAAGGCCTAATTTGTTCAAGTGTTGGGCGTCTTACCACTGCACCACCCCGGCGGGGCGTTCAAACACTTGAACAAATTGTTTGATCGCCCCGTCGGGGTGGTGCAGTGTTAAACATACATCAGTAAAAGATTAATGCAATAAAAAAAAGCCGGGGTGATGCAGTGGTATGTCGCTCGGCTTCTGTGCCGGAGTACCCGGGTTCGAACCCGACCTAGGCGGCGGCGTTTCGATGGAGGCGAAACGAAGAGGCGTCCGTGTGCTATCCGATGTCAGCGCACGTTAAAGATCCTCAGGTGGTCGAAATTACTCCGTAGCCCTCCACTACGGCTCCTCTTTCTCTCTTTCCACTTTCACTCCCACCTTCTTCCTTTCCCTACGGAGTGGTTGAGATGTCAACAGAAAACAATGAGACAGTTATCGCGCCTTTCCCTTCCTATAAGTCAATCAGTCAAGTGTTTGATGTGCGTTGCTGTGTGCTCTTCGATGTTTTTTTTTTCTTTTCGAGCATCGTGTTTCTTTTTTTCGTATGTTGTGTTGTTGTGGTTTCTTTCTATGACCTGGGCACCAACACCGTGCCCACCCGATAAAAATGGAATGGTCAATGGTCAATTGATCATCATCATCATCATCACACTGGGCAAAATGACGGAAATATTGGGCACCTAACTCGTCCCTGAAAATTGCATTGCTGTTCCTTGTTTGTGATGAAATTTGTAGTGTTTTGTGAAAAGCGGTCGCATTTATGACGGTTCGCGCTTAATTCTGACATGGTTCAAGCATTCAAGTGCACCAGAGACTATCAGACTGAAGTTCAGGCGCCGGCGTTGCTGAAGGTCCACAAAAAATCGTGATCAGCTGACGAATGTGTTTACGAAGTCTACCGTGGAGAAAAGCGACGTGTTTTTCGCCAATGCTTCTGAGAGACGGAAGCACGTTGGCACTACATATTGCTACAGGTAAGGACCAACTATTTCGCCATTCGTGAATGAAAAGGCACCGCTCATCGGGCGAGCCTCCGGTTGTCGCGCTTGTTGCCGCTGTTTGATAGCGATCAGCATTAAAACTTATTTTTTTTTTCAGTCTGCAGTATTTTTTCGTTTCCGAATATAATCTGATTCTATTCGTAGTGTGATAGGTCATCACGGTTATTAAAAAAACAAAAAAAAAAACAAATGCGAATTTGATGAGATAGTGGGTTTAAATTAACGGCGCATTTCACTGACTAGTGCAACAATTCTTTCGTGAATGATGGTGCCGCTTGCATTGCTCGGTATCAGTTTCAGCAGCAAGATGTCTTGCGTTTACGCGTTATGTCGCTACGCCGACTGTCTGTGTCGTGCACGTAGGCATTTGCTTTCCTCGAGAGTGCGAGCGTGATAAGTGAAGCCTTCGAAAAGCCTGCGTGCAGCGTCGCCCCTTTCGGGTGTGTATCTACGTCTAGGCAATCGGATACCATAAGCTCGTTCTCTAGCGAGGTCCTCGGGAATTTTCGCTCCGCAGACAGTCTGTGACCAAGAAGCTTCTTAGTATAAATACCGTATTGTGTCGTATTTACACGCTGCTCGGCCCGTCTGGCTTGTGTCTACCTTTCGACGAAGTACTTCCAACCCAGTTACAGGGTTAAACGAACATAGAAAAGACGCTAAGAAAATTGCTAAAAAGGCAGACAGGAAATTAAACCATAAGACTGCTTTCCGTTGTCCTGCATGGTTCGTCAGCCTGACTTTCGTCTTGCTCTTTTGATGCTTGCACCAGAAAAGTGATTTAACAACTGAAGTGAAAGTGGAGTTATTATGCCACCTTTGGTTCCCCTACTGTGCACTCTACACAGAAGTTATCATTTGTGGCAAGGAACACGTCCTGGATGTGTGTGCCTTTATCATTCAGATGCTAAATCATTTGGACCATAACATATGTTACATGGTATCTCACCCATTACTTTTCGACTGGAATGGTTTCAAGCTAAGGGATCAAGGCACCGCTTGTGTAAGATGGGTGACAAGAGAGTTCTTTATTTTATTATTTTTTTGGCACCATCTTCTGAGTTTGGAATTTTTCTGGTTACATGATATATAACATGTTCTCTATGACTGCAAAGTACCACTAGGAAGATATTTTATGAGAGAAAAAAGATTCTGTTTGAGTAAGAATATACTTTTGCACATTTTTGGGGCTAATAACTCGAGCATGGTATAAGAAGAGTCACTTGCCCTGTCTTTAATGTGTTAGACCTTTTTACTAGACAGTAGAACAGCATGTGATTGTTATTTTTATTCTGTCATTTTAAACATGTTTCTTAACATATTACATATCTTTGATAAAGGAATTTAGTCATTTTTTCTCTAATTTCACTTGCCAATTCCTGTGTGAAGTGATTCTATTTATACGCTGTTTCCGGAGGGTTTCTTTTTCATAATTTTGTCTTCGTACAATTTCTATGAACCATAGTGCTCTTTCATTTACTGCTAGTACTTTTCATTATTAAGACTGTGCTTTTTAACAATGCAGCTGAAAAGGCCTGCTGTCCACATCAACCTACTTTGCTGAAACCTCCAAGGCTAAAGAGCGTCTGCAGAATGCTGCGAAAACAGTAGAGTCTATGACACTTAACATTCTCTTGAATGGCTCAGATATCAAAAGGATTACTTCACTGCAATTATTGCACGTACCATCTTTACCAGACAACAAGGCTTGCTTCTCAGCCACCTAGCGTATCCAAATAACACCCCTAAAGACTATACAAGATCATATAATTCGAGGAAAAGGGTGCTCTTTACCTTGTAGAACCTTAGGGCTTGGAGGTAGCATAGTGCTGTATTGCATGACTAAGAAATAAACTTTGATGCTTCATCAATTTTTACAATCTATGCATCTGCAGCCTGTGGAAACACATTTTATGCAAAATGCTTATCTGACATTTACCCATTGCTTACTTGAATCTTAAAGTAAACCTATATGTAATCTAGCTACGATTACTTGAACGCCAAAAGAAACGTTCGTATTATTTTCGAACAAAAATGGCTACAGACAAAACACCGAGTTGGGATACATAAGATAGGCATCACATTACTCTAGTTTCATATCTGTGGGTGCTGTGCCCATGAACTCTTAAATTAATGTGTTGTGTTTTATGGCACATGGACACCTAAGGCTATCATGCGCCAAAAGCAAGGTTTAAAATCTGAACTTGGCTAAAGGGCTTTAAAACGTTATTATAGGTTGTATAACTTATTAAAATACCTTGCTTCTTTTAGGAACGAAACTATGCAGGAAGTGTCAACGAGTGACCTATCTCCTAAACGTAAGCTTGGGTGGAATGGTATATGTTCATTGTAAAGTTGTGCGAAGTGCTTCTGTCATAGGTCTTCAAGTCTTGTACAACTGATTAGGATGTGGTTGATTGTGAGCACCTCTCCGCATTCTTCACAAGTAGTCTGATCGTGTTTCGTTAGTAAAACGTTATGTGTAAGATGTGTGTGACCGATACGAAGACGACAAAGAGCCACTTCAATGAAACACACTTGGTGGCTACAGGTTTATCATTCCTCTACAACGGGCTTCGGTACTTGTAACTTATTGTTGATTTCTTTGTCCCATGAATCCTGCCATTTCTCTTTCAATTTTCTTTGTATAGGTTTTATGACATCTTTATAAGGTACATTTACTCATTCTATTTTTACATTCTGGGCGACTGCAGCACATGCATCAGCTCTTTCATTTCCATTTATCATTACGCGACTTGGCACCCAGCAGAATTTAATTTAGTGTCACAGTGTTTCAGCTGCTCTTATGCAACATATTATATTTCCTAATAAGAGTTGGGTTGCATTTCTGGCGTGTAGTGCTTTGATCACACTAAGTGAGTCTGTGTAGATTATATTATTTCAATGTTGCACTTTATTACTTTTTCCGCAGCTGAGGAGATGGCATAACATTCGGCGGTAAAAACTGTTGCACACATAGGTAGCTTAACTGTTTTTTCTAGTTTTTTCTTCTAATACACCACTGCCAACATAAAAAGTTGTTTTAGAACCGTCTGTATAATATGCCCCGTGGTTTTTGTACTTTTCCTCTAAGGCTAGGAACTCTTGTATTATATGATCAGGTGGCGTCTACTTTTAGTGAGAGGTCGCATACAGAAGCGAAGCTGTACTAAGGGGCAATTTGTGTATCAAGTATGTTTAGTTCCTGGCATATTTGTTCAAAATATGTCGTTAAAAAGTGTTTTAGATGGGCACTTTGGGACTATAGAGTAGCAGAGGTGTTTTGGGATGGACCTTATTTTTAGCACGTAAGCACACGTAAGTATTGTTCCTCTGTCTGGGAGGGGTGGTTCTTTGTTTCTACATGGAGGCTATTTACAAGGGATGTTCTGTATGCACCAGCTGTAAGCCGAAGGCCAAGGTTTTGTATAGGATCTAGATGTTTTAAGTAAGAAGGTCTTCTTGACCCATACACGACACATCCGTAGTCCAGAGAAGAGCGTACTACTGAGTGATAGACACGTAAAATACATGTTCTGTCAGAGCCCCAGCGTTTGTGTGATAGTACTTTCAGTATGTTCAGGGATTGGGAAGCTTACTTTTTGAGGTTGTTGATATGTGGCCAAAAAGTGAGCTTCTTGTCAAAAGTTACACCAAGAAATTTGTGCGCGTTTTTTATTGGCAGTATTGTTTCATTTAGGTGCAAGTTAGAGTCGATTTGTAACCCTCGTCGCAGAGAGAATAGAGCAGCCACTGTTTTTTGTGGTGAAAACTTAAGTCCATTTTGATCTGTCCATGTCGCCAGCTTGTTTATGCTAAGCAGCACTTTTCTTTCACATGCTGATACATTGGAGGATGTGTATGCTGTCAATAGGTCGTCGACATACAGTGAATACATTACAGATTTCGGGAATATTTTATTTAAAGAATTCATATTTACCATGCAGAGAGTTGTACTTAATATACAGCCTTGTGGCACCCCATTCTCCTGCATAAACTTTCTTGAAGAAGTTGAGCATAAGCACGCACGAAATGTGCGATTCCAAAAGAAGTATTTTAGACAGTTCAGCCTTCTACCACGGATGCCCAAATCTGCAAGGTCGCGAAGGATGCCGAACCTGCATGTCGTATCGTATGCCTTCTCCATATCAAAGAAGACGACAGTGCTGCTTAAGAATAAATGCCTCATGGGCTGTGTTTTCAAGGCGGACAAAATGGTCCATTGTAGAACAGGCTTTTTTGAAACCACACTGGTGAATGTCTAGAAGTTCCCGAGATTGAAGGACAAAGGTTAGCTTAATATTTAAAACACTTTCATATGATTTTACAAGGCAACTTGTAAAGGTTATATAGGTCTATAACTACCGAGAGCATTGAGTGGCTTTACTGGCTTCAGGAAAGGCACAATAAATGCTTTCTTCCATGTTTCTGGGATCTTTCCATGTACCCATATCTTATTGAAAAATTTCACAAGGGCTCCTATCGCAGGTGTGGAGAGATGTGCTAGCATTTAGAGTATTTCGTTCGGCCCAGGCTCCATCTTTTTACCCGCAGCTAAAACGGTATTTATTTCTTGTACTGTGAGCAAGGAGTTGTAAGGTTTATTTCCACTCCCACTTGTTGGAAGTCTTTGTTTTTCAGCTGAAGTTTTGTATCTTAAGAAGGATTTTGTGTTGTGTAATGAACTTGATAATGAAGAAAAGTGTTCGCCTAAAGTGGTGCCTGTTCGTCTATGCTCGTTTGCGTGCTGGGATCTGTAAGAAATGGAATTGTGAAAGGAGAGAAGGTTCCATCAAGTTTACGAACTTGCTCCCAAATTTGTTTTGATGTGATTGAACTATTTATGATATATATATATATATATATATATATATATATATGAAATTTATGAGATGTTTATTCGTGGGGTGCCTGCGAAAAATTCCCAGGCTTTGTTTTGTTTTCTTTTTGCTTCTTTACATTCTCACGAATACCAGATGTTGTGATTTTTTCGCCCAGCTCCTGAGGACTGCGGGATAGCCAAGTATGCTGCAGCTATGATGCAAGTTGCAATCTTTTCATTAAGCTCATCTACGCTGAGGTGTTTTGATTAAATGTTTTCGAGGTTAGCTCTTGATTGAAATAATGTCCAGAAGTAATGACCAGAAATAATGGACCCACCATCGTTGTTTGTTAAGCGTGATGGCTGGTGAAGGTGTTAAGCTGATTGTGACAGGGAAATGATCACTCCCCTGTGGGTTGTCCTGAACATCCCATTTAATATCTGTAAAAATTGATGGTGAACTGAAAGACAGATCGAAGCAGCTCACTGCTCCAGTACTTGGCGAGCCGTAAGTAGGCTTTCCAGTATTAAGCAGGCAAACATCGTTGCACAAAATAAAATGTTCTAAAAAATGACCCCTGCTATCAGTTTGTTTACTTCTCCAAAAAGTAGAATGTGCATCAACATCTCCAAATACTAGATAACGCTCTAGTAGCTGTTTAATAATTGATTTCAGGTAATGAAGTATGACATGAGAATGAGGTTCAAGGCATACAGAACATAACGGTATTTTTTTGTGGTGAGGGATCAGTTCAGTTCAGTTCAGGCGTTCAGTCGTGTCCGACTCATCGTGACCCTATGGACCATGTCACGCCATGCTTTCCGGTCTCTCACTATCTTCTTAACATCACATAGCTTCATCTGCAATGCCTCGAGAATGCCATCTAACCATCGCGCTCGCTGCCTACCCCTTCTCCGGCGACCCTCAACCTTTCCCGACATCAAATCTTTCTCCAGCGACTCCTCTCTTCTCATCAGATGACCAAAGTAGCTGAGCTTTAACATTAGAATTTGACCCTCCAATGAGCAGTCAGGGTTTATGGTCGACAATATCGACTGATTTGATCTTCTGGCAGTCCAAGGAACTCTTAAGAGTCTTCGCCAGCACCACAATTCAAACGCGTCAATTCTTCGGCGGTCAGCCTTTTTCACAGTCCAACTCTCGCATCCATACATCACAACTGGAAAGACCATAGCACGGGTTATACGGATCTTGGTTGGCAGACTAATGTCTCTGCTCTTTACTAGGCGGTCAAGGCTAACCATTGCTCTCTTTCCCAGAAGCAGGCGTCTCCTAATTTCATGGCTGCAGTCTCCTTCCGAGGTAATCTTGGCGCCCAAGAACAGAAAATCTGTCACAGCTTCCACTTCTTGTCCATTGATGCTCCAGGACTTGATAGGGCAAGACGCCATGATCTTCGTCTTTTTAATGTTCAGTTTAAGCCCAAACTTCTCACTCTCTTCTTGTACGCGCATCAGAAGTCTCTTGAGTTCCACTTCACTTTCTGCCATTAAAGTGGTATCATCCGCATATCTAAGGTTGTTGATACGTTTTCCAGCAATCTTCACTCCAGCTGAAGACTCGTCCAGACCGGCCTTCCTCATGATGCACTCTGCATATAGGTTAAATAGGCAGGGCGACAGTATGCAGCCTTGCCTCACCCCTTTCTCAATCGGAAACCAATCAGTAAGACCATGCCCAGTTCTGACTGTGGCCTCTTGCCCTTCATAAAGGTTCCTGAGGAGACAGATGAGGTGAATTGGAACTCCCATCTCTTGGAGAGCTTGCCACAATCTGCTGTGATCTACGCAGTCAAACGCTTTAGCATAATCAATAAAGCAGAAGTAAATGGGTTTCTGGAACTCGCTTGCTTTTTCCATAATCCAGCGAAGGTTGGCAATTCGGTCTCTAGTTCCTCTGCCCTTGCGAAACCCAGCTTGCACGTCCGGAAGCTCCCGATCTACATACTGCTGCAGCCTACTTTGCAGGATTTTTAACATCACCTTGTTAGCATGCGAGATAAGCGCGATCGTGCGGTAGTTGGAACAATCTTTGGCACTGCCTTTCTTTGGAATGGGGATGTAAACTGACCTCCTCCAATCCTGTGGCCAAGTGAAGGATAGTGACCGCAAAATCCTCATAATTAGTTTTTGAGGTCACTTTGATGAGTGGCAACTGAATTCTGAATGATAATAGCTACACCTCCAGATAGCCTATTTGCTTGCTGTCAATCGCAGCGAAAGACTATACTTTTTTGGAATATTTGTGGGTTTAGACCCTAGGTTCGTCTTTTCTAAACATGGAGCAACCGGGGGCAAGTGAATTAAAAAAATCGGTTGCAGCACTGTAGTTCCTAATGAGTCCACTACAGTTCCAGTGGACCCGAAATGCCATGTTAAATGCTTTGTGAGGATGGAACTAAAAACTTAGGTTTCCTGATTGGCGAGTCCTGTTATTTTATTTCGCTCTCTTTTTTTTTTCGTTCAAGAGAGTGCCACCGCTGGAGCGGTGGCAAGTGAGGGGTAGTATTCATCTTTTTTTCCGTTCAAGAGAGTGCCACCGCTGGAGCGGTGGCAAGTGAGGGGTAGTATTGATCGCCTGCTCGGAGGCGCTGGAGATTCGCAGACGAGCTGCGGGAGCAGAGATTTCAGGCTTCTCCTTCCTCAAAGAAGCTTTTTGGGCAGCTGGTTGAGGGGCCAGTGGACCCTGTTTCTCAGCTGATAGGGCAACGTTCGCTGTCCCTGTTTGAAGCAGAGGTGGTCCTGTTTGAGGCACAGCCTGAGCAAGAACCAGATCCAAGTGTGGCGTGTCGCCCCGCCATGCCACTTTGGAGTAGTTTGCTTTCGCAGTGAAAACAAACGGGTTTTCGTCTTTGATTCCTTAACGTGCTTCTTTGAAGCTGATGTTTTCAGTCGTTTTTAGGGTTATAATTTCCTTTTCGTTTTTCCATGACTGGCACGACCTAGAATAAGCGGGATGGTCGCCCTCGCAGTTTGCGCAGTGCAGCGCAGCAGCGCGGGCATCGGATACATGATCCTTTGCAGCACATCTAGAACACGTTTTGCGGCCACGGCTACTCTGTGAGCCATGTCCGAAACGTTGGCAGTTAAAGCTGCATCTGGGGTTGGGTTTATAGTGTCGAACATTTGCATTGATGTACCCTACTTAAATCGATTCAGGAAGTTGTAAGGTTGCAAAAGTCAGGACAATGTGTTTGGTAGGTATTTCCCTGTTGTCTTTTCTTATTTTGAATCTGTGCGCGTCAGTCACATTTTGATTTTGTAGTCCCTCTAGCATTTTTTTCCTCTGTGAGGTTCAAGAAGTCGTTTTCGGATATCACTACATGGAGAAAGTTCAGAGATCTGTGTGCAGACACTGTAATGGGGGTTTCCACAAAGTTCTGAAGCTGTGAAATTTTCAAGGATTGGACACTGTCTCGGTCTTCGAGTAGAAGGTCTACACTGGCTAGTTAAGATACTTTATATCCTCTTCCTAGGGTTTAGGTAAGAGTCTTAGACACAATAAATGAAGATATTGCGCGGGCGTGCTTTTCTGGATGTTCACTGTGAATTATTTGCACACCATAACTATAACCTAATATGGGGCAACGCAGGGTAATTACTCCACACACGGTTAAAGAATTGCTTGTTGAGAAAAGGTTTTATTTCACATTTACCTTGAAATTTCACGGGTCTGCCAGATAGCTCTAGCCTCGCGCGGACAGAGGAGTAGTGAGAGAAATAAAAAGTAAAAAACACAGAAAGACGCGCCTCGCAGCAGCCGTCATCCTCCACCGAAACGTTGGCGGGTGCAGTGACGGCATGCCCAACAGGTACAGATACTAAAACGCCAGTGCCAAAGGAGCCTCCGCCGAAAACGGCCACATAGAGCCCGAAGTTGCCCCGTCGGGGTGGCGCAGTGGTAAGACGCCCGACTACTGTGCCGGAGTACCCGGGTTCGAACCCGACCTCGGCGGCTGCGTTTCGATGGAGGCGAAACGAAGAGGCGTCCGTGTGCTGTCCGATGTCAGCGCACGTTAAAGATCCCCAGGTGGTCGAAATTACTCCGTAGTCCTCCACTACGGCTCCCCTTTCTCTCTTTTAACTTTCACTCCCACCTTCCTCCCTTCTCTTACGGAGCGGTTCAGGTGTCTACAGAGCAAGTGTGACAGATACTGCGCCTTTCCCTTCCAGTGAACCAACCAACCAAGAGCCCGAAGCTAACACCGCTCTGAAAAGCGAGGGCAGCTAGCGCTATATATAGGGCTAATCACGTGGTCTGGCGATCACACAACCGACGCAAGAGAAGCGAGTGCACGCGCATGCTCACGTTATGCGCACGTGCAGCCGCTACTCGAGGTTTTAAGGCCATTGCACAGGTTTGCTGACCTTGGAAGTTATAGCTCGGAGGGTTCTCGCGTTAGTTTGCTGCTACAAGGGCTTGCTCTGACTGCACGGCTGTCACACCTTGCATGTGTGGCAGCCATGCAACCACAATGCAGCGGTGAGAGATCGCGCATTCCTTTAAATGTTCGTTATGGAAAAAAAATGGCAGTGGCTTAGCTCAGCTATGGCAGGATATACGTTGCGAGAGGTACGTTTGCCTGGCTAAGCTTGTTGTGGTCATCCTTGTTTAGCAATGAGAGACAGCTCTATTTATGCCATCGCGAGCTTTTTGGACTACTAAAGTGCGATGAGGCGAAATCGTCTGTTGCGCGGTGTTCGGAAGCACTTCCTCTTTTTTCTTACGACTCGGGTAAGGTGTCGGCGGAGAATTGTGGCAGATACTGCGCCTTTTCTTTCCTGTAAACCGATTTTAAACGCCGCCTGCTGCATCGAGTCTGTAATGCTGCGTGGTGCGGCGTTCGAGGAAGCGCCACATGAATAGCGCGCACTGACGCCTGGTTCGAACGCCCGGCGGGGTCAAATTCGTGTGAGCGTGATTCGCCTGTGACGTCATCACCGGATTTGACATCATTATGACGTCTGTTCTGGTCATTAAACATGACCACATGTGACGTCGTCATGATGTCACATCACCTCATGCCGTCACGACTGGTGATGACGTCACCAGGCGACTAACGCATATACGAAGCTAACCCCATGTTGTGTTTTCTGTGTTGTGCTTTGTTTCAAGGAAGCTCGCCATAGGAAGAACGACACTCCCCTACTTATGTAATGCCTTCTTGCCCTTATGTAAACAATAGATGAAATTGAATTTCAGTACAAAAGAGAGTGCGTATTTTCCCCTACACCGTTTTAATAATAATAATAATAATAATCGGTTCACAGGAAAGGAAAGAAACAGTACCTTACCTGTCGCAAGGTTTCTGTGTACATCTGAACCGCGCCGTAGAGCAAGGGAGGAATGTGAGAGAGAAAGTGGAAAGAGAAAAAGAGGAGCCCTAGTGGAGGACTACGGTGTAATTTCTACCACCTGGGGATCTTTAACTTGCACTGACATGGCACACCTCCCGGACGTCTCTTCGTTTCACCTCAGTCGAAACGCAGCCGCACCCCAACGCCGAAACGCATACATCAATCTATCGAAAAGTTGAAAAAAACTGATCAAATTTCGCATTAGGAAGTAACGTAATCGTCGGCAATTTTTTTCTTTAGTGCCGCCTCAATTGCATTGTCGAAAGTAAAAGCATTAACTACCAAACCATTGACGCACAAGGCGCAAAGGTTTTCTCCTCTTTTTCTTTGTTTTAAAAATGGTTTGTCTAGCAAAAGTTTTATTACACATTTACATTGACATGTGGGATGACAAATTACCGAAACTGAAAATATACATGATTAAAAAATAGTACTTAGCATCAAAGTTGCAAAGAGATGTTTATTGACTTCCATTCTCATAAAACATAAATATGGTGCAAAATACACTGTATGTGCATTTTAAAAAAGCAGCAGGTTTCCCCTGCGCATGGTTGAAGAAAATTTTATTTTTCATAAACATCTACAGAACACAAGTGTATCCGTCTGGGGCCTTAGCGATGCTACTTTTCAATTCTCTTATTGCCAATCAAATCCAGCTTATCACGGCAGCCGTTTCTTCCGTGCCACACTACCGAACAGGCAAAGCTGCTCTAGACTGCGAGTGTGATTACAACGTCCTAACTGCACATTTCATTTAAAATACATTCATATTAACCAATGGATATATAAACAGCAATGGAACCGCTTAGTTTGTTAATTCAGGTCTTCGACACAAGAACTGAGCAGGAAGCAATATAAATATTGTCGATTACAGTCTGTAGTAACTATCGCTGCAAGAACACGCGGCGTCATTTTGCTTATTTTATTTCACGTGCAGCCTGTCTCTATCTGCATCGCGAGGCGCCGGTATCCACAAGCGTTGCACGAAAATCACGAGCTAGCCACAAATCTTCGCAGTGACTAAATGGTTTACACGAGAGCATAACGGCTGCAACTGGCTCTCTCAAGGTGGACGTCAAGGGAAAGATGTGTGAATATGAATATAAATTTCAGCTACTTGGAGCGTACACATGACAGCATGTGGGCCTTCAAAGCACGTGCTAAGACAAGATGCGGGAAATAAAAATGGAGGAAGAAGAGAGAAGAAAGTTTTTTTTCTGGGCTCCGTCACGTTTTCTTTTTAGTTTTGTATCTAATCTCGTTTTGTGAGCCCACTGGACCTTGTATAACCAGCAAGTGCCGAGCGTGATTACGGTACGGGGAGTGCAAGGCACCGAGCGTCCTCTTCTTGATTTCCCACGTCCACTACCACCGCGATGGGAGGGGACCAACCCACAACCCCTAGTCTACCCAGTCTAATGCGCCTAAGAGGAATCCATCCACTAATAACCACCCCGCATTGCGGCTTTTCCTGCTGCTGCCGGTTTTTATTTTTTCTTTCAGGCCACATGATCACCGATTCCAGGCTGAGAAATATGCGCTGAAGAAATATTTCTTTTATTTTTGCACTCCTTGACCTCCTTTCTTCTCACTGACCCTCCTCCCTCTCCGTCCCCAGCTTGCTCGGAAGCAAAACCGCATTTAAACCACTGCCAGTGATGATAGCTCTGCCTAGACGAAGACAAGTCCACTTGTCGAAACGTTGGCTCGACCACCGAATTGAGGCCTCCCCCCTCCACTCTACCCTTGTTCTGTCTCTTTCCGACCGATGTATTGTGAAATGACAGCGCCGAGCTCACCCTGCTGAAACGCTGTCTTGAAGGCGACTGTAGTGCGTACATGGCTTGATCACGATCACGAAGTCGTCAGTATTCATCATGACCGTTGGTTTTTCCGTCCACTTGGAAAGTGGGCACGAAATCGGTGTTGCTTTCGAAGACGGAGCGCGGCGCCTCCCGTGTCTGCGTTGTTCAGAGGACTCTTTGGCTTGGCCGCTCCACGTGCGCTTTGCTGGCGACGACGCCGGTTGTCGACGTCTTGAAAAAGGCCAGCTTGCTACGCTGAAAAAACGGGTTACCCGTCCTCTAGCGAGCGTCTACGGCCAGCGGCGGGGGAGCCGCAGCAGTTGCCTATAGGCACCGTGCAGGAGTAACTCGCGGTGCGACGCGCGCGCCCCTTGCGGCGGGAAGAACTGTTTGGTAGGGAGACGTGCGCCCGGCCGTGCAGCGGAGACGCGGCAGATCTGCTGTGCGTGGGGCGCATTCGCCGTTCGTTCTTTCGATTCGCAGCATTCTATGGTCACAAATGAATGGCTAGGTTGCAGACCTTGGATTGGTGCCGTTGCACACATTTTCACTGGTCTGATCAAATATTTTTCGCGTCACCGAATAAGCTTTACGAAGCGAAGCGACGCTAAGGCGAATCGCTGCCTTCCATCGAGTGAGCTGGCAATCATGCCCGTGTATTGCCGCGTCCAGATTTACCGCGAAGCATTTTTCCCGAAAGAGGACCCACTATACCTTCACCTGCATTAGCACCCTTTCTCAAACCGCAAAAAAAAAAAAATTATAATATTTAAAGAAATTGGGCAGCTCATAGGCATTAGCGCTACTGGGACCGCCGTGCGCGCCTGTGGGCGGCGCTCGTGGATGCAGTTGTTCATTGCATACTTTTTATTTATGCTGTCCTGTGGTCTATATTTCCCTGTCTACGATAGCTTGCATAAGCACCAGTACAATGCAGAGAGTAATCAACAGGAATGGAGTGTTTAAATGGCGCATTTACTATGTCTCGCGCATTAGTTTCGCGAGTTTGCCTTGGCAACTTTTTTTTTGCTTGCTTGCTTTCATTATTTTTTTTCCTCCTCTCAGCTTGTTCCTTTTCTTCTTCCCAGACTCTTTCCTTCCACGCTTATGCCGCTACTTTCCTTCTCCTCTTGGGCGGCTTCCTTTGTCCGTCCTCCAGCCTGATATTTTTTTTCCTCGCCATCCTTCGCTGTCCACTTCGCCCTCCTCTGTAGATGTGATTCAGGAGGTGCCATTCCATACGCTTTATTCATTTAGTTGTGTTAATGACATTTCGATGTCTACTGAGTTATTGAACCTCGAATGATAAGCTGTTTCTCATGCGATACTGCTCAATCGAGACTATAATTAAAAAAAAATTAAAAAAAATGTTTTTCTTAATTATTCGTGGACACTCTGAACAGATCTTGCATTCATTACATGCAATCCTGCTCCAAACAAGTGTCGAGCGGCTGGCTGCCACCTGTTACATTCCCCTGTCATAACTTAATTTTGTGGCAGAGGACTTGAAAGTACCGTTAAAGAGGCATTAAGGATCGTTAAAAAAAAAAACGAAAGAAAACTGGCATTCATGTCGGGATGAGGCAGGACGTTCTTTCAACGAAAAAGAAAATTAAGCATGGTACAATTCTGACAAGTGACAGAGGAAGACATGAATGCGTATTAGAAACTGCAGATCGTTTGTGCGGTGCTGCAGGCAGTTTCCATTCTCATAGCTGTGTCGCTGTATCAGCGACCGCGTGCCATCTGCCATACTTTCCTTCATCGTCGAGAAAAGTGGCAACCGCCTCACCAGAAAACAGCTTAAGCTCTTCAAAATCCGTCTGCGTAATATCAGTGCCTACGGCATCTTCAGGCCCCGGTAATCGCGTTCTCGAGTTTCAAGGCTTGTCCCTTTTTTTAGGCTTTTTTCTCTTCTTCGACTACAGCTTCATTCATTCCTATTCTTCTCCCATACTCGTTCCACCCTTCTCGGCCGCTCGATTCCCCGCAGCTTGCTTTTTTTTTTATCTCACCCACCCCAGCATGAGGCGTTCGAGCTGGCCATTGTGAAGCTGTACCACACTTGGGAGGAGGGTTGTTCGCCACAAATGTTTTTTTTTTTGTATTTTTCTACATTTTTACCGTGTTTTTTTACGCCCCCACCCTCCCACCCCCTTTGTTTTTTGCTCGGCCTTTTCCAACTGCGCGCGCTTCTCCAGTCGTCTTCCGTTTCGCGTGTTTCCAGCCTAGAAATAAACGCCCAGCGGGCGTCCAGGGCTCGTCTCTGTCTCTGCGTCTTGTGTCGTGTGGTTCTCGCATCGTTTGTGCTTCGCTACGTCACTCGAGCTGGCTAAAACTGCTACCATTTCGTTGCGCAGGCCGCCTTTTCAAGCGCGCGCCCTGCCTAGGCGGCCGCGCGTCTCCCTACCCAACTGTTCCGGCGCTCACTCGTGGAGCTGCCTATTCGCCGCGAGTGCTGCCCCCTGGGTTTCTGCACGGTGCCTATAGCTCATCCGCTACGTGTTGATAAGAAGAGTCGCTCTAACTGGCCGAAAATTGAGCGTACCTGGATACGATCGGTGTTGCCAGGATCATGCTACCTTCAAGGATGCAGATGCGCAGTTTTCGAAGGAGTTAAGATTTCCACGGTTCCATCCTAAAATCGACGGAGCCGGTACGCCACGCGTCCGATCACTCCGCGCTGCGCTAGCGTTAGCTTTTGCTCATCCTCATCCTCTATCATCCTCATCCTTATATCATCCTCTATCGATCACAACCATTCGTTAGAACTCTTCTGAGAACGACACAACGGCTGCGGACGCGACCTTACCGACACAGGCGAGAAAGGCTTTTGTTGGTTTGTATTTATGAAAAGAAAACCGGAGCATCTGCCGCAATCCTCGGTGGACGTCTACACGGAGGTGACACACAAGCGTTAGACAAGTTTGCTAAGCTCTGAACCTACGGATTAGTGATTTCGTACTCGAAAAAATATCTGACTCTACTGTAATCGAGGTAAGCGTGACTATAACGTACCGGAGTTCCCAGGTTCAAGCCCGACTGCCGGCGGCTGTGTTTTGGTGGATCGAAACGGGAAGGGATCCGTGTGCTCTACGTTGTCAGTGCAGTATAAAAAAATACCGACAGTTTAACTTAGTCAATCATGCAATATCGTGCAGCAGTAGGGCGTTTCGACAGGATCGTGCTTGCTGTGTCTCAATTAATTAATACCGCGCGCACCTTGTTGAACACTAGCAGCGTTCTGTTGAACGCGTCAGTGTTTACCGGTACAATTGGTTTACACGAAAGGAAAGGCGCAGTATCTGTCACACTTGTTTCTGTGGACACCTGAAGTACCTCGGAAAGGTAAAAGTTTAAATCGGCTTCAGACATCGGGTTGTTCTTGTTGTGACTGTCGGAAGAAGGAAAAGAAAATGCAAGGGCCTGCTACTGGCTCTGTAGCTGAGCCACCTCCGCTGCCTCGTGCAGACACAAGAGAAAATAGAGAAAAAAGAATAAAAGAATAAGGCGCGCGTGGCATCAGCCGCCGTGGACCACCGAAGCGGTGGCGGGTGCTATGACGGCCTACATTTGCTAAAACACCAGGGTGGTCGAAATTACTCCGTGGCCCTCCACTACGGCACCTCTTCTTCTCTTTCCGCGTTCTCTCCAACCTACTTCCCTTCTCTTACGGCTCGGTTCAGCTGTCGGCTGACGAGCCTGACAGGTACCGCGCCTTTCCTATAAACCATTTTATGTAGACATAAAATGGTCGCGGAATATATCGAATTGTCACGGAATATTCGCTACCAATACAGGACACCGCGATGCGTTAGCCTAAAAGCCCTGTGCCTCTTTTAGAAATCATTGCACCCACAAGTGGTCCATATTTGAAGTGGCATGTGCTGCGATATAAACTATCCAATTTTTCATAGTATGGCAAACTCTTTTCTGCGAGATCACGTCTTGGGCACTATAGATGAGCTAGCAGCTTTTTAAACGCTGTCTTATGAATTGTCAAGATTTGTCCCAATACATAGAGTAAGAAGGCTACACAAGTGTCATTGTTGCAAAGAACCTGTATGAGATATATATTCAGTGTATGTGCATGACTGAGGGCTTGTCAGACCAGTAAGTGTAAAAAAAATGTACTTTAGTTTTGTAGAATATTATGGAAAATAAAATTCTTTTAAAAGTATAGTTCACAAAAACACTACCACGTGTCTCTCGAAGTTGAACTCCTCATTCACTTCTTAGAGTCCTCCTATGTGGTTGGGGAGAGACGCGCCTGCTGTATTCATGCTTTGTGTGTTCACGCCACACGCCCAGCCCTTCGAGGCCAGTTTGCTATTTTCTGGGTTTTCTTTTTTATTTTTTTTTTTTCACCTGTGGTGTCCCAGGGACGAAAGGGCCAACCCCTTAAGGGTTTATCCAATCCATCTTCATGTATATACTCTTTTCGAGTAATTAAATGTAAATTTCCTCCTCATCCTCCTTCGCTTCAGCAGCGTTAAAAAGCTCTATTTTTTTTCATAAAACACCGCGTATTAAGAACACTCCCCTGTAATCGAATGCGCGAAATCTCAGGGCAGCATTTTGTCTATTTCAGTATTTACATTTTACAATTTGGTCTTTTCTAGAGACGCGACAGAGGATTAAGCATCAGGTTTAACCAGAATTCGTTTCGCCCGCTAATCATTCCATTATCTTTGCACCACGCTGCTACGAATACCTGCTCTGTGTATGGTTCGCACACTCTTTTCACGACGGCACGCACCGCCACATTCCCCTGCCAGATCCCTCAGGCTTATCAACGGTGCTCGTTACACAGCTTGTCGCGGTTCTCGGCTAAGGTATACGCAATGAATGCTTGGATGCAACAAGTGAAGTGACGCGCTGATCTCCAGCGCTATGCTGTATTTGAGAATTCTGGCTATTTTAAACACAGCAACGAGAGCGTCCTTCCGATGATGGCTAAAAAAAAAAGATGCCTCACGCTAGCGCCACAATGCCGTGACAAAACTTGCAGCTCACGTAAGTAATAGGCTGTCAGATAAATGAACAAGAGTGAATACTCCTTAAGAATAGCGGACCCGTACCGAGTTCCTGCTAGGAGGGACAACTACAATTAAAGAAATTAAGTTTTCCCCCACGGCTGCATATATAGCCGCTGCCAGCGCTGCAACGCGGCTCCCTTGGAATGCTTGTGCACTTACTCCACTGCGGGTGAGTCGCATAAATCAAACGCGTAGTGATTAGAGTATAAGCTTTGCTCTTCGCATTGCAAATGCCTAGGTCATGTGGCGCCGCAAATTTTGCCTTCAACCGAGAAAAGAAAATGCATGGGTCTGCCAGCTAGCTCCAGTTGAGCGAGGAGTAATGAGAGAGGGGTAATGAGAGAAATGAGGAGTAATTCGAGAAATAAATTTGAGGAGTAATGAGATAAATAAAAAGAAACAAACAGAAAGAAGCACCTCGCAACAGCCGCCACCGAAACGTTGGCGGGTGCCGTGACGGCACGCATAACAGATACCAAAAAGCCGGTGGCAAAGGAGCCTCCGCCGAAAACGGCCACGGAGGGCCGAGAGCTAACACTGCTCTGAAAAGCGAGAGCATTTGCAACGCTATATATACGGCTAGTCACGTGGTCTGGCGATCACGCGACCGACGCAAGAGACGCGAGCGCTTTCTCACGTCACGCGCACGCGCAGCCGCTCCTTGTGGTTTCCAGGTCATTGCGCTGCTTTACACACCTTGGAGGGATTTCGCGTCAGTTTGTTGTTACAAGGGCTTGCTCAGACTCCATGGCTTCCACACCTTGTTTGTGTCAGCTTAGCCTAAAATCCCTGTGCCTCTTTTAGAAATCACTGCACTCGTAAACTTTAACTTGTCCGCGATCAAAAAACCACATGTGCTGCGATATAAACAATCCAATTTATATTAGTTTCGCAAAATGTGTTCTGTGCGATCACGTCTTGAAGAATATGGATGAGCTAGCGGGTTCGTAAACTCTACGTTCGGAATTTGGGTTGAGATCGCTTCTCGGCCTTTTGGCTATGATCAAAGAGACACCCCATGGTGATCTTCAAAGAAGAAAACGGAAAACTAGAAGTTTGATATTAGAAGACTTGCTCGCGTCAGTCTTCGACCCAGCGGGGTGGTGCGGACGTAGTGCATGTACACTGCGACCCTGCCCCGGTGGGAACAGGCCGGATTGCATGAGCCCCTTGGCTGGGAAAAGCCCACTCCCCGAAACAACAAAAAACCCCTAGACCTTATTGTGCGGGAGGCCTTGCCTGGGGTTGCCGTAGGTTGATGATGGTCGCAGGTTGAGGTCTGTACCCTCACAGGAGGATAGTACTTAGTGCATCCTTCCTTCCATCTGACAAGGCAAGTGCGCTGTCGTCGAACTCTATGTGATTGCCGAATATCTCGGCCTTGTGGCTAAGATCAAAGTGTAGTGGCCCCGTGTTTGCTGAGGAGGCTGCTGCGCACCGTAGTGTTCTTGCACTCTCCCCGGAGGACCTGCCTGTCCGGCGCCGCGTTCCTATCGCGGCTGCCCGGGCCCTGGATAGAGACATGGAACGACCAGCCCCGGCACTGCGCCCGTCCAAGGCGCAGTGCTTCACATTCACAGTTCCGGAACCTGTTCCTGCGGACAGCCTCATCGACACTATCGTGGAGTTTGAGGAGTAGGGGGGCTGCAGTACCTGCAGCACTTTGGAGGTCTTCGTGTACTGGGCGCCGTGTCCGCCATGGCGTAAGCGACCAAAATGGTGGCGAGAGGCGTCCTGCGTCTCGCCGGAAAAAGAAGTGCCGCTGGAGTAGATGGGAACTCCTGTGGTTTATGTGACGGTCTATCGTCCTCCCCCGTGCGCCAGCGACGAGGCTCTCGCTGCGGCGATTTCCCCGTAAGGAAAAATCCGATCCGTTTCAGAAGTAGCGTTCCAGTCAAGGAGCCACGTCCTCAACGGGACGCGGCTGGTCAAGTTGGAAATGACGCGGTCACCCCCCAACTTCCAGATGGTAACTGGGACCGGCGTGAAGCTGGAGTATCGAGGAATGAAACGCGTGTGTTCCAAGTGCGGCGTTGAGGGCCAAATTGGCGCTGCTTGTTCGGCGGCGCGCTGCGGTCGTTGAAGCGTTTACGGCCATGATATTGCGAATTGCCACTCCGCGTGCAAGCGCTGTGGCGGCGAACATCCAACGTCGGATTGTGTTCTACCACGCTCTTATGCAGCGGCTGCTAAGTCGTCCTCGGAGCCTGGCGTACAACCCGGAAAGGCCTCGAACCTGGAGCTGTACGGCGACACCCAGGAGCCCTGCAGGGATGCAGAGAAGGACGACGACGAGGCCTTGACGACCACGTCTTAGGCCCTCTCTTACGGGGCAACCACGGAGCCCTCCCCCGATAGCGAGCTTGTGACGGAGAGGACAACCTAACAGAGCGACTCCGAAAATTCCTCAGACGTACCCGGCTCTGAGTCCCGAACATTTGAGTCGCAACCTGTGGCGGGCCAGCAGATGCATGGCGACAACCTGCAGAAGACGCCCGCTCCACATGTGAAGTCGGCAAACCTGGAGGCTCTGCTGAACGCCCCGCGCCTCCTCCACTCCGCGGCTTCTGCCCCCCTCCTCCCGAGTAAGGAAGCCACCCTGTCTGGCGTTACGGTGACACGACGCTCTGGCTCCGCGAGGCCGCAACGCCTCAGTACGGACCGCGCTATGAAAGCGCTCTTAGCGGACGACGGCAAGCGTCACCTGTCCGGTACAGAGAGCTGTGTATCTTCCTCGAAAGCATCAGCGCCTCATAAGAAGGTGCGGAAGGCACAAGACGGCTCCGAGATGGACTTCTCGGACGCCGAGTCGTAACCACCATGGCGCTGCCTCTCAGGCTCAACGGCCGCACCCTCCTCCTCCTCTTCGCAGGTCTGGCGGTGGCTTCGACGCGGCTCAGTCGGCGCCGACCAGCGGCCACCGCTTCTCGCTCCCGGCTAATAGTCGCCTCGGCTGCGTCGCTGCGGCCTGCGGAGGTTGACCTGCGTGCGTTCCATGCAGTGTGTGTGTGTGTGTGTGTGTGTGTGTGTGTGTGTGTGTGTGTGTGTGTGTGTGTGTGTGTGTGTGTGTGTGTGTGTGTGTGTGTGTGTGTGTGTGTGTGTGTGTGTGTGTGTGTGTGTGTGTGTGTGTGTGTGTGTGTGTGTGTGTGTGTGTGTGTGTGTGTGTGTGTGTGTGTGTGTGTGTGTGTGTGTGTGTGTGTGTGTGTGTGTGTGTGTGTGTGTGTGTGTGTGTGTGTGTGTGTGTGTGTGTGTGTGTGTGTGTGTGTGTGTGTGTGTGTGTGTGTGTGTGTGTGTGTGTGTGTGTGTGTGTGTGTGTGTGTGTGTGTGTGTGTGTGTGTGTGTGTGTGTGTGTGTGTGTGTGTGTGTGTGTGTGTGTGTGTGTGTGTGTGTGTGTGTGTGTGTGTGTGTGTGTGTGTGTGTGTGTGTGTGTGTGTGTGTGTGTGTGTGTGTGTGTGTGTGTGTGTGTGTGTGTGTGTGTGTGTGTGTGTGTGTGTGTGTGTGTGTGTGTGTGTGTGTGTGTGTGTGTGTGTGTGTGTGTGTGTGTGTGTGTGTGTGTGTGTGTGTGTGTGTGTGTGTGTGTGTGTGTGTGTGTGTGTGTGTGTGTGTGTGTGTGTGTGTGTGTGTGTGTGTGTGTGTGTGTGTGTGTGACTGTAGTTTTGTTTGCTCAGAGGCGCGCCACACGGACCATGTCGATGCCCGGGCCCGAAGCAATCAACACTCAACTCCCCGAGCGCCTCCCTAGTGCCGATTAGCGGACACGTTTACAGTCTTTGCCCGACGAACTTTCCCGCGAGTCTGTTATGTTGGCATCCGTTTCTTTGTTTCTGTGATATGTATAGTAGTCTTTGTTCCTCCTCCTTTTTATGATGGCTCTTTTTCCGTTTTGCTTCCTTTAACGTGCAAGGGTTTCGTCACTCTGACAAGCAAAGGAAGGTGCTTCATCTTGCGCGTTCGCATCGAGTAGATGTTTTGGTTTTGCAGGAGTGCAACTTCCGCACCCCCACCGATGTCCTTTCCTTTCGTTCTCGTTTCAATGTCGAGGCCTTTGTTTTGTTAACGGACTCACGGTGTTGTGGCATAGGCGGGATCTTTCTTTCACCACCATACAGGGCTCATTGCACTTATGGCATAGATGGGCGCGTGATTCTCGTTGACCTTTTTCTGGATGGCCGCAAGACTCGTTTTGTCAACGTGTACGCGCCAGTCACGCGTAGTCTGACAAACTAGTTCTTTCGATCCATCATGACATACTTTCTCGACGACGTGCCCCACTTTCTGCTCGGGGATTTCAATTGTGTTTTACACACAAAGCGCGACATCAGGGAGCCTGGTCAGGGCGCCTCCAATTGCCACGCGAAAGAACACGGAAAACTAGGGCGATCATTACGCTTAGAGGACACGTGGGTCACTCTTCACAGAGACCATTTCGAGGCAACACAAGTCTGGGGCCAGAGCGCGAGCCGAATAGATCGAGTTTACATCCCCTCCGCCATGGCACCTGACTTGCTACAGTGCGAGGTATTTTTTGCCTTTCCCACCAGACCTTAAACTAACTGATCACTTCCCGGTCACGGTTACTCTGCGAGCAGCCCTGTGCCGTGCAAACAGCCCCCTGATGAGACGCATCGATGCAGCGGTACTACGCGATGAACAGTGTTTCACTGATATACGCCGAGAGTTGTGCTTATCTGTGGCAGCAGTTAGTGACATAACACCTGTTACCTGGGACGTGCTGAAAACACGCTGGCGCGATGTTCTTGTGAGTGCGGGGAAGGCGCGCCGTGTCCGCATGACGACCATGCTGAATGACGTTCTGCGCCGTATATGCGCATCGTACGGGGCGGCGAAACGCTTACGTTCGCGATGCGCTAATATCTCGAAACGCTGCGCGAGCGTTATCACCGCATCCTCGAAGACAGTTCTCGCGCATCACTCAGCGGGACCATCAAACGTGCCGCTTGAGGATGCCGCGGACCTCGGACACGCTCGAGCCGTTGGCCAGAGCAGTAACAGGCGAACGCGCGTGGAGAGCATCACATTTGCGGACGGTACGACGTCTTCGAAACCCGCGGACATCCGCAAATCGTTTAGCTAGCATTTCTCGGCCCTCTTTTCGTCGCAAGGCCTCGACCAGGAGGAGCATTTTAAAGAAGCTGTCGGCTCCTTCTGTGCGCCGCTTCCTCAACTTCCAGAAGACGTCTCACTCTTCGTGCGTGACAATGATAGCTTCCTTGTTTTTGTTTTTTTCTGAACATCTTTTAAGAAAACGCAGCTGTATCAAGAGCGCAGCTCCACCCGAAGAAAAGTACTGCTCTCCGCTTTGGTCAGTTCAGGGGCCCTTAAGCCGCGGCCGTACCGTCTGTGGACGCAGTGCGTGTGCTTGGCGTGCTGTTTGAGCCAAGCGGAGTCTCCCCCAGGACATGCGACGTAGTTCTCTCGCGAGCCACGCACGCCCTTTCTGACGCAGCGAGTTTGAACCTCGCGCACGATGCTAAAGTTAGCGTCGTCAAGACACGAGCGTGCGCTTTCACCTTTCTAGTGGCGCGTATCGCGACAATCCCGCGCCGGGTGGTGAACAGACTCGCGTCCCTTATAGGAACTTTTGTTTATGATGGCCGGACAGCGCTAGTCGCCCGTCACATCCTACACCTTCCGAGGAGCAGGGGAGGCCTTGGCCTTCCGTGCATCCCGACAGTGGCTCGAGTGCTCGCGTTAAGGCTGGTAGAGAGGCCATTAGCTGACGAATCTTACCCTGGTCGCTCGCTAATCCTGTACTGGATGAACACGGCGCGTCGTGTGCTTACACCCGAAAAATACCTCGGTCCACACGCGGAAAGACCTCTGCCTTTTTACCGCGAGGTTGCCGAGATAAAGTCGACTCTATATGCAGACCTGTGAGATGTTAATGTAGCCGACCTACCAGCCATACGCTCCAGCCAATTATTAGCCGTTTGCAGGGTTTCAGCTGATGAGCAACGAGAGACCGATGTACGCAAATGGCGAGCGTGGGCAGCTTGTTGGCTGCTAATGAAGTGCCAGATTTTGACTGACTTAGGCGCTGGGGCGTCCTCCTCACGAGACAGCGCCTTGCCAGATGGGGTGTTGTACCCAATGAACACTGCGCCAACTGCGGTGCTCCCGAGAGTCTCACGCATGTTTTTTTCGAATGTGTAGTTGCGAGAACAATGTGGCGGCTCGCATATAGGATGTTTAACGTCCGCATGAACCCCGGCGTAAGGCGCCGACGCACCCCTTTTAAACACCTTGTGTTCTGTGTGGTTCCGTTTGCGTTGTTAGATAGATGGATTTATTGATAGGAAAAGGCAGAGAGGTTGGCCCGAATAATTCAAATCTGGCCTGCTACTCTGCACTGGGGAAGGGGAAGGAGAGAAGAAAGAAGGTCATGATGGGTGACGATGTGGGAGAAGGCATATGAAATATATATACAGACACAGCAGCTTGCTTTACAAACGTGAATCAAGTCCACTGGCGCTCAAATAACGGCAAAGAGCGCGCACTGCCTGGATGCCCTTCCCCTTGTCCTGCCAAGCGCCCAGCAGCAGTTCCTCCGACAGAGGCCTCTTGTCTAAACGCTTCAAGGAAGCAGCTAGCACATTTCTTTCGTTCGCATACTCTGGGCACACCAATAATACATGGTCCACAGTCTCTGGGATGCCACAAGTTAAACATTCCGGTGAGTCCATCTGTCCAATTAAATGTAAGTACTTGCGCGTGAAAGCCACGTTTAAACGAAGTCGATGTATCAAGCATGCCTGATGACGCGGAATATCACGCGGAACAGTAAATTTAAATGTTCGATCAAGCTTTCTTAGACGCATGTGCCGGGCGTCTGGTTGAGCCCAGTAAGTCGCTGTAGCAATATTCATACAACTCTTTAGAAGACACGTCGTATCCGCTCTTGAAAAAGGCACTGCTGTTTGGAAGCCATTGATGAGAGCGCTTTTCGCTTCAACATCGGCCTGCTCATTCCCATGGAGGCCGCAGTGGGCAGGAATCCATTGAAACATTATCATGTGGCCTTGCAGCTGGGCAGATGTGATGAGCTCCGTAATGTTTAGTGCCAGGGACTGATAGGCAATGTGGCGTAAGAAGTTTTCCAAAATTTGTAATGCAGTCTTCGAGTCCGTGAATATACACCATTTTTGAGGTGGTTCCCCACATATATAGCGAATAGATTCCCGAATGGCTACAAGTTCGGCAGCGGTTGATGTAGAGTTATGTCCCAAAAGGAAATGCAGAGTCGTTTTCTGAGCTGGTATGACCACAGCTGCAGCGGATGCCTGTGCTGACACAGATCCATCGGTGTATACGTGAATATAACTGGGATATTCTGACCAGATGTGTGCCAGAGTAAGTTGTTTGAGTCCACTAATTGGTACCATAGATTTTTTTAGTATTCCGGGAACACGAAGGTGCACCAAAGGTTTATCCATCGTCCATGGTGGTTGGGTGGGACGATATGGGAGGGCATATCCTGTCGGTACTTGCGACTGATGGCAGCGGAGTGCAGTTGTAAAACTGCAGTCCGGCCTCTCATCCAGAATCTTGCTGAGTGGGTGAAAACGGTGTCTTGTAAGTGCTCGTAAATATACACGAAGTGGTTCGTGTGACAAGTATATGGACATTGGGCGAGCGTGTGCCTCTTCAATTGTGCCTTTGTTAGAGGTGCATCTGGGCAGTCCAAGACATATTTTCAGTGCCTGCGCTTGCACGCTCTCTAAAGTCCGCAAGCAGGAAATGCTCATACTAGAAAGTACTGGGAGACTGTACCGGATGTAGCCAACAAACAGAGCCTCGTAAAGCCGTATTAAGGAGCGCTCAGTTGGACCCCATTTGATGCCAGCTATGTAACGAAGTACATGGCAAAAATTAATTAGCCTCTTCTTCACCATAGCAATATGTTTCGACCAAGATAGTCGGTGGTCAATAATTACTCCCAGGAATCTGTGCCTGGAGACGTATGGTATTACGACTCCATGAAGGGTAATCGGGTAGCGGCAGACACATTTTCCCGTAAACGCTATCACTGCACACTTTTCTGCCGCTAAAAATAAACCTTGACGCCGTAAGTACATCGATGTTGATGACACAGCTCGTTGCAGTCTCGCACGTAGTTGTGGGCGCGTCGAACCAGAGGCCCAGATGCAGATGTCGTCAGCATATGCACTGATGTGGATGTTAGTTGGCAGTTCACTCACCAGGCCAATTAGCGCAACGTTAAATAAAGTTGGGCTGAGAACTCCTCCCTGTGGAACTCCACGACCGACCTGAAAGTGGGTAGTATCTCCTTCAGGCGTAGTCATGTAAACAGAGCGGCCGCTGAGATAGCTTACAATCCACAAGTACAGTCGGCCACCAACTCCCACGTCGTCAAGTCCATCAAGAATAGCTTCATGGAGGACGTTGTCGTAAGCTCCCTTTATATCTAAAAATGCAGCAGCTACTAGTCGACGGTGACGCTTTTCTTGTTCTACTGTCGCCACAAGGTCGATGACGCTGTCAATGGAAGAGCGTCCGCGGCGAAATCCAGTCATCATATTCGGATAAAGATCATTACTCTCTAGATACCACTCAAGTCTCGCCAGCACCATGCGCTCCATAACTTTTCCAACACAGCTTGCTAGGGCAACTGGCCGGTATGAGGTAAGTTCGAGAGGAGGCTTTCCAGGCTTCAAAAGAGCAACCAGGCGGCTAATTTTCCAGTGTTCAGGAACAGTACTAGAAGCCCATATATCATTGAAGTAATTAAGTAGTGCAGTTCTACCATCCTTGCCTAGGTTCGATAAGGTTGAATATGTAATCCCGTCAGGACCAGGTGCAGATGAATGCCGACAAGAAGCAAGAGCGGCGTCTAATTCAGCTATTGTAAAGGGCACGTCGTATTGATCATTCGGCGAAGGTGGTGCAAAAACCTCTGAAATTGGTAACTGTGCCTGGTTTGTGCCCACAACCATTTTACAAAAATCTTCAGCTACGTCAACTTCATTGCGGCGTTGGTAAAGGGCCAGGGCACGAAAAGGGTGCCTTTCTTGCGGAGGTGTGCGCAAGCTTCTCGCAACATGCCAGATACGCGACAGGGGCTTACGGGGATCCAGTGATGAGCAGAACTGTCTCCAACGTTGTCGTCCTAACCTCTCCAGGTGACGCAAAACTTGTCGTCTAGCTCGGCGAGAAAGTGCGAGATCTTGCGCGGATTTCGTTCTTCTGTACTTCCTTTCAGCCCGCCGACGGATCGCGCGAAGCCGCTCGAATTCCACGTCGATGCTGGACACTGACACCGGCACACTAACATAGCGAGTGTTCTCACTGAGAGAGGAAGTAATGAGTCCTTCTATTTGAGATGGTGACTGGAGGTCCACGCTGGAAGTCTCCACCGCTGCCCTAAAGGCGGGCCAGTCTGTGTATTGCACACGAGGTGAAGTGGCAGGTGCAAACCACTTGATGCATATGTACGTTGGTATGTGATCACTGCCATGTGTTTCCACATCACTACACCAAGAAACGGAGGGATGGAGGTTTCTGGAAACAAACGCCACATCCAAGCAGCTGCTGTAGGTTGTTCCGCGTAGAAATGTCGGTGAGCCGTCGTTTATATTGACGAGATCTTGCGTATGCATAAAGTCTGCCAGGTCTCTTCCTCTGTTGCTCATTATTGCACTACCCCACTGAGGGTGGTGAGCATTAAAGTCCCCCACAATAATACGAGGAGCTGCACAACACTGGATTATTGAAAATAGATATGATTTGTCCAAGCCATTTCTCGGTGGAATATAAGCGCCAATTACAGAACATACTCGTCCTTTCAGGGTTAACGTCAAACAAATGTAGTGGTTCGTGTTGTGGGGCTGCAGAGCATGGCGGACGTGCGCAATGTCTTGGCGTACACATACCAGCACTTTGCTTGTTTCGTTAGCTTCTCTAGACCATAGCAGAACATATCCAGAAAGGCGGAAAGCAGCCGGCATGTTGGGCTCACAGATCACAATCACAGGAAAGCGGTACTTCTGTACCCGCTGTCGGAAGTCACTCAGCCGACCACGCAGGCCTCGAGCATTCCATTGCATCACAACACTGCGGCGCAAGTGCATCGTCACAGAGGTGGGGTTAGTTTGTTGCGCCATTGTGAATTATTGCAATGCCGCCAAGAGCGGCTCAAATGCGTCCAAAAACTGAACAGCAAACTTTGCTGTTTGTGTGTTGATGCTGGAGAGCAGCACCCGCATTGAACGAACCAGCTGTTTCAGCATTTCTTTTACCTGCTGGCTGTCGGGGTTGTCGGAATTTTCAGTACGTGTGGCAACCAAACTGGGATTATGCCTGGCGTTGGCCTTTGATGGTAGAGCTGGCCACTCAGCATCAGAGGCGGTAGGTAATACAACAGCCTCTGTCGGATCCTTGGCCTGTGACACTGTCTGCGACATTACAGCAAGAGTACTCTTAGCGGGATTAGACTCAATCTGTTGTGGCACCTGAGCTGACGTTAACTCTGAAGTTGACTTATCCAGGCTAGGCTTGCCTTCCGATTCCTTGTGTCGGCGTCGGGAACGGTGCTTGCGACGACGAATAGACGCGGCCGCTTCTTGATGAGTCGAGTTATCTCTCACCATCTTTTTTAGTATACGTTTTTCATCCCGAATTTTAGGGCAGTCCTTAGCCGTCGATTCATGGGCACCCGAGCAGTTCGCACACTTGACAGTCTCCGTCTCGCATGCTTCATGAGGATGCGTACCGCCGCATCGACGGCAGGAGACCTCGTTTCGACAAACGGCGCTCACATGTCCGATCTTGTGGCATTTGTGGCACTGAACAGGTCTTGGAACATACATCCGAACTGGGTGTCTCACATAGCCCACTTTAACGTGTGATGGGAGGGATTCAGTTTCAAAGACTAATTTAATGCACTTTGAGCGGCCGAATCGATGAACATCCACAATGCGCACCGTAGATTTGATCAGCGTGCAGAGATCGCTTTCACTTATCTCGGGGTCAACGTCGCTGATTACACCTGCAGTAGTCTTTTTCCCATGTGCAAGAAAGGAACGGACCGGCATGTTGCCTAGCGCACCAATTCCTTTCAGCTTGTCCACTGTAGCCTGGGATTTGACATCCACGGTCAGGACATTCTTCCAGGGATTAATTCTGACTTCGTCAACTTCACCGGGAACCAGCTGGTCGAAAAACTGCGTCAGGTGCTGTCTGTTTATCACATTCAGATTCGCCGTTGCCGTTGTTGGTACGAAGGCCACGGAAAAGATCCCTTGCTTTTCAGCATTCTTCTTTGGTGTCTCACTCATTACTGATGTTTGGCGCAGCTTCCTTTTCAGGCGGCGCGACTGTACAGGCGTGTAGCCGTTGTCGGAATCCATCTCAGTCACGGTGGAGTCATCTGCCGAGTCTGGAAGCTCCACGTCCGCGACGTCAAGGTGACCCGTCGAGTACGCTGAAGCCTGTTCGATGGTGGCGGGTGGGCGCAAGGGTCGTGCGCCCGCCGTCCCGAAGGATGTCGAGATCACAAATAGTTCACAGCGATATAAAATCCAGAAAAGTGGAAGAGCGCTAGCTTCAGACGTTCGGAAACCTCCACTTCTTCTTCCTTGCCTCCCGTTTGCGTTGTGGCATCGCAGGTGCCTCGCTGAGCAATGCACCTAGCCTTGCAGAGGCTGCTCCTCGTCATCTGGAAGTATCTGTCTGGACTGTTAGAAACTGATGGCGAGACGCGGTTTCTGCGGGGCGCTGGCACACACGCTTCTATGTTGTACGAGGCAGCAGACATGATATGCCTGTCGTCCTTTTTAAGAAACCTCCTCGTTTATACTGTTTTCTCCTCTCAGGAGAATCGGGTTATTTTTAGTTTATTATGCATATGTAACCTATACTGTTTTGTATAGTGCTTTGTTTTGTGAGTAATGTGTGTTTTTCTATGTATGTATGTACCCAATAAATTCTCTTTTTGTGTAGAATTTATTATGTGCATAAACATGTATGAACATGGGAATTGGAGTGTCCTGGCTGTTTTGCGGGACACACGCAAAAAGTCATGCTTCCGATGCTGTATGGGATAAGAACAATGTTCTACACAAAATTAAATGAAGAACGGACTACACCGGGGAGGAAGAACTCCTCTGACGATTTTTTAGACGATTTATCCTTGTTGTGAACGGCATAATGACCGCAGCTATTCTTACGTACGTGGAAGGAAGGGAAGTATTTTTTAAGGTGTGATGGTCTGAATCCATAGAGTAATAAGGCTACGCAAGTGTTATTGTTGCAAAGTTCCTGTATGAGATACATACTCAGTGTGTCTCGTGAGCAAAAGTGATATACAACACTTAGCCGGTGACGGAGCTCGGGAAAACGGCATAATAAGACCATATAGGGGTAGAGACAGCGAGCGTGACATATGCATGTGGATAAAATGGGGCACCGGCACTATTGTCTCGATGCTAAGTAGCTGTTGTTAGATGAAGCCGCAATGCACTTTTCCCGAGCTCCGCCACCGGTTGAGTGTACATGACTGAGTGCTTGTCAGAGCAATAAGCGTCCGAGAGAAATGTACCTGAGTTTTGTTGATTAGTAAGAAAAATAAAATTATTTTTGAAAGACCCTGATCCGATATCTATTACACGTGGAATACGGCAAGGATGCCCACTCTTATCTATTTTCTTCGTGCTTTGTATGGAGCCTTTATTGTAGCAGATCCAAAACTTTAAATTTATACGTGGTTTCCCTCTTCCAGATCAGAGTGAGGTTGGAGTTTCAGCATATCCTGGTGACATTTCTCTATTCATAAGGAACGTTGATAGTAATAGGGCATTTTGGCTGTAGCTGCCAAAACGCAGCTGCCGGCTGTAGGGTTCGAACCTGGGTACTCTGGTGAAGTTTACTCATGATTTCTCACTATTTCACTATTTTCACACTTTCACTAACACCACAGTGAAATGTTGATACATTACCACCACAAACGCCCTGAATCCAGATACGACCTGGGAAGTATTTTGGAGGAACACATTGTTTAAAAAGCCGCTTGGTTGTTGCTGCGACTGTAGGAAGGTGGAAAAGAAAATGCACAGGCCTGCCAACCGCCTCTGGTTGAGTTATGACGTACCGCTGCATCATATGAACAGAGGAGAAAACGGTAGTCAGCCGTCTTACCAGCAAGTGCTTTTCTGACCAGCTAGCGTTCGCGTTTGTCTCTAACTCGTTGGCGTTTACACTCAGGTGCGGCGCAAGAACGCAAACGAGAAAAACGATGAGCACTAAAGCTAGCCGCAAGCATTTAGCCGATGTTCGTGCCTATTTCTTTTTTCCTCGCCGCGCGGCTAAGAAGTGCACCGTGAGATCACGGGTGCGCATGGTACGCGCTCTTTGGCCGTCGGTGAGACATACGATGCGGCTACGACGACAGCTGTGCTTTCAAAGATTATTTACAAGTTGCGCCACCTTAGTCTAGAACTCAGTAGACCTCGTTCCTAGAGGGCATCGCGACTAAGACGTTCTCTCAACAAGCTCCCCAAGGGACAACAATGGCCAAATACTTTGTGGGCTCGACATGTTGAGACGTAAAGGTGCGCTCCATACTGAACGTAACATGTTTAGCTCTGGACTTCATTTAAATTGCTTATGTTCGCTCGCATGGTGTACCAGCAACGGAGATCAACAACACATTAGTCGTCTATACCAGTTTTATGAATCAGCTGAAAACAAAACAAATACCAATAAAAGGCTATGCCTTTCGGAGTATAATTACTTCTTTCTGCGTTTGCTGTTTGCTTTACGGCTCTTCTATGTGTATGTATGCGTCAGAGATCACGTCTGTCCAGCGCGTTGCATTCACAGGCAAATCAATTGCCAGGTGCCAACCAGACTCGCATAGTTAGTTTTGTCACACGCCGTCGAGCTTCAAGATACAACGTTTAACCTTGGAAAAATTTGTTGGGAGGAAAGGTAGACGGCGATAAGATGCCTGTGCCCATTGCCACCCCAACCTCTCCATGAGAGAAGAGGGACGGAAGGCGTAAAAAAAAAACAAGAGGGAAAGGGGCGCACCAGGAGGGAAGCTCTCAATTAATATCATTCCCTTGGGCTAATACGATCCCTTTGGGTTTTTATGCTGGCTACACTACGTGACAACGCCACGCGCTGATAATAACACCATTACTTACTAGAAAGAATTGCTTCAAGTTTTGATTTTTTTTCTAGAAGTATTAATAAATGGAACAATCTAACTAACAACATTGTAACCCAATGCTCAGTGCTATTATTTCAATCTCATTTGTGTTTATGTGGCGTTTGATCTTTTTGTATTTATTTTTTCAGTTACAGCTGTGTTTTTGTGTTGCGTCGCATTTCAGCTGATGCTTGTGTGTGCACGTAGTGAGTACGTCATGCGTCTTCCGTTATGTACCGCTGCATTTTGTATACTTCGTTTTTTTTATTTTTTCTGTATCCACCCTGCCAAGGTCTTGGAAACAAGGCCACAGTATAAATTATTAATAATTTAATTATATATTATTTAATTAACGGGATAAAACACTGCTCTACACATGGGCAGCTTTTCAATTTTCCGCCACTGACGAAGATACATCAACAAATTGAAGGTATACATAACTTTCTCAAAAATTTTATGCCACATGGATACGCTGATTAAGATGCCAGTGACAATTACTCGCTTATTGCAATACGATCTCTGACAGTTTCTTTTTTTTTTCGCTACCAGGCTTAGGCCAGCCAGCGTATAAGCCAGCCAGGAACCTTGAGGAGTCGCGATGCGATCACACGGCGTATCAATTATTGCTTCTTCGTATGTGCCTCTCGGCCTCCATTATTTGTTGATCGCATTTCCGGTCAGCGAGTTTTATCTGCGCTTCATCGTGGGCTTCGTCGAAGCACCAAATTTCAGCCCTAGGAGAACGGAGCACAATAATGGCGCCAAAAAATCCGGTGACCTGGAGTCTCAAACAAAACTGTTGCCTAGGCTCCGAACGTTCCCCGTAAAACACGTACATATATACCTTTATGTGTATATTGTGCGTATTAGACAAGTCATGAATGAATGAGACCAAATGCAAATGAGACAAACCAAAGCCAAACCACTTTCAACTATCCTAAGGAGGCTAAGATACGTGGTATACAAGGCTAATAAAATCAGGCTAATAAAATCAAAGCCAAACCACTTTCAACTATCCTAAGGGGCTAAGATAATCGCTAATAAAATCAGAAAAACTTTAGACGGCAATAAAGCAAAAGATGAAGCAGGTTTTCGGAAAGGGTGCACTCTACTATTCTTCATATCCATGCCATCAACCAGGTAATAGAATTCTCAGGATATACAACCAGCCCTCATACATAGCATTCGCTGATTACGAAAAAGCATTTGACTCAGTCGAAACCTCGGCGGTCATGCAGGCATTGCGAAATCAGGCTGTAGACGAGCCGTATATGAAAGTACTGAAAGATATTTAAAGTGACTGCACAGCGACCATAGTTCTGCATAAGGTGACAAATTTTCTATAAACAAAGGTGCTAGGCAAGGAGACACGATCTCCCCAGAACTATTCACTGCTTGCATAGAGGAAGTAGTCAAAGATTTGAAACGCGAGCAGTTAGGGAGAGGGGTAGATGGAGAATTCCTCAGCAATCTGTGATTTGCTGATGACATTGCCTTACTAAGTAACTCGGGAGATAAATTGCAAAGAATGATTGATGACCTAGGCAGGAAAAGTAATAAGGTAGACTTTAAAATCAAAATGTAGAAGACTAAGGTAATGTTCAAAAGTCTCGAGGAGGAACAGCAGTTTACGTTAGGTAGCGAAGCACTGGAAGTAGTAAAGCGATATGTCCACATAGGACAGGTAGCAACCGCAGATACGGACCATGAATGGGAAATAACAAGAAGAGTAAGACTGGTATGGAGCAAATTTGGCAAGCACTCGCAGATTATGACTGCTGAAACCATCACCTCACCCTGACCTGGGAGAGGGAAACCACGTATAGATCTGTAGTTTTGGATCTGCTGCAATAAAGGCTCTTTGCAAAGCACGTAGAGAATAGATGAGAGTGGGCATCCTTGCCGTATTCCACGTGTAACAACTATCGGATCACTGACCGTTTAAAAGATTTTTATTTTTCATAATAATCTACAATCCTCAGGCACATTTCTCTGGGACACATATTAGTCTGACAAGCACTCAGTCATGTATAGTCGTGAACAAAAGTGGCATACAAGACTCAGCCAGTGACGGAGCTCGGGGAAAACGGCATAATAATGCCATATAGCGGTAGAGACAGCGGCCGTGACATGTGCACCTTTATAAAATGCGCCACCGCCACTTTTGTCTCGATCCCAATAGCTGTTGTTAGATCAAGTCGCAATGCAGTTTTCCCGAGCTCCGCCACCGGTTGAGTGTTGTATACCACTTTTGCTCACGACATAGACTGAATATATATCTAATACAGGAACTTTGCAACATTAACACTTGCGTAGCCTTATTACTCTATGGAATCAGACCATCATAGCATTAAACGTACGTCCCTCCCTTCCAAGTACGTAAGGATAGGCGCGGTCACTATGCCGTTCACAACAAGGATAAATGTTGTAGAAAATCGTCGGAGGAATACTTCCTGCCACTGGCGTTGTCAGTTCTTCATGTAAATTTGTGTAGAACATTGTAATTATCCCATACAGCTTCGGAAGCATGACTTTTTGCGTGGGTTCCGCAAAACAGCCAGGACCCTCCACTTCCTAAGTACATACATGCCTATGCACATCCGCTGGGGTTGTACAGCGCACTGACTTCTACTTGAGCCTCAATCAAAACGCATCCGCCAGCGGTCGCGTATGACACCGGATGCTGCGGACAGTAATCGGGCGTCTTACATGGACTTCAAGGACAACCTCCTGGCCGCGGCAACCTTGGCTTTGTCCAGCGCTTTCACATATCATTGATAGCGTATCATCAAATGATGAGCCGTTTCAAAGCTGTGCGCACGCGAGCCGAGGAAAGTTACGGACACAAACCTTGAAGACTCTTTCCTCACTTCAAGTTACAGTGCTTAACACCATGCTAACCCATCTATAGTGTCCAAGACACAATCCCACAGAACGCATTTTGCTATACTAAGATAAATTGGATTGTTTATAGCGCAGCACATGCGCTTGTCAATCACGGACAAGTTAAATTTTGCGAGTGAAGTAATTTCTAAAAGAGGCACAGGGCTTTTAGGCTAAGCTGACACAAACAAGGTGTGGCAGCCACGCAGTCAGAGCAAGCCCTTGTAGCAACAAACTAAAGCGAAATCCCTCCAAGGTGTGCAAAGCAGCGCAATGGCCTTGAAACCACGAGGAGCGGCTGCGCGTGCGCGTGGCGTGAGAAAGCGCGTGCGCTCGCTTCTCTTGCGTCGATCGCGTGATCGCCAGACCACGTGACTAGCCGTATATATAGCGCTGCAAATGCTCTCGCTTTTCAGAACAGTGATAGCTCTCGGCCCTCCGTGGCCGTTTTCGGCGGAGGCTGCTTTGCCACCGGCGTTTTGGTATTTATTATGCGTGCCGTCACGGCACCCGCCAACGTTTCGCTGGCGGCTGTTGCGAGGAGCTTCTTTCTCTTTGTTTCTTTTTATTTCTCTCATTACTCCTCTGTCCACGCGAGGTGGTCGCTCAACTAGAGCTACCTGGCAGACCCGTGCATTTTCTTTTCTCGGTTGAAGGCAAAATTTGCGGCGCCACATGACCTAGGTATTTGCAGTGCGAAGAGCAAAGCTTATACTCTAATCACTACGTGTTTGATTTATGCGACTCATCCGCAGTGGAGTAAGTGCACAAGCATTCCAAGGGAGCCGCGCTGCAGCGGTGGTAGGGGCTATATATGCAGCCATGCGGGAAAACTTATTTGCTTTGATTATAGTCGTCACTCCTAGCAGGAATTCGGTACGGGTCCGCGATTCTTAAGGAGCATGCACTCTTGTTCACTTATCTGACAGCCTATTACTTACGTGATCTGCAAGTTTTGTCACGGCATTGTGGCGGTAGCGCGAGGCATCTCTTTTTATTTTTATTTTTCTTAGCCATCTTCGGAAGGACGCTCGCGTTTCTGTGTTTAAAATAGCCAGATTTCTCAAATGCAGCATCGCGCTGGAGATCAGCGCGTCACTTCACTTGTTGCATTCAAGCATTCATTGCGTAGACCGTACCGAGAACAGCGACGAGCTGTGTAACGAGCACCGTTGATAAGCCTGAGGGATCTGGCAGGGTAATGTGGCGGTGCGTGCCGTCGTGAAAAGGGTGGGCGAACCAGACATAGCGCAGGTATTTGTAGCAGCGTGGTGCAAAGATCATGGAATGATTAGCGGGCGAAACGAATTCTGGTTAAACCTGATGCTTAATCCTCTGTCGCTTCTCTAGAAAAGCCCAAATTGTAAAATTTAAATACTGAAATAGACAAAATGCTGCCCTGAGATTTCGCACACTCGATTACAGGGGAGTGTGCTTAATACGCGGTGTTTTATGAAAAAAAAATGTAACTTTTTACGGTGCTGAACCGAATGAGGAGGAGGAGGAGAAATACATTTAATTACACGAAAAGAGTATACATGAAGATGGATTTGATCAACCCTTGAGGGGCTGATCCTTTCTGTCCCTGGGACACCATAGGTGGGAAAAAAAAACAGAAAATAGCAAACTGGCCTCGAAGGGCTGGGCGTGAACGCACAAAGCATGAATACTGCTGGCGCGTCTCCCCCAACCACGTAGGAGGATTGTAAGAAGTGAATGAGGCGTTCAAATTCGAGAGACGCGTGGTAGTGTTTTTGTGAACTATACTTTTAAAAAAATTTTATTTTTCATATTATTCTACAAAACTAAAGTACATTGTTTTTTACACTTACTGGTCTGACAAGCCCTCAGTCATGTACATACACTGAAAATTTATCTCATACAGGTTCTTTGCAACAATATCACTTGTGTAGCCTTCTTACTCTATGTATTGGGACGAATCCTGACAATTCATAAGACAGCTTTTAAAAAGCTGCTAGCTCATCTATAGCGCCAAAAACGTGATCTCTCAGAAAAGAGTTTGCCATACTAATAAAAACTGGATAGTTTATATCGCAGCACATGTCATTTCAAATATGGACCATTTGTGGGTGCGGTTATTTCTAAAAGAGGCACAGGGCTTCTAGGCTAACCCATCGCGATATCCTGTATTGGTAGCGAATATTCCGTAACAATTCGATATATTCCGCGTCCATTTCATGTCTAAATAAAATGGTTTATAGGAAAGGCGCAGTACCTGCCAGGCTACTCAGCGGACAGCTGAACCGAGCCGTCAGAGAAGCGAAGTAGTTTGGAGAGAACGCAGAAAGAGAAAATGAGGTGCCGCATTGGAGGGCCACGGAGTAATTTCGACCACTCGGGGATTTTAGTGCTGCCGCACAACTGGCCGCATTATCGCAAATGTAGGGCGTCATAGCACCCGCCAACGCTTCGGTGGTGGACGACGGCTGATCCCTCTTCTTTTTCTTTTTTCTCTATTTTCTCTTCTGTCCGCACGAGGCAGCGGAGGAGGAGGAGGAAGAACATTTATTTGCGCCGAATATGGCGCGGCAGCCACCTCTGGGTCCGCACGGAGGCGTCCGGGGAGGCAGTCTGTTGTACCACGGCCGGAAGACACCCGGCCCCGTCTAGGAGAAGAGGTCTTCAACCTCAGCCGCCAGGCGGACGGCGAATCACTGTTTTTTCTTCGGAGCTTCTTAGCGTGGTCTCCCATTCGTCACTAGCTTTAATCGCGTTGCGCCCTAGGGCTCGAACGCATCTCCATATTATGTGATCTAATGTTGCCATATGGCCGCAAAATTTGCAAATTGCGGTTTCTGCACCATCCCTCTTCCGCCCTCTGGCAGCCGTCCAACTCCTCCACAGCGGCCAAACAAATTTCGAGCTTGGAGTCGTCTCCAGTCGTATGATTCCTTTTTACTCAGGGATCTATCCGGTGGCGGATATATCCTCCGGTCTTTCTCCAGGTTGTCGGTAACATCCCTAAACGTACCAATACATTATTTGCTTTTAAACGTTCTTGTGGAGACGTCCGCAGCACCCCTAGGTAGCGAGGAGCGGGCGAACGTGAGTTCAGCGTCGTTGCCGGCGAGACGGGCGTGTGCTTGGGTCCAGATTATGGTCACGCTTTCGGCGAGAGACGACTCGTTCAGAATTTTTGCAGCACGATTGCTGACTCTACCCTTGCTAAAATTCCTAACCGCCGCTTTGCTATCGCTGATGACGTGTTTCACGCCTGGTCGTGCAATGGCAATGGCTATTGCAATCTCCTCCGCCTCTACCGGCCGTAGATCTCGGATTCTTTCGATTCCTATGGCGATGACGGTGTCCAATAGGGTGACCGAGGTTACGTCGCCTTCTTTCCCGATCGATGCATCGGTGTAGGCGACAGATCCCGGCGGGAATTTGTCCAATTAGTTAGCGAGGTGCTTAGCTCTGCTTTTCCTCCTCCCCTCGTCGTGTACAGAGTGTATGTTCTTCGGTATGGGCGAGACTTATAGATGCTTTCTGATTTCTCAATCTATACTTTCTCTGACACTTTCGCCTTCCCCGGGCGCTAGTAGGTTTACCCAGTCGAGGATTTCTCTACCCGCCGGCGCTCCTGCGAGTCGCTCTGTCTGGGACAGCCTAACCTCCGCAGCTAGCTAGCTCTTTCCACTCATTATGCAACCAAATTTTCTCTGGAATGTCGTTAAAACTAATTATGGGGAGTCCTAGAGCGAACTTCGTGCATCTCCTAATTATGGTATTTAATTCGCGTTCTTCGGTCTTGTTGATATTTAGGGATGGAGTCGCGTAGCAGATTCTGCTCGTGACAAAAGCTTGTACGAGTCTGAGTCTACTAGCCTCGGTGAGACCACTCCTTCTGTTGGACGTCTTCGTAAATAATCTGACTACGAGCTCCGCCTGATCTTTTAATTTCTTAATCAGGCTTTTTTTACTACCCCTGCGGTTGATAATCATACCTAATATTCTAATTTTATCGACTTTCGGGACTTCGTTCCCGTTTACTTTAATTTTGATATCTGTAGTTATCTTCCCATTACTGCTGGTCATTACCAGGAGCTCCGAATTTTCTGGCGAACAGCATAGAATTACGTCCTCCGCGTGTATGCTGATTATATCTGCTGCCTCTTGGAGCCTGGATGTGATGTACGAGTCGTTCCCTTCGCACATCCAGGCGGTCACATCGTCCGCGTAGATGCTTTCCAACTCTCTTTGCAACTTTGATACTAAGTACCATTTTTAACCATGTACGTTTCCAGTTTTGGTAATTTGTCATCCCACATGTCAATGTAAACGTGTAATAAAACTTTTGCTGAGAAACCGTTTTTTTAAGACAAAGAAAATGATGAGAAAACCTTTGCGCCTTGTGCGCCATTGGTTTGGTAGTTAATGCTTTTCTTTTCGACTATGCAATTGCGGCGGCAATAAAGAAAAAAATTGCCGACGATTACGTTACTTCCTAATGCGATATTTAGGAGGAGCTCATCAGTTGTTTCAACCTTCCGATAGATTGATGTATGCCTTTCCGTGTTGGGGTGCGGCTGCGTTTCGACTGAGGTGAAACCGAGAGGCGTCCGCGAGGTGTGTCATGTCACTGCAAGTTCCCCAGGTGGTCGAAATTACTCCGTAGCCCTCCGCTACGGCTCCTCGTTCTCTCTTTCCACTTTCTCTTTCACATTCCTTCCTTGCTCTACGGCTCGGTTCAGATGTCCACAGAAACCTTGTGACAGATACTGCGTCTTTCCTTTCATGTGAACCAATTATTATTATTATTATTATTATTATTATTATTATTATTATTATTATTATTATTATTATTATTATTATTATTATTATTATTATTATTATTATTATTATTATTATTATTATTATTATTATTATTATTGTAAAAGAAGGCAAGGTCGAGACGGCGAGGTCGTGACGGCAAGGACAGCGAAGCCTTGTCTAGCGTTTTAATCTGATCACGAACCCAGGCGCGCGCCGGAGCCGGCGCCGCGCGACGATGATGATGGTATGTACAAATAAAAGAAGAAGATCATGGCATGTAAAAATGAAAGAAGGTCCACAGAAGGCTCACACAATCTGCCCGGGGGGTTGGAAGCGGCCAGACTGGCCGCTTTTAACTAACCGATGTACCGCGGCGCACAAACGGTTTCAAGCGAGAAACATGAACAATTTCAGTTCCACGGTGGCGTCGATCGGCTGGGTGATCAACAGGCGTGACTTTGTAGTTAACTGGAGAAGTTTGGCTGATGATCTCGTAGGGAACAAGGTAGCGGTGGTGGAATTTGTCACCAAGGCCAGGGGTGCGCAGTGGTGTATAAAGCAGTACTTCGTCACCGGGACGATAAGAGACCACGCGATGCGTAGAATCGTAGCGACTCTTGCGGTCTTCCTGGCACGCTGCTGTGTTCAGGCGGGCAAGATGACGTCATCTGGCCACACGAGATAAGAACTGGGTAGGTACTGATGTGGAGTAGTCGGGCGTAGAGAAGAAGGAAGCGTCGAGAATTGTAGTGGCAGGACCGCCATAAACGAGGAAAAATGGAGAATAACCGGTAGTCCGCTGTACTGCTGTGTTATAGGCGAAAGTGACGAATGGTAGAATAGTGTCACAATTTCGATGATCCGGTGTGATGTACATGGAGATCATATCCGATAAGGTGCGGTGAAATCGCTCAGTCAGCCCGTTAGTCTGGGGATGGTAGCTTGAGGTTGTCTTATGAAGGGTGGATGACGCGTAAAAAACTTCGGCAACGATTGTCGATAAGAAGGCCGTCCCGCAGTCACTTAGGAGCAGCCGAGGAGCGCCATGACGCAATACAATTGATCGCAAAAAGAAATTTGCTACTTCTTGAGCGGAACCGGTCGGTACAGGTGCTGTCTCAGCGTAGCGTGTAAGGTGGTCGACAGCTGTTATAAATTAATGGTTACCCCCCTCGGAGAGAGGTAGGGGACCATATAAGTCGATGCCGACTACGTCGAATGGCGTGGCGGGACAGGGAACAGGTTGTAGAAGGCCAGCGGGCGAAGAAGTCGGCCGTTTGCGAGGTTGGCACAGAGGGCAGGATGCGACGTATTTGGCAACGCTGGAAGATAGGCCAGGCCAAAAGAATCGTTTTTTCATGTGGTGGTAGGTTTTGTCAACACCAAGGTGACCTGCAGTAGCGTCATCGCGGAGAGCCGCCAGTATACGTGGGCGAAGCACACGCGGCACGACTGGGATCCAGCGAGTTCCATCAGGGCAATACACGAAGCGGAATAGGATGCCATCTTCGAGCTTGAAATTGCGGAGTTGTCGGCGAAGCCGAGCATTGGGTGGGTCCGAAGCGCCAATAAGGCGGTCGATGATTTCACGGCAGTAGGCATCGGCTAATTGCTGTGAGCGGAGAGCGTGTTTGTTCTCAGAGTCGTCAAGTGAAACTTGTAATATACGTCGGGGAAAGAGATGGTCGGCTGTGGTCATAGGTGGAAATGCATTGGGAAGAAAAACAGCAAGCCGATTCCGAAAGTGGATAGCGAGAAAGAGCGTCGGCGTCTTGGTGTTGGCGACCCGATTTATAAGTGACGTCGAAATTGTATTCTTGCAGGCGTAGAATCCAACGGCCAAGTCGGCCTGTCAAATTTTTGAGCGAAGACAACCACCAAAGGGCATGATGATTGGTCACAACTGGGAAGTGCCGACCGTATAGGTAGGGGCGAAACTTTTGGACAGCCCATACGACGGCAAGGCACTCCTGCACGGTAATGGTGTAGTTTTTCTCAGATGGAGTGATAGTCCGACTGGCGAAGGCAATCACTTTCTCACGCGAAGTTGCATCGCGCTGCAGAAGTACAGCGCCAAGACCGAGACCACTGGCATCAGTGTGCAGGATGGTTGGAGCGCTGTTACCGAAGTGGCGAAGAACAGGGTCTGATGTGAGGGCGTGCTTCAGGTTATTAAAAGCAGCTTCGCACTGTTCTGTCCACACGAAAGGGCTGCGTGCTTTAAGTAGTTCATGAAGTGGAGCAGCAATACTTGCAAAATGTGTACTGTGATAGTCAGCACTTCAGCCATCGACATGCACCTGTGCGTTGTGCGACGAAGACAAAGAAGTACGCTAGGCTCGCCGTTGCAAGGTCCTGTCCTCACAGCTCTCCATCTGAGCGTCAATAAACGCCCTATTACAATTGGCGGAGGTGCCGGAAACGATCCCACCCAAACTGGAACTGCGAAGCCGTAAACTACCCTCTACGACCGCCATGCAAGACGAGTCCACTTCGACGCTGCCGGCCGTTCCACCCACGATCATGTGTGCTGGCGTCGTGCGCCAGCGTGACCCTTGCCTGTTCAGCGGCACGGCCGATCAAGATGTCGACGACTGGCTGTCATCCTATGAAAGAGTAAGCAGCTACAACAAGTGGGATGACTCATACAAGCTCAGTAACGTCATATTCTATCTGACGGACGTGGCGAACCTGTGGTTTCGCAACCATGAGGCTGACCTGTCATCTTGGTCGACATTTAAAAAGAATTTCGCGGAAGTGTTCGGCCGCCCGGCAGTGCGTAAGCGTCGTGCCGAACAACGTTTACACGATCGTGTTCAGCGCGCTGATGAGACCTTTACCAGCTACATAGAAGACGTCGTTGATCTCTGCAAACGAATCGACCCGGCCATGCCGGAAGCAAACAAAATCCGCTACATCCTCGAGGGCATTTCTGAGGACGCCTTCCAGATGCTGGTAGCGAAAGATCCCACCAGCGTTAGTGAACTCGTGAAGCTTTGCCAGAGCTACGACGAGCTCCTCAAGCGGCGCGCTTCTAGGCGCCGCTCCAGTGTGTGCGACGAAGGCGTATCCGCATTAGCCCTGGGTGGTTCGCCAACTTCTGAAGGGAGCCCGCTGAATCAAAAGATCAAAGATTTTATTCGTGAACAGGTCGCACGTCAAATCTCACTCCTTCCCCATTTTCAAGACTCGGGCCGCCTCGTTCCTGAACTGGCTCCATCTTTGGCCCCTGCTATACGCCGTGTCGTGCAAGAACACGTCGCTGATGTCTTGCCGTCCAACCCCGTGGTGCCGCCTGTGACGGCACCTCTCACGTATGCCCAAGTAACGGCTAGGCCACCACCTTCGCCCACGTCTGGCTCCTATGTGCAGGTCCCTGCCTACCGTTCACCGCCGCATGCTGAGCCTTCGTTTCAAGCCCCACCCTCAAGGTTTCGCCCACATCCTATGAAACCTTGGCGTACTACGGACAACCTTCCGATTTGCTATGCCTGCGGTCGGCCGGGCCATGTTGCGCGCCTTTGTCGCCAGCGCCTCCAACCTTCACAGCCTGACATTCGACTTTACCCGTACGATACCGACTCATGCTCGCAAATGATTCCGCCCGGTTCTCAATTCGTCCCACAAGATCGCCAAACCTATACCACTCGTCGATCACATTCTCCTCGGCGCCGATCGCTTTCTCCAATGCTGCGACGTTCTACCAGCACCGTTGAGGGAAACTAACAGTCGCAGTTCCGGGGGCAAGAACTGCGCTTGTTTCGAATTCCTCAAGTCCTCCATGTCGTCCCGCTAATGTTATCAAAGTTTCTGTAGAAGGCTCCACAGTTCTCGCTCTCGTCGATACCGGTGCAGCCGTCTCCGTCATCAGTGAAGCGCTCTGCCGTCGAATTCGCAAAGTGACCACTCCGATTTCCGACTTTTCGCTCCGCACCGCCTCATCACAGCACATTCACCCCTCCGCATCTTGCACAGCCCGTGTGCTCATTCAAGACGTCTTGTACCCCATCGAGTTTATTGTTCTGCCGAACTGCTCGCATGATATCATCCTCGGATACGATTTTCTATCGACTCATCAAGCCGTTATTGACTGTGCTCGTGCGCAAATTGCCTTCGCCCCCCTCTGTGATGCCCCCTTCTGTGATACCCCTCCCCGCACTGCAAAACTTCTCGTCGCCCATGACACCGACATTCCTCCGTTCTCTGCTGCCCTCGTACCACTGTCTTGTGAGTGGGTAACTCCTTTGACTGCGATTTTTACACCTTCCGAAGCCACCTCCCGTACTCCCTGCCTCCTTTTTCCGTTCGCAGTTCTCGAAATTCAAGACGGCAAGAGTGCACTTTACGCCTCGAATCCATTTTCTTGCCCAGCAGTCCTGCTCCGTGGCGAATGCATTGGACGTCTTAAAGAGCTTGATCCCAGTCATATCACCACTCTTGCTGACTCAACCCCCTCCTTCGACGTTAGTCTGTGCTCTTGCGATGTTGCGCCCGCTTCGACGCCCTCCGACGTTTTCCAACATGCTATTGATGCTGATCTTCCACTTGCGCAACGTGATCAACTTGTCGCCCTCTTGCTGACCTTCGCTTCTTCATTCGACTTTCCTCAAACTGACTTGGGCCGCACGTCTGTCGTAGAGCACACCATCGACACCGGTAAAACTGCACCTTTGCGCCAGCGCCCCTATCGCGTGTCGGCTTCGGAGCGACAAGTAATTGCTGATCATGTGGACGACATGCTCCGTCGTGGTGTCATTCGGCCAGCCCACAGTCCCTGGGCGTCTCCAGTTGTGTTGGTACCTAAGAAAGATGGCTCCTTCCGGTTTTGTGTCGGCTACCGCCGGCTCAACAAGATCACGCGCAAGGACGTCTATCCTCTGCCAGGCATCGATGACGCACTAGACTGCTTGCAGGGCGCCGAGTTTTTCTCCTCGTTGGATTTACGATCTGGCTACTGGCAGGTGCCAATGGCTGACGCTGACCGCTCTAAAACTGCCTTCATCACAGCAGATGGATTATATGAATTCAATGTCATGCCCTTTGGGCTTTGCAACGCCCCGGCCACATTTGAACGCCTCATGTACACTGTGCTTCGTGGATTCAAGTGGCGAACCTGTCTTTGCTATCTCGATGATATCGTAGTCTTTTCTACCGATTTTCAATCCCAACTGCTCCGACTGAAGGACGTTCTCACTTGTCTCGCTACCGCCGGCCTCCAACTGAATCTGAAGAAGTGCCGCTTTGCTGCTCGCCGACTAACAATTCTAGGTCATGTCGATTCTAAGGATGGCATTCTTCCCGATCCCACCAAACTTCGTGCAGTTGCCGAATTCCCACGCCCAAAATCACTGAAGCAGCTACGAAGTTTCATTGGCCTGTGCTCCTACTTTCGCCGCTTCATCTTAAATTTCGCCTCTATTATTGCTCCTCTCATCCAGCTCCTCTCCGGCAGCTCCGACCTCTGCGCATGGACACCTGCTTGTATGACGCCTTCAACACTTTACGCCGTCTTTTAGTTTCGCCTCCCATCCTCCGCCACTTCGACCCGAATGCGCCAACTGAGATTCACACTGACGCTAGCGGTATTGGGATAGGCGCCGTTCTCACCCAACGCAAATCTGGTATCCGAGACTATGTGGTGGCGTACGCAAGCCGCACCTTGACCAAGGCAGAGTCCAATTATTCTGTTACGGAAAGAGAATGCTTGGCCATTATTTGGGCCATCGGCAAATTCCGTCCGTATGTCTATGGCCGACCATTTTATGTGGTCACTGATCATCACGCTCTCTGCTGGCTGGCGTCCCTCAAGGACCCGTCCGGCCGCCTTGCTCGCTGGGCTCTTCGCCTCCAAGAGTATGACATTCGTGTCATATATCGCTCAGGCCTCAAGCATACTGACGCGGACGCTCTTTCGCGCTAACCGCTGCCTCCCTCTTCGTTGCCTGATGAGATCTGCGCCTACGATTTGTCTTCGCTTGCCACTATTGACATGGCCACGGAACAGCGGCGCGACCCGTGGATATCTACACTTCTGGACTTTCTTTCAAGTCACTCTCCAGGTCGTCTGTCTCGGGCGCTTGCCCGCCAAGCTCACCATTTTTCAATTTGTGACAGGCTGCTCTATCGCCGCAATTATCTTCACGACGGAAGGAAGTGGCTTTTAGTCATCCCCCGTCATCTCCGCGCCGAAATTTGTGCTGCTTTCCATACTGATCCCCAGTGCGCCCACGGCGGAGTGTTGAAAACCTACACGCGCTTGCGTCTACTCTTCTTCTGGCGTGGAATGTACCGCTTTGTCCGCCATTTTGTCCGCTCCTGCCAGTCTTGCCAACGCCGAAAAACTCCTCTCAAGTCCCCTGCTTCGTTGCAGCCGTTGCCCTGTCCTGCCCGTCCGTTTGATCGTGTCGGCATAGATCTATACGGTCCCCTTCCTACAACTTCAGCTGGCAACCGCTGGATTATCGTGGCAGTGGATCATCTAACCCGCTACACTGAGACATCATCATTGCCCTCTGCTTCCGCACGCGACGTGGCTGCCTTTATTCTGAAAAACCTGGTTCTTCGCCATGGTGCCCCTCGCGAACTGCTCAGTGACCGCGGACGCGTTTTCTTATCAGACGCTCTTGAGGTTCTCCTGAAAGAATGCCGCATCATACACCGCACCGCTACCTCGTACCACCCTCAGACGAATGGACTGACCGAACGTTTTAACCGCACTCTCGGTGACATGCTGGCTATGTACGTGAACACCGACCATTCCAATTGGGACCAAGTTCTACCGTTTGTTACTTACGCATATAACACCGCGACACAGGCCACTACTGGATTCTCTCCATTCTTTCTCCTTTACGGGCGCGAGCCACCCTGTACTATGGACACACTTTTTCCCTACCGCCCTGACGTTTCCGAATCTTCCCCGCTATCCGATGCCATCACGTACGCAGAAGAATGCCGTCAGGTCGTCCGCTCTCTCACAACAGAAAATCAGTGGCAACAAAAATACCTCCGTGATACCGGCGAAGCTTCGTCATATCTCCCGGACACACTGGTGTGGCTCTGGGTGCCCTCCACAACCCCTGGCCTTTCAAATAAGCTTCTTGCGCGCTACCACGGGCCATATAGGGTCCTCCAGCAAACATCTGCAGTCAACTACGTAGTTGAGCCCATCACGCCCTCTGCGGACTTGCGTCGCCGTGGTCGTGAAACAGTTCACGTGAACCGATTGAAGCCATTCTATGACCCCGCTGTGCTTTCCGCGCCATAAGTCGCCAGGATGGCTCCTTTTTTTTACCCGGGGGGAAAATGTACTGTGATAGTCAGCACTTCAGCCATCGACATGCACCTGTGCGCTGTGCGACGAAGACAAAGAAGTACGCTGGGCTTGCCGTTGCAAGGTCCTGTCCTCACAGCTCTCCATCTGAGCGTCAATAAACGCCCTGTTACAAATGCATTATAAAACGCCGGGAATAAGACGCCAGGCCGAGAAAACTGCGCAATTCTGTAGTCCGTTGTGGACGAGCAAAGTTCAAGACCGCGATGATTTTTTCAGGGTCTGGACGAATGCCGTCATGGCTGACTAGATGTCCCAATATTTTAATTTCCTTCTTTGCAAAGTGGCACCTCTTGGTGTTGAGCTGAAGGCCCGCTGAAGCGAGACACGCGAGGACCTCAATCAGGCGCGTGAGGTGGTCGTTGATTGTTGACGAAAAGATGACAATGTCATCCAAGTAACATAAACAGCTTCTCCATTTTAGGCCACGAAGCACAGTATCAATCATTCTTTCAAATGTCGCTGGTGCGTTACAAAGTCCGAAAAGTATAACATTAAATTCGTAAAGGCCATCGGGAGTTGCGAAAGCGGGTTTTTCTTTATCGTCCTCGTGCATAGGTATTTGCCAATAACCTGAGCGGAGGTCCAAAGTCGAGAAATGTTCGGCGCCTTGGACAGAGTAAAGGGCGTCATCAATTCTTGGCATTGGGTATACATCTTTGCGGGTAATTTTGTTGAGTGCGCGGTAATCAACACAAAAGAGTACCGAGCCGTCCTTTTTTTTAACTAACACTACTGGGGAGGACCATGGGCTCGTCGAGGGACGAATAATATTACGATGGAGCATGTCATTTACATTTTCTTCATTTACTTTTCGTTCAGAGAGGGAAACTCGATAAGGCCGTCGGCGAACGATAGAGTTACCTTCAGTAATGATGCGATGGTGCGCCACACTTGTCCGTCCCAGTAGTGGGGAAGTGGCATCAAAAATGGCTTGGTGGTGTCGAAGTAATGTCAGAAGTTCTTGGCGTTGGTTTGGCGTGAGGTTGGGATTAATAGTCTTTGTGAGAACAGAAAGAGAGACGTCTGGCGAAACACGACGCTGAGGCAGAGGGGCGGTGAGCACCATCAATGACAAAGGTTGAACATCCACCATGCATGGGAGAGAAGTTCCTTTTGGGAGCACGAGGGATTCACGTGAAGTGTTAGTGGCCCTCTCCCAAGATTATCTGCTCACTCATGCGCACACGCGCTGCTCGCGCAAACACAACAGAAATAGGAAAACGCGCGCGCGGTTTAAAACACCTAAAGAGGCTGCGGAGCCCCACAACGTCTAATCTAAGACCGGAATAATTAAGTTACCGTGTCATTCATAACCAATAGCACTGTTACTAGGAGTCTCCTACAGGCGTCCCCATTCCACCCATGACTTTTGTAACGAGCAAAATAACAACCTAATCGAACCCACAGCAAGCTACCCCAAGTGCCTCTATCCTCCTTTTCGGGGATTTTAACTTCCCAAACATAGAATGGCGTAATCTTCCACCTGCATCAATAGTAGGTTCCGCAAAAGGCAACTTTATTGAAGTACATTTCAACGGTAATTTATCACAATTGCTTTCAGAACCAACGCGCACCTTATCGCAATCTAAAATCATTCTTGACTTTATTTTGGCTAGTAAACCCGATGCCGTCTCATTCATTACTTACCTTCAGAGAATTATAGACCAAAATGTCATTCCAGCCGCCTTCTTTTTTCTTGTAATACCAAATATGACCTTGAAGAAGACTGTAACACTTTAAGAAAATAGTCATTAAGGGGCGATAAATCAAGAACTTAAGACCTACTTTCCTGCATAACAAGCTACATATGACATTCAATCGACACATGATAACTGGGCAATCTTTAAAAATAAATAAATGATTCACCTGATAAACATATACCAACCGTCAACATTCGTACAAGTAACCAAAAACCATGCTTTACTGATTCTTTAAAAAAAATTCGAAAAATAAGCGCCTCTATTGGGAAGATAGCGGCAACACAATTTGATAGCAAAACTATATGTTAGGTAGCTCAAGATGAATATTTGACTGTCATTCGCAGCATAAAACGTCCTTTTTATAATACTACACTTCCAATTTTGTTGCGTACTAACCCAAAACTGTTTTGGCAAGTAATACACTCTAACCCAAAATACGCACTTACCCTCACCAATGACACACCCGTTGAATGTGCTGGCACATTTAATTCCGCATTTTCCTCAGTATTCTCGAATGAAATCAAAAGGCCCTTTCTTTTTATTTTTTCTTTTTGCAATATGAAAGGTGTCATACTAAGCATCGCAGTTTATGAAGACGGAATTTCATCCATAACTCTGAAGACTTCACTATCATCATCGTGTGGCATGAAGGTATGAACTAAAAAATTCCAAGAAACACAAGACACCCGGCTGCTTATTGCCTGTCATTACAGTTCTCAGTCACTTTCTTCACTACCTTTCCGGATGATTGGTAAGTGGCATAGGTCATTCAAATCTACAAGAAAGACAACAGAAGCTCTTCATTAAATTATCGAACTATCTCGCTAACAAGCGTGTCATGCAGAATCATAATACACGTCGTCTACTGTCAAATTATTTTTTCTTAGATAGTAACAACTATTTTCACCCGTCACAGCATAGGTTTCGCATAGCTTTCTCCTGTGAAACCCAATTAACTATTTTCTTCATGACTTGCGTCTTAACCTGGTCATCGATGTGCGAATCGGTGCAATCTATTTTGGATTTAGAGAAAGCATTTGATAAAGTGCCTAACTACCGCTTACAACTAAAAGTTCAACTACTAAACCTGGATCCTAATGTTCTGATGTGGATACGGGAATTTTTGTATATTCGTACGCAAATGGTTTCGGTCAACAATAGCTTGTCTAGCCCCCTCCCAGTAACTTCCGGTATGCTGCAAGTATCTGCTCTTGGCTTCCTGTTATTTTCATATATTTTAATGATTCACTTTAATGTGTCTCCTCTAATATACGCATATTTGCGGACGACTGTGTCACCGCACTATCTATAACGCATCGCACCAATCTGCTCTCTAGAACTTGTTTAAGAACGATTCAGAATGGTGCAATATTACACTAATGACCGTAATCACCAGCAAGTTCACTTGCCTGTCCTTCTCGCACCATCGCGCTCCCTATTTCTTTCCTTACACAAGTGTTAACCCCCCGCTTCAACAGGTACATTCTTGTAAATGCTTACGTGTAACCCTATTCATGATTTGTCTTGGGACGCACATGTTGTCGTAATCGTTGTTGTCGTCGTGTCTGCGTTGGCATAATTTGGTCACAGAATAAAACTCCGGTGAAACTTCACAAACTGATTTAATGGCTACATGGAAGAAACATTACAGAAATTCCAACTGACAAACGTTTCGTTCGGCGTATTTTAAGCTACTCCTTTCATGACGGTTGGCCGTGTTCCTCTCTACAGGCCTTCCTTGCTTTCCTTTTTCTTTAGGGGGGCCCCCGCTTGCGTGGGCCCTTAGAACCTGGCAATGGCGGCGCTCGTTCGGCGGTGTCGGTAACAGAGGAATCCTCCTTGCGTCTCCGGTGCTGGCCCGCAGCCGCCTCGTAGGCTAGAAATTCAGGGCAGGCGGGCGTCCGCGTCTGGTTAGGCCGCCAGCGCGTACACATGCCCAGGCCTGAAACCTTCTATCCGTGGCATGGACGCGGTTCAGCCCATCGCTGTTCCCTTTGGACTTCCAGGAACCTCTTCTGCCGACACGTGGTGCAGGCCCGCCGAGTTTGGTGAGAATTATGGCCCCGGTTGTGTCTTCGACAGCGCCAGTGGAGCGGGAGGGACGCTTTGAGGGGCGACGAGCCGCTGGTCGACTTGCTGGCAGTGGCAAGGAGCAGCCGTGCCACTGCCATACGTCAGTAACATTATATCATACGTCAGTAACGTCAGGACATACGTCAGTAACATTATATCAACATCTAACAAAAACTCAGAGAATTTGTGGAATGCACCGCCGTGTTCAAAACTACTGGCTTATAATTCATTTGTTAGGCCAAAAATTTAAAATGCATGCGACACATCTGGAGCCCAATCAAGCATATCTCGTCAAAAAGAATTGGTTAAAGATTGCGCTGTTACATTGATTCATGCATCATACTCGTAGAAAATCAGGTTTTGATCCCTAAAAACAGAATCCGGTGTATCGACACTTTTATGTCGACATCGCATTTCCAGCATTTTATTGTGTCACGTTTTTTTTTTTTTTTTTTTTGTCATCACTTAATCAAGCCCCATTAATCACAGCAGCAGCACGCATATCATAACGAACCAGTCATCCACTTCACATTGCGAACCCACACGCCGGACGACCGCCTTTACTGCTTCGTTTTTCATTCGAACCACCATAGACTGGAACGGCCTCCTCCACGAAATTGCTACAAGAAATCCACGAAAATGACCATCTTCGTTTTCGCAACTTTTATCTGACCATTGTTCCCAGTAACTAATTACCATGATCACTAGTGTTTGTACAAGAACCTACGCCTTATGTAATGCCTCTATGTATTAATTAAGGTAATAAACGAAACTGAAGTCAGGTGAAAATAGCAGGAGAGTTCTGCTTCTTTGTTTTAAGCATGAAAATGTAAAGCACCTGCTTAGAACTTATTCGAAGTCATAAAAACGCTACAACAATAATGCTCCCTGTGTTTTTACGGTCTCCTTGGAATGAGCTCGCACTGAAGTGATTGTTATTATTGGTACTTGTAAAATCTCGCTTCCACTTGGGAAATTGGACTTCCTGAAAAATACCAACAAACCTTAAATCCGCAATGATAGGTCGATATAACTGACGTAAAAATACAGAGTGCGCCACTTTCCGTATATCTGCTTCTATTTACCAAGATCGGGATTATTTGGCCACTGTTCGAGGCATTTGAGTCATCTGCTTTTTTCGTTTTTATTTTTGTTTCATAATTCACGTGCCGGGCTTTGCTAAGTACATATTGCTGCTTAGGAGGAGGAGAGCCGTGGACTGTTTTCTTTTAAAGCCAAAGCTCTCCTTCACGACCAAAGTGGCAAAAGCTGTGCTATCTCGGAAGCCTGATCTTTATTTAACCTTCTGAGCATAGCATAGGAACAACGTATCTTAAACCAAGGTTAGTGTTGTGCACACATATTTGAGGAGAGAAATGGGGGGGGGGGCACGTGCAGCATACACCTAAATCTAGAAAAGGCCATCGAAATCATGCAGTCCGAGAGGGCGAATAAGCCACCGCAGAAGCCGAAAGGAAATCGGTTGGCGCCAGTAAGCAAAGTGACCAACAACCGTCCTCGCTCCTGTCCATTCCGTCGTTGAGTGAACACCTATAACGCGCGTTAATGGTCGGCGCGGGCAATCACTCCGACTGCAACCTCTTTGCTCGAGGACGGAGAATGCTGCGAAGGAAAGAGAAGGGAGTTGTTTTGAAGTTGATTACCCCAGTTTCTCGGCCGGTTTTCAGTCGTACACCCTTCTTTTCTGTCTCTACCGCCACATTTGGTGATGCGCGTCGTAGAATAATAGGGTCGCTAGAAACTATGAAAAAAAAAACTTAGTCCTGAGCTTAATGTACCTACTACGCTGCCGCATTCTACTGGAGAACAAAGTTTCTGCGCAGTGGCAACAAAGGCGTCACATGCGCATCGCCGTCTTCCGGATCTTTGAGGGTGTCTCCTAAGCAGAGGTGGACAACCTCTTGAGGTTTCGGCCTCATGAGATTGACCTGAACCTCAAAATGACCTAAACCTCACGGAATGAGGTGAGGTTGAGGTGAGGTCGAGGTGAGGTCGGTGACAGCTAGAAATTTTTTGTGTGAGGTCACCAAATTGAACCTCAAACTCACGCGTGAGTTTCAGGTTGAGTGAGGTCGTCATTGTGTGACGTCGAAATAGTGAGGTCCAGGCTTTTCGCTGTTGCCGCGGCTGTCTTCGAAGAGCGCCCCTTTTGACGCGGAACTCGAGCATACTGCCGTGGTGTGCCCGCCGACTCTCGGTGTTTGGTTACCCCCCAATCGGACGACCGAATGCCGCAGCCCCTGCCCAGCTTTCGGCATTCCACCGTAATGTCCGAAGCCCGAGTACGCTTCCCTCTGGTCTACTAGGAAGGAGATTTTTTTTTTACTTCACGAACTCCTCATGCCCCCCGCCTGCCACACCCGTTTCCTCTGACTTGTTTGTGCCGATGCTTGCCGCAGGCTCAAACACCCAGGAGCGCGGAAAGCACATAACTCACGTTGACCGGCGGTGCTTTTGTCCGATGCCGCAAGGAAACCAGCAAACTAAAAAGTGAAGCAAATTATCTTTGCGCAGAAGGCGCGGACCAGAACTGTGTCTTGTGCATTCCCGTTTCCAGGCGATAACGTAACGGCTGCTGCCTTAAATTCGATAAAGGACCCCGCTGTACATTGCACGGAAACTTAACAGGAAATGGTGCAGCGAAATTGTTAGAGGACGTGATACTGACAGATAAAAAAAAAACATGAACAAACAAGAAAAACCGGCACAATACCAACTGTGCATTTTATCGAAGTCCTCCCTTTCGAATTGTACGTTATCGTTTTATATTCCTGTCCTGTAAATTTATATTCTTGTATTCTCCAGAACAACCTCTCTTTGGTCTTGTGCTGCTTGTTTCTTCTAACAGATTTAAAGGTGATGGTGCTAGTGTAGCGGTAAAACATGCAACAGGATGAAATGGACGGCACAGCTTATAAGACGCAACTGGTAAACAGGAAAAAGCCTGCGCATGTTAACCATATGCTGAGATAGAAGAGACAAAAAATATATGGTGCCTGTATGCAGTACAGCGCAATGAAAAAAAAATGATTTCGCTCTGCTGGGGCCCTTTATTTCTCTCTCAAATTCTAGTGAAATCAAGCAATGCAGGAGGAAGGAGGAGACTAAGGGATTCTTAACTTATTCAGGAGCAGAAAACGAAATTTGAAAAGCGTTCTCCTACATGTTTTTATGAGCTAAAAAGTATTGAGATGGTTTCCGGCTCGACATTTTGGTGTCTGGACGGACGAATTGGTGTGGCGAAGTGAACATGCCTGTTTTGTGCTCCAGTCTGCTCGAGACGCACAAATCAATAGGATGAAAATTGTTGTGGCCAGATGTCGGAATAATTCTTTCAGATATTTGTTTTTTTCTTTAAAAATCAATTTAGATGTACGTGATATGAAGCCAATTACATGCTAGCACTGAGGAATGCAGTATTAAGTCGATGTCTCAAACCTTTCATACGCTCTGGGAAGAGCAGTTCTCTTCTGTTTTTATTGTGCGATTTTGGTTATTACTTTCGGCAACATGGTATTTATTTATATTGTAGTGAACTACATGAGGATATACGAAGACAAGGATGAAGTAGGAGAGAATACCACGAAGACGAGGATAAGGACGACAAAGTGCCGCTGCGCTGCTCGAGCTCGCTTGTGGAAGGCCTAGACTGGCTGTGCTCTTGTGTGGTTCTTTGTGCAACTTGGAGAGGGCTATTATCCCTGTTAAAGGACAGTAAACACCCCCTTTCACTTGGTGGAGGTCAGGATTTCCTGCCGTCCTGGAGCTTCGAAGCCGCACACTCCCGACACAAGCAATGACCGACGCTACCACCCCCAGTCCAACCGGCCCCTCATCCGCCGTGTTTTGCGCTGGAGCTTTGCGCCAGCGTGATCCTCCTATCTTCAGCGGAACCGGCGACCACGACGTGGAAGATTGGCTGTCATCATATGAGCGGGTCAGTACGCACAACAAATGGGACGACGGTCTCAAATTAAATAACGTGATATTCTACCTGACGGACGTTGCCAACCTGTGGTTCCGCAACCACGAGGCCGATATCTCCTCGTGGTCTGCTTTCAAGACTACTTTTTCCGATATCTTCGGTAGGCCTGCAGTGCGCAAGCTGCGCGCTGAGCAACGCTTGCGCCGCCGTGCACAGCTACCCGGCGAAACTTTTACGAGTTATATTGAGGATGTTGTAGATCTGTGCAAGCGCGTGGACGCTTCAATGACAGAACAGGCCAAGATTAGTCATATTTTACAAGGAATCGACGATGACGCGTGCCAGATGCTTCTGGCCAGAAACCCAGCAACCGTGGTCGACGTCATCAATGCATGCCAAAATTTTGAGGAATTACGCAAGCGCCGTCAAATCACTCGTTCTTCGCTCTCACACCAGGAGCCTCTTGCAGCTTTAACAGCTGACGAAGAACAGTCCCCCTTGCTGCAACAAATCAAGCAGTTCATTCGAGAAGAAGTTGCCCGTCAACTGTCCCTCGTTCCCCATCGTCCTGACGCTTCCTCTTCTTTGGCGCCAAAGTTGCAGCAAGTCATCCGCGAACAAGTCGCAGAAGCACTTCCTACGCTTCCTGAAGCTCCTGCCGTCGCTCCTTTGACATACGTCGGAGCACCACTACAATATAGCCAACCGTCTGTCCCAGCCCCTTTGACCTACGCGGCAGTGGCTGTGCGGCCTCCGCCTGAGCCGTTACCACCCGTGCAGCCTGTCCAACGCCATGCACCGCTTCCTCAAACGGCTCCGCTACATCCTGCGACTCCGCGCTATTACAACCCGTGGCGTACTTCTGACAATCGCCCAATTTGTTACTACTGTGGTTGCCCTGGACACGTGGCCCGTCGGTGCCGTCGCCGCATGGCTGCGCGTCCCGAGCCTGCGTCTTCGGAGTACTCCCCACCGCTGCTTCGTTCTGCTCCGTCTTCTCCTGCATACGCTTCCAAACAGCGTTCGTACACGACCAATCGTTCTCCTTCTCCACGTCGCAGGTCACTGTCACCAATGCGCCGGCGACCACCCCCTGCTGATGAGGGAAATTAAGCTCCGCGGTTCCTGAGGCAAGAACTGCGTACTCTGCGAAAAGTTCAAGGCCTCATATTTCTCCCACGAACGTTATAATGATTTCTATCGATGGTCTGTCCGTATATGCGCTGGTCGATACGGGTGCTGCAGTGTCAGTGATTCATGAGCAACTCTGCCGACGATTACGAAAAGTTACGACGTCATTTAACGGTTTGTCACTCCGCACTGCCAGTGAAGAGAGAATTGCACCTTTAGCAGCATGTACAGCGCGTGTCGTCATTGAAGGTATTTTGTACAGTGTCGAGTTCGTCGTTTTGTCATCTTGTTCCCACGACGTGATCCTCGGATGGGACTTCTTGTCTAAACATAACGCCGTGATCGATTGCGCCCGAGCTGAAGTAGAATTTTCTGCACTGTGCGACGCACTGCCCGACGACAACCGTTCAGTGTGTCCTCAAAAGCTCACCATCGCTGAAGATGTCGACGTAGCACCAGAGGCTTGTGCCCTTGTGCCTCTTTTGTGTCCTGCTGTGTCAGACGTTAGTGTTTTATTTACGCCGTCTGCATCCTTCATCCACCGCAAGCACCTGCCGCTGCCATCTGCTGTTCTCGATGTTCACGGTGGCTTCACGAAGCTACTCATCTACAATCCGTCTCCGCACCCGATTACTCTGCTACGTGGGGAATCTCCGGGTTCTATTCAACCAGCCCACCTTCTCTCTGACCTGGACGCCTCCGAGACCTACCGCAGCAACTACATTGATGCTCTGCAGTCCGATCCGACACCTGATTCGTTGCCAGACGACTTCTTCCGAACCGCCATCGATGACGCTCTTCCTTCCACCTACCGGACTCAGCTTGTGGCCCTTTTACAGACATTTCGCTTCGCCTTCGACGCCGCCCACACACCTCTCGGCCGTACTTCCACAGTCGCGCATCACATTCAGACCGGCTCTAACTCGCCTTTTCGACAGCGCCCCTATCGTGTGTCAGCGGCAGAGCGTCGCGTGATCAGTGAGCAAGTTGAGGACATGCTGCAACGTGGTGTAATCCGTCCATCACAAAGCCCCTGGTCTTCACCAGTGGTGCTAGTGAAAAAGAAAGATGGCTCGTTTCGCTTTTGTATCGACTACCGGCGCCTCAACAAAATTACCCACAAGGACAATTACCCCCTTCCGCGTATAGACGACGCTCTTGATTGCCTCCAAGGTGCCGAGTACTTTTCATCTCTTGATTTACGTTCAGGTTACTGGCAAGTACCAATGGCCGCCTGTGACAGAGAGAAGGCCGCATTTGTGACGCCGGATGGCCTCTATGAATTTAATGAGATGCCCTTCGGTCTGTGCAATGCGCCCGCCACATTCGAAAGGATGATGGATAACATCTTGCGGAAGTTCAAGTGGCACATCTGCCTCTGCTACTTGGACGAGATTGTTGTCTTTTCCACCGACTTCGCTACGCACCTAGAGCGCTTGCGGCAAGTTTTGGTTTGCCTTACTGACGCCGGCCTGCAACTGAATCTTAAGAAGTGTCACTTCGGTGCCAGGGAGTTGACTATTTTGGGGCACATCGTCTCTAAGGAAGGTGTTCGCCCTGATCCGGCCAAGCTGCACGCAGTGGCGGAGTTTCCTAAGCCGGTTTCGCTCAAGCAACTTCGAAGCTTCATAGGTCTATGCTCCTATTTTCGGCGCTTCGTGCAGAATTTTGCTTCAATAATTGCACCCCTGACGAAACTACTCGGAGGAAACAATGACTTAACTGCGTGGTCGGTCGAGTGCGACGAAGCGTTCAACGCATTGCGCCGTCTTTTGACTTCGCCACCAATCCTTCGCCACTACGACCCGACAGCGCCCACCGAGGTCCATACTGATGCGAGTGGCGTTGGCCTCGGAGCTGTCTTGGCACAACGGAAAAACGGTTTTCACGAATACGTCGTCGCGTACGCGAGTCGTGTCCCCTCTAAAGCCGAATGCAACTACTCAGTTACGGAAAAGGAGTGTTTGGCAATTGTGTGGGCATTGACGAAATTCCGACCCTACCTTTACGGTCGCCAGTTTGACGTCGTCACGGACTACCACGCGTTATGTTGGCTGTCCTCTCTTAAAGACCCGTCCGGCCGCCTCGCACGATGGGCTCTCCGCCTACAGGAATTTGACATCCGCGTTATATATCGCTCTGGCCGTAAACACATGGACGCCGACGCACTGTCTCGTTCTCCCCTCTAAAACGAACCTGCTTGCTCTACGGCGGCTGATCCCGTCCTCTCCTCTCAAACCATTGCTGACATGCCTGCGGAGCAGCGCAAAGACCCGTGGCTCGCCTCTCTTATTGACGTCGTGTCCACTTCTAACGCTGCTGCACCTTCTCGGGCTTTACGCCGTCAAGCACCACACTTCGCCCTACGAGATGGTCTTCTCTACCGCCGCAATTATATGACTGATGGTCGACGATGGCTTCTCGTCATTCCTCGCCATTTACGACATGAAATTTGCGCCTCTTTCCATGCCGACCCTCAGTGTGCCCATCCTGGTGTCGTCAAGACGTTTCAAACGCTACTATTGGCGCGGCATGTACGGTTATATTCTCAAATACGTCCGCTCCTGCATCGCCTGTCAGCGCCGGAAGTCATCCACACCTCGTGCTTCTGGCCCCTTACAACCACTTCCATGCCCGGCCCGCCCTTTTGACCGCGTTGGCGTTGACCTTTACGGGCCACTTCCCTGCACGGTTTCTGGGAACCGGTGGATTATCGTCGGCATCGACCACCTCACCCGGTATGCCGAGACCGCCGCTTTACCCGCCGCTACTGCCCGTGAAGTTGCCCTGTTCTTACTACATCATTTTGTTCTTCGCCACGGCGCACCGCGAGAGCTGCTAAGTGACCGAGGACGCGTGTTCCTATCCAACGTCGTTGAAGCTCTACTGGCCGAATGTCGCGTCATACATCGGACCACAACGGCCTACCACCCTCAAACTAACGGGCTGACTGAGCGCTTCAATCGTACTCTCGGAAATATGCTGACGATGTACGTTGCCGCCGATCAGACGAACTGGGACGCTGTTCTTCCTTTCGTGACATACGCTTACAACACCGCCACACAGTCAACTACTGGATTTAGCCCTTTTTTCCTCCTTTATGGGCGTGAGGCGTCGTCCACGATGGACACTATTTTACCATATCGTCCTGACTCCTCCGAGTGTACTCTCCTTTCAGACGTTGCCAAATATGCGGAGAAATGTCGCCAGTTGGCCCGGTGTTTTACATCGGAATCTCAAGGCCGCCAAAAGCATCACCACGACAAAGATGAGACGCCACACGTTTTTCTTGCAGGATCCCTTGTTTGGCTTTCGGTTCCCGGCACCCCACCGGGACTGTCATCAAAATTTCGAACCGAGTATCACGGCCCCTACCGCATTATCCGTCAAACCTCCCCTGTGAATTACATCGTGGAGCCACTCACTACCTCTTCGGACATGCGTCATCGCGGCCGCGAAACTGTGCACGTGAGCCGCCTTAAAATGTACTACGATCCGCTCCTCTTGCCCTCACCATAGGTCGCCAGGATGGCTCCACCTCGCCCCGGGGGAAATTGTAGTGAACTACATGAGGATATACGAAGACAAGGATGAAGTAGGAGAGAATACCACGAAGACGAGGATAAGGAAGACAAAGTGCCGCTGCGCTGCTCGAGCTCGCTTGTGGAAGGCCTAGACTGGCTGTGCTCTTGTGTGGTTCTTTGTGCAACTTGGAGAGGGCTATTATCCCTGTTAAAGGACAGTAAACACCCCCTTTCAATATATATATTTTCTTGTATGTCAATTAAGTTCGTACACTGCCGAAAAGAGAACAGGCTTCTTCCCTCACATTAGGCTCTTTCTTTGGCATCTTTTCAGAGGCGCATAGCACAACCCTCCTTTCCACTTACCCGTGCGATCATTTAGTTTTTCTTTTTCTTTTGCAAGTATTGGAAAGCGCGATCTACTCTCTGAATGCGGAGCTGGCACACATACGCCACTACCTTTTGGTGTGTATTGTTGACAGTTCGGCATTCACCGCATGAGCAAAACCAGATGCCTACAGACGGAGGGTGAAGGGAGGAGCGCGTGCACAGCGGGGGGCGCGGTCCCTCCGGGCTGCTTGCTCGTCTCCTTTCTGTTGTTCTTGTCTTTATTTTACGTTTATGTGCTGTAACTATACGACACTAACGGGGAAACGGTTTCTCTAGATTCACCTACGGTGCATGCGGGGAGGCTGCTTCGGAGACACCACCGTTCAACTGATTAGTTCAGTCGTCGAAGGAAAACAAGTGAATACCAGAAAGAAGCTCGTCTCAGAATTGTTGGCGAAATGGCATCCAGTATTCGGTTCGGACGTACACGTATTTATATCGTGTGTACGTGTTTTTTTTAGGTGGTTGCGAGTTGGACATTTTGCTCCGGCGAAATTTGACGGACGAGCCGATGTTCCCGGAAGCAAAGCGGTTCACGTTTGGCATGGAAGCAGCACGATAGAGCACATGGCTAACGATCGTCGTCTTCACGTTATCCAGGTTTTGGCTTGGCTTCTACCATGCCTGGCCAGAAGTGCACCGGACCCGTACGTCGCTACCTGCCTGCAGCCATGCTGTGTTCAGGTGTGCGACCTTTCTTCGAACCCAGGCGCTGCCTTCGTTGGATCGGAATCCTTGTTCATCGGTTCAGCCGCATCAACAGGAACATCATCCACGCCTGCCTTAAAAGCCAACAGCCAGCCGCGACACGTCAGTGGGAATGGAAGCAGCACGATAGAGCACATGGCTAACGATCGTCGTCTTCACGTTATCCAGGTTGGTCAATCGTGTTCTCTACATGCTAGGAAAACATCAAATCGTTTTTTACTGCTGCTTCCGTGCCCACAAGTGCTCTATGACGTGTGTTGTGACTGCAAGGAGGTGTTGCTTATGTTGTTGCTATGTTCGGGTGACGTTGAGCTAAACCCCGGGCCTAATCGCAAGCAAACTACAGAGCGGCAGACCCAAGTAGCTGATGAAGACGACACGTCGTGCGCCCATCGTCATAATGAAGTCATGGCTGCGTTGTCCTTTATTAAAACCGCCTGTGAGGCGTCAGCGGAGGCCCAAGCCATGTTGACGCAGGCTGTTAATGACGTAAAAGCCAATCAGGAATGTTTAGCAAAGCGGCTGTCTAATATTGATACTCGACTCGCTTCTGTTGAAACAGAAGTCAGCATGGTTAGTAGTCTCGAAGGAGAACTTCTGTTAACAAACGACACCATTAATGACTTGGCGCAACAGAATAATGAGCTTCTTTCCCGCATCAATGATCTGGAAGACAGATCTCGCAGAAATAATTTAATATTTTATGGCGTACCCGATAGCAATGAAACGTGGAATGACACAGAAAAAAACGTTATTAGTTTGCTTTTCATCCAGTTTTGGGTCAGAATTTAAACCAGACAAAATAGAACGAGCCCACCGCCTTGGTGGCCCTTTTGTTCAAGAAAAATGCCGACCAGTGATAATAAAATTTTCGCACTTTAAAGCGAAAGAAGAAGTGATGTCACATCGTGATGAGCTGAAAACAATTAAATGACATTTCAGTTTCTGAAGACTACTGCGCAGCAACTAGGCTCGCTCGCAAAAGGTTAACTGCTTTCGCAAAATCTTTGCCTGGTTCACCATCCTTTAGGCTTCGCTACGACAAACTAACTGTAAATAAAAGGCAATATGTTTATGACCCTAGAACAGACAGTTTCATTGAGCTGCCCCGGCTGCATTATCATTCTCCTTCTCGTAGCAGCCCATCCGATGATTCATCTGCACGCGCTCGACCCTCTACATCCAATGCTGCTCGCGCATTCGCGATGGGAGACATTTCGAATTCAAGTCCCACGCGTAATGTTTCATAACACTTAGCCAGGGGTAGTGGTCATCGGCGCCCTATATCAGTCCTTTATAGTAATATCCGGAGCATTTTAGGCAAAAGAGATGATATCATCGCAGCTATCAATTCGTGCGATGCCGACCTGGTGGCGCTCACTGAAACTTGGTTAAGTGCTCGTGTAAGCGACAGCGAAATTTTTACTCACACCAAGCCTTTCAATGTCTATCGTTGTGACAGAGATGGAAGACAAGGGGGTGGAACCCTGCTCGCAGTTTCTAAAAACCTATCATCGTTCAGAATTAATGTTTCATGCAACATAGAATCTGTCTGGTGCGGTGTCATTTTAAACAACAGAGTACACATCATTGGCGTCTGTTATCGTCCACCTAATGCAGACATCACATTCGTGAATGAATTGCATGACGCGGTTAACACCGTCGTCCTTCGTTATCCAGCATCCCCGGTATTTCTTCTAGGCGATTTCAATTATCCATCAATAAACTGGACATCGACACCGCCTACCTGCACACCATATTCTTCGAATTGTCAAGCTTTTCTCGATATGTGCTCCCTTTTCAATTTTGATCAGGTTGTTGATGGCCCAACGCGTGTTATCGGCAGTTATGCTAACATTCTTGACCTGATCCTCACCACTAACCTTGATATGATAGGCCCAATAATTTTCATGCCGGGACTCAGTGATCATTCTTTACTTCATTTCGACCTAAACTTTACCGCGTCTTCAGCTACGAAAAAACGCAAGATTATATTTGATTACAAAAAGGCAAACTTTGAAGAGATAAATAGAGAACTTTCGCTCTTCCTTGACAACTATCTTAGTGGTTTTGAACATCGTTCTGTCCAAGAGAACTGGGACCTGTTCGTCAATAAAATTTCATATCTAACTGAGGCTTACATTCCCAAGAAAATACTAACAGTACACAGACATTCGCCATGGTATAATCCGTACTTAAATCGACTTTCGAACAGAAAAAAACGCTTATTTCGGGCAGCAAAACTGCAGCAGACTGCGTCACGCTGGCAAGCATACACTAATGCATCTAACACCTACTCTCAAGCTGTCGCTTCTGCAAAATCTACTTTTTTGAAATACACTCTACCATCCTTGCTCACTAATAACCCTAGCAAATTTTGGAACATCGTAACTAACTCCCAGAGCAACTCAGAGATTTCTTTACTTGACCAGAACGACTTACCTGTGCCTAGCAAGGAGTGCGCATCGATTTTAAACAATATGTTCACACTGAACTTTTCATCTGCAACTAATCTTCAATTGCCTACACATTCGTTTTCGGGCTATACGATTATGCATCCAATATCAATAGATGCCGACGGGATTACAAAGCTAATTGAAACACTAAAACCTTCATGTTCCTCAGGTGTCGACAATATAAATGCAAGATTCCTTAAAGAAACAAACATGTACTCCTCTGTCCTTTTGGCAAAAATATTTCAACAATCTTTAGATACTGGCGCTATTCCTGTACATTGGAAGCAGGCGAAGGTGATTCCACTTCATAAATCCGGTAACAAGCAATCTCCCCTTAATTATCGCCCCATATCTCTTACTAGCATACCATGTAAAATTCTTGAACATGTCATTTGCTCACACCTAGCTAGTTTTCTTGACTCGAACCTTTTTTTCAATCCAGCGCAACATGGCTTCAGGAAATCATACTCATGCGAGACACAGCTACTTTGTTTCACAAACTCCATGCTAACCCTTATTGACAACCGTTTCTTGGCTGATTGTATCTTCTTGGATTTTTCTAAGGCCTTTGACAAAATAAACCATCATCTTTTACTACTTAAACTCAAGTGTCTTAATATTGACAGACATCTTCTTACCTGGGTCGAAGTTTTCCTCATCGGTCGATCACAGCATGTCTTTGCTAACAACAATAATTCACCGTCAACACCTGTTACGTCAGGTGTACCACAAGGGTCCGTTTTGGGCCGTCTTCTTTTTTTAGTTTATATTAATGACCTTCCTAACTGTGTGACTTATTTGCCGATGACTGTGTTATTTATCGCGAGATTGCTGAACCCGCCGATGTTTCTGCTATACAATCTGACCTCAATAATATAACTAAATGGTGCAGCACATGGTGTATGGACCTAAATGTTAAAAAATGTAAAGCTATGCGAGTGTCGCGCAGTAATTTCCCCCCTGCTTGCTATGTATTGAATAACACTCCTTTAGGTACTGTAACTTCGTACAAATATTTGGGTGTGCATATTACTAATGACCTCAGCTGGAAGCAACATATTGATTACATTATAACCAACAGTAACCGCATGCTTGGGTATTTGCGCCGTAACTTTTCGAAGTCACCTGTTTCGACTAAAATGACTATGTACAAAGCATTGGTACGTTCAAAGATTGAATATGCTTCTGCAATCTGGGATCCCGGTTTCACGAACTTGAAATCCTCACTTGAGATGGTTCAAAATAATTCAGCGCGTTTCATTCTTTCCAATCACAGTCGCACTAGCAGCATAACTTCAATGAAACTAACGTTATCTTTGCCATCTCTCGAGCTTAGAAGGAAAATTTCACGTCTTAGCCTTTTTCACAAAATTTATCATCATAACGAATTGAGGCATACTTTCATTTCGCAGCCATCGTATCGCTCCTCCCGCGTTGATCATGCTTACAAAGTAAATGTCATAACTTGCAATACTAATGCCCTTTTTCATTCCTTTCTACCTCGTACGTCAGTAGAGTGGAATCGCCTTCCGCCCGATATCGCATTAATCCAAGATCACGATTCATTTCACTCATCACTGATGCAATATCTTGAAGCTGATCCGTGACACTTTTTTGCCCCCTGACTATTATCTTATTTCCGTTTTTAGTTTTTCATGCTTGTTTGCTCCCAGTGCTGTTGTTCTTTTCGCTGTATAATGCTGTTCTCTCACCGCTTATGATTGTTTTCAATTTATTCCGCTTGTATAACTTTCTTTATTGTAAGATTGTTTTCGTTGTTCTGTATTCCCTTGTTCGTTTAGCCTTTGTTATGTTTTGTTCATTTAGTGTTCTATGCTTTCTATCATATATGATGTACCACTCCCCTCTGTAATGCGTATGCGCTTGAGGGTAATAAAATGAAATGAAATGAAATGAAACCCTTTTTCCTAGCAGTTCCGACAGTTGTAATTTTTTAATTTAAGCGTGGTGTTCAAAGAAGCAATTTCGCAAATTCTTGCAGTACGCCACGGGATCACAGAATTATAAACTAACGCCCAGGAGTGGCCGGTTGGGACCTCATAACATAAACAGCATTCCTCTTAGAAATTTTCTGAAGGTTTATTCGGCGTTGGCTGAGTTTTATGATTAATTGGTGTTTTCCTGTCTTTTCCTCTTTTTTTGTTTCGTTGGGGATTTAGTCTTCACAAGACATTTCATGAGTGGCTGTTATGGAAAACTTGTGCCCCGTTAATATGACATCCGTTTATATGGAGGACCCGAATAATGGACAATTTTTCTAGGGCCGAAGATTTTTCAAAGTATTTATGTCTCGTTAATATAGAAACTCGCTCTCTGAACATTGTAGATGGCATGAATGCACACAGCCTATTCGGCCCATGTATTTTTGTCTCGTTCATATGGACATTGTTTGAAAAAAGCAGGGGAGTCTGAACGCAAGTTTATGAAGGGTGCGCATGCCGGGAACCAATGCGACAGCCGATACGGTAGGATGCCTGAACGAGTCCTGTGGAGTTGGAAAGAACCAAATCGGGCGTGTCGTCGTTTTAGGAGGGAAGGGGGACGGGGGGGGGGCAAGAGCGGAAAGGAAGGGAAGAGGAAGAAAAAGGTTGTGTGGTTGACAGGGATTGTACACAGCAAACCGAAGGTCAGCTGACTGAGAAAGACCCCAAAATGAGGCAACCGGGAGATTTATGGGGGCAGCGGCAGCGCCGCAACCAGTGGCCGCAGTCGGGAAAACAGCAACATGTGGCTGCAATAAATTCTGCTGAACGTGAACAGAAGAGAAGCCGGTAAAAACGTAAGAAAGAAACAATAAGAAGATAGACAAGCGCCGAAATTGGGGGTGGGAACTGAAGTTTTTCTAGCCCAGAACACAAAGCATGTTCTATGAAGCCGTATCGGCCAGGGTAAAGACACACTAAGGAAGTAGAGCGACAAAAGAAACGCGACGACCACGCAAACAGGACCGGGCGTCCCGTCCTGGACGCCTGTCCTTCTCATGCTCCTGGTTTTCGTCACTGTTGCGCTGCCGAACTACCACATTTTGCACCACAGCGATCCGCATGTCGGCTTCGCCTTGAGTCAACGATGCGGCCTTGACAAGGTTTGAGCTCTTCGTAGTCGGCTAGCCGTCGTTATAAACTGTACTTCAGCTTACAGTGTTTGTTTCATAGGAACATACAAACGGCACAGGAAAGGGCTGTTTGATAGCCCTCTGTATAGTAGCCTGCCAACTAGACTCCCTCGCTTCCTTACAAAAACAGTACAAAGCAAGAAAGAGAATCAGAAGAATGGAAAATCAAGAAGTTTAACTAGCAAAATGCGAAGTATGAGTGAAAATCCGGATAACGTTTCAGCATTGCATGTTTTGATTGGTGAAAAGTGTAACTCGCCTACTCAATACTCGATGCAACCTTTCTACAGACATAAATAGCCACTTGCCTATAGAGCTTATTCACGTGACGTCATTTCTGCTTTACTGGCAACCATGGCACGAACAACCTAACATCAAAGAGAGAGAAAGAAAGAGAGAGAGGGCCCACGGCGAATCAGGGTACAGCGGTGGTGAAATCCGAGCTCTGGTTGGACAGCGTTCCAAACGGCGTCTCATGTGTCCGACAAATGAACGGCGCGCAGCAGGGAGGTCGCAGGGAGGAGGAGGAGTTTCGAAAAGCCCAATGGTATGGCGTATCCTTAATACAGGGTTGCCACAACGGCCGCCTGCTAAACCTGATAGTGAATAGGGTCTATACACGACGTCCACATCTATGAAAAAATGCTTCATACTGCTTCCAAGTTTATTTGGAGTCGACGTTTCGGCAGGAGCACTGCCTTTCTCAAGACTGAGGGTACATGATTCTTGTTCGTCTTCTTATAGTGTTGGCAAGAGGAGATACAAACATAATATGGGCACATATAGGTGAACCAGCTGGGCACGCACAACACACACATACACACACAGGTGCGGAGAGCAGGCTAGTCCCAAAGGCTCATCCACCCAAGGCAACGGCTGCCGGGAGTCATCTGTATAGAATACAGGCAGCCGCTGAACAACCTCGGGAAAAAAATCACAGGTGGGGGAACGTGTTTGCTGCAGATGGTGAGAAATCTTTCTCCGTTTTCACTAAAAGATGGGAGCACAAAGCGTGAAGGAGGTTTTTGGGAGAAGTGGTCAACTATCAATGGTCAAGGCCTTGTTTTTGAAGATTTGTTCTTTTTCTCTGCTGCGTCTGTTACCCTCCCCACCCTTGCTCCGACCCGCGGCCCGACAGGATGAAAAAAAAAAAAACGCGACAACCAGGTGGACATTACTGGTTAGAAGAACGTGACATCTACGAGTAGAGTTCGAGCCTGCTTAGAGCGGTAAGCAACTCGCGACGAGAGATGAACATCAAAGAAGGAAAAGAAAAAAAAATATGTGGGACAGTAGAATGCTGAAATACTTTGAGGTTTTCGCTAAAAGGTGCGAGCGCCAAGCATGAAGAAGGTTTTTACGAGAAGTGGGATGTGGAGGGTATCAAAGAAGCGGGGAAAAAAAGGGGCGGAAAGGGGGAAAAAACTCCGAGGAAAACTTTCCTTACATGTACCGTACATTAGTGCCGTCCAGAACGACGTAATCATAGCTTATAAGGACTAGAGACCAGGGAAGTAAAACCTTTCCAAAAAGGAATTTGACGCATTGAAGGCGCTTAGCAGACGGAAAGATGTGGTCATCAAACCGGCAGATAAAAGAGGCGGCATATTGGTCATGGACAATGACAAATATATTGCCGCGAAACTTCAAAACTGTATTTGTTGTTGTTTAACAGCCGCCGGCATTCAGACTTATCACTCTGATTCTGGACCGCGTATCAGTTCCGTAATCTTTGTTTGTTTGCGATATTTATCATAGTTCACGTTAAGCAATGGCCTCCTAGTGAAGAACTTCGCAGCCAACAATACCGCGCAGCTTCTTGTAGTGCTAAAAAACCTCCGGCAGGAAATTCTGCAGGCGTTGCACGATGAGCCCACAGCAGGCCACCTCGGATTTGCGCGCACGTTGCATCGAATCCAGGAGAAGTACTACTGGCCGCGACTGCCTGCCGAAGTTGCCCACTACGTGAAGACGTGTCGTGAGTGCCAACGACGCAAGACGCCGCCGATCAGACCAGCAGGACTACTAAACCCGATTCCGCCCCCAGTCATGCCCTTTCAACAAATTGGGATGGATCTCCTTTGCCCCTCTCCATCTTCGTCTATGGGTAACAAGTTTATCATCGTGGCCACTGACTACCTTACCCGTTACGCCGAAGAATAAGCACTACCCAATGGTACCGCGGCAGAAGTCGCCAAATTTTTTGTCGAACAAATTCTCTTGCGACATGGCGCCCCAGAAGTGCTCATCACGGACAGGGGAACGGCGTTTACGGCAGAGTTGACTCAAGCCATCCTGGAATACAGTCATACAAGCCATCGACGAACAACTGCGTACAATCCACAGACCAATGGCCTTACGGAGCGCCTGCATAAAACAATCGCGGACATGATCGCCATGTACATCGACGCTGAACACAAGACCTGGGACGCCATCTTGCCGTACATGATCTTCGCGTATAACACGGCAGTCCTGGAGACGACCAGAGCGACCCCGTTTAAGCATGTGTACGGCAGGGAGCCCACGACGAAGCTCGACGCAATGCTGACGCACGTAACTAACGAGGACAACCTTGACGTCGCTGCCTACCTGCAGCATTGCAGAGGAAGCCCGACGACTCGCACGTCTGCGTATTAAAGACCAACAGCGCACCGACAGCCGACGATACAACTTACGACGACGACAAAGTACAACCCACGAGACCAAGTGTGGATTTGGACACCAATTCGCCGTCGCGGACTAAGTGAAAAGTTGTTGCGTCGAGACTTTGGGCCGTACAAAATCATTCGCCGCGCCGGACCACTGGACTATGAAGTCATTCCCGACGGAACGTCATCATTACAGCGGCGACGCGCATGCCCAGAAATTAGTACATGTTGTACGAATGAAGCCATATTACACGCGTTAAAGAATCTGTGGTGTTTAAACTTTGCAGGGTTTATGTTTAAGGTGCTTTGTTTTGGAACATCGAGGCGATGTTTTTTTAAGGGGGGGGGGGGGGGTAATGCCGCGAAACCATTGAGAAAGAGATTGGTAAAGAGCGGACACTCCCACAGGGCCACGCGGCCCATTTGACTGTAGTGCACCAAGCGGCCGGCGGCAACTACTTCCGGTCTTGCTGAAAGGCGCGTTATTTGAATACTAGCATGCGCTGCGTCCTTCCCTGCCCTTTTGGCGCATTATTTTGGTTTTACACGGTCTGCTAGTGTTTCTATTTATGTTCAGCATGCATAACAACATGAAAAATAGATTCCCAGTTCACTAAATTGGCCATCAACGCAGCTGCGCCACAGCCTTTGCAAAACAGTATTGCAGAAAAGACGCCAAGTGCTTTGTGAAATGAACATTTATTTTGCTGCATATAAAACATACAAGAGACGCAACACATGTAGGCGGATGCATTGACAAAACTTTGCACACATAAGGCGATATGCAAAATACAGAAAAATAAAAATACACAAGGCGAGAAACAGCACTTCGGTAGCGACAAAAAATAGCATAACGTTTATTTCCAAAATATGGCAAATGATATGTAACAAAACAGGCATTATACATAAACTACACAGTCTCAGTCCCGGCTACCTTAGAAAGGGTAACTTGTATTGTTCAGGGCAGAGAGTACTGACACTTGGGGGGAATGCCACTCCGTTCACTCGTCGCATCTGAAGCGCTTCGGCTGCAGTCCGTGGGTCCATTCAGTGCTGTTGGAAAAGGAATGAACATGATGCAGAAGGTTGCAATGAAATGTAAGGCCACTGCACCGCGCACACAATTGCATGTGGGTGCGTACTGAAGACTTGGTGAGCAGCAGTTATGGTCCAGAACAGAAAAGCTGCGATTCGTAAAATTGATACAAAAGCTACTGTTGCAACGTAGAGGTCAGGAAATGCAGGCTAACCGAACCTATCTGAAAATGCATTTCTACAGTGAGTGAAATAACAGCCACTAAATTAACAACATTCCTCAAGAGCACTGAACAGCTGGAGCAATGAAGCTTGCTGCATTATAAAACATTTCTCACTTTAACGTTGTCACGTTACATGCAACGCGACAACACGCAAAACTAGCTGTTCGCAAAACCGCGACCGGCGGGCACGCCATGTTGGCTTTTCTTCATACGCGACTTTGTGAAGCGCAGAACACCGTGCTGAGCTAAACTGCCCGAAATGTCTCGCAGTTTGACAAGAATGAAACATTTCACACCTTGCGGTTGCCCTGTTAAACGCGACGCCACGCAAAACTAGCCGTTCGCAAAATCGCCATGTCACGTCACCGCGGCGGTCAGCACGCTTTGTCATGCCTGTTAGCTTGCCCCTCACTTGCGACTTTGTGAAGCGCAGTCGCCGCCGTACTGAGCTAAACTGCCTGAAATACTGCACAGTTTGACAACAAAGTCCCGGCCGGCATGGCCAGCGTAAACTGCTTGAAAGGCAGCGTAGTTAAGCAAAAAACGTTGCTCACCTTGCCATCGTTCCAAACCGCTGTCGTTCCGCGCAGCAGCCCACAAGAGGTCTGTGCCGCACAAGCGCGGCGAGGCACGAGAACACAACCGCTCCCCTCGACAACTTCTTGTCTCCTAGCGCTCCGTCGGGCTACCGCTGCAGCGAGTGCCGTCGCGCGCGCGTCCGCGCATTGGTGCCGCCATTCATCAATCGACGGCAGCGCAAAAAGTCGCGCGTCATTTTCTGGGACCAGTTTTCGCCGAGTGACCGCTCTTTACCAATCAATTTCTCTATGGCGAAGCCTTCAAAACTGTATTTGTTGTTTTTTTAACAGCCGCCGGCATTCAGGCTTATCACTCTGATTCTGGACCGCGTATCAGTTCCGTAAACTTTGCTTGTTATTGCTCGATGTCGCGAGTCACACCTTTATCAGTTTCGTTGTAGCACAAGATGCACCGAGATCTGTCTCGAAGGTTCCGGCCACTCGGGTGTCTTTCCACAATGTTCCAGCCCGTGCTGGTAGCTGTTTGCGACGTTATCTAGATTGTTCTGGGCAGCCTTTAAATTGAGCGTGGATGAGTGTGACGGACATTCTTTGTTCGACGATCGACCAGCACGTTTGTTGCTATCGCCGCCGCCGAGTTGCTTAGTTCTTTTGCGGTTGCAAGTCAGCCAAATAAAGAGGTAATTTAAGTACCATCAAGCCTGTGCCTTCATTTGTGTCAGCGACCCTGGTCACCACCACGTGACAATATTGAGGAAGGAATTAGACAACTCTGTAACACTAAATTTTATAAACACCTAAAAGCGGACCCCACTCTAAAGCATCAAAACTTCTTACAGGGACTCTAGATGAGCTCGCAAAAAGTGGGGACATCTTCTGCGATTATGCAAAGCCCTGACCGCATCACACCCGTCGCCGGGCCGATTCTACATGCTTCCGAAAATTCATAGAAGGGTTAACCCTGGCCGCCCTATAGTATCCGGCATCGGCACTATCACAGAACCAATCTCCAGTTACATTGACACATTAATTGGACACATACCTGAAACACACCTATCCCACATACGTGACACCAACCACTTCCTTCGCGAAATAGCAGGGGTAAATCGTCCTCAGGGGGCCTTCCTTGTAACCTTAGATGTAGTCTCTCTATATACAAATATCCCGCATTCCGACAGAATCAAAGCTCTAATTGAGGCCTATAATCAGAATAGTGAGGAAGGATCCCAACTCCAGAAGTCCTAGAGGTATTGACGAAACTAGTTCTAGAATACAACAAATTTGAATTCGACAATGAACACTACTTACAAATTAACGACACCGCCATGGGTACAAAAATGGCCCCTACTTATGCTAACATCTTCATGCATAGCATTGAATTTGAATTTTTACTTACTTCCCCTATTAAGCCCATCCTATACAAATGCTGCTTGGATGATATTTTCTTAGTTTGGACTGACACAGAACAATCACTCCTACATTTCATTGAAAACTTCAATCTCCTCCATCCTAGCATATCCTTCACGCACACATATTCCCAAAACAAAATTAACTTTGAAGACGTTGAAATTGCGGTTTATGAAGGTTCGCTCACCACTAGCGTATACAGAAAACCCCCGGTCCGACAACAACACGCACAAAGCTGTCGTCCTTATCACTCAAAAACAAGCATTCCGTATTCTCAGGCTCATCGATTCAAAAGAATTTGTTCCCAATATCAGGACTTCGCACCAAACGCAAAACGTATGCGGAAAGTCCTGACTAAACAACGATACCCGCCAGATATTGTTGACGACGCCATAAAAAAGGCATATGAACTCAACCGAGAGGAAATACTGGAGGGACGTCCACGAAAGGAAAACATAGACCGTCGAACAAGCCTGGTACTCCCTACACGAGTAACCCCCCCCAACGTGAACAGAATCCTAAAGAAACATTTCAACGTTCTAGAACAGAGCGATCGTCTCTCCAATACTTTCACGACTCCTCCCCAGGTTCTCTACAGACGACCGAAAAACATTCGCAACATCCTAGTCCACTGAAAAATAGGTAATAACCCGCGGTTGGGGTGCCGGCCTTGAGGAAAGAGTAGATTCCGGGTGTGCAGGCACATGCAGACATCAAGCTGCGCAACAAGTACAACGTCAAATTTTAAGTGGAGAATAGATGGTAACTTTGATTGCGATGCCTCAAACGTAATATATCTCCTAGAATGCAATGTATGCCGAATGCAGTATATTGGCCAGACAGCTACGCCTATACGAATGCGGTTTAATTATCACCATGCTGATGTCCGCTCTCTGCCCAACCTTCCTTTTTCAAAACATATCAACCAGAAACAGCACTCATTCGACTCAGTCAAACTAACAGTTCTTCAGCGGGGATTCAATAATACATGGAACGGGAGCAGCGTGAGTCATACTTTATGTATAAGTTTAGAACACTTAATACTGGGATAAATGAAAACAAAGGGGCAATGTCGTCATTACGAGCCCTGCAAGTTTAATGCTAAGCACATATATCAATCATTATCACTTGACAGTTTTCCTCGGGTTTTTTTTTATTTTCCCCCCTCTTTTTTTTCCCCCGCTTGTTTGATACCCTCCACATCAAACTTCTCGTAAAAACCTTCATGCTTGGCGCTCACACCTTTAAGCGAAAACCTGAAAGTATCTCACCATTGTACTGTCCCACATATATTTTTTTTTCTTTTCTTTCTTTGAGGTTCATCTCTCGTCGAGAGTTGCTTACCGCTGTAAGCAGGCTCGAACTTTACTCGCAGCTGTATAAAGCAATTTTGCACTTTTTCCTTTTTTTCCTTCCTTCACTTTTTTTCCTTCACTTCTTTAGTTCAGCGCACGAAAGTAGGACGTGGTTTATTGTTAGTTCACCTCCGCATCTTTCACAGAGAGGTCTTTGGTCTTTCTTTAGAATGAAGCTGTTTGTCAGAAGGGTGTGTTCGATGCCAAGGCGACATAAAATGACTTCGATGAAGCGTTTTTGGTGACTGCGCGATTTCCATTCTTCAACGATCTACTTGACAAGGTGCAATTTATTATTTATTTCGTTGTTCCATGAGCTCTGCCATTTTGCTCTCAGTTTTCTCTTTACAACTTTTAGAACATCTTTATGTGGTATGTAGACTGGCTGTATTTTAGTATGACGGGCTGCTGCAGCACATGCATCAGCTCTTATTTGCCGCTGATTCTAACGTTGCTTGGTACCCTACAGAGTTTAATTTTATGCCCCTGTGTTCTGCGGCGATTATATTATGAATGATGTTTCCGATTAAAGGTTCTGTAGCATTTCTAAGATTTAATGCTGTGATAACGCTGAAAGTATCGGTAAGGTAAATCCATGAACAACAAGAGCAACGATACATCAATAAAATAAAAAAGAAAATCTCAACAGTCTGGTTATAACTTGGCTAATAAAAATGCTTTTTACATTTATTTATTTATCCCCAGGGCCCAAGAGCATTACAGAGGAGAGTGGGGGTGAACACAAAAAATTAAAAACCCAATACAGTAAAAAATAACACAAAAATAAATTGTCATTATACAGTAAATGATAACGACTGCGCAACAAGATAGAAAAATACAAAATCAACAGCAACGCAGCCAAGCATAGATGTTTAACAAGAAAAAGCACCGAAAAACGGCAGCAAGAGTATGTTAAACACTGGAGCAAAAAAGGTTAGTAACAGCTGTACGTAAATAAACGGCATCTGTAATTTCGGCAATAGCACAAGGAAGGCGATTCCAACTTAGAAGTGTCTGGAATGAAGGAGTCATGGCAGTATTTGGTGCGACATAATGGATTTCCTACTTTGTGACGGTGATCAATGCGTGAAGAAGTGTAGGACGGTTGCGTTAGAAGTTTCTGTCTGACATATGTATTATAGGAAAAAATCTTATGAAACAAACTTAGCCGAAATACTTTTCTGCGTTCTGTTAGAAGAGGCAATGAAAGTGAAGATTTCATGAGAGTCACGCTAGAAGTGCGATAATAGCTAGACAATAAAAAGGAATATGCGCGATTCTGCACACTTTCTAGTTCAGTAATGAGTAAAACGACGCTTGGGTCCCAGACAGAAGCTGCAAACTCCAGTTTTGGACCAACAAATTTTTGTAAAGGAGAAGTTTTAGCGCGCTAGGACAAAATGAAAAGTTTCTTCTGAAGTAGCCAAGAGTTCGGTTAGCATTATTAACTACGTGACGAACATGCCATTTCCATGATAAGTTATTAGTTATGTGAACACCTAAATATTTCTATGAAGAGACAGATTAAAGAGGACCAGTGTTGAGGTAGTACGAAGGGGCTGATGTGCTAACTCGAGTGGCACGCGTATGTTTACACATTTTTGTGTTAAGCTTCATATTCCAGCGCTGACAACATTCAGAAATTCTGCTAAATCGGATTGTAATATAGAGACGTCATGACCATTGTTAATTTTACGATAGATAACACAATCATCCGCAAAGAGAGAAATTGATTAAGTAAGGTTTACCGGAAAGTCATTTATGTATGAGGAAAAGCAAGGGTCCCAAGCCTGAACCTTGCGGCACACCTGAATCAACTCGGGAAAACTTAGAGTCGGTATTATTTGCTGTAACGAACTGAGATTGATTAGCAAGAAAAGAGTGAAGCCATGAAAGCATCTAAGTTCAATCTGCCTAGTTTAAAGAGAATTCATGTGAGACTTTATCAAAAGCTTTACAAAAGTCCCGGCATATGCAGTCTGCCAACGAACCACCGTCAACAATGCAATGGAGGTCATGAGTGAAACATAGAAGCTGGGTCTCACAGGAGAATGTTTTTCGAAAACCATCCTGAAAATTACTGAAAAAATAATTAGTTAAAAAAAATGTAGCATGATGAGAGAAGATGACCTATTCCATGATCTTGCATGGTATGCAGGTGAGCGATACGGGACGATGGTTTTTAGGACAGTGTTTATCGCCAGACTTATGCAGAGGAATTACTTTTCCAACCTTGCAGTCATCGGGTAGGCAGCCTGTAACAAGCGACTGCTCAAAAGGTTTAGACAGGAAATTGGATGAGTACGCCTTTGTATTTAACAAAAATTTCGAATTTATGTGGTCCTTTTGTATGTTGTATTTTCACATTTATTTCTGTACATCCAGCATGTATGATCCGGATACAAGTGTATTTCAATGTCGAGGAACCTGATAGTGGAGTTCTGCATTTCATGCGTAAATTCTAAACCTGCGAACACCGTTCTAAATTGCAGTAATACAGGACGAATATCAAGCGACTTGGTCCTACGGTAGGGCAAACACAGTAGAAAGTCATCCACATACCGGAAACATTATACAAACCCAAAGGCTCTAGCTCATTTCTCAGCGCATGGTCGCATTTCGCCATGTACAGATTAGAAACCCTATGCAGATCCCGTCTCGTTGGCCCTACACTATGCCATCATGGTCGACAAACAAAGAAGTCATGTACAAACACAGTAATTCCAAAATTCCACACTGCTTCTTAAATTTCATAACCCCATGTTAGTCTATGCACTACTACACTGCTGTGAGTGCGGCTTTCTGCGGAATGTTATAATACATTGCTTTAACATCGATGCATAGGCATCCTGCAGGTTCATTTTGCTTGAAAAAATGCAATAATATCCTCCAATCCTGGCACCATGAAAGGGTCATTGATGGGGAACGCGGACTGGTGTGCCTGAAGATACTTGGCTACATGCCTTTGCCACGTGCTCCGGTCCTCGACGATCATTCGGAACGGCGACTCTTCCTTGTGAGTCTTCAAGGCAAATAATGGTCTCAGTGAAAGCTTAGTACTTCCTTTCATCTCAATCTTCGCTTATCAAGACCCATACGTCCACAACTCTTCGCCAACCCCCAAGCATACATGGTTGAGGTGCTCCTCACAGAGGTCCGTTGCCTCGAAATTACTGTTGATGGCTTCCAGAGCTTTCCAGTCCTAGTCGTCCTTCTTCATGACCACGAATCTAGGTGTCTTGTCTGATAGCAACCGAGTAAGATTCCTCTGGTTCAAGGAAGACACTGTTTTTCCCTCGGCGCACCCTCTATTCCTTGGAGTTTAGTGTTTCAGGATGCACTCCAGTCCTTCAGACACATGCGAGTCCTTCTAGTTAGCTGGCACCCGGTCCACGACGACTGCGTGCACCAAGATGATCAGCTGCAGAGGCTTCATGTGCTGCTGCAATGCTAACTTGGGGCCTTTTTCCAAAGTGATGGTCACTATGCCTGGTAGCTGGCAGTCTTAAAGGTTGACCCAAACGAATTATTGCTGTTTTGTTTTATCTCTGCGTGGTAGCTTTCCGAGGGCTATATCCCATGGTTGCTCTCCGCTTTGCTCGGCCAAGATCAGGAAGTACCTTCTCATGAGACGGGATGGGATGATCAAATTGGAGAGCAATAATGGAATATAGCTCTAGGAAATACTACCACACAAGAGAAAAGGAAACGGCAATGATGCGTTTGGGTCAAACTTTCAGACTACCAGCTACAAATCATAGTGACCAAGACTCTGGATAAAGGCCCACAGTTCGCCTCGCAGCCACACATGAAGCCTCCGCAGCTGATCAGCATGGTGCACACAGAAGCTGATCGGGTGCCAGCTAACCAGAAAGACTGTCGTGTGTCTGGAGGACTGCAGTGCATCCTGAAATACTCAAGACCAAAGAATAGAGGATGCGCCAAGGGCAAAACAGTGTCGTCTTGAGGCAGAGGAACCTTAGACTCTTGTTATCAGACAAGAAAGCAAGATTCGTGGTCATGAACAAGGGTGACTATGACCGGAAAGCTCTGGAAGCCATCAACAGTCATTTCAAGGCAACGGACCTCTGTGAGGAGCGCTTCAACCAGGTATGCTTGGGGGTGGCAAAGAATTGTGGACGTACGGGTCTTGATAAGCTAAGGATTGAGGTGAAAGGAAGTCGTGAGCTTTCACTGAGACCATTATTTGCCGTGAAGACTCACAGAGAAGTGTCTCCATTCCGAATGATCGTCGAGAAACGGGGCACATGGCAAATACATGTAGCCAAGTATCTTCAGGCACACCTATCCGCGATCCCCATCAATGACCCGTTCATGGTGCCAGGTTCGAAGGAAATTATTGCATTTTTCAAGCGAAATGATCCTGTAGGATGCCTATCCATCGATGTTAGACATGTTTTATAACATTCCGCAGAAAGCTGCACTCACAGCACAAGAGGAGTGCGTAGACAAATATGGGGTTTTAAAATTTGAGAAGCAGTGTTTAAGTAGTGCATGTGGTTTTGGGAATTACTGCGTGTGTACATGACTTCGTTGGTTGTCGAGCATGATGGCATAGTGTACGGCCAAGGAGACGAGATCCACAAAGGCTGATGCATAGCGCCTTTGATTTCTAATCTGTACATTGCGACAGGCATCCGTATGCTGAGAAACGATCTAGAGGCCCTTGGGTTTGTAGAATGTTTCTGGTATGTGGATGACTTTCTACTTTGCCCTACCGTATTAGAGAACAAATATCAAGCGACTTGATCATACGGTAGGGCAAAGAAAGTAGAAGGTCATTCACATACCGGAAACATGCTTCAAACTTAAGGGCCTCTAGCTCATTTCTCAGTGTACAGTCTCCTTTCGCCATGTACAGATTACAAATCAAAGCCGCTATGCATGAGCCTACGCAGATAACGTCTCGTTGGCCGTACACTATGCCATCATGGTCGACAAGCAACGAAGTGAAGTACACACGCAGTAATTCCAAAAAGCCGCATGCACTAGTTCGACACTGCTTCTCAAATTTTATAACCGCATATTGGTCTATGCACTCCTCCACTGCTATGATTGCGGCTTTCTGCGAAATGTTATGAAGCATGTCTAACATCAATGGATAGGCATTCTACAGGTTCATTTTGCTTGAAAAATGCAAAACTTTCCTCCGATCGTGGCCCCATGAATGGGTCATTGATGGGGATCGCGGATAAGTGTACCTTTAGATACTTGGCTACATGTGTTCGCCATGTGCCCCGGTTCTCGACGATCATTCGGAACGGCGACTCTTTCTTGTGAGCCTTCACGGCAAAGAATGGTCTCAGTGAAAGCTCACTACTTCCTTTCACCTCAATCCCTAGCTTATAAGGACCCATACGTCCACAACTCTTCGCCACCCCCAAGCGTACCTGGTTGAGGAGCTCCTCACAAACGTCCGTTGCCTTGAAGTGACTGTTGATGGCTTCCAGAGTTTTCGGGTCATAGTCATCCTGGTTCATGACCATGAATATTGCTTTCTTGTCGGATAACAACAGTCTAAGGTTCTTCTGCTTCAAGGAAGACACTGTTTTTCCCTCGGCTCACCCTCTATTCTTGGGTGATGAGTATTTCAGGATGCGATGCAGTGCTTCAGACACACGAGAGTCCTTCTGGTTAGCTGGCGCCCGGTCCTCGACTGCGTGAACCGTGTTAATCAGCTGCAGAGGCTTCAAGTGCGGCTGTGGTGCGAACTTGGGGCCTTTATCCAGAGTCGCGGTCGCTATGCCTGGTAGCTAGCAGTCTGAAAGCTTGACCCAAACGCATCATTGCCATTTCCTTTTCTCTTGCGCGGTAGCTTTCCCATGGCTATATTCCATTATTACTCTCCGACTTGATCATCCCCTCCCATCTCATGACATTGTACTTCCTGAACTTGGCCGAGCAAAGCTGAGAGCAGCAATGGAATGTAGCCCTATCGGAAAGCTACCACGCAGAGAGAAAGGGAAACGGCAATGATGCGTTTGGGTCAACCTTTCATATTTCTGGCTACCAGGCATACAGACCACGACTCTAGATAAAGGCCTCAATTTCGCACCGCAGCCGCACATGAGGTCTCTGCAGCTGATCAGCAATGTCACGCAGTCGCGGACCGGACGCCTGCTAACCAGAAGGACTCTTGTGTGCCTGAAAGACTGCAGTGCATCCCGAGATAGTCAAGACCAAAGAATAGAGGGTGCGTCGAGGGAAAAACAGTTGTTCTTGAAGCAGAGGAATCTTAGACTATTGCTATCCCACAAGACAGCAAGATTCGTGGTCATGAACAAGGGTGACTATGACCGGAAAGCTCTGGAAGCCATCAACAGTAACTTCGAGCCAAGGGACCTCTGTGAGGAACACTTTAACCAGGTACGCTTTGGGGTGGCGATGACTTGTGGACGTATGGGTCTTGATAAGTTTAGTGATGAGGTGAAAGAAGTAGTGAGCTTTCACTGAGACCGTTCTTTGCCGTGAAGATTCACAAGGAAGGGTCGCGTTCCGAATGATCGTCGAGAACCGGAGCACATGGCAAAGGCATGTAGCCAAGTATCTTCAGACAAACCTATCCACGCTCCCCCATCAATGACCCGTTCATGGGGCCAAGATCAGAGAAAATTATTGCATTTTTCAAGCAAAATCAACCTGTAGGATGCCTATCTATCGATGTTAGTGACGTGTTTTATAACATTCTGCGAAAAAGCCAAACTCACAGCAGTGGAGGAGTGCATAGACGAGTATGGGGTTATAAAATTTGAGAAGCAATGTGGAATTAGTGCACGTGGTTTTTTTTTAATTAATGCGTGTGTACATGACTTCGTTGTTTGTCGAGCATGATGGCATAGCGTACGGCCAACGAGACGGGATCTGCATAGGTTCCTGAAAAACGCCTTTGATTTCAAATCTGTACATGGCGAAAGGCGACCGTACGCTGATAAATGAGCTAGAGGCACTTGGGTTTGTAGAATGTATCCGGTATGTGGATGACTTTCTACTTTGTTTGCCCTACCGTATATTCAAGTCGCTTGATATTGGTCCTGTATAACGGATATTTATAAAGGTGTTCGCAGGTTTAGAATTAACGCATGAAATGCCGGAAAACTCCACTATCAGGTTCCATGACATTGAAATACACTTGTGCCCGGATGATACATGCTGGATGTAAAGAACTAAATGTGAAAAGCCAATAATGAGATATGACACATGTCAATCTAAGCTTGTAAAAAGGAGTGTAGCATACTCTTCCCTCCGACATTGCGTTAAGAAATCATGTGATCTCGAAATGGGAAGAAGTGTACATCTGCAAGTGTACAGGCTTGCCGCAAGTGGCTTTCCCGAACATTTGATTGGTGCAATAGTAGAGAAGTTGATGAAAGAGGTAATCGGACCAGAAACTGGGAAAACGAAGGAAAAAGAAAGGGCGAGGCCAGTCGTGGTAACGTACGCAAACAAGGTATCGCACCGACTTAAGAAATTTGCAGCAAAACATGGAATTAAACTTCAGTTGTCAGCAAACTTCTGGAATTGTTCAGCAAACTTCTGGAATTAAATCAGTTGTCAGTCAGCGCTGTGTTTGTGTCCTTCTATCTTCGTCCTCGTCCTACGCGCTGTTATTCCAAAATGTATTACCAACTAGCCGGCACCTCAACGCTTGTTAAAAACATGGAACCCTCTTCTATTTTCACCCCCCCCACCCGACACTAACATGAATGTGCAGAAAAGTTAACTCCCGGAATAGGAAAAAGAGAGTTAGCACAACATGCGGAATCGACCACCAAAAGAAGATCATAAGCTGTGATAAGTGTGTTGTGTACAGCATCCCTCTGTCATGCGGCAGGAGATACATCGGCAAGACTGAAAGTTGCATAAAAATAACATTGGATGAACATAGCAGGTACTGCGGCAAAAATAACCACCCAAGCAACCTCACCAAGCACGTTATAGCTGTAAAACATGCATCCCAATATTCGAGGAAACAGCTGTAATCGGACATTTCACAGACCGGCGATAAAGAATAATCTTTGAAGCATATGAAATGTCACGGGCCGCTTCCACGGAATGCGTAAGCGATCCGTCGATAGCTCTGACGTGAAGAGAGGTCAAGCTGTTAACAGGCAGCGTGATGGAAAGCGGTGCCTCAAGGGTTAGGATTTGATGAATTGCACTTATAAACTTGTTTCTGATACGTGTTTGTACATGTTTTCTTTGTATATGTTTGTATAAGGATAGAAGTGCTTGTAAGAAACAGTTGAAAGTTCGCGCACGTTACAGTCTTGTTTTGTGTTAGTGAATCGTCTTGAGTAAAAGTTCAGCACGCCAGCGTGAGTTGGTTAACACGCTGGACGATGATGAGACAGTGCGGGTTGGTTCAGTGATAAGTTATGATAGATTAAAATCTGCACACATGTGAAGAACGTAACTGCATTTGGTCGAGAAAGGGCTAGGATAAGCAGATGAGTTTGACCACACAATGGATAGGTAGTTGAAATCGCCGACTAAAATGACAGGAACGTCAAGAAAGCGTACAACAATCATATTGATAGCATAATGTAGTTCATCTACAAAAGTACGGCCATACGATGGTGGCTGATAGCAAATTCCCAAAATCAGTTTCTTAAGAGACACACGAAGTTCGACCCATATCATTTCCAAATCGGTCACAATATTCACGCATGACGAAACAAGGTGGTCCGCAACTGCAATCATAACACCTCCGCCACATGGCTGCCCTCTGTCAAATCTGTATATATTAAATCTTTTTTTGCAAATCACATGTTCAGTCATCAACCTTTGACGAAAGCCACTTTTCGGTTATTAACACAATATCAGCGTCAGCTGAATCAGCAACAGAGATAAGTTCATCGCGCTTCAGTAGAACACTTCGTATGTTGGTGTAAAGAACTGAAATGGGATGCGCAGTCACAGATGCCAATCCACTGCCCCTCACACAGTCCTATGTGGCGTCACCTTCTGGCGTCGTAGCCTGACCAGTGGAAGATTTTTTTTTATCTGCAGGCCAGGAATCTCGAGATTGTGACTGGCAAGTGTTAAAATTCAAAAATTTCGGGTCTCTGATAAGAGCATTAGACACACTGTCGCTAATGTAGCGAACATCGTCGATAAAAGCATGATCATAGCTCAGTTTGACCTCATAACCCTTTCATCGAAGATGTGAAGAAGCATCCGAAATTCTTTTCCTAATAGCACGAACATTGGGTGAAAAATCTTCAGTTATGTAATAATCAGACCCTTTAGGTTTTGAGACATTTTTCTTGACCAAAGACTTTTCCCGGTCCAGTAGCTTGAGAATAACTAGGTGTGGATGCTCTTTCCGCTTTCGACCAGGTCTGTGGCAACGCTCTACATTAGGGGGTTTGAGGGGGCTGACACTGCTTGAACGTCGTCTTCGTCAAAAACTACCGAGATTCTTCTCTTTTCCTTATGCGCATATCAGCGCATGGATCGCCTAACGTAAAACTACCCGCCGGCTGAAACGAACCATCCCGGTGCGTACTAGCGTCCAAACCAGGGTTCGTGTAGTACGGCTTTAGGCGTGCAACGTGAACCATTTTGGTGCGTGATGTAGAGGTATGACGTGCGGAATGCAAGGGCGCAATTTCGTATGTCACTGCAGTGACTTGTTAAATACGGTAGGGTCCTGTATAACGGGGCAAATTTTTTTTCCCAGAAGCCAACGCGGCGAGCTGGGTTTCAAAGCAGCACGAGAAACCCGCAAGAATAAGGGATGTTGCGATGACAGAAATCACAGCGATGTTTCTGGGAGTGCTGGGAGGCTGCGAGTCGATTGCGAGCAACAACGCCAGCAGCATCAGCTCGGGCTATGGCGTCACGAGCATGAGCTGGCAGTGGTGACAGAAGGAAACAGGCTATCAAATTGAAGCAGAGGTTCACGGCCGTATAGAAGATAGAAGGGGCAGTTGCCAGTAGTGCCGTGACGCGACGGATTGTATGCAAATGTCACAAACGGCAGCATTATGTCCCAGTCGCGGTGATCATCAGAAACGTACATTGACAGCAAGTCATTCAATGTCCGGTTAAGGCTCTCGGTAAGCCCGTTCGTCAGTGGATGGTAGGCAGTTGTCATAGAATGACGAACGTTGCACAACCTTAGGATCTCGTCGACTATACGCGCAAGAAAGCAACGGCCACGGTCGGTGAGCAGTTGGCGGGGAGCTCCATGGACGAGTATAACATCGTTGAGGAGGGAAAGAGTGACATCAGTTGCTCAACAGGTTGGTATTGCTCGTGTGACCGCGTAGCGTGTGGTGTAATCGGTGGCCACCGCAATCCATTTCTTCCCCGGTGCGGACAGTGGAAAAGGCCCTAAAAGATCCAGACCCACTCGAGAAAATGGGTCTATATGGATGTCGATCGTTTGCAGAAGTCCAGCTGGTAAACTGATTGTTTTCCGGCGTTGACAGCGGTCACAAGAAGCCACGTATCACCGGATTGCGCAGTATAGGCCTGGCCTAAAGAACCGACGGCGCACACTGTCGTATGTGCGAGAGACGCCTAGACGACCCGCTGTGGGAACGTCGTGAAGCTGTTCAAGGACGGCTGTGCGTAGGTGCTGAGGGACTACTAGTAGAAGGTCGGGGCCATCAGATCGCATACTGGGCCGGTATAAGCTGCCGTCATGGAGCACAAACAAACGAAGGGAATGGTCATGGGGATCGGCGCTAAGGCGATTGATAATTTTGCGAAGCTGAGGGTCTTGGCGTTGCTCACGGCGAATATTGGAGAAGTCAGAAATAGAGAGCACGCAAGCATCATTGTCACAATCAAGTTGGCTTGGTGGGTCGAATGGATGATGGGACAGGGACCACTGAAATATTGTACTCCTGTAAGCGCAAGGCCAACGCCCAAGGCGGCCAGTAGGGTCTTTGAGTGTAGAAAGCCAACACAATGCGCGGTGGTCAGTGACTACTGTGAATGGCCACCCATACAAGTAAAAGCGGAACTTCGTAATGGCCCAAACTGGGGCTAAGCACTCACGTTCAGTCAAGGAATAATACTGTTCGGCCGCAGAAAGGAGTCGAGTCGGCTGCCATAGTCGATGACGCGAGGGGAAACGAGCTGATGTTTTCCGAGAACGGCACCAATTCTATCCCCACTTGCGTCAGTGCTTACTTCTGTGGGCGCTGACGGATTGAAGTGAGCCAGCACCGGCGGACCGGTTGGGCGGAGAATAATAGCGGCGAAGGCGGCCGATAGTTCGTGGCCCCACGAAAAGGCGACCTCTTTTTTCAGAAGCTGCGTAAGTGGGCGGGCAATTTCCGCGAAGTTTGGTGCAAATCGCAGGAAATATGAGAAAAGTCCGAGGAAGCTATGCACGTCGCTGCGAGATTTCGGGATAGGAAAACCACTTACATCGAGAATTTCGCGAATTTTGTCGGGGTCCGGCTGGATGCCATGGGTGTTGACTAAATATCCTAGGACATCGGTTCCCTGCCACCTAAGCTACACTCCTTGGAGTTCAATTGAAGGCGAGCTCTTCGGAAGACGCCAAGAATAACCAAAACACGATGGAGGTGGCCCTCAAATGTTGATGAAAATACGATGACCTCATCGAGGTAGCACAGACATGTGTTCCATTTGAACCCGCGTAGTAACGAGTTCATCAAGCGCTCGAAGGTCGCAGGGGAATTACACAAGCCGAAAGGCATCACGTTGAATTGATAGAGGCAATCCGGGGTGACAAAAGCACTTTTCGCGATCTCTTTCGTCAACAGAGATCTGCCAATATACAGAACTGAGGTTAATAGAGAAGTTTCTGGTACCATGCAGGCAGTCGAGGGCGTCTTTGATCCTTGCAGGAGGGTACATGTCTTTCTTTGTTATCTTATTTAGGTGTCGATAATCTGCGCATAACTTTCAGCTGTTGTCTTTGTTTTGATGAGTACTACCGGAGACGCCCAGGGGCTGCTCGACGCCTCAATAATGTTGGTGGCCAACATTTTCTCCACTTATTCTTGAATGATCCAGCGTTCGGAAACAGCAACTCTGTAAGGCCGTAGATGAATAGGGCGGGCATCTCAGTATCGATGCGATGTGTAACGACAGACGTTTGGCCCAGGGATCCGTGACCGAAATCAAAAATGTCGCTGTATGACCGCAAAAGGCCGGCACAGGCTCTGCCCTATTCGGGACGCAGGCCAGAGGCAACCATAGCTGAGATGCGGTCCTCCGGGCTTTGTGACGGGACTGGTTAGGCAGGTACCTCGGCGTCATGGTCAGACAGTACTGCTGATATAGTAAAGCTGGACAAAGGTGAGAGCTCGGCAAGAAAACCTCTCTCCGGGAGAACTTGCGAAGACATGCTAAAGTTGAGTACGGGAATGTAGGTGTGGTTATTCGCGACGTGCACAATGTTATAAGGTAGGACGATATTGCGCTGTAAAGCGACGTCGGTGATGGGGTTTACAACGTAGTCGCCGTCAGGAAGGGAAGGAAAAGGTTACATGGGCACGTATACTGCCGCCTCGGGAGGTAGGCGAGTAAATGTACTAGAGCGGAGGCGAGGCTGGGAATGGTCAGCACTAGGATCGTGAACACAATGGACCAGGGCTAGGCGCAGACGTCCGGAGGAACAGTCAATAAAAGCGGAATGGGCTGATAAAAAGTATAGGCCTAAAATGAAGGCTTGAGGACAAGTAGTAAGGACGGCGAAGAGCACAGGGACGTGGTGGCCGGCGATGCTAGCGCGCGAGGTGCCCATTCCGATGATGGTAGCGGTGTTGCCATCAGCAACACGAACTGCAGAGGTGTTAGCGGACGTAAGAACTTTTTGAGGCGTTGGCGGAACGAAGAGCTAAGGACTGAAATATGGGCTCCAGTGTCAATGAGAGCGGGAACAGGGACTCTATCTACGAGGGCATTGATCAAATTGCTGCGTGGTGCGATGGTCGAAACACAATTGGCTGTCCGGGTTGGTAACACAGCGCCACGTCCGGGCGCTGCGTTCCCTAGTTTCCCGAGTAGGGGCCTTGGTACGTTGGGGACAAGCTGCGGCGAGGAGTAGGTGATCGGGTACGGTAGGCTCGAGGCGATGGCGAACGGCTAGGACAAGAAGACAAGGCTTTCACACAACAGGCCTTTCCTGCAGGCACCAGCAGCCCACACTGCTTGAACGTCGTCGTCGTCTTCACCAAAAACTACCGAGTTCTTCTTTTTCCTTCTTATGCGCATATGAGCGCATGGATCGCCTAACGTAACAATATTGTTGCGACTGGATCGGTTATCATGGTCCTCATTCTTTTCAACCAACCGAGCCACAGTTCTAGTTAGTGTTTTAATTTCGGAACGCGCTAACTGTTAAGCTAGATGGTGACGCTTCAAGTGCAGCCACGCGGGTTTCAAGCATATCAAAACGTGAGTTAACGAATGCTTGGAATGGCTTAATATTGCCACGGTCCTCAGCCATATGCTTGTGTCGTTCAACAACTTCGGCATGCATGGTCACAATGTTATCAGTTTCAGTTGGACACGTTACAGCAGCCGATTGTTGAGCGGTCTTTGCAGAGCACGTGGACAGTACAGAAGTGCTGTAATTAGGCTCATTACATTTTGATGAGTTTCCGGGCTTCGTTGGGGGGTCAGATTAAGGAGGTCCTGGATTGAGCTCCACGTCTCCACTCAACAATAGGTGGCTGATATAATACATGGCGTTCCAACACAAACCAACTGCGTCTTGTGGGCAAAGAAACAGCAGCAATGATCGATTGTCTGATTTTAGGCACCGAGTATTCTCAAGGTAACATACCTGCACAATGAAGGGACAGTGCTTTAGCATTGTGTCACAGCCGCTGTTGCTTTGTCCACTGAAGAACGAGATCTCGTATGGCGCTTTTAAGCTCTTGGCTGGTGACGTCGCGCTGCTCCCGAAGTCGACGGTGCGCTCACAAGCACCAAAGTTCCATGGAACACTCAGGAGCCGAGCCGTTGATCCACCCGGCAAGCCGTAGCTATGGCACACAGGGGCGATGCACTGGCGAAGGTTTCAGCATGCTGCTCGTAAGTCGATGACCCGTCTGCGAAGCATGCGCAGATGACGCCACTTGGAGTATTGTTCCATGAAACCAGCTTGTCGATGCATCCAAGGATCTGCACAGGAAGAGACACCACTTTAGCACTGAGTCACAGCCGCTTTTGCTTTGACGTTATTATTGAAAAACCTGGACACTGATCTGTTTTAGCGCATGAGGGCCGTGAGTTCCATATAGTTATAGCTGAAAACAGAAGGTTTTGCTTGTCATAGATGGTGTTAATTATGGGCAGTAGCAAATTGCCGCAAAATTGAACAAAGATGAAAAAAGAGCAGTAATTACAATATCACCATTAGCAGAACTGTTGTGGCGAAGCAGACTCAGCAAAGAAAGGATAATAAGATTCCGGTATAGGGGGAGGGGGGGGGGAAGAGGACCGAGGAAAGCTAAATATTCGAACTGCACTATTTTGTAAATGATGAATGCTTGATATATTAATGAGATATGCAGTTCCCCAAGTTGATATGCAGTATGTTAATTGATTGTGAATATGTTAAAAAAAGTGCCCGGGGGATATGTTGCTGAAAGTAATGATGTGTTCTAAGAAGCACCCCAATACAAAAAGCCCATTCTGACAATGATTCCGAGTGCATACTAAATCTCAGATGTTTGTCTCGTGGGACACTAAGAAATGTAGTGCATTCAGAAAGTGGTATAATTTGGTTATCCAAATAAAGTAGAGCAGTATTAATCGCTTGTTTATGATTGCGAATTAAACATCGTAAAATTTCTTTTTCTTTAAAGGATTGATTTCAATCTGGTTACCTGAAACCAGTCAGCTGTAAGTTTTAGTTCAGCTTCAAAGTTTTGATTAGATCATTTATATTTCTGTCACTAGTATATAATGTAGTGTCATCAGCGCATAAAATGCAGTTAGATTTGGTGAAATAACCAGAAAAATTCTTGATGCATGCTAAAAAATACAGTCGTCCTAAAATTGAACCCTGAGGCGTACATTGGTTAATGGATGCTGGGTGCAATAAAATGTCGGCCAAGTTTATTATTTCGAAATGATCAGTAAGGCAACTGCGTATAAATGTTAAAGTTCGGCCAAGGGTTCCCAGAGACTCCAGTTAGGAAAAAAGAACGGTGTTGTTAATTGGCAAGTCCTCTGGAAGTCATCCACACCGAAATGTTTAGAATGCATTATCATTTAAGCTCACACATAGCTGAACATTCTACAACCAGCGAACAAGCAAAAACTGGTTCGCACGAAGAGAAAAAAAAGAAGGAAAGTAAAAGGAAGAAACGGAGAAATTACAAAAGACGCTCATAGGAGGAGGGCACAAATTGTATATGAAAGGAAAAAAATAGTACCGACAAAAATAAAGCAAAGAAAGACGGGAAAAAAGAAACTGGAGGGAAAGGTGAATATACAAAAGGAAACGAAATTATAAGTGAAAGCGCGGAGAAACTAACGATTAACAGATAAAGAACAAAGCGAAATAAAACTGAAACGAAAGCCACACTGGAATGAAGTGAATGGAACAAAATTAAGAAACGGCGAGTCTCTGAAATTTCATCTACATGCGGAAGTCGTTTCCTCGACATATCCAGCGTTCTTTAATCTTTTTCAACGTTGACATTTTTGCTTTCCGGGTAAACATATCCCCAATGACTACCTTTTTGAGAGGTGGGAGTAGCGCTACAAATAAACGCAGAAAACCTCATTTAATAAATAATAGACGGCTAGATGGGCCGATGCGATGAACAATCATAAGCAGGGTGAGCTTTCGGGAGAAAGCTTTTGCATTTTATGTTGTTTTTGTTTGATGGCGTTACATTCAGGCATTGCTTTATGGTAATTCGTCTGGATGTCTTTATGGTGCGCTAAGGCTTTTTTTTTTGCTGTGGCTGTTTGATATTTGGAGCATTTAACCTTCGTTTTATTTTGACTGTATTTATGGCTGACTAACCATTGTTATGCTTTAATATTGTGTGCAAGTTTCGCTTTCTTTGGTGCGCCGCGTCCGATCAGCAGGTGACGCGCGTTCAGTTTCAGCCAATCCAGTCTATACAAAGTCTATACAATCTATACAATCCAATCTATACAACTTGAGTGCCCTGGTGACGCAAGGGCAGTAGTTGGGAAAAATCAAGCCCTGCCTTTGGAACGACGCAGCTTGTCAGTGTGTCCGCGCAGTGGGATTTCTCTTTTCGCGCATGGGGAGTCAATCATACTAAACAGGAACCCGGCCCCGCGGGCTGCACGCGTGAGAAGCGCTATTGTACCCAAACGGGTAGCAAACTGATGCAGAGTGGCCGTCAACATGAAGCACCACATCGTTGTAAATCTTCTCGCGCGTCGCTTAGCATTGATTCGCGGACCAGTTAAATGCAATGGCGTTCCACAGGTGCATGATCACGCGGAAGCATTTTCCCGCTAAGTGTGATTGACAGTGTACGCTTTCCTATTCAGCGTTTTATTTTTTTTACCCCGGAAATGACCATTACCCTAGACTGTGCATGTTGCCATAAACTAATGCGCATAAATGGACAGGGTTATGTGCATCGGTGTATTATCATCTACCTGTCTCGTGGGATGATACGCACTTATCTTTTCACGCAGTATTATCGGCATGGTTTAACTGCATGATAATGAAGCAAAAGCGATATACTGCATCTGAATCTGAACGCCGGCGGTGGCTAGTTTCGGCTACGTCAGTCACCAAGAATGTTCGAATGCATGTTTATCGACGAAGCACCGATATTTAAAGGTGTTGAGTGCAACTCTAGTTAATATCTGAATTCTCTGTTGCCTGGGGCTTACCAAACCACACAAAAGTATTTGTAAACCAAACGATACAATTTTTCGGCATCCGCTTTGTTCCTCCGGTCACTGAGCTCGATACTCGTGTCTATTGAAATAGTGTACACGAAATCAATGGGCATAATAACGCAAATGTCTTACTAGCCCCATAATGCGAAATCCGTCTGCCATTGCTGTAGTTGTACTAGATGCAGTTGGGATTGTCAACAGGCGACGGGGTTCATAACGATGGCGTACGGCATCACTAATGGACCTCCATGTGGTGGAAGATTTCACAACTTCTATATCAAACATGTGTTTCATTTGCAGTATTCCGGGTGGTGCCATTCTATTTCTTTTACCCTTCAGAACGCCGTCGCAAGCCTAGTTTGCGATTGAAATCAAAATGATGACATATGCCATACCGTCTTTATCAAAAGTAACAATACATGCGCGAACGGCCGGCGCGAGCAAGAGCGCGGTCGTGAGGTGGCATTGCGTTTGCGGGAGCCTGCTGGCGAGTGCACATTCAACAGCAGCTACGCACGGAAAGGCTGAACGGGTTTATGAGACTCGAGGAACGTTACAGCTGAAGAGAAAGAATGGCAACGAAATATTCGCAGTTGATTGGCACAGAATAGGAGCGGAAAATGGCATTGCCCCTCGTAACCGCCGATGACCTCTCACATCCACGTATTAGCGGCATTTGAATGCAAAAACTAGAACGTTTAAGAACGTCGTCGTAAACAATGGAATCGACAGATTTGCGATGTGGCTCCAGCACTGGCCAAGCGGCGCCCGCGCACCCGTCATGATCCATGTCCAGTCTCAGAATATCAAAAATTAGTCTTAGCTACTGTCTTTTCTGTCCACCTTTTTGAACAGCCGTTTTAAACCCCGCTACCATCAGGTCAGCAAGCCTGCTAAGTTCTTAAAGTGTTAACTTGAGTTGTGTGGAGCGCGGAAAGCAGCGCAGAGAGAGAGACATCTTTCGCGTTCGCAAGAGCCTTTTGCGCACCAGCGCATGAAAATATAACCAAGTGTAACCCAGTTACAGACACGCACACAACCAATTTAGTGGAAGGCATACATAGTCTGTTAAATTTTCATGCGCTAGCGCGCGAAAGGGCTCCTGCGTAACGCGAAAGATTTCTGAGAAAGAGAGACAGAAACAGAAGAACGGAGTATAGCTGGGAGGTTAACTTGTCAATGCCCAGGGGGGCCAATTTGCACATACAGACGGGGATTAAATGAGAAAAGGGAAAGAAAGCGAAAGATGACTGGAAATCGTGGTATGAAGCTATGGTGACGCCGCGTGCACATGTTCATTAGTGTCGTAACGGTAAAATGCAAAGCAATAAAGAAAGATTCTTTTTTGGCTGGATTAAAAAACAGTCAAGGAAAAAGTCAGTTAACAACATCATATGATTACAGCGTAGTGTCATAACGTGCTCTTGAGTAATTATTTTTATTTTCCAAATAATAAGCAAATGGTGAGCCTGTATGCACACATCTGCAAAACCTTACGTGAAATACATCATAAGTGGCAAGCAAACATGTTCCATATACATGGCGCGTACATTACCTTATTAAAAAAGAAGCTGCCAGTAAATTTGCTTGCTTCTTCCATAGTGGGAAGACTCCATTTCGTTGACATTGAAGTGTATGCATAGTGCTAGACAAATATGGCAGTGTTGGAGCTGAAGTTTAAGGCAGTACTTGGCGATCTATCGATGCCTGTCAGGGTTAGTAATGTTAACAATTTCACTTGGTAACGCATTCCACATTTCGATAGCCTTAGGAAAAAACGAGTATTTAAACGTGTTGCAACGCGCCAAGAATGGTCTTATGCAATAGTTATGGTTACCTCGGGTGGATCGACGCTGGAGTGTTAACAGGTAGTCTTCCTTATGTATGTTTAATCTATGATGATAAATGTTGTAAAGGAACTTCATTACAGTCGTTTTCCGGCGACAAAACAAGATCTGTATTTGTGCAGTGATGCGCATGGCTGTTACGCTTTCATGACATGAGTATTTTGAATATATGAATCGTAGTGCTTTCGACTGAATTGTTTCTAACTTTTCGATCAGGTACGCTTGATGGGGATCCCAGATTATGTTTGCATACTCAAGGATAGGTCGTACTAATGTTTTATAGGCTGTTAACTTCACGTGCGGTGGAGCCATTGCTAGTCTGCGGCGAAGAAAACCAAGTTGCTTGAATGCGTTGCTACATATGTTCTCGATGTGTGCATGCCATTTAAGGTCTTGGGTTAGTGTGATCCCCAGGTATTTTGCTTTGGCTACGTGTGGTATCGGGGAGCCAGATAATGTGTAGTTGTAAGACAAAGGAATTTTTTTCTTGTTATGTTTAAATGCGCCGTTTTCGATATGTTACTTTGCATGTCCCATGCTGCACACCAGTCAGAAATGTTTTTTAAAGAAGACTGAAGTTTCATTTGGTCACCAGAGCTGTTCACGGCTGTATAAATCACGCAGTCATCTGCAGAAAGTCTCATTGTCACTCCATGTTCGGCACACAAATAGATATCATTTACATATATGAGAAACAGCAGGGGCCCAAGAACGGAGCCCTGCGGGACCCCCGAAGGACTTCAAGGTAATCTGAGTCGAAACCATTTATTGACATGAACTGTTTACGGTTGGAAAGATAGGCTTCTATCCATGCTACTATTTTCAGATCAATACCTATCGTTTCTAGTTTTAAAATCAATTTTTTATGGTGAACACGATCGAAAGCTTTAGCGAAATTTATGAGGATTGTATCAGCCTGTAGTCGAGAAATAATTATTGATGCCAGGTCAGTGTGATTTCAAACAGTTGAGTAGCTGTTGACAATTTATTTCGAAAGCCATGTAGTCTGGGGAATAGAAGGTTGTTCTCTTCTAAGTATGTTATGATAGCATTATGAATTATATGCTCCATTACCTTGCAACAAGAACTGATTAATGATATAGGTTGGTATGCGTTCCCCAGCAATTTGCTGCCGCCCTTGTGAATAGGGTTCACCTTTGAATGGAGCCAATCTTGTGGAACAGTACCTGTTTTAAGTGACTCGGTACATTTTGCGCACAGAAAAGGAGCAGTCTACTCAGCATAGCGTCTAATGAATACGTTTGAGATGCCACCAGGGCCAGGACACTTTTTCGTATCTATTTGCAAGAGTAAGTTAATTACGCCTGTTTGTGTTATCACCACTTCGGGCATGTGGCTAGTGTGCTGGGCAGGGGTTGCATTCACCGGTGTTGCACGTGTGAAGACAGATTGGAAGTATGAATTTAAATAGTTTGCAATCGCTCACTGATATTTATGATACATCCGTCAACTTATATTTTTGAGATCGCGTCATCAGACTTTGAAGAATAGCGCCAACATTTCTGTGGTTGTGTAGACATAAAGTTCGACATTGTGCTTGAAAAAAACGTTACTCTCGCCTCTAATTTTTTTCATGAACAGGGGGGGGGGGGAGTTCACATATTTCCGCGAGTGATTTTTTACTTCTACGAATTCTTTAGCTTTAGGTGAATGATATTGCGGGTAATATATGGCGTTTTACGTTGTCTTCTTTTCGTCTTGGATGGAATGAATTTTTCTTCCCAGTATATTATCGTTTCCTTGAGCTTTAGCCGTAAGTCTTAAACAACTGACCGGTTTTCCAAAATATAAATATCCGACTTTAAATCTATAAAGTCGATGATGCTCACGTCATAAGCCAGACTATAACCTTTCGTTACAATACGTGTCTGCTCAAGGTGGACTGCGGTGCTCTGCTGTCCCATCTGTGGAAATGTTAATGCGAGTAACTTATAGTCTGATATACTTTCCGCAATGACAAGTTCCGGGGTTCACATGCTAGATACAATAACAAGATTGAGCACTGAGCTAGTCTAACACTGAATGCGTGTCGGCAATAGTAACCAGCTGTTGTAAACAAAAAACTGAACATTAGGTTTAAAAGCAGTTCGCAATTGGTCACTTCCTTTCTTCCAGGAGTTAAGGTGGTCCAATCAATTACGGGTAAATTGAAATCTCCAGATAATATGATTTTAGTCCGTTCTTTCATTCTAGAATTCAAATAGTCATGCCCTTTCAAAAGATAGTCATCTGTTGCATTCGGGCACCTAAAAATACCACCGATTACTGCTTATCATTACCCGTTGTTATCATGCACCAAACACTTTAATGGCCGTCCATGCCTTCCTCTTCCTTGAAGTAGAGGTTCTGATTAATGGCAATAGCAACCCCACCACCACGGCTGTTCCGATCAGAAGAAGTGTGTAAGACTCAGGGACGATTTCCGAGTCATGTATGGAAGAGTGCAACCACGTTTCTGTAATTATTAGTACGTCTGAACAGTAAAGCAGGAATAATTCTTATAATTTATCATCCTTATTAACAATGCTCCTAGCATTGAAACTCAGAATGATTAATGGATTATTGTGAAAACGTCATTCAGCGGGACCACCATGAGATTTCGAAAATGTGTTTTTCGTTTGCTTCACTGGTACCCTTTTATCCTCTGTGGGATCCCATGCGTACATATTATTGTTTATTTTGAGCTTGTCAAAAACTAAACTTACTTTATCCCCATTGTCACGATTCAATTTAAAGACTGCCATAATTTTTTGCGTATTTCGCGCACAGGAACCGAGAAATTCTCAGATATTGATATTCCACTGTTCTTTAGCTTATGGCAACTTTGAAAAACCTTAACCTTTTCAGTGAAATCATAAAAGCGCAAGATGACAGGGCGTTCATTGCCAGCATCTTTCCTGCCAACACGATGGATGCGTTTTATGGATCTGACCTGGACTTCCAATTTGCTTCTCAAGAGATTGTTTTCTACTTTTTTTTGAAGCTCGGAGGCACTCTCGTTATTTTCCTCTTTCAATCCATAGGTCACAATATTATTTCTACGGCTCCTATTTTCCAGGGCATCCAGTCTTTTAGTGATTTGGAACAATTCCTTATGCATCACCACTACAGATTCCTCACATTTCTGCACTTTTTCATTACATAGCTTTAGCGACGCTAATGTGTCTTCTATTTCAGTGAGCCTGAACTGAACACCCTCAAGTTCACCTTGCAAAGCAGTTTGGGTAGCCTTAATTTCCGTGACAGTGCTCAGAATTTGATCCAGTTTCTGTTCATCAGGCACAGGGTTCTCCTCCACATCGCCACTTAGCTTCAACAGCATGCAAAGCACTCGCGATTACTCATGGCAGCAACAAAAAATACGCTGAGGGATCGGCAGCACGACAAGGCAGGCACAATCGCTTCTAAGGCAACTTGTGAATGACCATTTGTCACTAACCTGTGCAAAGAAAAGTACGAAGTTCAGCATCATGCGTCTAACGGTGCCGCCGAGCCCACTGAAGAGATCTGCTGTCCGTCCAGTCTTTTTAGGCCGTTCCCACGAAGTCTCGGATGTTGCCGCTGCGCCAAACGATGTGTCCAAACGAGGTAACGGCGATAGTCCTTCCATGCGGTTTCCATCTGATTGCACCGATATAAGCGACCCAAATACACCCGTATGCAAACTTGGTTGCCGATGTCGCGTCACCGACGTCACAAAAGACAGATGGCCCGAGGACACATGGAAGTCGCCACAGCCCGATCCACTGCATTCCAGTAGCGCCTGTGCAAAGAAAAGTACGAAGTTCAGCATCGTGCGTCTAACGGTGCCGCCGAGCCTGTCACAGCACCATATGACTCCTCGGGTGGTCGCACTTGCGAACTGTCCAGACAGATAATTCGAAAGCGTCGCAGTGCTCTCTGAAATGCCTCATCTCGCGCAGATAAGCCGCTTGAGTTAGCAGACCGCCATTGCTTCGCTTGGCAACCTCACGGATCAATGGTTTCTCTGCGAGAGCAAAGCGTTTGCGACGGGAAGACAGATAGTGCCCTCGTGCGGCTGTAAATTTGCGCTTCCATTTTAATCCTTCAAAAGGTTGCGCGGCTGAAAACTACTCTTATAGCGTCGTTTCAGTACTTTCTGTAATTACAGCAAGATGTCTCAGCTTACATCACCACCGAGAGTAATTTTGTACCAAACAGCGGTGAGTTGACAGCCTCCTGTACTCCACATCAAATTCGCGGCTTTATGCACTCGCCTAACGTGGCGCCCAACTTCTGCCATTTTCGTCAATGACAGCACATTGTTTATGTCATGAAACTTCATTTTGTCATAACAGTCTGATGTGTATGCATGACGTATTTCTCGCTGCACAACGTGAACCAGTCAGATTACAGGAATAGTACCTTTTATCTCATCCGTAATACAAGCATAAGTGTTTTCCTCCCAATCATCTATACAGTTTTTTTTTTCCGTCCGCAGTTACTGATATCTACTATTCAGTCGGCGTGAATAGCTCTGCTAAAGATGTGTCTGCAACTTAACGTCATTTTGACGGCACTGCAAGAAGCCATTTCGACAGCTCAAAATTTTGCGCCACAAGATTGAAACACATGACCATTCTGAGAACTAATCAAACAATAAGGCGGCGAACAGCGGCCATGTGCTGAAAAGATCCCGAAACAGGTGACAAGCTTCTGGGCAGCACGAACAAACGATCCGTACTCGGGGGTCGCACGCTTCCCTGTGTACTGAAATTTAAGAAATTGAAGACGCGATATCCAAGCATCTTACAGATACTTAGATAAATTGTGCCATTGTTTAGCACGCGATATCGTATGCAGGAACACGAAAAGTACTCTGACTGCTCAAGGAATCTACTCAAAATGACCGCCGACTAAGGAGCTATACTGACGCTGCGATCAACAATACAATTCAACACTCATATGCACAAAGACGGGATGGGGTTGAGTACTATTTGCAGGCATTTCGATTTTCATCTTAAGCAAGAGCTATAAATTGATCGCGTTTTCGCTTACAGTGACTAGAGTCAGCGTCAAATGCAAAATGACCAAAATGAACTGCGCACAGCACGTCACCCGTTTCGGATGACTAGATCATAAGTGGTGAAAACTGAGATATAGTGCAGTTGAGTTTTCTTATTTGAAAGGCGCGATAAAATATTTCTAAGTAACAAACAACCCGTTTGGATTTTTGTTCAGGAGGGAATAATTCTGCGTTTTCGTGCTCGCGTTGCTGCCATCCTGTTCGTGTTTTTTTTTTTATTCGGCATTTTTATCTTTTTTATTCGCGAGTGGCGCCCCCCTGTATTAGTTTCACCAGACTCACTGCGGTTCCAGGCGCGAGGCTCAGACCATTTTATAATCACCCACAGGTCGGCGGACGCACACATGTATCGACTCTCTCGGGCTCATTCACGCTCAGATCATGATCTGAGTCTTGATTAAGTCCGGACTCAAATTCAGATCGCATTGGCCCTAAATGGTAAGCTTTCGACGATGTGTATAACTAACAGAAATCGAGTAGCAGTCACCGCATCCCATAAATAGAGACAGAGTACACTAACTCCCAGAAGGGATCTTTCGTTTCCCGCAATCTTCATTAACGTACGCAGTTATCTTCAGAGGAGATTAGGCTCGTTTCTAACATCATCGCATCAACACAAGGCAACTTGCTTATTCTAACAGAAAACTGGCTACAAAATGACGTTAGTGATACCAAAGTTCTGGCGCAACTTGTCTGACATCAAAGTTCACCCAAGTGACCGTGAATTATCAAAGAGCGGTGGTGTTCTCATAGCAGATCGTCAGCAAATTTTATGTTTTGTTGTAAACGTCTAATTTAAGATCGGAATAATTTAGTTACTGTGTCGCTCATAACCAATTCAAGTGTTAGCATTTGCATTGAACTCCTGTAATGGCCGATTACAATGAATATAGGGCTATTCTTCGCAACGACCTGGCGTTGGCGCGTCGTGCGTTAAAAATGTTGAGCGAGGACGAAGGCCGAACAGGTTGGATCAGAGAAGAATGATTGAGTCACGTTATGCTACCGACTGCCTACGGTCTCGCGAGCTTGTTCTGCGGAGGCCGCAGAGTGCCTGGGGCAGAGCATTGCCACGTTCTGCAGAATCGCCGATGCAGAGGAAAGCCATGAGCTCGTGGATCACAAGCCCAGCGCAGGCATCAACTTGGCCGAGTTGCAAGGCTCTTCCGCATGCCTGCCAACTCTGCTGACGTCCGCGGGAGACTCCTGATTTTTGACCGAACTTTCTGGTTGTACGACCACAGTCCTATATCTCCCGATAAGTCTCCTCTGCCCGCGCAAGTACGGTTCACATAGTTTAAGCAAAGCTGAGTTTTGGTACAGTTGGCAGGCCATGATTTACAGGGAGGTTTAGCGCCAGCAGACGAGCGACCGTCCTGTGTCACTCTCTTATCCTTGTCTCCTCGCTCTAAGCCCCCTGTAAATCGTGGTTTACATAAAACCGGCACCACGAAATCAGCAGCTGCGTCGTAATCATCAGCATCAATGTCTTTGGCCTTTCCAAGGATAAAATCAGGCAGAATGAGTAGGGGAATCTCAACGGACCACAGATCACAGAGCTGACGAGTGCCTGAACGGCACGAGCCCAGTATGCGAGTTCCATTTTGGGCCACCCACCTTATGTGCTCGATGTTTAGGTGCACATCGTACAAGAAAAAAATGAAGTAATGAGGTTAACAAAGAGGAGAGGATAACAAAATACTGTGAACGGGAAGGCCTCCTTTATCCGTTCAATCAGTTGTATGGCTTTATCAATATGATCGAGGATGTCACCACGAACTGAATGAACGCTTCTGTCAGGGCAAGCTACACTCTGACAGCATAACGGATATGCTAGTTGGCAGCTGTTCAGAGCAGACTTTCCCTAGAAATCGTTTGTCGTGGTCACCGCTCCGATTCTCACAGCTGAAATAATGACGTTTTATGGCGTCACTCGTCATTTAGACGTGAAGGGACTTTGACTTAACAGTGAGCGACAGAGGGCCCGGCTAGCTCTGTCCGTAGAGCATGAGACTTAACCTCAGGGTCATGGGTTCAGGCCCCACATTGGGCGCCAGATGAAGGCCTCGCCTTCAAAAAACCGGTCCGCGAGCCATGGTCTCGACTGAAGAGTGACAAATCCAGTCTCTTAATAACCCCGCTTTATTCCGGATAAACTAAAATGCATTAAAAAGAAAGGAAACAACATCAGGCGCTACTGCGCTGAGAACATGCTGTTCATGCGCGCGACAATAGAACAGCGAAGAGAAGCGGGAAACATGTCAGGGCTTTACCGCGGCGAGACAAAACACACTGCGAAGCGAATAGGGCGAGCAATAAGGCCAAAGCGCTCACGGCGGAACAAGAAGCATTGCTCCTCGCGTTACAGCAACTCACGCGAATACGCCCAGGCTGTTTCTGCAGGCACTCCTTCCACCTTCGTGATGCCGGTCTGCTTTCCGTAGTCCCTGCACACCCCGCTGGCCCATGTCGCTCGCTGCTTGACCCCGCCGGGGCGAAAAAAGGCCTCGCGCCTTGCTTCGACGCGCGTATCTGCCCGTGTCTTTCACCGCTAACATCCCGCCCCCAAGATTATCTGCTCACTCATGCGCACTCGCGCTGCTCGCGCAAACACAACACAAATAGGAAAACGCGCGCGCGGTTTAAAACACCTAAAGAGGCTGCGGAGCCCCAAAACGGCTAATCTAAGACCGGAATAATTAAGTTACTGTGTCATTCATAACCAATAGCACTGTTACTGGGAGTCTGCTACAGGCGACCCCATTCGACCCATGACTTTTCTAACGAGCAAAATAACAACCTAATCTAACTTACAGCAAGCTACCCCAAGTGCCTCTATCCTCCTTTTCGGGGATTTTACCTTCCCAAACATAGAATTGCGTAATCTTCCACCTGCATCAATAGTAGGTTCCGCAAAAGGCAACTTTATTGCAATACATTTCAACGGTAATTTATCACAATTGCTTTCAGAACCAACGCGCACCTTATCGCAATCTAAAATCATTCTTGACTTTATTTTGGCTAGTAAACCCGATGCCGTCTCATTCATTACTTACCTTCAGAGAATTATAGACCAAAATGTCATTCCAGCCGCCTTCTTTTTTCTTGTAATGCCAAATATGACCTTGAAGAAGACTGTAACACTTTAAGAAAATAGTCATTAAGGGGCGATAAATCAAGAACTTAAGACCTACTTTCCTGCATAACAAGCTACATATGACATTCAATCGACACATGATAACTGGGCAATCTTTAAAAATAAATAAATGATTCACCTGATAAACATATACCAACCGTCAACATTCGTACAAGTAACCAAAAACCATGCTTTACTGATTCTTTAAAAAAAATCGAAAAATAAGCGCCTCTATTGGGAAGATAGCGGCAACACAATTTGATAGCAAAACTATATGTTAGGTAGCTCAAGATGAATATTTGACTGTCATTCGCAGCATAAAACGTCCTTTTTATAATACTACACTTCCAAAGTTGTTGCGTACTAACCCAAAACTGTTTTGGCAAGTAATACACTCTAACCCAAAATACGCACTTACCCTCACCAATGACTCACGCGTTGAATGTGCTGGCACATTTAATTCCGCATTTTCCTCAGTATTCTCGAATGAAATCAAAAGGCCCTTTCTTTTTCTTTTTTCTTTTTCCAATATGAAAGGTGTCATACTAAGCATCGCAGTTTATGAAGACGGAATTTCATCCATAACTCTGAAGACTGCACTATCATCATCGTGTGGCATGAAGGTATGAACTATAAAATTCCAAGAAACACAAGACACCCGGCTGCTTATTGCCTGTCATTACTGTTCTCAGTCACTTTCTTCACTACCTTTCCGGATGATTGGTAAGTGGCATAGGTCATTCAAATCTACAAGAAAGACAACAGAAGCTCTTCATTAAATTATCGAACTATCTCGCTAACAAGCGTGTCATGCAAAATCAAAATACACGTCTACTGTCAAATTATTTTTTCTTAGATGGTAACAACTATTTTCACCCGTCACAGCATAGGTTTCGCATAGCTTTCTCCTGTGAAACCCAATTAACTATTTTCTTCATGACTTGCGTCTTAACCTGGTCATCGATGTGCGAATCGGTACAATCTATTTTGGATTTAGAGAAAGCATTTGATAAAGTGCCTAACTACCGCTTACAACTAAAAGTTCAACTACTAAACCTGGATCCTAATGTTCTGATGTGGATACGGGAATTTTTGTATATTCGTACGCAAATGGTTTCGGTCAACAATAATTTGTCTAGCCCCCTCCCAGTAACTTCCGGTATGCTGCAAGTATCTGCTCTTGGCTTCCTGTTATTTTCATATATTTTAATGATTCACTTTAATGTGTCTCCTCTAATATACGCATATTTGCGGACGACTGTGTCACCGCACTATCTATAACGCATCGCACCAATCTGCTCTCTAGAACTTGTTTAAGAACGATTCAGAATGGTGCAATATTACACTGATGACCGTAATCACCAGCAAATTCACTTGCCTGTCCTTCTCGCACCATCGCGCTCCCTATTTCTTTCCTTACGCAACTGTTAACCCCCCGCTTGAACAGGTACATTCTTGTAAATGCTTACGTGTAACCCTATTCATGATTTGTCTTGGGACGCACATGTTGTCGTAATCGTTGTTGTCGTCGTGTCTGCGTTGGCATAATTTGGTCACAGAATAAAACTCCGGTGAAACTTCACAAACTGATTTAATGGCTACATGGAAGAAACATTATAGAAATTCCAACTGACAAACGTTTCGTTCGGCGTCTTTTAAGCTACTCCTTTCATGACGGTTGGCCGTGTTCCTCTCTACAGGCCTTCCTTTCTTTCCTTTTTCTTTAGGGGGGCCCCCGCTTGCGTGGGCTCTTAGAATCTGGCAGTGGCGGCGCTCGGTCGGCGGTGTCGGTAACAGAGGAATCCTCCTTGCGTCTCCGGTGCTGGCCCGCAGCCGCCTCGTAGGCTAGAAATTCAGGGCAGGCGGGCGTCCGCGTCTGGTTAGGCCGCCAGCGCGTACACATGCCCAGGCCTGAAACCTTCTATCCGTGGCATGGACGCGGTTCAGCCCATCGCTGTTCCCTTTGGACTTCCAGGAACCTCTTCTGCCGACACGTGGTGCAGGCCCGCCGAGTTTGGTGAGAATTATGGCCCCGGTTGTGTCTTCGACAGCGCCAGTGGAGCGGGAGGGACGCTTTGAGGGACTACGAGCCGCTGGTCGACTTGCTGGCAGTGGCAAGGAGCAGCCGTGCCACTGCCATACGTCAGTAACATTATATCATACGTCAGTAACGTCAGGACATACGTCAGTAACATTATATCAACATCTGACAAAAACTCAGAGAATTTGTGGAATGCACCGCCGTGTTCAAAACTACTGGCTTATAATTCATTTGTTAGGCCAAAAATTTAAAATGCATGCGACACATCTGGAGACCAATCAAGCATATCTCTTCAAAGAGAATTGGTTAAAGATTGCGCTGTTACATTGATTCATGCATCATACTCATAGAAAATCAGGTTTTGATCCCTAAAAACAGAATCCGGTGTATCGACACTTTTATGTCGACATCGCATTTCCAGCATTTGATTGTGTCACGTTTTTTTTTTTTTCATCACTTAATCAAGCCCCATTAATCACTGCAGCAGCACGCATATCTTAACGAACCAGTCATCCACTTCACATTGCGAACCCACACGCCGGACGACCGCCTTTACTGCTTCGTTTTTCATTCGAACCACCATAGACTGGAACGGCCTCCTCCACGAAATTGCTACAAGAAATCCACGAAAATGACCATCTTCGTTTTCGCAACTTTTATCTGACCATTGTTCCCAGTAACTAATTACCATGATCACTAGTGTTTGTATAAGAACCTACGCCTTATGTAATGCCTCTATGTATTAATTAAGGTAATAAACGGAACTGAAGTCAGGTGAAAATAGCAGGAGAGTTCTGCTTCTTTGTTTTAAGCATGAAAATGTAAAGCACCTGCTTAGAAGTTATTCGAAGTCATAAAAATGCTACAACAATAATGCTCCCTGTGTTTTTACGGTCTCCTTGGAATGAGCTCGCACTGAAGTGATTGTTATTATTGGTACTTGTAAAATCTCGCTTCCACTTGGGAAATTGGACTTCCTGAAAAATACCAACAAACCCTAAATTCGCAATGATAGGTCGATATAACTGACGTAAAAATACAGAGTGCGCCACTTTCCGTATATCTGCTTCTATTTACCAAGATCGGGATTATTTGGCCACTGTTCGAGGCATTTGAGTCATCTGCTTTTTTCGTTTTTATTTTTGTTTCATAATTCACGTGCCGGGTTTTGCTAAGTACATATTGCTGCTTAGGAGGAGGAGAGCCGTGGACTGTTTTCTTTTAAAGCCAAAGCTCTCCTTCACGACCAAAGTGGCAAAAGCTGTGCTATCTCGGAAGCCTGATCTTTATTTAACCTTCTGAGCATAGCATAGGAACAACGTATCTTAAACCAAGGTTAGTGTTGTGCACACATATTTGAGGAGAGAAATGGGGGGGGGCACGTGCAGCATACACCTAAATCTAGAAAAGGCCATCGAAATCATGCAGTCCGAGAGGGCGAATAAGCCACCGCAGAAGCCGAAAGGAAATCGGTTGGCGCCAGTAAGCAAAGTGACCAACAACCGTCCTCGCTCCTGTCCATTCCGTTGTTGAGTGAACACCTATAACGCGCGTTAATGGTCGGCGCGAGCAACCACTCCGACTGCAACCTCTTTGCTCGAGGACGGAGAATGCTGCGAAGGAAAGAGAAGGGAGTTGTTTTGAAGTTGATTACCCGAGTTTCTCGGCCGGTTTTCAGTCGTACACCCTTCTTTTCTGTCTCTACCGCCACATTTGGTGATGCGCGTCGTAGAATAATGGGGTCGCTACAAACTATGAAAAAAAAAAACTTAGTCCTGAGCTTAATGTACCTACTACGCTGCCGCATTCTACTGGAGAACAAAGTTTCTGCGCAGTGGCAACAAAGGCGTCACATGCGCATCGCCGTCTTCCGGATCTTTGAGGGTGTCTCCTAAGCAGAGGTGGACAACCTCTTGAGGTTTCGGCCTCATGAGATTGACCTGAACCTCAAAATGACCTCAACCTCACGGAGTGAGGTGAGGTTGAGGTGAGGTCGAGGTGAGGTCGGTGACAGCTAGAAATTTTTTGTGTGAGGTCACCAAATTGAACCTCAAACTCAGGCGTGAGTTTGAGGTTGAGTGAGGTCGTCATTGTGTGACGTCGAAATAGTGAGGTCCAGGCTTTTCGCTGTTGCCGCGGTTGTCTTCGAAGAGCGCCCCTTTTGACGCGGAGCTCGAGCATAGTGCCGCGGTGTGCCCGCCGACTCTCGGTGTTTGGTTACTCCCCAATCGGACGACCGAATGCCGCAGCCCCTGCCCAGCTTTCGGCATTCCACCGTAATGTCCGAAGCCCGAGTACGCTTCCCTCTGGTCTACTAGGAAGGAGATTTTTTTTTTACTTCACGAACTCCTCATGCCCCCCGCCTGCCACCCCCGTTTCCTCTGACTTGTTTGTGCCGATGCTTGCCGCAGGCTCAAACACCCAGGAGCGCGGAAAGCACATAACTCACGTTGACCGGCGGTGCTTTTGTCCGATGCCGCAAGGAAACCAGCAAACTAAAAAGTGAAGCAAATTATCTTTGCGCAGACGGCGCGGAACAGAACTGTGTCTTGTGCATTCCCGTTTCCAGGCGATAACGTCACGGCTGCTGCCTTAAATTCGATAAAGGACCCCGCTGTACATTGCACGGAAACTTAACAGGAAATGGTGCAGCGAAATTGTTAGAGGACGTGATACTGACAGATAAAAAAAAACATGAACAAACCAGAAAAACCGGCACAATACCATCTGTGCATTTTATCGAAGTCCTCCCTTTCGAATTGTACGTTATCATTTTATATTCCTGTCCTGTAAATTTATATTCTTGTATTCTCCAGAACAACCTCTCTTTGGTCTTGTGCTGCTTGTTTCTTCTAACAGATTTAAAGGTGATGGTGCTAGTGTAGCGGTAAAACATGCAACAGGATGAAATGGACGGCACAGCTTATAAGACGCAACTGGTAAACAGGAAAAAGCCTGCGCATGTTAACCATATGCTGAGATAGAAGAGACAAAAAATATATGGGGCCTGTATGCAGTACAGCGCAATGAAAAAAAAATGATTTCGCTCCGCTGGGGCCCTTTATTTCTCTCAAATTCTAGTGAAATCAAGCAATGCAGGAGGAAGGAGGAGACTAAGGGATTCTTAACTTATTCAGGAGCAGAAAACGAAATTTGAAAAGCGTTCTCCTACATGTTTTTATGAGCTAAAAAGTATTGAGATGGTTTCCGGCTCGACATTTTGGTGTCTAGACGGACGAATTGGTGTGGCGAAGTGAACATGCCTGTTTTGTGCTCCAGTCTGCTCGAGACGCACAAATCAATAGGATGAAAATTGTTGTGGCCAGATGTCGGAATAATTCTTTCAGATATTTGTTTTTTTCTTTAAAAACCAATTTAGATGTACGTGATATGAAGCCAATTACATGCTAGCACTGAGGAATGCAGTATTAAGTCGATGTCCCAAACCTTTCATACGCTCTGGGAAGAACAGTTCTCTCCTGTTTTTATTGTGCGATATTGGTTATTACTTTCGGCAACATGGTATTTATTTATATATATATATATATTTTCTTGTATGTCAATTAAGTTCGTACACTGCCGAAAAGAGAACAGGCTTCTTCCCTCACATTAGGCTCTTTCTTTGGCGTCTTTTCAGAGGCGCATAGCACAACCCTCCTTTCCACTTACCCGTGCGGTCATTTAGTTTTTTCTTTTTCTTTTGCAAGTATTGGAAAGCGCGATCTACTCTCTGAATGCGGAGCTGGCACTCATACGCCACTACCTTTTGGTGTGTATTGGTGACAGTTCGGCATTCACCGCATGAGCAAAACCAGATGCCTACAGACGGAGGGTGAAGGGAGGAGCGAGTGCACAACGGGGGGCGCGGTCCCTCCGGGCTGCTTGCTCGTCTCCTTTCTGTTGTTCTTGTCTTTATTTTACGTTTATGTGCTGTAACTATACGACACTAACGGGGAAACGGTTTCTCTAGATTCACCTACGGTGCATGCGGGGAAGCTGCTTCGGAGACACCACTGTTCAACTGATTAGTTCAGTCGTCGAAGGAAAACAAGTGAATACCAGAAAGAAGCTCGTCTCAGAATTGTTGGCGAAATGGCATTAAGTATTCGGTTCGGACGTACACGTATTTATATCGTGTGTACGTGTTCTTTTTTTTAGGTGGTTGCGAGTTGGACATTTTGCTCCGGCGAAATTTGACGGACGAGCCGATGTTCGCGGAAGCAAAGCGGTTCACGTTTGGCATGGAAGCAGCACGATAGAGCACATGGCTAACGATCGTCGTCTTCACGTTATCCAGGTTTTGGCTTCGCTTCTACCATGCCTGGCCAGAAGTGCACCGGACCCGTACGTCGCTACCTGCCTGCAGCCATGCCGTGTTCAGGTGTGCGACCTTTCTTCGAACCCAGGCGCTGCCTTCGTTGGATCGGAATCCTTGTTCATCGGTTCAGCCGCATCAACAGGAACATCATCCACGCCTGCCTTAAAAGCCAACAGCCAGCCGCGACACGTCAGTGGGCATGGAAGCAGCACGATAGAGCACATGGCTAACGATCGTCGTCTTCACGTTATCCAGGTTGGTCAATCGTGTTCTCTACATGCTAGGAAAACATCAAATCGTTTTTACTGCTGCTTCCGTGCCCACAAGTGCTCTATGACGTGTGTTGTGACTGCAAGGAGGTGTTGCTTATGTTGTTGCTATGTTCGGGTGACGTTGAGCTAAACCCCGCGCCTAATCGCAAGCAAACTACAGAGCGGCAGACCCAAGTAGCTGATGAAGACGACACGTCGTGCGCCCATCGTCATAATGAAGTCATGGCTGCGTTGTCCTTTATTAAAACCGCCTGTGAGGCGTCAGCGGAGGCCCAAGCCATGTTCACGCAGGCTGTTAATGACGTAAAAGCCAATCAGGAATGTTTAGCAAAGCGGCTGTCTAATATTGATACTCGACTCGCTTCTGTTGAAGCAGAAGTCAGCATGGTTAGTAGTCTCGAAGGAGAACTTCTGTTAACAAACGACACCATTAATGACTTGACGCAACAGAATAATGAGCTTCTTTCCCGCATCAATGATCTGGAAGACAGATCTCGCAGAAATAATTTAATATTTTATGGCGTCCCCGATAGCAATGAAACGTGGAATGACACAGAAAAAAACGTTATTAGTTTGCTTTTCATCCAGTTTTGGGTCAGACTTTAAACCAGACAAAATAGAACGAGCCCACCGCCTTGGTGGCCCTTTTGTTCAAGAAAAATGCCGACCAGTGATAATAAAATTTTCGCACTTTAAAGCGAAAGAAGAAGTGATGTCACATCGTGATGAGCTGAAAACAATGAAATGACATTTCAGTTTCTGAAGACTACTGCGCAGCAACTAGGCTCGCTCGCAAAAGGTTAACTGCTTTCGCAAAATCTTTGCCTGGTTCACCATCTTTTAGGCTTCGCTACGACAAACTAACTGTAAATAAAAGGCAATATGTTTATGACCCTAGAACAGACAGTTTCATTGAGCTGCCCCGGCTGCGTTATCATTCTCCTTCTCGTAGCAGCCCATCCGATGATTCATCTGCACGCGCTCGACCCTCTACATCCAATGCTGATCGCGCGTGCGCGATGGGAGACATTTCGAATTCAAGTCCCACGCGTAATGTTTCATAACACTTAGCCAGGGGTAGTGGTCATCGGCGCCCTATATCAGTCCTTTATACTAATATCCGGAGCATTTTAGGCAAAAGAGATAATATCAGAGGAGCTATCAATTCGTGCGATGCCGACCTGGTGGCGCTCACTGAAACTTGGTTAAGTGCTCGTGTAAGCGACAGCGAAATTTTTACTCACACCAAGCCTTTCAATGTCTATCGTTGTGACAGAGATGGAAGACAAGGGGGTGGAACCTTGCTCGCAGTTTCTACTAACCTAACATCGTTCAGAATTAATGTTTCATGCAACATAGAATCTGTCTGGTGCGGCGTCATTTTAAACAACAGAGTACACATCATTGGCGTCTGTTATCGTCCACCTAATGCAGACATCACATTCGTGAATGAATTGCATGACGCGGTTAACACCGTCGTCCTTCGTTATCCAGCATCCCCGGTATTTCTTCTAGGCGATTTCAATTATCCATCAATAAACTGGACATCGACACCGCCTACCTGCACACCATATTCTTCGAATTGTCAAGCTTTTCTCGATATGTGCTCCCTTTTCAATTTTGATCAGGTTGTTGATGGCCCAACGCGTGTTATCGGCAGTTCTGCTAACATTCTTGACCTGATCCTCACCACTAACCTTGATATGATAGGCCCAATAATTTTCATGCCGGGACTCAGTGATCATTCTTTACTTCATTTCGACCTAAACTTTACCGCGTCTTCAGCTACGAAAAAACGCAAGATTATATTTGATTACAAAAAGGCAAACTTTGAAGAGATAAATAGAGAACTTTCGCTCTTCCTTGACAACTATCTTAGTGGTTTTGAACATCGTTCTGTCCAAGAGAACTGGGACCTGTTCGTCAATAAAATTTCATATCTAACTGAGGCTTACATTCCCAAGAAAATACTAACAGTACATAGACATTCGCCATGGTATAATCCGTACTTAAATCGACTTTCGAACAGAAAAAAACGCTTATTTCGGGCAGCAAAACTGCAGCAGACTGCGCCACGCTGGCAAGCATACACTAATGCATCTCACACCTACTCTCAAGCTGTCGCTTCTGCAAAATCTACTTTTTTGAAATACACTCTACCATCCTTGCTCACTAATAACCCTAGCAAATTTTGGAACATCGTAACTAACCCCCAGAGCAACTCAGAGATTTCTTTACTTGACCAGAACGACTTACCTGTGCCTAGCAAGGAGTGCGCATCGATTTTAAACAATATGTTCACACTGAACTTTTCATCTGCAACTAATCTTCAATTGCGTACACATTCGTTTTCTGGCTATACGATTATGCATCCAATATCAATAGATGCCGACGGGATTGCAAAGCTAATTGAAACACTAAAACCTTCATGTTCCTCAGGTGTTGACAATATAAATGCAAGATTCCTTAAAGAAACAAACATGTACTCCTCTGTCCTTTTGGCAAAAATATTTCAACAATCTTTAGATACTGGCGCTATTCCTGTACATTGGAAGCAGGCGAAGGTGATTCCACTTCATAAATCCGGTAACAAGCAATCTCCCCTTAATTATCGCCCCATATCTCTTCCCAGGTAACGCAAAATGTCACTGGAACGTTATCTGAATGGCCACAAATGTCAGAGAGCAACGTTGCCTGATTGTTGCTAATGTCAATATTTTTGATCACCAGATAACGTTATGCACTAATGTTTCTACAACGTTCTGAAAACGTTGACGTTATGTTATTTCAACGTTATATTAACAAAAAATGACGAAAGAAACGTTGCCTGTACATTACTTTAATGTATTCTAAACAATGCATGCGGTACCTTCCTCAAGGAGCTTCTAGGCAAAAGCTACATAACCCGCACCATCTGTTCCTACTAGACAAGGTGCAGCCATAGCTGATGAATCGTGCATGAGTGCGTTCTGCCTTCCTGAAGTGACTAATGTATGCTTATATGTCGACAAGGCACCGACCAAAAGGCAGTTATGCAGTAATTGTGGTCTGCTGACTGCTGACCGGTCACTTGAATGACACAGCCAGTGCAAAAATTACGTCAGGTGCACATGTGAGATCATTTACACAATTTATTTGGCATGATTGTACATCTGTTGAGTCAGCAATTCCATGAAGAGACGAGCAATCACATCCAGGTCATCCATTCCATGAATTAGGCCACTAAATTAAAAGAACAAAAACACAAAAAAGATTATTATTCAGCCAAAATTCAAGACAGCACTTACAAAGGAATCAGACATCTAAAACTAAATTTGCAGGACCAGAATTACTTGTGTGTGGAGCGTGCCAATATTTATTGGACAGATAGTACAAAAATAAAGAACACCGGGACACCCACTGAATTTCCGCTTTTAAAACCATCAAAATTACAGCTGATGCAACATTGATGGCCTTACACTGTATCCTAGAAGTTTACTTTTATGTCCCATAGGTTTTGCCTATGCTGTTCCATATGATATGCTGGTAAGCTAAGTGACTGTGACAAGTCCAGTTTTTGCACAGCTTGATGCACAAGTAGTTGCACAGCTTGATGCACAAATGATAGTCCAGCTTCCGTACACAGCATAACAGACCTACGTTTTTTGCAGCGTGCTGGTGCGTGGCGAAAATGGTCGCCAATGTCATGTCTCATGTCCACTTCCTTGCCCAACAGGCAAGACTGCCGGAGGGCCACTGCGCAAACAAAGACTTAGGGCAGTAAACCTAGACACACACTGATATTTACTACAAATTAACAAAACCCATTACATCTGTTATGAACTGTGAACACGCTTATGCATACATTGAATTGTGCATCTCAATCTATTATACGACTCAATGAATCCACACCTTTTGCACAAGGTTCTTCAGAAGCCCTGAAATGAGCAAAAGAAAAAAAATTAGAAAATACATTAGAACGCAGCAGCAAAAACGGCCTGCTGGCCAGAATTTAAAAAATAGCCAAATATATATTTGCGCCAGAATAAAACCACAAATATAGAGCTATAACGTGCACTGCACAGTAAAATGTTGCTTACAACACCCACTACAGGCACAAGGCAAGTTTTTACCTTGGATGCCGCTTTCTGCTTGTGCTACTGGGCTCACTGGTACTTGTGCTGGTCTCGGTGGAGGATGGCCAACGAATGGTAGTTGCTTGGCTTGTTGTGTAGGAACTGTAGATGGTAGGCGATGATTATCGCAGCTTTCATCGCTTTCACTTTCCTCACAAACAAAAAGAGCCTTCTGTTTCCTTTTTTTTTGTTGGGACGTTGCTGCCGTCTTCACCCGACACTGCAGTTAAAACTGTTTCAATTCAGTTATTTCAATAGTGGCTTGCTAAAGTAACATTCACAAATATAGCAGCAAAGCAAATGGAATATGCATGATTAATATAGAAAGTGTAAACATATCAGGCAAAAACATTTTAGCAGCAAAACTGGACTCTTACTTCCATACAACGCCTTCTTGGTGGGCTTTCTTGGCCTTTTTGTCAGCCGTTCCTCATCAGTTGTCAAATCTGAAACCGCTTCAGCTTTCTTCTCTCTTCTTTTTGCGTCAGCATATGTTGCTGCAAGCAAAGAGTTCAGAGTAGAAAGATTGAATAACACGGCTAAAGGGAAACTGAATGAAAATAGTAAGCAGACCCGTGAAAAGGCAACGTTCACAACTGCTTAGCAACAATATTATTGAAATAAGAGCATAACAATGTCACTATAACAGGAGCCTTGAGCCAATAAGCAACAAACACGATTACTGATAAGAGTCATTGAATTAAGATGATGTGTGATTATTTCACCATTTTGGCTCAAAAGTTCTCCCCTCTGGCAGTGCTTAACTTATGTGCATCGTTGCCTTTGTACACTGCCACAACCAAGAACCTAAAGCTCCAACAGTGCCCTATAATCACAATACTATCTTGTGACAAAAAAAAAATGACGTACTAGTCTCGCCTAAGATTCGGCATTTGTGTGCAATCCATTCTTCTCCAGGCTCCTCGCAGTCTTTTATAGCGCTTGGGCAACGAGATGGGGTTCGGAATGGTGGCCATAATGTTTCCCCATTCTGCACCCAGAATTTTGGGGACGGCAGCAACTCCGTCCGCACTGCTGAATTCGACGATGTAGAGCATCCTGCAAGAATATAGCGCAGTTAGCATAACAAGCACTAGTGCCAAGTCAAAGGCATTATTTTCTAAGTGCCTCAGTTGAAGAGACACTACTGAGTTGCACTTCACTGCTCAAGTTTCCAATCAATGAGGGTCAATTTATGGTCAGTGTGTATTTTGCCAGCAGCTGAGCGAGATGCATGTCATTGAAACTAGTTTTCTTTGCACACTTATTGCTGGCGTTTCAGGAAATTAAATCGCTGCAAACACTATCTCCTACTTGGCATGTGCTAGAAATTTTCATCAACAAGAAGTTTACTGCTGATTTCTAAAGTAAAAACAGCGCCAGATGACACACACACACACACACACACACACACACACACACACACACACACACACACACACACACACACACACACACACACACACACACACACACACACACACACACACACACACACACACACACACACACACACACACACACACACACACACACACACACACACACACACACACACACACACACACACACACACACACACACACACACACACACACACACACACACACACACACACACACACACACACACACACACACACACACACACACACACACACACACACACACACACACACACACACACACACACACACACACACACACACACACACACACACACACACACACACACACACACACACACACACACACACACACACACACACACACACACACACACACACACAAAGCGCCAAAATGCTAAACCGGAATGGCAAAGGGCGCATACATACACTGAGCAAGTTAGCGAGATGGCTGGCTGGTGGCCCCAACCGGCGGCCTGTGGGCTATCAAACTAGACGAATTTTCAGTCACACTTCGAGCAAACGATTAATGACACTAATTGGTCACACAGACCTAATGATGCGGCTCTTGCCACGGGCGTGACAACTTAGGCGTTAGCGTGACACTGTCACGGTGACCACACCGCCAAAGAGGCAAAATAATTTCAGCATTTGTCTCCTGATCAGAACACAAGCAGCTCTGCTGAACATTTGTGATGCGGGGCAGCGCAGCACTGTTCTGCTGCGAAAATGCATGGCCAGTCGTTAATGACAAAGAAATTCATGATTAACAAAGCAGCAAGGAATAAACAGAAAACGCGTGGCACATCCAATGTGGTTCCAAATGCGGCAGTCTGAGATATGCCTACAAGCTAAAAAGGGAGGTCACCAAAGCAATAGCAACTCACCTGTGAGCGATGAACAGTGCATGCAGTCGGAAGATTGAGTTCGCACGTGAAATGCGGCTGCGAAGTCGGCACGAAGGCACTCAAAGTCAAAATGCACACGAGCACAGGCAAGTGGCAAGACAAGGCATAACGTGCGAAAAAGCTCCATAAAGCCCCACAAGAGCCATGTCGTAGTGTTTCTTTTGTCCCGCCATATTGAATGTGGTGCCGCCATGATGCCGCCTGAACGCAGCAAAATAATATGAAATAAATATTTATTAATTTATGCTAATGTTCAAGCTTAATATTTTACTGCGCGAAAGTTTTTTATTTGCAAAAAATTGTTTATTTATGGTTATTTATTACATAAACGCTTTCGTTGGCCAAGACAAGCAATGTATGGCACACAAACGAGGTGTAGTCGAGCCAAGCTCAAGCCCAGCCAGTCTGTTCACATCTCACGGGCAATGCTTGTGTAGCAGTGCGGAAAAGTGGCTTTTTCTCCTGAACACGCCTTATCATGTTGTATCAGCTTTGCGCTGTTATAATCCCAATACTTGTGCGTAGCTGAAGCAAGTGATCATACTGCTCATTCGTCGATGACCTTCAGTTCACCATGATGCGTACCGCTCGTGTTTTCAAGTAAAGCTGTGTCTACCAGCGATGGAGAGGACATAGTGGTGTATCATTGATGTTGGAAGAAGACAGAAATTCTGACGCAGGGCAACCAAAATAGCAGCACTTTGCCAATCTGATAGCCCTACTGTACAGCAGTCCCTTACAAGTTGAAACTTAGCTACTGCCGAGGAACATTTTGAGAGGGTGGTGTTTCACAGCAGTGAGTCCAGTGCTAGTTATCATAGCAATGACGATGAAGAATTGGTTTCTCCATTGTGCCCCGTTGATCCACCGCCAACTGGCGAAGTTGCCGAGTCTCAAGAACAAATTCTACAGCAGTATTCATGCAGCAGTGAGCTCCGCGATTTTTCTTCAAGCGAGAGAGAGGTGGATTTAGCTCCGGCTTTGCACGACCCACTTTGTTCATGGGCTGTAGATAACATTTTTGCCGCCCACATCACTAAGCTTCTGAAAATTCTGCAGCCGCACCACCCAGACCTCCCTTCTGATGCCAGAACACTGCTGCGGACGCCTCATGCCAGTAGTCACTAGCATGGGAAGTGGCACTTACTGCTTTTTTGGCGTCACTGGAAACCTCATTCAGCAACCAGAAAGTGGAGCCATATCAGTGAGCGCTTCAGTGATTTCCCTGACGATGAACGTCGATGGTGTGCCCTTATCTAGGAGTTCGTCGAAACAGTTCTGGCCTGTGGTTGTGCGGGCCGAAGAAAGCTCGCGAAATGAACCTTTCCTTGCAGCTCTCTACATAGGGGACTCAAAACCCGAGAGTGTTCACTTTTAGATCTTGGACTGCACCATGGTGAAGCTGTGTTCCCTAGTGATTTTTCATGCATTTGTTTGCGACATGCCTGCGCGGGCATTCGTTAAATGTACCAAAAGACATGCAGCATACTATGCATGTGAAAAGTATACGTGCAAAAAGGCATGTACTCTGTAGAGCATAGGAAAGTTATATTTCCTGATGTGTTGGCCCCTCCGCGTACAGGTGAAAACTTCACCAACATGGCACAGCCTGATCATCACAATTGCACAGCACCATTGCTCAAGCTGGGCATCGGACTGGTTCCCACTAGACTATATGCGTTTGGTTTGCTTAAGAGTTATGAAAAGACTTCTAGTGCAGTATTGGACATCCACTGCCCCATCAGCGTCAATGCTGCCTTTGAGTGCACGTAGGGCCATTTCTGAGAACTTAGTTACTTTGGCTGTCAACACTCCACAGGAGCTTCAGCGCATTCCAAGGACCCTGCGTGTTCTAGAATTTTGGAAGGCATCCGAGTATAGAAACTTCCTTGTTTACTTTGGCCCCATTGTTCTGAAGCAACACCTTGCTCATCCATTTTACACGCACTTTTTGAAGCTAAGTTGTACCATCACAATACTGGCCTCACCCGATCTTTGTATGACTTTGTGTGAATATGCTGAGCAGCTGCTGCTTAGCTTCGTTACAGAGGCAGGTAAGCTTTATGGCAGTGGCATCTAAAATGTTAGCATACATAGCCTCTCGCATCTGGAAGATGATGTGCGACGGTTTTGCCAAATTGCCCTATTTTCAGCCTTTCCTTTTGAAGCTTTTCTAGGAAAGCTGAAGAGACTGGCCAGAGGCCATGCCCTTCCTACGGAACAAATTTTTATGCGAGCAGCTGAACTAAAGCAGTTCAAGCAACCAGTGATTCCTAGAAGTGATGGCATCAAGCTGTCCAATATTCACATAAATGGACTAGTCCCTGAAACATTTCGGGGGCAGCGATTCAGTAAGACTACGATTGGGAAAAAAGTGTTTTCTACAAAGCCAAAAGACAGCTGTGTGAGGATAACGGGTGGAAATTTTGTCCTAATAAGAAATTTTATAGCAGCTGAAGGTGACGTCCTTATTTGCGGGCAGCACTATGCCGATGTTAGTAACTTTCATGATGCAACGCTGTGGTCTGTTGACATAGGTGTTTACAGAGCCCGAGGACTTTCACGGGGTCTGAGTATGTGCAGCATCAATGAAATTGGTACAAAATGCGTGTGCTTACCGGTCAAGAAAAATGCAGATGCTATTTTTTGTGCGCTCCCATTGTAAAAACCATACCTTTGCTTGGTACTCTCTGACAATGACAAAACCATTCCCACAACACGGTGTTTGTTTGCACCGTGTTGATATGATATAATTTTCACTGTCTGTTGGGCTCTCAACAGTATTGTAAATTAATAAAAGTATAGTTTGTGATATTTTTGACTGTTCTGATCTGATGATTTGTTGGAAAATAATTACTATCTAAAATTGTTTCCATGTTATAAAGCTGAAATTTATCACTTGAGCATATATTCGTCCAACCAGGAATTTCGCATTTCACTTCGCCAGTAATATCTAACTCGGCCTGTTTATAAATGTTGCAATAGCAATTTTATCAAAACGTTGGTGAGATGTGTACACCCAACGTCAGTGCTGTGTATGTCTATAAACGTTATGATGACGTAATCTCTAAACGTCAGGGCAACGGATGTCTTGCAACGTCGCAGCAATGTGAGATTTTGTCGCATTACGTTGTGTGGAAGTTCATACATACAAGCAACGTTTAGGCAATGTTTTGCGTTACCTGGGTTACTACCATACCATGTAAAATTCTTGAACATGTCATTTGCTCATACATAGCTAGTTTTCTTGACTCGAACCTTTTTTTCAATCCAGCGCAACATGGCTTCAGGAAATCACTCATGCGAGACACAGCTACTTTGTTTCTTAAACTCCATGCTAACCCTTATTGACAACCGTTCCTTGGCTGATTGTATCTTCTTGGATTTTTCTAAGGCCTTTGACAAAATAAACCATCATCTTTTACTACTTAAACTCAAGTGTCTTAATATTGACAGACATCTTCTTACCTGGGTCGAAGTTTTCCTCATCGGTCGATCACAGCATGTCTTTGCTAACAACAATAATTCACCGTCAACACCTGTTACGTCAGGTGTACCACAAGGGTCCGTTTTGGGCCCTCTTCTTTTTTTAGTTTATATTAATGACCTTCCTAACTGTGTGACTTCCCCTATTCACTTATTTGCCGATGACTGTGTTATTTATCGCGAGATTGCTGAACCCGCCGATGTTTCTGCTATACAATCTGACCTCAATAATATAACTAAATGGTGCAGCACATGGTGTATGGACCTAAATGTTAAAAAATGTAAAGCTATGCGAGTGTCGCGCAGTAATTTCCCCCCTGCTTGCTATGTATTGAATAACACTCCTTTAGATACTGTAACTTCGTACAAATATTTGGGTGTGCATATTACTAATGACCTCAGCTGGAAGCAACATATTGATTACATTATTAACAACAGTAACCGCATGCTTGGGTATTTGCGCCGTAACTTTTCGAAGGCACCTGTTTCGACTAAAATGACTATGTACAAAGCATTGGTACGTTCAAAGATTGAATATGCTTCTGCAATCTGGGATCCCGGTTTCACGAACTTGAAATCCTCACTTGAGATGGTTCAAAATAATTCAGCGCGTTTCATTCTTTCCAATTACAGTCGCACTAGCAGCATAACTTCAATGAAACTAACGTTATCTTTGCCATCTCTCGAGCTTAGAAGGAAAATTTCACGTCTTAGCCTTTTTCACAAAATTTATCATCATAACGAATTGAGGCATACTTTCATTTCGCAGCCATCGTATCGCTCCTCCCGCGTTGATCATGCTTAGAAAGTAAATGTCATAACTTGCAATACTAATGCCCTTTTTCATTCCTTTCTACCTCGTACGTCAGTAGAGTGGAATCGCCTTCCGCCCGATATCGCATTAATCCAAATCACGATTCATTTCACTCATCACTGATGCAATATCTTGAAGCTGATCCGTGACACTTTTTTCCCCCCTGACTATTATCTTATTTCCGTTTTTAGTTTTTCATGCTTGTTTGCTCCCAGTGCTGCTGTTCTTTTCGCTGTATAATGCTGTTCTCTCACCGCTTATGATTGTTTTCAATTTATTCCGCTTGTATAACTTTCTTTATTGTAAGATTGTTTTCGTTGTTCTGTATTCCCTTGTTCGTTTAGCCTTTGTTATGTTTTGTTCATTTAGTGTTCTATGCTTTCTATCATATATGATGTACCACTCCCCTCTGTAATGCGTATGCGCTTGAGGGTAATAAAATGAAATGAAATGAAATGAAACCCTTTTTCCTAGCAGTTCCGACAGTTGTAATTTTTTAATGTAAGCGTGGTGTTCAAAGAAGCAATTTCGCCAATTCTTGCAGTACGCCACGGGATCACAGAATTATAAACTAACCCCCCGGAGTGGCAGGTTTGGACCTCATAACATAAACAGCATTCCTCTTAGAAATTTTCTGAAGGTTTATTCGGCGTTGGCTTAGTTTTATGATTAATTGGTGTTTTCCTGTCTTTTCCTCTTTTTTTTGTTTTGTTGGGGATTTAGTCTTCACAAGTCATTTCATAAGTGGCTGTTATGGTAAACTTGTGCCCCGTTAATATGACATCCGTTTATATGGAGGACCCGAATAATGGACAATTTTTCTGGGGCCGAAGATTTTTCAAAGTTTTTATGTCACGTTAATATAGAAACTCGCTCTCTGAACAATGTAGATGGGATGAATGCACACAGCCTATTCGGCCCATGTATTTTTGTCTCGTTAATATGGACATTGTTTGAAAAAAGCAGGGGAGTCTGAACGCAAGTTTATGAAGGGTGCGCATGTCGGGAATCAATGCGACAGCCGATACGGTAGGATTCCTGAACGAGTCCTGTGGAGTTGGAAAGAACCAAATCGGGCGTGTCGTCGTTTTAGGAGGGAAGGGGGACGGGGGGGGGGGGGGCAAGAGCGGAAAGGAAGGGAAGAGGAGGAGAAAGGTTGTGTGGTTGACAGGGATTGTACACAGCAAACCGAAGGTCAGCTGACTGAGAAAGACCCCAAAATGAGGCAACCGGGAGATTTATGGGTGCAGCGGCAGCGCCGCAACCAGTTGCCGCAGTCGGGAAAACAGCAACATGTGGTTGCAATAAATTCTGCTGAACGTGAACAGAAGAGAAGCCGGTAAAAACGTAAGAAAGAAACAATAAGAAGATAGACAAGCGCCGAAATTGGGGGTGGGAACTGAAGTTTTTCTAGCCCAGAACACAAAGCATGTTCTATGAAGCCGTTTCGGTCAGGGTAAAGACACACTAAGGAAGTAGAGCGACAAAAGAAACGCGACGACCACGCAAACAGGACCGGGCGTCCCGTCCTGGACGCCTGTCCTTCTCATGCTCCTGGTTTTCGTCACTGTTGCGCTGCCGAACTACCACATTTTGCACCACAGCGATCCGCATGTCGGCTTCGCCTTGAGTCAACGATGCGGCCTTGACAAGGTTGGAGCTCTTCGTAGTCGGCTAGCCGTCGTTTTAAACTGTACTTCAGCTTACAGTGTTTGTTTCATAGGAACACATACAAACGGCACAGGAAAGGGCTGTTTGATAGCCCTCTGTATAGTAGCCTGCCAACTAGACTCCCTCGCTTCCTTACAAAAACAGTACAAAGCAAGAAAGAGAATCAGAAGAATGGAAAATCAAGAAGTTTAACTAGGGAAAATGAGTGCAAAGAAGCAGGAGCCTGTAACTCTCGACTTTAGTCTGACTTTTGGCATAGTTGGAGTTAAGCGCAAACGAATGGAGCTGAACATAGGCGCGAAGCGGGAAATCTGTGAATACAAGCGGCAAAAGCAATCTCAGTCAGTCCAAGCCGTGAAAGACTGGACCCAAGTTCAACTAGGCCTCAGTCTCGTCAGGTTGACGGTATACCATCTATATACACTACCGGACTCCGATAAATGGCTCAACGTCGGCATCACAGCGTAAGCAACAGTCCGCACAGTCGAGCCGGGCATCCTGAATAGTGAAGTAGAATGGGCCTTAGCCAGCCTTGCTAAGAACAAAGCTAGCGGCATTGATGGCATTCCAGCTGAGTTGCTTCGAAACCTTAACCATGACGACGCTGTTAAAGTATTCATGATGGCAGCAAATTTGGACAACCCTGCAGTGGCCACAAGATTGGAGGAGGTCAGTTTACATTCCCATCCCAAAAAAAGGAAGTGCCAAAGATTGTTCCAACTACCGCACGATCGCGCTTATTTCGCATGCTAGCAAGGTGATGTTGAAAAACCTGCAAAGTAGGCTGCAGCAGTATGTGGATCGGGAGCTCCCGGACGTGCAAGCTGGGTGTCACAAGGGCAGAGGAACTAGGAACCTTCGCAGAAAAGTGGAAAAAGCAAGAGATTTCCAGAAACCCACCTACTTCTGCTTTATTGATTATGCGAAAGCGTTTGACTGCGTAGATCACAGCAGATTGTGGCAAGTTCTCCAAGAGATGGGAGTTCCAATTCACCTCATCTGTCTCCTCAGGAACCTGTATGAAGGGCAAGAGGCCACAGTCAGAACTGGGCATGGTCTTACTGTTTGGTTTCCGATTAAGAAAGGAGTGAGACAAGGCTGCATACTGTCGCCCTGCCAATTTAACCTATATGCTGAGTGCATCACGAGGAAGGCCGGTCTGTACGAGTCTTCAGCTGGCGTGAAGATGCTGGAAAACGTATCAACAACCTCAGATATGCGGACGATACCACTTTAATGGCAGAAAGTGAAGTGGAACTCAAGAGACTTCTGATGCGCGTAAAAGAAGAGAGTGAGAAGTTTGGGCTTAAACCGAACAATAAAAAGACAAAGATCATGGCGTCTTGCCCTATCAAGTCCTAGAGCATCAAGGGGTAAGAAGTGGAATCTGTGACAGATTTTCTCTTCTTGAGCTCCAAGATTACCCCGGAAGGAGACTGCAGCCATGAAATTAGGAAACGCCTGCTTCTGGGAAAGAAAGCCATGGCTAGCCTTGACCGCCTAGCGAAGAGCAGAGACATTACACTGCCAACAAAGATCCGTATAACTCGTTTCAACAGCATGTTAAAACACCTGAGTCACACACTTTTTTCCATTCTTCCTCCTTACTCCATCAAAATGCAGGCGCTGAAACAGAAACCAAATGTGAGTGCTTATGCTAAGCGTTTTTCTGTATTTATATCAACTACATCAACACCCGGTGACGTAACTGAAAGGGGCAGGGAGACCGATAAAATTGCATAAACCTGTGCGAGTTAGTAGTCAGAAATTACAGCAATAGAGTCTGAAACAAGGTTCTAAATTTCCATAGTTCTAGACAGGCAACGAAAAACAATCCTGTAAATACAGGGGCGAAAATATGACACACCAATTTTCAAACATTGACTATAGCACGATGACAGCACTCTGGCTAACTAAAAATACGACAATAAAAAATACAACTGGTCCTTCCGGAGAGAGTTAGAGTGATAGATTATGCTATATATTGTCAAGTGGAAGCATAATGCAAGGCAAAGCAAAATGAGGCAGCTCGAGATGATTTCTTGTAGATACGCTTGCACTGTATGTGTATTTCAACAGTCCAAAATGAGTGGCCAGATTGCACACTGATTCGAGATTGCTGGAAAGCTGTCTAAGCAGTTTCCTAAAATTAAGAGGGTGTTTAAGACTTACCAATGCTTTGTAGAGTCAGTTTCATAGGAACTGTTGCACTAGAAAGGAATATAGACAGTCTAGCATGCAATGGGTTTTTAACCAAAGTATTTATGTACACGCATATGAAAATACAGATGTATGATAGGGTAAAACATACAATAGCTAGCAAGCACTTATTATTAGGAAGATTGTTTATGTAGGAGCTCACAGTTAAAACCGCTAGGAACCAAAGCAAAATGCGAAGTATGAGTGAAAATCCGGATAACGTTTCAGCATTGCATGTTTTGATTGGTGAAAAGTGTAACTCGCCTACTCAATACTCGATGCAACCTTTCTACAGACATAAATAGCCACTTGCCTATAGAGCTTATATACGTGACGTCATTTCTGCTTTACTGGCAACCATGGCACGAACAACCTAAGATCAAAGAGAGAGAAAGAAAGAGAGAGAGGGCCCACGGCGAATCAGGGTACAGCGGTGGTGAAATCCGAGCTCTGGTTGGACAGCGTTCCAAACGGCGTCTCATGTGTCCGACAAATGAACGGCGCGCAGCAGGGAGGTCGCAGGGAGGGAGCAGGGAGGAGGAGGAGTTTCGAAAAGCCCAATGCTATGGCGTATCCTCAATACAGGGTTGCCACAACGGCCGCCTGCTAAACCTGATAGTGAATAGGGTCTATACACGACGTCCACATCTATGAAAAAATGCTTCATACTGCTTCCAAGTTTATTTGGAGTCGACGTTTCGGCAGGAGCACTGCCTTTCTCAAGACTGAGGGTACATGATTCTTGTTCGTCTTCTTATAGTGTTGGCAAGAGGAGATACAAACATAATATGGGCACATATAGGTGAACCAGCTGGGCACGCACAACACACACATACACACACAGGTGCGGAGAGCAGGCTAGTCCCAAAGGCTCATCCACCCAAGGCAACGGCTGCCGGGAGTCATCTGTATACAATACAGGCAGCCGCTGAACAACCTCGGGAAAAAAATCACAGGTGGGGGAACGTGTTTGCTGCAGATGGTGAGAAATCTTTTTCCGTTCTCACTAAAAGATGGTAGCGCCAAGCGTGAAGGAGGTTTTTGGGAGAAGTGGTCAACTATCAATGGTCAAGGCCTTGTTTTTGAAGATTTGTTCTTTTTCTCTGCTGCGTCTGTTACCCTCCCCACCCTTGCTCCGACCCGCGGCCCGACAGGATGAAAAAAAAAAAACGCGACAACCAGGTGGACATTGCTGGTTAGAAGAACGTGACATCTACGAGTAGAGTTCGAGCCTGCTTAGAGCGGTAAGCAACTCGCGACGAGAGATGAACATCAAAGAAAGAAAAGAAAAAAAATATGTGGGACAGTAGAATGCTGAAATACTTTGAGGTTTTCGCTAAAAGGTGCGAGCGCCAAGCATGAAGAAGGTTTTTACGAGAAGTGGGATGTGGAGGGTATCAAAGAAGCGGGGTAAAAAAAGGGGCGGAAAGGGGGAAAAAACCCCGAGGAAAACTGTCCTCACATGTACCGTACATTAGTGCCGTCCAGAACGACGTAATCAGAGCTTATAAGGACTAGAGACCAGGAAAGTAAAACCTTTCCAAAAAGGAACGTGACGCATTGAAGGCGCTTAGCAGACGGAAAGATGTGGTCATCAAACCGGCAGATAAAAGAGGCGGCATATTGGTCATGGACAATGACAAATATATTGCCGCGAAACTTCAAAACTGTATTTGTTGTTGTTTAACAGCCGCCGGCATTCAGACTTATCACTCTGATTCTGGACCGCGTATCAGTTCCGTAATCTTTGTTTGTTTGCGATATTTATCATCGTTCACGTTAAGCAATGGCCTCCTAGTGAAGAACTTCGCAGCCAACAATACCGCGCAGCTTCTTGTAGTGCCTAAAAACCTCCGGCAGGAAATTCTGCACGCGTTGCACGATGAGCCCACAGCAGGCCACCTCGGATTTGCGCGCACGTTGCATCGAATCCAGGAGAAGTACTACTGGCCGCGACTGCCTGCCGAAGTTGCCCACTACGTGAAGACGTGTCGTGAGTGCCAACGACGCAAGACGCCGCCGATCAGACCAGCAGGACTACTAAACCCGATTCCGCCCCCAGTCATGCCCTTTCAACAAATTGGGATGGATCTCCTTTGCCCCTCTCCATCTTCGTCTATGGGTAACAAGTTTATCATCGTGGCCACTGACTACCTTACCCGTTACGCCGAAGAATAAGCACTACCCAATGGTACCGCGGCAGAAGTCGCCAATTTTTTTGTCGAACAAATTCTCTTGCGACATGGCGCCCCAGAAGTCCTCATCACGGACAGGGGAACGGCGTTTACGGCAGAGTTGACTCAAGCCATCCTGGAATACAGTCATACAAGCCATCGACAAACAACTGCGTACCATCCCCAGACCAATGGCCTTACGGAGCGCCTGCATAATACAATCGCGGACATGATCGCCATGTACATCGACGCTGAACACAAGACCTGGGACGCCATCTTGCCGTACATGATCTTCGCGTATAACACGGTAGTCCTGGAGACGACCAGAGCGACCCCGTTTAAGCATGTGTACGGCAGGGAGCCCACGACGAAGCTCGACGCAATGCTGACGCACGTAACTAACGAGGACAACCTTGACGTCGCTGCCTACCTGCAGCATTGCAGAGGAAGCCCGACGACTCGCACGTCTGCGTATTAAAGACCAACAGCGCACCGACAGCCAACGATACAACTTACGACGACGACGAAGTACAACCCACGAGACCAAGTGTGGATTTGGACACCAATTCGCCGTCGCGGACTAAGTGAAAAGTTGTTGCGTCGAGACTTTGGGCCGTACAAAATCATTCGCCGCGCCGGACCACTGGACTATGAAGTCATTCCCGACGGAACGTCATCATTACAACGGCGACGCGCATGCCCAGAAATTAGTACATGTTGTACGAATGAAGCCATATTACACGCGTTAAAGAATCTGTGGTGTTTAAACTTTGCAGGGTTTATGTTTAAGTTGCTTTGTTTTGGAACATCGAGGCGATGTTTTTTTAAGGGGGGGGGTAATGCCGCGAAACCATAGCGAAAGAGATTGGTAAAGAGCGGACACTCCCACAGGGCCACGCGGCCCATTTGACTGTAGTGCACCAAGCGGCCGGCGGCAACTACTTCCGGTCTTGCTGAAAGGCGCGTTATTTGAATACTAGCATGCGCTGCGTCCTTCCCTGCCCTTTTGGCACATTATTTTGGTTTTACACGGTCTGCTAGTGTTTCTATTTATGTTCAGCATGCATAACAACATGAAAAATAGATTCCCAGTTCACTAAATTGGCCATCAACGCAGCTGCGCCACAGCCTTTGCAAAACAGTATTGCAGAAAACACGCCAAGTGCTTTGTGAAATGAACATTTATTTTGCTGCATATAAAACATACAAGAGACGCAACACATGTAGGCGGATGCATTGACAAAACTTTGCACACATAAGGCGATGTGCAAAATACAGAAAAATAAAAATACACAAGGCGAGAAACAGCACTTCGGTAGCGACAAAAAATAGCATAACGTTTATTTCCAAAATATGGCAAATGATATGTAACAAAACAGGCATTATACATAAACTACACAGTCTCAGTCCCGGCTACCTTAGAAAGGGTAACTTGTATTGTTCAGGGCAGAGAGAAGTACTGACACTTGGGGGAAATGCCACTCCGTTCACTTGTCGCATCTGCCGCGCTTCGGCTGCAGTCCGTGGGTCCATTCAGTGCTGTTGGAAAAGGAATGAACATGATGCAGAAGGTTGCAATGAAATATAAGGCCACTGCACCATGCACAAAATTGCATGTGGGTGCGTACTGAAGACTTGGTGAGCAGCAGTTATGGTCCAGAACAGAAAAGCTGTGATTCGTAAAATTGATACAAAACCTACTGTTGCAACGTAGAGGTCAGGAAATGCAGGCTAACCGAACCTATCTGAAAATGCATTTCTACAGTGAGTGAAATAACAGCCACTAAATTAACAACATTCCTCAAGAGCACTGAACAGCTAGAGCAATGAAGCTTGCTGCATTATAAAACATTTCTCACTTTAACGTTGTCACGTTACATGCAACGCGACACCACGCAAAACTAGTTGTTCGCAAAACCGCGGCCGGCGGGCACGCCATGTTGGCTTTTCTTCATACGCGACTTTGTGAAGCGCAGAACACCGTGCTGAGCTAAACTGCCCGAAATGTCTCGCAGTTTGACAAGAATGAAACATTTCACACCTTGCGGTTGCCCTGTTAAACGCGACGCCACGCAAAACTAGCCGTTCGCAAAATCGCCATGTCACGTCACCGCGGCGGTCAGCACGCCTTGTCATGCCTGTTAGCTTGCCCTTCACTTGCGACTTTGTGAAGCGCAGTCGCCGCCGTACTGAGCTAAACTGCCTAAAATACTGCACAGTTTGACAACAAAGTCCCGGCCGGCATGGCCAGTGTAAACTGCTTGAAATGCAGCGTAGTTAAGCAAAAAACGTTGCTCACCTTGCCATCGTTCCAAACCGCTGTCGTTCCGCGCAGCAGCCCACAAGAGGTCTGTGCCGCACAAGCGGGGCGAGGCACGAGCACACAACCGCTCCCCTCGACAACTTCTTGTCTCCTAGCGCTCCGTCGGGCTACCGCTGCAGCGAGTGCCGTCGCGCGCGCGTCCGCGCATTGGTGCCGCCATTCATCAATCGACGGCAGCGCAAAAAGTCGCGCGTCATTTTCTGGGGCCAGTTTTCGCCGAGTGACTGCTCTTTACCAATCAATTTCTCTATGGCGAAACCTTCAAAACTGTATTTGTTGTTTTTTTAACAGCCGCCGGCATTCAGGCTTATCACTCTGATTCTGGACCGCGTATCAGTTCCGTAAACTTTGCTTGTTATTGCTCGATGTCGCGAGTCACACCTTTATCAGTTTCGTTGTAGCACAAGATGCACCGAGATCTGTCTCGAAGGTTCCGGCCGCTCGGGTGTCTTTCCGCAATGTTCCAGCCCGTGCTGGTAGCTGTTTGCGACGTTATCTAGATTGTTCTGGGCAGCCTTTAAATTGAGCGTTGATGAGTGTGACGGACATTCTTTGTTCGACGATCGACCAGCACGTTTGTTGCTATCGCCGCCGCCGAGTTGCTTAGTTCTTTTGTGGTTGCAAGTCAGCCCAATAAAGAGGTAATTTAAGTACCATCAAGCCTGTGCCTTCATTTGTGTCAGCGACCCTGGTCACCACCACGTGACAATATTGAGGAAGGAATTAGACAACTCTGTAACACTAAATTTTCTAAACACCTAAAAGCGGACCCCACTCTAAAGCATCAAAACTTCTTACAGGGACTCTAGATGAGCTCGCAAAAAGTGGGGACATCTGCGATTATGCAAAGCCCTGACCGCCTCACACCCGTCGCCGGGCCGATTCTACATGCTTCCGAAAATTCATAGAAGGGTTAACCCTGGCCGCCCTATAGTATCCGGCATCGGCACAATCACAGAACCAATCTCCAGTTACATTGACATATTAATTGGACACATACCTGAAACACACCTATCCCACATACGTGACACCAACCACTTCCTTCGCGAAATAGCAGGGGTAAATCTTCCTCAGGGGACCTTCCTTGTAACCTTAGATGTAGTCTCTCTATATACAAATATCCCGCATTCCGACAGAATCAAAGCTCTAATTGAGGCCTATAATCAGAATAGTGAGGAAGGACCCCAACTCCAGAAGTCCTAGAGGTATTGACGAAACTAGTTCTAGAATACAACAAATTTGATTTCGACAATGAACACTACTTACAAATTAACGACACCGCCATGGGTACAAAAATGGCCCCTACTTATGCTAACATCTTCATGCATAGCATTGAATTTGAATTTTTACTTACTTCCCCTATTAAGCCCATCCTATACAAATGCTGCTTGGATGATATTTTTTTTTAGTTTGGACTGACACAGAACAATCACTCCTACATTTCATTGAAAACTTCAATCTCCTCCATCCTAGCATATCCTTCACGCACACATATTCCCAAAGCAAAATTAAATCTGAAGACGTTGAAATTGCGGTTTATGAAGGTTCGCTCACCACTAGCGTATACAGAAAACCCCCGGTCCGACAACAATACGCACAAAGCTGTCGTCCTCATCACTCAAAAACAAGCATTCCGTATTCTCAGGCTCATCGATTCAAAAGAATTTGTTCCCAAGATCAGGACTTCGCACCAAACGCAAAACGTATGCGGAAAGTCCTGACTAAACAACGATACCCGCCAGATATTGTTGACGACGCCATAAAAAAGGCATATGAACTCAACCGAGAGGAAATACTGGAGGGACGTCCACGAGAGGAAAACATAGACCGTCGAACAAGCCTGGTACTCCCTACACGAGTAACCCCCCCAACGTCAACAGAATCCTAAAGAAACATTTCAACGTTCTAGAACAGAGCGATCGTCTCTCCAATACTTTCACGACTCCTCCCCAGGTTCTCTACAGACGACCGAAAAACATTCGCAACATCCTAGTCCACTGAAAAATAGGTAATAACCCGCGGTTGGGGTGCCGGCCTTGAGGAAAGAGTAGATTCCGGGTGTGCAGGCACATGCAGACATCAAGTTGCGCAACAAGCACAACGTCAAATTTTATGTGGAGAATAGATGGTAACTTTGATTGCGATGCCTCAAACGTAATATATCTCCTAGAATGCAATGTATGCCGAATGCAGTATATTGGCCAGACAGCTACCCCTATACGAATGCGGTTTAATTATCACCGTGCTGATGTCCGCTCTCTGCCCAACCTTCCTTTTTCAAAACATATCAACCAGAAACAGCACTCATTCGACTCAGTCAAACTAACAGTTCTTCAGCGGGGATTCAATAATACATGGAACGGGAGCAGCGTGAGTCATACTTTATGTATAAGTTTAGGACACTTAATACTGGGATAAATGAAAACAATGGGGCAATATCGTCATTACGAGCCCTGCAAGTTTAATGCTAAGCACATATATCAATCATTATCACTTGACAGTTTTCCTCGGGTTTTTTTTTATTTTCCCCCCTCTTTTTTTTCCCCCCGCTTGTTTGATACCCTCCACATCAAACTTCTCGTAAAAACCTTCATGCTTGGCGCTCACACCTTTAAGCGAAAACCTGAAAGTATCTCACCATTGTACTGTCCCACATATATTTTTTTTTCTTTTCTTTCTTTGAGGTTCATCTCTCGTCGAGAGTTGCTTACCGCTGTAAGCAGGCTCGAACTTTACTCGCAGCTGTATAAAGCAATTTTGCACTTATATACATATATATATATATATATATATATATATATATATATATATATATATACAATTTTCTTAAAGTTCGTTCAGGAGCTTTGCATCCTTTAGAAAATGAATAACATTTTCACCTTCGATAATTGGATCTCGCAACAACAGGCTGGGATAGACAGGGATCTGTTCTGTATAAAAACGTGCAAAATTTTTTTCCTTCACTTCTTTAGTTCAGCGCACGAAAGTAGGACGTGGTTTATTGTTAGTTCACCTCCGCATCTTTCACAGAGAGGTCTTTCGTCTTTCATTAGATTGAAGCTGTGTGTCAGAAGGGTGTGTTCGATGCCAAGGCGACATAAAATGACTTCGATGAAGCGTTTTTGGTGACTGCGCGATTTCCATTCTTCAACGATCTACTTGACAAGGTGCAATTTATTATTTATTTTGTTGTTCCATGAGCTCTGCCATTTTGCTCTCAGTTTTCTCTTTACAACTCTTAGAACATCTTTATTGGTTTGGTTTGGTTTGTGGGGTTTAACGTCCCAAAGCAACTCAGGCTATGAGAGACGCCGTAGTGGAGGACTCCGGAAATTTCGACCACCTGGGGTTCTTTAACGTGCACTGACAACGCACAGCACACGGGCGCCTTGCTTTTCGCCTCCATCGAAAAGCTGCCGCCGAGGCCGGGATTCGATCCCGCGTCCTTGGGAACAGTAGTCGAGCGCCGTAACCACTGCACCACCCCGGTGGGGTTAGAACATCTTTATGTGGTATGTAGACTGGCTGTATTTTAGTATGGCGGGCTGCTGCAGCACATGCATCAGCTCCTATTGCCGCTGATTCCAACGTTGCTTAGTACCCAACAGAGTTTAATTGTATGCCCCTGTGTTTCGGCGGCGATTATATTATGAATGATGTTTCCGATTAAAGGTTCTGTAGCATTTCTAAGATTTAATGCTGTGATAACGCTGAAAGTATCGGTATGGTAAATCCATGAACAACAAGAGCAATGATACATCAATAAAATAAAAAGAAAAGCTCAACAGTCTGGTTATAACTTGGCTTATAAAAACGCTTTTTACATTTATTTATTTACCCCCAGGGCCCAAGAGCATTACAGAGGAGAGTTGGGGTGAACACAAAAAATAAAAAACCCAATACAGTAAAAAATAACACAAAAATAATTTGTCATTATACAGTAAATGATAACGACTGCGCAACAAGATATAAAAATACAAAATCAACAGCAACGCAGCCAAGCATAGATGTTTAACAAGAAAAAGCACCGAAAAACGGCAGCAAGAGTATGTTAAACACTGGAGCAAAAAAGGTTAGTAACAGCTGTACGTAAATAAACGGCATCTGTAATTTCGGCAATCGCACAAGGAAGGCGATTCCAACTGTTAGAAGTGTCTGGAATGAAGGAGTCATGGCAGTATTTGGTGCGACATAATGGATTTCCTACTTTGTGACGGTGATCAATGCGTGAAGAAGTGTAGGACGGTTGCGTTAGAAGTTTCTGTCTGAGATATGTATTATAGGAAAAAATCTTATGAAACAAACTTAGCCGAAATACTCTTCTGCGTTCTGTTAGAAGAGGCAATGAAAGTGAAGATTTCATGAGAGTCACGCTAGAAGTGCGATAATAGTTAGACAATAAAAAGGAATATGCGCGATTCTGCACACTTTCTAGTTCAGTAATGAGTGAAACGACGCTTGGGTCCCAGACAGAAGCTGCAAACTCTAGTTTTGGACCAACAAATTTTTGCAAAGGAGAAGTTTTAGCGCGCTAGGACAAAATGAAAAGTTTCTTCTGAACTAGCCAAGAGTTTGGTTAGCATTATTAACTACGTGATGAACATGCCATTTCCATGATAAGTTATTAGTTATGTGAACACTTAAATATTTCTATGAAGAGACAGATTAAAGAGGACCAGTGTTGAGGTAGTACGAAGGGGCTGATGTGCTAACGCGAGTGGCACGCGTATGTTTACACATTTTTGTGTTAAGCTTCATATTCCAGCGCTGACAACATTCAGAAATTCTGCTAATATCGGATTGTAATATAAAGACGTCATGACCATTGTTAATTTTACGATAGATAACACAATCATCCGCAAAGAGACAAATTGATGAAGTAAGGTTTACCGGAAAGTCATTTATGTATGAGGAAAAGCAGGGGTCCCAAGCCTGAACCTTGGGGAAACTTAGAGTCGGTATTATTTGCTGTAACGAACTGAGATTGATTAGCAAGAAAAGAGTGAAGCCATGAAAGCATCTAAGTTCAATCTGCTTAGTTTAAAGAGAAGTAATTCATGTGAGACTTTATCAAAAGCTTTACAAAAGTCCCGGCATATGCAGTCTGCCAACGAACCACCGTCAACAATGCAATGGAGGTCATGAGTGAAACATAGAAGCTGGGTCTCACAGGAGAAGGTTTTTCGAAAACCATCCTGAAAATTACTGAAAAAAGAATTAGTTAAAAAAATGTAGCATGATGAGAGAAGATGACCTATTCCATGATCTTGCATGGTATGCAGGTGAGCGATACGGGACGATGGTTTTTAGGACAGTGTTTATCGCCAGACTTATGCAGAGGAATTACTTTTCCAACCTTCCAGTCATCGGGTAGGCAGCCTGTAACAAGCGACTGCTCAAAAGGTTTAGACAGGACATTGGATGAGTACGCCTTTGTATTTAACAAAAAATTCGAATTTATGTGGTCCTTTTGTATGTTGTATTTTCACATTTATTTCTGTACATCCAGCATGTATGATCCGGATACAAGTGTATTTCAATGTCGAGGAACCTGATAGTGGAGTTCCGCATTTCATGCGTAAATTCTAAACCTGCGAACACCGTTGTAAATTGCAGTAATACCGGACCAATATCAACCGACTTGATCCTACGGTAGGGCAAACACAGTAGAAAGGCATCCACATACCGGAAACATTCTACAAACCCAAAGGCTCTAGCTCATTTCTCAGCGCATGGTCGCATTTCGCCATGTACAGATTAGAAACCCTATGCAGATCCCGTCTCGTTGGCCCTACACTATGCCATCATGCTCGACAAACAAAGAAGTCATGTACAAACACAGTAATTCCAAAATTCTACACTGCTTCTTAAATTTTATAACCCCATATTAGTCTGTGCACTACTACACTGCTGTGAGTGCGGCTTTCTGCGGAATGTTATAATACATTTCTTTAAAATCGATGCATAGGCATCCTGCAGGTTCATTTTGCTTGAAAAAATGCAATAATATCCTCCAATCCTGGCACCATGAACGGGTCATTGATGGGGAACGCGGACAGGTGTGCCTGAAGATACTTGGCTAAATGCCTTTGCCATGTGCTCCGGTCCTCGACGATCATTCGGAACGGCGACTCTTCCTTGTGAGTCTTCAAGGCAAATAATGGTCTCAGTGAAAGCTCAGTACTTCCTTCCATCTCAATCTTTCGCTTATCAAGACCCATATGTCCACAACTCTTCGCCAACCCCAAGCATAACTGGTTGAGGTGCTCCTCACAGAGGTCCGTTGCCTCGAAATTACTGTTGATGGCTTCCAGAGCTTTCCAGTCCTAGTCATCCTTCTTCATAACCACGAATCTTGGTGTCTTGTCTGATAGCAACCGAGTAAGATTCCTCTGATTCAAGGAAGACACTGTTTTTCCCTCGGCGCACCCTCTAGTCCTCGGAGTTTAGTGTTTCAGCATGCACTCCAGTCCTTCAGACACATGCGAGTCCTAGTTAGCTGGCACCCGGCCCACGACGACTGCGTGCACCAAGATGATCAGCTGCAGAGGCTTCATGTGCTGCTGCGATGCTAACTTGGGGCCTTTTTCCAATGTAATGGTCACTATGCCTGGTAGCTGGCAGTCTTAAAGGTTGACCCAAACGAATTATTGCTGTTTTGTTTTATCTCTGCGTGGTAGCTTTCCGAGGGCTATATCCCATGGTTGCTCTCCGCTTTGCTCGGCCAAGTTCAGGAAGTACCTTCTCATGAGATGGGATGGGATGATCAAATCGGAGAGCAATAATTGAATGTAGCTCTAGGAAATACTATCACACCAGAGAAAAGCGAACGGCAATGATGCGTTTGGGTCAAACTTTCAGACTGCCAGCTACAAGGCATAGTGACCAAGACTCTGGATAAAGGCCCGAAGTTCGCACCGCAGCCACACATGAAGCCTCCGCAGCTGATCAGCATGGTGCACACAGAAGCTGATCGGGTGCCAGCTAACCAGAAGGACTGTCATGTGTCTGAAGGACTGCAGTGCATCCTGAAATACTCAAGACCAAAGAATAGAGGATGCGCCAAGGGCAAAACAGTGTCGTCTTGAAGCAGAGGAACCTTAGACTCTTGTTATCAGACAAGAAAGCAAGATTCGTGGTCATGAATAAGGGTGACTATGACCGGAAAGCTCTGGAAGCCATCAATAGTCATTTCAAAGCAACGGACCTTTGTGAGGAGCGCTTCAACCAGGTATGCTTGGGGGTGGCAAAGAATTGTGGACGTATGGGTCTTGATAGGCTAAGGGCTGAGGTGAAAGGAGGTCGTGAGCTTTCACTGAGACCATTCTTTGCCGTGAAGACTCACAAGGAAGTGTCTCCATTCCGAATGATCGTCGAGAACCGGGGCACATGGCAAATACATGTAGCCAAGTATCTTCAGGCACACCTAACCGCGATCCCCATCAATGACCCGTTCATGGTGCCAGGTTCGAAGGAAATTATTGCATTTTTCAAGCGAAATGATCCTGTAGGATGCCTATACATCGATGTTAGACATGTTTTATAACATTCCGCAGAAAGCCGCACTCACAGCACAAGAGGAGTGCGTAGACAAATATGGGGTTTTAAAATTTTAAAAGCAGTGTTTAAGAAGTGCATGTGGTTTTGGGAATTACTGCGTGTGTACATGACTTCGTTGGTTGTCGAGAATGATGGCATAGTGTACGGCCAAGGAGACGAGATCCGCATAGGCTGATGCATAGCGCCTTTGATTTCTAATCTGTGCATTGCGACAGGCGACCGTACGCTGAGAAACGATCTAGAGGCCCTTGGGTTTGTAGAACGTTTCCGGTATGTGGATGACTTTCTTCTTTGCCCTACCGTATTAGAGGACAAATATCAAGCGACTTGATCATACGGTAGGGCAAAGAAAGTAGAAGGTCATTCACATACCGGAAACATGCTTCAAACTTAAGGGCCTCTAGCTCATTTCTCAGTGTACAGTCTCCTTTCGCCATGTACAGATTAGAAATAAAAGCCGCTATGCATGAGCCTACGCAGTTAACGTCTCGTTGGCCGTAAACTATGCCATCATGGTCGACAAACAACGAAGTGAAGTACACACGCAGTAATTCCAAAAAACCGCATGCACTAGTTCGACACTGCTTCTCAAATTTTATAACCCCATATTGGTCTATGCACTCCTCCACTGCTATGAGTGCGGCTTTTTGCGAAATGTTATGAAGCATGTCTAACATCAATGGATAGGCATTCTACAGGTTCATTTTGCTTGAAAAATGCAAAGCTTTCCTCCGATCCTGGCCCCATGAATGGGTCATTGATGGGGATCGCGGATAAGTGTGCCTTAAGATACTTGGCTACATGTCTTTGCCATGTGCCCCGGTTCTCGACGATCATTCGGAACGGCGACTCTTTCTTGTGAGCCTTCACGGTAAAGAATGGTCTCAGTGAAAGCTCACTACTTCCTTTCACCTCAATCCCTAGCTTATCAAGACCCATACGTCCACAACTCTTCGCCACCCCCAAGCGTACCTGGTTGAGGAGCTCCTCACAAACGTCCGTTGCCTTGAAGTGACTGTTGATGGCTTCCAGAGCTTTCGGGCCATAGTCATCCTGGTTCATGACCATGAATATTGCTTTCTTGTCGGATAACAACAGTCTAAGGTTCTTCTGCTTCAAGGAAGACACTGTTTTTCCCTCGGCGCACCCTCTATTCTTGGGTGATGAGTATTTCAGGATGCGATGCAGTGCTTCACACACACGAGTGTCCTTCTGGTTAGCTGGCGCCCGGTCCTCGACTGCGTGAACCGTGTTAATCAGCTGCAGAGGCTTCAAGTGCGGCTGTGGTGCGAACTTGGGGCCTTTATCCAGAGTCGCGGTCGCTATGCCTGGTAGCTAGCAGTCTGAAAGCTTGACCCAAACGCATCATTGCCGTTTCCTTTTCACTTGCGTGGTAGCTTTCCCATGGCTATATTCTATTATTACTCTCCGACTTGATCATCCCCTCCCATCTCATGACAAGGTACTTCCTGAACTTGGCCGAGCATAGCTGAGAGCAGCAATGGAATGTAGCCCTATCGGAAAGCTACCACGCAGAGAGAAAGGGAAACGGCAATGATGCGTTTGGGTCAACCTTTCATATTTCTAGCTACCAGTCATACAGACCACGACTCTGGATAAAGGCCTAGATTTCGCACCGCAGCCGCACATGAAGTCTCTGCAGCTGATCAGCAATGTCACGCAGTCGCGGACCGGGCGCCTGCTAACCAGAAGGACTATTGTGTGCCTGAAAGACTGCAGTGCATCCCGAAATAGTCAAGACCAAAGAATAGAGGGTGCGTCGAGGGAAAAACAGTCGTTCTTGAAGCAGAGGAACCTTAGACTATTGCTATCCCACAAGACAGCAATATTCGTGGTCATGAACAAGGGTGACTATGACCGGAAAGCTCTGGAAGCCATCAACAGTAACTTCGAGCCAAGGGACCTCTGTGAGGAACACTAACCAGGTACGCTTGGGAGTGGCGATGACTTGTGGACGTATGGGTCTTGATAAGATTAGTGATGAGGTGAAAGAAGTAGTGAGCTTTCACTGAGACCGTTCTCTGCCGTGAAGATTCACAAGGAAGGGTCGCGTTCCGAATGATCGTCGAGAACCAGAGCACATAGCAAAGGCATGTAGCCAAGTATCTTCAGACAAACCTATCCACGCTCCCACATCAATGACCCGTTCATGGGGCCAAGATCAGAGAAAATTATTGCATTTTTCAAGAAAAATGAACCTGTAGGATGCCTATCTATCGATGTTAAAGACGTGTTTTATAAGATTCTGCAGAAAGCCGCACTCACAGCAGTGGAGGAGTGCATAGACGAGTATGGGGTTATAAAATTTGAGAAGCAATGTGGAACTAGTGGACGTGGTTTTTTTTAATTACTGCGCGTGTACATGACTTCGTTGTTTGTCGAGCATGATGGCATACTGTACGGCCAACGAGACGGGATCTGCATAGGTTCCTGAAAAACGCCTTTGATTTCTAATCTGTACATGGCAAAAGGCGACCGTACGCTGATAAATGAGCTAGAGGCACTTGGGTTTGTAGATTGTATCCGGTATGGGGATGACTTTCTACTTTGTTTGCCCTACCGTATATTCAAGTCGCTTGATATTGGTCCTGTATAACGGATATTTATAACGGTGTTCGCAGGTTTAGAATTAACACATGAAATGCCGGAAAACTCCACTATCAGGTTCCATGACATTGAAATACACTTGTGCCCGGATGATACATGCTGGATGTAAAGAACTAAATGTGAAAAGCCAATAATGAGATATGACACATGTCAATCTAAGCTTGTAAAAAGGAGTGTAGCATACTCTTCCCTCCGACAGTGCGTTAAGAAATCATGTGATCTCGAAATGGGAAGAAGTGTACATCTGCAAGTGTACAGGCTTGCCGCAAGTGGCTTTCCCGAAAATTTGATTGGTGCAATAGTAGAGAAGTTGATGAAAGAGGTAATCGGACCAGAAACTGGGAAAACGAAGGAAAAAGAAAGGGCGAGGCCAGTCGTGGTAACGTACGCAGACAAGGTATCGGACCGACTTAAGAAATTTGCAGCAAAACATGGAACCCCCCTTGTATTTTCACCCCCCTCCCCGACGCTAACCTGAATGTGCAGAAAAGTTAACTCCCGGAATAGGAAAAAGAGAGTTAGCACAACATGCGGAATCGACCACCAGAAGAAGATCATAAACTGTGATAAGTGTGTTGTGTACAGCATCCCTCTGTCACGCGGCAGGAGATACATCGGCAAGACGGAAAGTTGCATAAAAATAAGATTGGATGAACATAGCAGGCACTGCGGCAAAAATAACTACCCAAGCAACCTCACCAAGCACGTTATAGCTGTAAAACATGCATCCCAATATTCGAGGAAACAGCTGTAATCGGACATTTTACAGACCGGCGATAAAGAATAATCTTTGAAGCATATGAAATGTCACGGGCCGCTTCCACGGAATGCGTAAGCGATCCGTCGATAGCGCTGACGTGAAGAGAGATCCAGCTGTTAACAGGCAGCGTGATGGAAAGCGGTGCTTCAAGGGTTAGGATTTGATGAATTGCACTTATAAACTTGTTTCTGACACGTGTTTGTACATGTTTTCTTTGTATGTGTTTGTATAAGGATAGAAGTACTTGTAAGAAACAGTTGAAAGTTCGCGCACGTTCCAGTCTTGATTTGTGTTAGTGAATCGTCTTGAGTAAAATTTCAGCACGCCAGCGTGTGTTGGTTAACACTAGATATAACACACTGGATGATGATGAGACAGTGCGGGGTGGTTCAGTGATAAGTTATGATAGATTAAAATCTGCACACATGTGAAGATCGTAACTGCATTTGGTCGAGAAAGGGCTAGGATAAGCAGATGAGTTTGACCACACAATGGATAGGTAGTTGAAATCGCTGAATAAAATGACAGGAACATCAAGAAAGCGTACAACAATCATATTGATAGCATAATGTAGTTCATCTACAAAAGTACGGCCATACGATGGTGGCTGGTAGCAAATTCCCAAAATCAGTTTCTTAAGAGACACACGAAGTTCGACCCATATCATTTCCAAATAGGTCACAATATTCACGCATGACGAAACAAGGTGGTCAGCAACTGCAATCATAACACCTCCGCCACATGGCTGCCCTCTGTCAAATCGGTATATATAAATCTTTTTTTGCAAATCACATGTTCAGCCATCAACCTTTGACGAAAGCCACTTTTCGGTTATGAACACAATATCAGCGTCAGCTGAATCAGCAACAGAGATAAGTTCATCGCACTTCAGTAGAACACTTCGTATGTTGGTGTAAAGAACTGAAATGGGATGCGCAGTCAAAGATGCCAATCCACTGCCCCGCACACAGTCCTATGTGGCGCTACCTTCTGGCATCGTAGCCTGACCAGTGGAAGATTTTTTTTTTATCTGCAGGCCAGGAATCTCGAGATTGCGACTGGAAAGTGTTAAAATTCAAAAATTTCGGGTCTCTGATAAGAGCATTAGACACTGTCGCAAATGTAGCGAACATCGTCGATAAAAGCATGATCATAGCTCAGTTTGACCTCATAACCCTGTCATCGAAGATGTGAAGAAGCATCCCAAATTCTTTTCCTAATAGCAGGAACATTGGGTGAAAAATCTTCAGTTATGTAATAATCAGACCCTCTAGGTTTTCAGACATTTTTCATGACCAAAGACTTTTCCCGGTCCAGTAGCTTGAAAATAACTAGGTGTGGACGCTCTTTCCGCTTTCGACCGAGTCTGTGGCAACGCTCTACGTTAGGGGGTTTGAGGGGGCTGACACTGCTTGAACGTCGTCTTCGTCAAAAACTACCGAGATTCTTCTTTTTCCTTATGCGCATATCAGCGCATGGATCGCCTAACGTAACACTACCCGCCGGCTGAAAAGAACCGTCCCGGTGCGTACTAGCGTCCAAACCAGGGTTCGTGTAGTAGGGCTTTAGGCGTGCCACGTGAACCGTTTTGGTGCGTGATGTAGAGGTATGGCGTGCGGAATGCAAGGGCACAATTGCGTATGTCACTGCAGTGACTTGTTAAATACGGTAGGGTCCTGTATAACGGGGCACATTTTTTTCCCAGAAGCCAACGCGGCGAGCTGGGTTTCAAAGCAGCACGAGAAACCCGCAAGTATAATGGGTGTTGCGATGACAGAAATCACAGCGAAGTTTCTGGGAGTGCTGGGAGGCTGCGAGTCGGTTGCGAGAAACAACGCGGGCCGCATCAGCTCGGGCTAGGGCGTCACGAGCATGAGCTGGCAGTGGTGACAGAAGGAAACAGGCTGTCAAATTGAAGCAGAGGTTCACGGCCGTATAGAAGATAGAAGGGGCAGTTGCCAGTAGTGCCGTGACGCGACGGATTGTATGCAAATGTCACAAACGGCAGCATTATGTCCCAGTCGCAGTGATCATCAGAAACATACATTGACAGCAAGTCATTCAATGTCCGGTTAAGGCTCTCGGTAAGCCCGTTCGTCAGTGGATGGTAGGCAGTTGTCAAAGAATGACGAATGTTGCACAACCTTAGGATCTCGTCGACTATACGCGCAAGAAAGCAACGGCCACGATCGGTGAGCAGTTGGCGGGGAGCTCCATGGACGAGTATAACATCGTTGAGGAGGGAAAGAGCGACATCAGTTGCTCAACAGGTTGGTATTGCTCGTGTGACCGCGTAGCGTGTGGTGTAATCAGTGGCCACCGCAATCCATTTCCTCCCCGGTGCGGACAGTGGAAAAGGCCTTAAAAGATCCAGACCCACTCGAGAAAATGGGTCTATATGGATGTCGACCTTTGCAGAAGTCCAGCTGGTAAAACTGATCGTTTTCCGGCGTTGACAGCGGTCACAAGAAGCCACGTAACAGCGGATTGCGCAGTATAGGCCTGGCCTAAAGAACCGACGGCGCACACTGTCGTATGTGCGAGAGACGCCTAGATGATCCGCTGCGGGAACGTCGTGAAGCTGTTCAAGGACGGCTGTGCGTAGGTGCTGAGGGACTACTAGTAGAAGGCCGGGCCATCAGATCGCATACTGTGCCGGTATAAGCTGCCGTCATGGAGCACAAACAAACGAAGGGAATGGTCATGGCGATCGGCGCTAAGGCGATTGACAATTTTGCGAAGCTGAGGGTCTTGGCGTTGCTCACGGCGAATATTGGAGAAGTCAGAAATAGAGAGCACGCAAGCATCATTGTCACAATCAAGTTGGCTTGGTGGGTCGAATGGATGATGGGAAAGGGACCACTGAAATATTGTACTCCTGAAGGCGCAAGGCCAACGCCCAAGGGGACCAGTAGGGTCTTTGAGTGTAGAAAGCCAACACAATGCGCGGTGGTCAGTCACTACTGTGAATGGCCACCCATACAAGTAAGAGCGGAACTTCGTAATGGCCCAAACTGGGGCTAAGCACTCACGTTCAGTCAAGGAATAATTCTGTTCGGCCGCAGAGAGGAGTCGAGTCGGCTGACATAGGCGATGACGCGAGAGGAAACGAGCTGATGTGTTGCGAGAACGGCACCAATTCTATCCCCACTTGCGTCAGTGCGTACTTCTGTGGGCGCTGACGGATTGAAGTGAGCCAATACCGGCGGACCGGTTAGGCGGCCAATAATAGCTGCGAAGGCGGCCGATAGTTAGTGGCCCCAGGAAAAGGAGACCTCTTTTTTCGGAAGCTGAGTCCGAGGAAGCTATGCACGTCGCTGAGAGATTTCGGGATAGGAAAACCACTTACAGCGCGAATTTCGCGAATTTTGTCGGGGTCCGGCTGGATGCCATGGGTGATGACTAAATATCCTAGGACCTTGGTTCCCTGCCTCCTAAGCTACACTCCTTGGAGTTCAACTGAAGGCGAGCTCTTCGGAAGACGCCAAGAATAGCCGAAATACGATGGAGGTGGCCCTCAAATGTTGATGAAAATACGATGACCTCATCGAGGTAGCACAGACATGTGTTCCATTTGAACCCGCGTAGTAACGAGTTCATCAAGCGCTCGAAGGTCGCAGGGGAATTACATAAGCCGAAAGGCATCACCTTGAATTGATAGAGGCAATCCGGGGTGACAAAAGCACTTTTCGCGATCTCTTTCGTCAACAGAGATCTGCCAATATACAGAACGGAGGTTAACGGAGAAGTATTTGGTACCATGCAGGCAGTCGAGGGCGTCTTTGATCCTTGCAGGAGGGTACATGTCTTTCTTTGTTATCTTATTTAGGTGTCGATAATCTGCGCATAACTTCCAGCTGTTGTCTTTTTTTTTGATGAGTACTACCGGAGACACCCAGGGGCTTCTCGCCGCCTCAATAATGTTGCTGGCCAACATTTTCTCCACTTATTCTTGAATGATCCAGCGTTCGCAAAGAGCGACTCTGTAAGGCCGTAGATGAATAGGGCGGGCATCTCAGTATCGATGCGATGTGTAACGACAGACGTTTGGCCCAGGGATCCGTGACCGAAATAAAAAATGTCGCTGTATGACCGCAAAAGGCCGGCACAGGCTCTGCCCTATTCGGGACGCAGGCCAGAGGCAACCATAGCTGAGATGCGGTTCTCCGGGCTTTGTGACGGGACTGGTTGGGCAGGCACCTCGGCGTCACGGTCAGACAGTGCTGCTGATATAGTAAAGCTGGACAAAGGTGAGAGCTCGGCAAGAAAACTTCTCTCCGGGAGAACTTGCGAAGACATGCTGAAGTTGAGTACGGGAATGTAGGTGTGGTTATTCGCGACGTGTACAATGTTATAAGGTAGGACGATGTTGCTATGTAGAGCGACGTCGGTGATGGGGTTGACAACGTAGTCGCCGTCAGGAAGGGAAGGAAAAGGTTACATGGGCACGTATACTGCCGCCTCGGGAGGTAGGCGAGTAAATGTACTAGAGCGGAGGCGAGGCTGGGAATGGTCAGCACTAGGGTCGTGAACACAATGGACCAGGGCTAGGCGCAGACGTCCGGAGGAACAGTCAATAAATGCGGAATGGGCTGATAAAAAGTATAGGCCTAAAATGAAGGCTTGAGGACAAGTAGTAAGGACGGCGAAGAGCACAGGGACGTGGTGGCCGGCGATGCTAGCGCGCGAGGTGCCCATTCCGATGATGGTAGCAGTGTTGCCATCAGCAACACGAACTGCAGAGGTGTTAGCGGACGTAAGAACTTTTTTGAGGCGTTGGCGGAACGAAGTGCTAAGGACTGAAATATGGGCTCCAGTGTCAATGAGAGCGGGAACAGGGACTCTATCTACGAGGGCATTGATCAAATTGCTGCGTGGTGCGATGGTCGAAACACAATTGGCTGTCCGGGTTGGTAACACAGCGCCACGTGCGGGTGCTGCGTTCCCTAGTTTCCCGAGTAGGGGCCTTGGTACTTTCGGGACAAGCTGCGGCGAGGAGTAGGTGATCGGGAAGGGTAGGCTCGAGGCGATGGCGAACGGCTAGGACAAGGAGACAAGGCTTTCACACAACAGGCCTTTCCTGCAGGCACCAGCAGCCGACACTGCTTGAACGTCGTCGTCGTCTTCACCAAAAACTACCGAGATTCTTCTTTTTCCTTCTTATGCGCATATGAGCGCATGGATCGCCTAACGTAACAATATTGTTGCGACTGGATCGGTTATCATGGTCCTCATTCTTTTCAACCAACCGAGCCACAGTTCTAGTTAGTGTTTTAATTTCGGAACGCGCTAACTGTTAAGCTAGATGGTGACGCTTCAAGTGCAGCCACGCGGGTTTCAAGCGTATCAAAACGTGAGTTCACGAATGCTTGGAATGGCTTAATATTGCCACGGTCCTCAGCCATATGCTTGCGTCGTTCAACAACTTCGGCATGCATGGTCACAATGTTATCAGTTTCAGTTGGACATGTTACAGCAGCCGATTGTTGAGCGGTCTTTGCAGAGCACGTGGACAGTACAGAAGTGCTGCAATAGGCTCATTACATTTTGATGAGTTTCCGGGCTTCGTTAGGGGGTCAGATTAAGGAGGTCCTGGATTGAGCTCCACGTCTTCACTCAACAATAGGTGGCTGATATAATACATGGCGTTCGAACACAAACCAACTGCGTCTTGTGGGCAAAGAAACAGCAGCAATGATCGATTGTCTGATCTCAGGCACCGAGTATTCTCAAGATAACATACCTGCACAATGAAGGGACAGTGCTTTAGCATTGTGTCACAGCCGCTGTTGCTTTGTCCACTGAAGAACGAGATCTCGTATGGCGCTTTTAAGCTCTTGGCTGGTGACGTCGCGCTGCTCCCGAAGTCGACGGTGCGCTCACAAGCACCAAAGTTCCATGGAACACTCAGGAGCCGAGCCGTTGATCCACCCGGCAAGCCGTAGCTATGGCACACAGGGGCGATGCACTGGCGAAGGTTTCAGCATGCTGCTCGTAAGTCGATGACCCGTCTGCGAAGCATGCGCAGATGACGCCACTTGGAGTATTGTTCCATGAAACCAGCTTGACGATGCATCCAAGGATCTGCACAGGAAGATACAGTACTTTAGCACTGAGTCACAGCCGCTATTGCTTTGACGTTATTATTGAAAAACCTGGACACTATCTGTTTTAACGCATGAGGGCCGTGAGTTTCATATAGTTATAGCTGAAAACAGAAGTTTTTGCTTGTCATAGATAGTGTTAATTATGGGCAGTAGGAAATTGCCGCAAAATTTGGTCAGATTACTGTTTATGAACAAAGATGAAAAAAGAGCAGTAATTACAATATCACCATTAGCAGAACTGTTGTGGCGAGGCAGACTCAACAAAGAAAGGATAATAAGATTCCGGTATAGGGGGAGGGGGGGAAGTGGACTGAGGAAAGCTAAATATTCGAACTGCACTATTTTGTAAATGATGAAAGCTTGATATATCAATGAGATATGCAGTTCCCCAAGTTGATATGCAGTATGTTAATTGATTGTGAATATGTTAAAAAAAGTGCCCGGGGGATATGTTGCTGAAAGTAATGATGAGTTCTAAGAAGCACCCCAATACAAAAAGTCCATTCTGACAATGATTCCGAGTGCATACTAAATCTCAGATGTTCGTCTCGTGGGACACTAAGAAATGTAGTGCATTCAGAAAGTGGTATAATTTGGTTATCCAAATAAAGTAGAGCAATATTAACCGCATGTTTATGATTGCGAATTAAACATCGTAAAATTTCCTTTTCTTTAAAGGATTGATTTCAATCTGGTTACCTGAAACCAGTCAGCTGTAAGTTTTAGTTCAGCTTCAATGTTTTGATTAGATCATTTATATTTCTGTCACTAGTATATAATGTAGTGTCATCAGCGTATAAAATGCAGTTAGATTTGGTGAAATAACCAGAAAAATTCTTGATGCATGCTAAAAAATACAGTCGTCCTAAAATTGAACCCTGGGGCATACATTGGTTAATGGATGCTGGGTGCAATAAAATGTCGGCCAAGCTTATTATTTCGAAATGATCAGTAAGGCAACTGAGTAATAATATGTTAAAGTTCGGCCAAAGGTTCCCAGAGACTCCAGTTAGGAAAAAAGAACGGTGTTGTTAATTGGCAAGTCCTCTGGAAGTCATCGACACCGAAATGTTTAGAATGCATTATCATTTAAGCTCGCACATAGCTGAACATTCTACAACCAGCGCACAAGCGAAAACTTGTTCGCACGAAGAGAAAAAAAAAGAAGGAAAGTAAAAGGAAGAAACGGAGAAATTACAAAAGACGCTCATAGGAGGAGGGCACAAATTGTATATGAAAGGAAAAAAATAGTACCGACAAAAATAAAGCAAAGAAAGACGGGAAAAAAGAAACTGGAGGGAAAGGTGAATATACAAAAGGAAACGAAATTATAAGTGAAAGCGCGGAGAAACTAACGATTAACAGATAAAGAACAAAGCGAAATAAAACTGAAACGAAAGCCACACTGGAATGAAGTGAATGGAACAAAATTAAGAAACGGCGAGTCTCTGAAATTTCATCTACATGCGGAAGTCGTTTCCTCGACATATCCAGCGTTCTTTAATCTTTTTCAACGTTGACATTTTTGCTTTCCGGGTAAACATATCCCCAATGACTACCTTTTTGAGAGGTGGGAGTAGCGCTACAAATAAACGCAGAAAACCTCATTTAATAAATAATAGACGGCTAGATGGGCCGATGCGATGAACAATCATAAGCAGGGTGAGCTTTCGGGAGAAAGCTTTTGCATTTTATGTTGTTTTTGTTTGATGGCGTTACATTCAGGCATTGCTTCATGGTAATTCGTCTGGATGTCTTTATGGTGCGCTAAGGCCTTTTTTTTTGCTGTGGCTGTTTGACATTTGGAGCATTTACCCTTCGTTTTATTTTGACTGTATTTATGGCTGACTAACCATTGTTATGCTTTAATATTGTGTGCACGTTTCGCTTTCTTTGGCGCGCCGCGTCCGATCAGCAGGTGACGCGCGTTCACTTTCAGCCAATCCAATCTATACAAAGTCTATAGAGTGCCCTGGTGACGCAAGGGCAGTAATTGGGAAAAATCCAGCCCTGCCTTTGGAACGACGCATCTTGTCAGTGTGTCCGCGCAGTGGGATTTCTCTTTTCGCGCATGGGGAGAGTCAATCATACTAAACAGGAACCCGGCCCCGCGGGCTGCACGCGTGAGAAGCGCTATTGTACCCAAACGGGTAGAAAACTGATGCAGAGTGGCCGTCAACATGAAGCACCGCATCGTTGTAAATCTTCTCGCGTGTCGCTTAGCATTGATTCGCGGACCAGTTAAATGCAATGGCGTTCCACAGGTGCATGATCACGCGAAAGCATTTTCCCGCTAAGTGTGATTGACACTGTACGCTTTCCTATTCAGCGTTTTATTTTTTTTACCCCGGAAATGACCATTACCCTAGACTGTGCATGTTGCCATAAACTAATGCGCATAAATGGACAGGGTTATGTGCATCGGTGTATGATCATCTACCTGTCTCGTGGGATCATACGCACTTATCTTTTCACGCAGTATTACCGGCATGGTTTAACTGCATGATAATGAAGCAAAAGCGATATACTGCATCTGAATCTGAACGCCGGCCGTGGATAGCTTCGGCTACGTCAGTCACCAAGAATGTTCGAATGCATGTTTATCGACGAAGAACCGATATTTAGAAGGTGTTGAGTGCAACTCTAGTTAATATCTCTTTTCTCTGTGGCCTGGGGCTTACCAAACCACAGAAAAGTATTTGTAAACCAAACGATACTATTTTTCGGCATCCGCTTTGTTCCTCCGGTCACTGAGCTCGATACTCGTGTCTATTGAAATAGTGTACACGAAATCTATGGGCATAATAACGCAAATGCCTTACTAGCCCCATAATGCGAAATCCGTCTGCCATTGCTGTAGTTGTACTAGATGCAGTTGGGATTGTCAACAGGCGACGGGGTTCATAACGATGGCGTACGGCATCACTAATGAACCTCCATGTAGTGGAAGATTTCACAACTTCTATATCAAACATGTGTTCCATTTGCAGTATTCCGGGTGGTGCCATCCTATTTCTTTTACCCTTCAGAACGCCGTCGCAAGCCTAGTTTGCGATTGAAATCAAAATGATGACATATGCCATACCCTCTTTATCAAAAGTAACAATACATGCGCGAACGGCCGGCGCGAGCAAGAGCGCGGTCGTGAGGTGGCATTGCGTTTGCGGGAGCCTGCTGGCGAGTGCACATTCAACAGCAGCTACGCACGGAGAGGCTGAACGGGTTTATGAGACTCGAGGAACGTTACAGCTGAAGAGAAAGAATGGCAACGAAATATTCGCAGTTGATTGGCACAGAATAGGAGCGGAAAATGGCATTGCCCCTCGTAACCGCCGATGACCTCTCACATCCACGTATTAGCGGCATTTGAATGCAAGAACTAAAACGTTTAAGAACGTCGTCGTAAACAATGGAATCGACAGATTTGCGATGTGGCTCCAGCACTGGCCAAGCGGCGCCCGCGCACCCGTCATGATCCATGTCCAGTCTCAGAATATCAAAAATTAGTCTTAGCTACTGTCTTTTCTGTCCACCTTTTTGAACAGCCGTGTTAAAACCAGCTACCATCAGGTCAGCAAGCCCGCTAAGTTCTTAAAGTATTAACTTGAGTTGTGTGGAGCGCGGAAAGCAGCGCAGTGAGAGAGACATCTTTCGCGTTCGCAAGAGCCTTTTGCGCACCAGCGCATGAAAATATAACCAAGTGTAACCCAGTTACACACACGCACACAACCAATTTAGTGGAAGGCATACATAGTCTGTTAAATTTTCATGCGCTAGCGCGCGAAAGGGCTCCTGCGAAACGCGAAAGATTTCTGAGAAAGAGAGACAGAAACAGAAGAACGGAGTACAGCTGGAAGGTTAACTTGTCAATGCCCAGGGGGGCCAATTTGCACATACAGACGGGGATCAAATGAGAAAAGGGAATGAAAGCGAAAGATGACTGGAAATCGTGGTATGAAGCTATGGTGACGCCGCGTGCACGTGTTCATTAGTGTCGAAACGCTAAAATGCAAAGCAATAAAGAAAGATTCTTTTTTGGCTGGATTAAAAAGCAGTCAAGATAAAAAGTCAGTTAACAACATCATATGAATACAGCGTAGTGTCATAACGTGCTCTTGAGTAATTATATTTGTTTTCCGAATAATAAGCAAAGGGTGAGCCTGTATGCACACATCTGCAAAACCTTACGTGAAATACATCATAAGTGGCAAGCAAACATGTTCCATATACATGGCGCGTACATTACTTTATTAAAAAAGAAGCTGCCAGTAAATTTGCTTGCTTCTTCCATAGTGGGAAGACTCCATTTCGTTGACATTGAAGTGTATGCATAGTGCTAGACAAATATGGCAGTGTTTGAGCTGAAGTTTAAGGCAGTACTTGGCGATCTATCGATGCCTGTCAGGGTTAGTAATGTTAACAATTTCACTTGGTAACGCTTTCCACATTTCGATAGCCTTAGGAAGAAACGAGTATTTAATCGTGTTGCAACGCGCCAAGAATGGTCTATGCAATAGTTATGGCTACCTCGGGTGGATCGACGCTGGGGTGTTAACAGGTAGTCTTCCTTATGTATGTTTAATCTATGATGATAAATGTTGTAAAGGAACTGCATTACAGTCGTTTTCCGGCGACAAAACAAGATCTGTATTTGTGCAGTGATGCGCATGGCTGTTACGCTTTCATGACGTGAGTATTTCGAATATATGAATCGTAGTGCTTTCGACTGAATTGTTTCTAACTTTTCGATCAGGTACGCTTGATGGGGATCCCAGATTATGTTTGCATACTCAAGGATAGGTCGTACTAATGTTTTATAGGCTGTTAACTTCACGTGTGATGGAGCCATTGCTAGTCTGCTGCGACGAAAACCAAGCTGCTTGAATGCGTTGCTACATATGTTCTCGATGTGTGCATGCCATTTAAGGTCTTGGGTTAGTGTGATCCCCAGGTATTTTGCTTTGGCTACGTGTGGTATCGGGGAGCCAGATAATGTGTAGTTGTAAGACAAAGGAATTTTTTTCTTGTTGTGTTTAAATGCACCGTTTTCGATATGTTAATTTGCATGTCCCAGGCTGCACACCAGTCAGAAATGTTTTTTAAAGAAGACTGAAGTTTCATTTGGTCACCAGAGCTGTTCACGGCTGTATAAATCACGCAGTCCTCTGCAGAAAGTCGCATTGTTACTCCATGTTCGGCACACAAATAGATATCATTTACAGATGTGAGAAACAGCAGGGGCCCAAGAACGGAGCCCTGCGGGACCCCCGATAGGACTTCAAGGTAATCTGAGTGGAAACCATTTATTGAGACGAACTGTTTACGGTTGGAAAGATAGGCTTCTATCCATGCTACTATTTTCAGATCAATACCTATCGTTTCTAGTTTTAAAATCAATTTTTTATGGTGAACACGATCGAAAGCTTTAGCGAAATTTATGAGGATTGTATCAGCCTGTAGTCGAGAAATAATTATTTATGCCAGGTCAGTGTGATTTCAAACACTTGAGTAGCTGTTGACAATTTATTTCGAAAGCCATGTAGTCTGGGGAATAGAAGGTTGTTTTCTTCTAAGTATGTTACGATAGCATTATGAATTATATGCTCCCTTACCTTGCAACAAGAACTGATTAATGATATAGGTTGGTATGCGTTCACTAGCAATTTGCTGCCGCCCTTGTGAATAGGGTTCACCTTTGAATGGAGCCAATCTTGTAGAACAGTACCTGTTTTAAGTGACTCGGTACATTTTGCGCACAGAAAAGGAGCAATCTACTCAGCATACCGTCTAATGAATACGTTTGAGATGCCATCAGGACCAGGACACTTTTTCGTATCTATTTGCAAGAGTAAGTGAAGGACGCCTGTTTGTGTTATCACCACTTCGGGCATGTGGCTAGTGTGCTGCGCAGGGGTTGGATTCACCGGTGTTGCACGTGTGAAGACAGATTGGAAGTATGAATTTAAATAGTTTGCAATCGCTCACTGATATTTATGATACATCCGTCAACTTATATTTTTGAGATCGCGTCATCAGATTTTGATGAATAGCGCCAACATTTCTGTGGTTGTGTAGACAAAGTTCGACATTGTGCTTGAAAAAAACCTTACTCTCGCCTCTTTAATTTATTTCATGAACAGGGGGGAGGGGGATTTCACATATTTCCGCAAGTGATTTTTTACTTCTACGAATTCTCACGAGTTTTCGCTTTAGGTGAATAATATTGCGGGTAATATATGGCGTTTTACGTTGTCTTCTTTTCGTCTTGGATGGAATGAATTTTTCTTCCCAGTATATTATCGTTTCCTTGAGCTTTAGCCGTAAGTCTTAAACAATTGACCGGTTTTCCAAAATATAAATATCCGAATTAAATATATAAAGTCGATGATGCTCACGTCATAAGCCCGACTATAACCTTTCGTTACAATACGTGTCTGCTCAAGGTGGACTGCGGTGCTCTGCTGTCCCATCTGTGGAAATGTTAATGCGAGTAACTTATCGTCTGATATACTTTCCGCAATGACAAGTTCCGGGGTTCACATGCTAGATACAATAACAAGATTGAGCACTGAGCTAGTCTAGCCCTGAATGCGTGTCGGCAATAGTAACCAGCTGTTGTAAACAAAAAACTGAACATTATGTTTAAAAGCAGTTCGCAATTGATCACTTCCTTTCTTCCAGGAGTTAAGGTGGTCCAATCAATTCCGGGTAAATTGAAATCTCCAGATAATATGATTTTAGTCCGTTCTTTCATTTTAGAATTCAAATATTCGTGCCATTTCAAATGATAGTCATCTGTGGCGTTCGGGCACCTAAAAATACCACCGATTACTGCTTATCATTACCCGTTGTTATCATGCACCAAACACTTTAATGGCCGTCAATGCCTTCCTCTTCCTTGAAGTAGAAGTTCTGCTTAATGGCAATAGCAACCACACCACCACGGCTGTTCCTATCAGATCTAAGAAGTGTGTAAGAATCAGGGACGATTTCCGAGTCATGTATGGAAGAGTGCAACCACGTTTCTGTAATTATTATTACGTCTGAACTGTAAAGCAGGAATAATTCTTTTAATTTATCATCCTTATTAACAATGCTCCTAACATTGAAACCCAGAATGATTAATGGATTATTGTGAAAACGTCATTCAGCGGGACCACCATGAGATTTCGAAAATGTGTTTTTCGTTTGCCTCACTGGTACCCTTTTATCCTCTGTGGGATCCCTTGCGTACATATTATTGTTTGTTTTGAGCTTGTCAAAAACTAAACTTACTTTATCCCCATTGTCGCGATTCAATTTAAAGACTGCCATAATTTTTTGCGTATTTCGCACACAGGAACCGAGAAATTCTCAGATATTGATATTCCACTGTTCTTTAGCTTATGGCAACTTTGAAAAACCTTAACCTTTTCAGTGAAATCATAAAAGCGCAAGATGACAGGGCGTTCATTGCCAGCATCTTTCCTGCCAACACGATGGATGCGTTTTATGGATCTGACCTGGACTTCCAATTTGCTTCTCAAGAAATTGTTTTCTACTTTTTTTGAAGCTCGGAGGCACTCTCGTTATTTTCCTCTTTCAATCCAAAGGTCACAATATTATTGCTACGGCTTCTATTTTCCAGGGCATCCAATCTTTTAGTGATTTGGAACAATTCCTTATGCATCACCACTACAGATTCCTCACATTTCTGCACTTTTTCATTACATAGCTTTAGCGACGCTAATGTGTCTTCTATTTCAGAGAGCCTGAACTGAACACCCTCAAATCCACATTGCAAAGCAGTTTGGGTAGCCTTAATTTCCGTGACAGTGCTCAGAATTTGATCCAGTTTCTGTTCATCAGGCACAGGGTTCTCCTCCACATCGCCACTTAGCTTCAACAGCATGCAAAGCACTCGCGATTACTCATGGCAGCAACAAAAAATACACTGTGGGATCGGCAGCACGACAAGGCAGGCACAATCGCTTCTAAGGCAACTTGTGAATGACCATTTGTCCCTAACCTGTGCAAAGAAAAGTACGAAGTTCAGCATCATGCGTCTAACGGTGCCGCCGAGCCCACTGAAGAGATCTGCTGTCCGTCCAGTCTTTTTAGGCCGTTCCTACGAAGTCTCGGATGTTGCCGCTGCGCCAAACGATGTGTCCAAACGAGGTAACGGCGATAGTCCTTCCATGCGGTTTCCATCTGAGTGCACCGATATAAGCGACCCAAACACTCCCGAATGCGAACTTGGTTGCCGATGTCGCGTCACCGACGTCACAAAAGACAGATGGCCCGGGGACACACGGAAGTCGCCACAGCCCGATCCACTGCATTCCAGTAGCGCCTGTGCAAAGAAAAGTACAGTCGAGCGCGATTTGAAGGTTATCGCGCGAGCGCCGACCGGGTACATGAACAGCGCCATGGCCCAGAATTCTCTGCCGAGGCGAGGGAGGTATCAAGCCAGCTTGCCTCACTCTTTTTGCTGTTCCTTTGTTAGCCGTCACTCCCTGCTGGGACATCACTTTCATTTTTTTCGTTTGGTTCTACGAACAGGCAGTTATAGTTATGAGCGCGACGTATTCTTCGGTATTATCTGAAATTGGACACTTTATCGCAACAAATGGAAAGCTTAGAACAAAGCGAAAGGGCGGTGAGTATGTCGCGGGGGTGATGGTTGTTGCATGGAACAGCGAACGAGGGAGAGAAGAGTGCGAAATCATGATTTTTCCTGTTCCAAACCCGGCCGCCAGGTGCCTGGAGTGCAAGGCTGGTCGACGCTCGCGCGATAACCTTCAAATCGCGCTCGACTGTACGAAGTTCAGCATCGTGCGTCTAACGGTGCCGCCGAGCCAGTCACAGCACCATATGACTCCTCGGGTGGTCGCACTTACGAACTGTCCAGACAGATAATTCGAAAGCGTCGCAGTGCTCTCTGAAATGCCTCATCTCGCGCAGATAAGCCGCTTGAGTTAGCAGACCGCCATTGCTTCGCTTGGCAACCTCACGGATCAATGGTTTCTCTGCGAGAGCAAAGCGTTTGCGACGGGAAGACAGATAGTGCCCTCGTGCGGCTGTAAATTTGCGCTTCCATTTTCATCCTTCAAAAGGTTGCGCGGCTCAAAACTACTCTTATGGCGTCGTTTCAGTACTTTCTGTAATTACAGCAAGATGTCTCAGCTTACATCACCACCCAGAGTAATTTTGTACGAAACTGCGGTGAGTTGACAGCCTCCTGTACTCCACATCAAATTCGCCGCTTTATGCACTCGCCTAACGTGGCGCCCAACTTCTGCCATTTTCGTCAATGACAGCACATTGTTTATGTCATGAAACTTCATTTTGTCATAACAGTCTGATGTGTATGCATGACGTATTTCTCGCTGCACAACGTGAACCAGTCAGATTACAGGAATAGTACCTTTTATCTCATCCGTAATACAAGCATAAGTGTTTTCCTCCCAATCATCTATACAGTTTTTTTTTCCGTCCGCAGTTACTGATATCTACTATTCAGTCGGCGTGAATAGCTCTGCTAAAGATGTGTCTGCAACTTAACGTCATTTTGACGGCACTGCAAGAAGCCATTTCGACAGCTCAAAATTTTGCGCCACAAGATTGAAACACATGACCATTCTGAGAACCAATCAAACAATAAGGCGGCGAACAGCGGCCATGTGCTGAAAAGATCCCGAAACAGGTGACAAGCTTCTGGGCAGCACGAACAAACGAACCGTACTCGGGGGTCGCACGCTTCCCTGTGTACTGAAATTTAAGAAATTGAAGATGCGATATCCAAGCATCTTACAGATACTTAGATAAATTGTCATTGTTTAGCACACGATATCGTATGCAGGAACACGAAAAGTACTCTGACTGCTCAAGGAATCTACTCAAAATGACCGCCGACTAAGGAGCTGTACTGACGCTGCGATCAACAATACAATTCAACACGCATATGCACAAAGACGGGATGGGGTTGAGTACAATTTGCAGGCATTTCGATTTTAATACATGAGCAAGAGCTATAAATTGATCGCGTTTTCGCTTACAGTGACTAGAGTCAGCGTCAAATGCAAAATGACCAAAATGAACGGCGCACAGCACGACACCTGTTTCGGATGACTAGATCATAAGTGGTGAAATCTGAGATATAGTGCAGTTGAGTTTTCTTATTTGAAAGGCGCGATAAAATATTTCTAAGTAACAAACAACCCGTTTGGATTTTTGTTCAGGAGGGAATAATTCTGCGTTTTCGTGCTCGCGTTGCTGCCATCCTGTTCGTGTTTTTTTTTTATTCGGCATTTTTATCTTTTTTATTCGCGAGTGGCGCCCCCCTGTATTAGTTTCACCAGACTCACTGCGGTTCCAGGCGCAAGGCTCAGACCATTTTATAATCACCCACAGGTCGGCGGACGCACACATGTATCGACTCTCTCGGGCTCATTCACGCTCAGATCATGATCTGAGTCTTGATTAAGTCCGGACTCAAATTCAGATCGCATTGGCCCTAAATGGTAAGCTTTCGACGATGTGTATAACTAACAGAAATCGAGTAGCAGTCACCGCATCCCATAAATAGAGACAGAGTACACAAACTCCGAGAAGGGATCTTTCGTTTCCCGCAATCTTCACTAACGTACGCAGTTATCTTCAGAGGAGATTAGGATCGTTTCTAACATCATCGCATCAACACAAGGCAACTTGCTTATTCTAACAGAAAACTGGCTACAAAATGACGTTAGTGATATCAAAGTTCTGGCGCAACTTGTCTGACATCAAAGTTCACCCAAGTGACCGTGAATTATCAAAGAGCGGTGGTGTTCTCATAGCAGATCGTCAGCAAATTTTATGTTTTGTTGTAAACGTCTAATTTAAGATCGGAATAATTTAGTTACTGTATCGCTCATAACCAATTCAAGTGTTAGCATTTGCATTGAACTCCTGTAATGGCCGATTACAATGAATATAGGGCTATTCTTCGCAACGACCTGGCGTTGGCGCGTCGTGCGTTAAAAATGTTGAGCGAGGACGAAGGCCGAACAGGTGCTGGACCAGGGAAGAATGATTGAGTCACGTTATGCTACCGACTGCCTACGGTCTCGCGAGCTTGTTCTGCGGAGGCCGCAGAGTGCCTGGGGCAGAGAATTGCCACGTTCTGCAGAATCGCCGATGCAGAGGAAAGCCATGAGCTCGTGGATCACAAGCCCACCGCAGGCATCAACTTGGCCGAGTTGCAAGGCTCTTCCGCATGCCTGCCAACTCTGCTGACGTCCCCGGGAGACTCCTGATTTTTTACCGAACTTTCTGGTTGTACGACCACTGTCCTATATCTCCCGATAAGTCTCCTCTGCCCGCGCAAGTACGGTTCACATAGTTTAAGCAAAGCTGAGTTTTGGTACAGTTGGCAGGCCATGATTTACAGGGAGGTTTAGCGCGAGCAGACGAGCGACCGTCCTGTGTCACTCTCTTATCCTTGTCTCTCTCGCTCTAAGCCTCCCTGTAAATCGTGGTTTACATAAAACCGGCACCACGAAATCAGCAGCTTCGTCGTAATCACCAGCATCAATGTCTTTGGCGTTTCCAAGGATAAAATCAGGCGGAATGAGTAGGAGAATCTCAACGGACCACAGATCACAGAGCTGACGAGCGCCTGAACGGCACGAGCCCAGTATGCGAGTTCCATTTCATGCCATCCACCTTATGTGCTCGATGATTAGGTGCACATCGTACAAGAAAAAAATGAAGTAATGAGGATAACAAAGAGTAGAGGCTAACAAAATACTGTGAACGAGAAGGCCTCCTTTATCCGTTCAATCAGTTGTATGGCTTTATCAATATGATCGAGGATCTCACCACGAACTGAATGGACGCTTCTGTCAGGGCGAGCTACACTCCGACAGCATAACGGATATGCTAGTTGGCAGCTGTTCAGAGCAGACTTTCCCTAGAAATCGTTTGTCAAGGTCACCGCTCCGATTCTCACAGCTGAAATAATGACGTTTTATGGCGTCACTCGTCATTTAGACGTGAAGGGACTTTGACTTAACAGTGAGCGACAGAGGGTCCGGCTAGCTCTGTCCATAGAGCATGAGACTTAACCTCAGGGTCATGGGTTCAGGCCCCACATTGGGCGCCAGATGAAGGCCTCGCCTTCAAAAAGCCGGTCCGCGAGCCATGGTCTCGACTGAAGAGTGACAAATCCAGTCTCTTAATAACCCCGCTTTATTCCGGATAAACGAAAATGCATTAAAAAGAAAGGAAACAACATCAGGCGCTACTGCGCTGAAAACATGCTGTTCATGCGCGCGACAATAGAACAGCGAAGAAAAGCGGGAAATATGTCAGGGCTTTACCGCGGCGAGACAAAACACACTGCGGAGCGAATAGGGCGAGCAATAAGGCCAAAGCGCTCACGGCGGAACAAGAAGCATTGCTCCTCGCGTTACAGCAACTCACGCGAATACGCCCAGGCTGTTTCTGCAGGCACTCCTTCCACCTTCGTGACGCCGGTCTGCTTTCCGTAGTCCCTGCACACCCCGCTGGCCCATGACGCTCGCTGCTTGCCCCGCCGGGGCGAAAAAAGGCCTCGCGCCTTGCTTCGACGCGCGTATCTGCCCGCGTCTTTTGCCGCTAACATCCCGCCCCCAAGATTATCTGCTCACTCATGCGCACTCGCGCTGCTCGCGCAAACACAACACAAATAGGAAAACGCGCGCGCGGTTTAAAACACCTAAAGAGGCTGCGGAGCCCCACAACGGCTAATCTAAGACCGGAATAATTAAGTTACTGTGTCATTCATAACCAATAGCACTGTTACTGGGAGTCGGCGTCCCCATTCCACCCATGACTTTTCTAACGAGCAAAATAACAACCTAATCTAACCCACAGCAAGCTACCCCAAGTGCCTCTATCCTCCTTTTCGGGGATTTTAACTTCCCAAACATAGAATGGCGTAATCTTCCACCTGCATCAATAGTAGGTTCCGCAAAAGGCAACTTTATTGTAATACATTTCAACGGTAATTTATCAAAATTGCTTTCAGAACCAACGCGCACCTTATCGCAATCTAAAATCATTCTTGACTTTATTTTGGCTAGTAAACCCGATGCCGTCTCATTCATTACTTACCTTCAGAGAATTATAGACCAAAATGTCATTCCAGCCGCCTTCTTTTTTCTTGTAATACCAAATATGACCTTGAAGAAGACTGTAACACTTTAAGAAAATAGTCATTAAGGGGCGATAAATCAAGAACTTAAGACCTAATTTCCTGCATAACAAGCTACATATGACATTCAATCGACACATGATAACTGGGCAATCTTTAAAAATAAATAAATGATTCACCTGATAAACATATACCAACCGTCAACATTCGTACAAGTAACCAAAAACCATGCTTTACTGATTCTTTAAAAAAAATTCGAAAAATAAGCGCCTCTATTGGTAAGATAGCGGCAACACAATTTGATAGCAAAACTATATATTAGGTAGTTCAAGATGAATATTTGACTGTCATTCGCAGCGTAAAACGTCCTTTTTATAATACTACACTTCCAAATTTGTTGCGTACTAACCCAAAACTGTTTTGGCAAGTAATACACTCTAACCCAAAATACGCACTTACCCTCACCAATGACACAAGCGTTGAATGTGCTGGCACATTTAATTTCGCATTTTCCTCAGTATTCTCGAATGAAATCAAAAGGCCCTTTCTTTTTCTTTTTTCTTTTTGCATTATGAAAGGTGTCATACTAGGCATCGCAGCTTATGAAGACGGAATTTCATCCATAACTCTGAAGACTGCACTATCATCATCGTGTGGCATGAAGGTATGAACTATAAAATTCCAAGAAACACAAGACACACGTCTGCTTATTGCCTGTCATTACTGTTCTCAGTCACTTTCTTCACTACCTTTCCGGATGATTGGTAAGTGGCATAGGTCATTCAAATCTACAAGAAAGACAAATAAAGCTCTACATTAAATTAGCGAACTATCTCGCTAACAAGCGTGTCATGCAGAATCATAATACACGTCGTCTACTGTCAAATTATTTTTTTCTTAGATGGTAACAACTATATTAACCCGTCGCAGCATAAGTTTCGCATAGCTTTCTCCTGTGAAACCCAATTAACTATTTTCTTCATGACTTGCGTCTTAACCTGGTCATCGATGTGCGAATCGGTGCTATCTATTTTGGATTTAGAGAAAGCATTTGATAAAGTGCCTAACTACCGCTTACAACTAAAAGTTCAACGAATAAACCTGGATCCTAATGTTCTGATGTGGATACGGGAATTTTGTATATTCGTACGCAAATGGTTTCGGTCAACAATAATTTGTGTAGCCCCCTCCCAGTAACTTCCGGTATGCTGCAAGTATCTGCTCTTGGCTTCCTGTTATTTCATATATTTTAATGATTCACTTTAATATGTCTCCTCTAATATACGCATATTTGCGGACGACTGTGTCACCGCACTATCTATAACGCATCGCACCATTCTGCTCTCTAGAACTTGTTTAAGAACGATTCAGAATGGTGCAATATTACACTAATGACCGTAATCACCAGCAAATTCACTTGCCTGTCCTTCTCGCACCATCGCGCTCCCTATTTCTTTCCTTACGCAACTGTTAACCCCCCGCTTGAACAGGTACATTCTTGTAAATGCTTACGTGTAACCCTATTCATGATTTGTCTTGGGACGCACATGTTGTCGTAATCGTTGTTGTCGTCGTGTCTGCGTTGGCATAATTTGGTCACAGAATAAAACTCCGGTGAAACTTCATAAACTGATTTAATGGCTACATGGAAGAAACATTACAGAAATTCCAACTGACGACCGTTTCGTTCGGCGTCTTTTAAGCTACTCCTTTCATGACGGTTGGCCGTGTTCCTCTCTACAGGCCTTCCTTTCTTTCCTTTTTCTTTAGGGGGTCCCCCGCTTGCGTGGGCCCTTAGAACCTGGCAGTGGCGGCGCACGTTCGGCGGTGTCGGTAACAGAGGAATCCTCCTTGCGTCTCCGGTGCTGGCCCGCAGCCGCCTCGTAGGCTGGAAATTCAGGGCAGGCGGGCGTCCGCGTCTGGTTAGGCCGCCAGCGCGTACACATGCCCAGGCCTGAAACCTTCTATCCGTGGCATGGACGCGGTTCAGCCCATCGCTGTTCCCTTTGGACTTCCAGGAACCTGTTCTGCCGACACGTGGTGCAGGCCCGCCGAGTTTGGTGAGAATTATGGCCCCGGTTGTGTCTTCGACAGCGCTAGTGGAGCGGGAGGGACGCTTTGAGGGGCGACGAGCCGCTGGTCTACTTGCTGGCAGTGGCAAGGAGCAGCCGTGCCACTGCCATACGTCAGTAACATTATATCATACGTCAGTAACGTCAGGACATACGTCAGTAACATTATATCAACATCTAACAAAAACTCAGAGAATTTGTGGAATGCACCGCCGTGTTCAAAACTACTGGCTTATAATTCATTTGTTAGGCCAAAAATTTAAAATGCATGCGACCCATCCGGAGCCCAATCAAGCATATCTCGTCAAAAATAATTGGTTAAAGATTGCGCTGTTACATTGATTCATGCATCATACTCATAGAAAATCAGGTTTTGATCCCTAAAAAGAGAATCCGGTGTATCGACACTTTTATGTCGACATCGCATTTCCAGCATTTTATTGTGTCACGTTTTTTTTTTTCATCACTTAATCAAGCCCCATTAATCACAGCAGCAGCAGGCATATCTTAACGAACCAGTCATCCACTTCACATTGCGAACCTACACGCCGGACGACCGCATTTACTGCTTCGTTTTTCATTCGAACCACCATAGACTGGAACGGCCTCCTCCACAAAATTGCTACACGAAATCCACGAAAATGACCATCTTCGTTTTCGCAACTTTTGTCTGACCATTGTTCACAGTAACTAATTACCATGATCACTAGTGTTTGTATAAGAACCTACGCCTTATGTAATGCCTCTATGTATTAATTAAGGTAATAAACGGAACTGAAGTCAGGTGAAAATAGCAGGAGAGTTCTGCTTCTTTGTTTTAAGCATGAAAATGTAAAGCACCTGCTTAGAACTCATTCGAAGTCAAAAAAATGCTACAACAATAATGCTCCCTGTGTTTTTACGGTCTCCTTGGAATGAGCTCGCACTGAAGTGATTGTTATTATTGGTACTTGTAAAATCTCGCTTCCACTTGGGAAATTGGACTTCCTGAAAAATACCAACAAACCCTAAATCCGCAATGATAGGTCGATATAACTGACGTAAAAATACAGAGTGCGCCACTTTCCGTATATCTGCTTCTATTTACCAAGATCGGGATTATTTGGCCACTGTTCGAGGCATTTGAGTCATCTGCTTTTCTCGTTTTTATTTTTGTTTCATAATTCACATGCCGGGTTTTGCTAAGTACATATTGCTGCTTAGGAGGAGGAGAGCCGTGGACTGTTTTCTTTTAAACCCAAAGCTCTCCTTCACGACCAAAGTGGCAAAAGCTGTGCTATCTCGGAAGCCTGATCTTTATTTAACCTTCTGAGCATAGCATAGGAACAACGTATCTTAAACCAAGGTTAGTGTTGTGCACACATATTTGAGGAGAGAAATGGGGGCGGGGCACGTGCAGCATACACCTAAATCTAGAAAAGGCCATCGAAATCATGCAGTCCGCAAGGGCGAATAAGCCACCGCAGAAGCCGAAAGGAAATCGGTTGGCGCCAGTAAGCAAAGTGACCAACAACCGTCCTCGCTCCTGTCCATTCCGTCGTTGAGTGAACACCTATAACGCGCGTTAATGGTCGGCGCGGGCAACCACTCCGACTGCAACCACTTTGCTCGAGGACGGGGAATGCTGCGAAGGAAAGAGAAGGGAGTTGTTTTGAAGTTGATTACCCCAGTTTCTCGGCCGGTTTTCAGTCGTACACCCTTCTTTTCTGTCTCTACCGCCACATTTGGTGATGCGCGTCGTAGAATAATAGGGTCGCTAGAAACTATGAAAAAAAAAACTTAGTCCTAAGCTTAATGTACCTACTACGCTGTCGCATTCTACTGGAGAGCAAAGTTTCTGCGCAGTGGCAACAAAGGCGTCACATGCGCATCGCCGTCTTCCGGATCTTTCAGGGTGTCTCCTAAGCAGAGGTGGACAACCTCTTGAGGTTTCGGCCTCATGAGATGGACCTGAACCTCAAAATGACCTCAACCTCACGGAGTGAGGTGAGGTTGAGGTGAGGTCGAGATGAGGTCGGTGACAGCTAGAAATTTTTTGTGTGAGGTCACCAAATTGAACCTCAAACTCACGCGTGAGTTTGAGGTTGAGTGAGGTCGTCATTGTGTGACGTCGAAATAGTGAGGTCCAGGCTTTTGGCTGTTGCCGCGGCTGTCTTCGAAGAGCGCCCCTTTTGACGCGGAGCTCGAGCATACTGCCGCGGTGTGCCCGCCGACTCTCGGTGTTTGGTTACCCCCCAATCGGACGACCGAATGCCGCAGCCCCTGCCCAGCTTTCGGCATTCCACCGTAATGTCCGAAGCCCGAGTACGCTTCCCTCTGGTCTACTAGGAAGGAGATTTTTTTTTTACTTCACGAACTCCTCATGCCCCCCGCCTGCCACCCCCGTTTCCTCTGACTTGTTTGTGCCGATGCTCGCCGCAGGCTCAAACACCCAGGAGAGCGGAAAGACATAACTCACGTTGACCAGCGGTGCTTTTGTCCGATGCCGCAAGGAAACCAGCAAACTAAAAAGTGAAGCAAATTATCTTTGCGCAGACGGCGCGGACCAGAACTGTGTCTTGTGCATTCCCGTTTCCAGGCGATAACGTCACGGCTGCTGCCTTAAATTCGATAAAGGACCCCGCTGTACATTGCACCGAAACTTAACAGGAAATGGTGCAGCGAAATTGTTAGAGGACGTGATACTGACAGATAAAAAAAAATAACATGAACAAATCAGAAAAACCGGCACACTACCATCTGTGCATTTTATCGAAGTCCTCCCTTTCGAATTGTACGTTATAGTTTTATATTCCTGTCCTGTAAATTTATATTCTTGTATTCTCACGAAGAACCTCTCTTTGGTCTTGTGCTGCTTGTTTCTTCTAACAGATTTAAAGGTGATGGTGCTAGTGTAGCGGTAAAACATGCAACAGGATGAAATGGATGGCACAGCTTATAAGACGCAACTGGTAAACAGGAAAAAGCCTGCGCATGTTAACCATATGCTGAGATAGAAGAGACAAAAAATATATGGGGGCTGTATGCAGTACAGCGCAATGAAAAAAAAAATGATTTCGCTCCGCTAGGGCCTTTTATTTCTCTCTCAAATTCTAGTGAAATCAAGCAATGCAGGGGGAAGGAGGAGACTAAGGGATTCTTAACTTATTCAGGCGCAGAAAACGAAATTTGAAAAGCGTACTCCTACATGTTTTTATGAGCTAAAAAGTATTGAGATGGTTTCCGGCTCGACATTTTGGTGTCTAGACGGACGAATTGGTGTGGCGAAGTGAACATGCCTGTTTTGTGCTCCAGTCTGCTCGAGACGCACAAATCAATAGGGTGAAAATTGTTGTGGCCAGATGTCGGAATAATTCTTTCAGGTATTTGTTTTTTTCTTTAAAAATCAATTTAGATGTACGTGATATGAAGCCAATTACATGCTAGCACTGAGGAATGCAGTATTAAGTCGATGTCTCATACCTTTCATACGCTCTGGGAAGAGCAGTTCTCTCCTGTTTTTATTGTGCGATATTGGTTATTACTTTCGGCAACATGGTATTTATTTATATATATATTTTCTTGTATGTCAATTAAGTTCGTACACTGCCGAAAAGAGAACAGGCTTCTTCCCTCACATTAGGCTCTTTCTTTGGCATCTTTTCAGAGGCGCATAGCACAACCCTCCTTTCCACATACCCTTGCGGTCATTTAGTTTTTTCTTTTTCTTTTGCAAGTATTGGAAAGCGCGATCTACTCTCTGAATGCGGAGCTGGCACACATACGCCACTACCTTTTGGTGTGTATTGGTGACAGTTCGGCATTCACCGCATGAGCAAAACCAGATGCCTACAGACGGAGGGTGAAGGGAAGAGCGCGTGCACAGCGGGGGGCGCGGTCCCTCCGGGCTGCTTGCTCGTCTCCTTTCTGTTTTTCTTGTCTTTATTTTACGTTTATGTGCTGTAAATATACGACACTAACGGGGAAACGGTTTCTCTACATTCACCTAAGGTGCATGCGGGGAAGCTGCTTCGGAGACACCACCGTTCAATTGATTAGTTCAGTCGTCGAAGGAAAACAAGTGAGTACCAGAAAGAAGCTCGTCTCAGAATTGTTGGCGAAATGGCATCCAGTATTCGGTTCGGACGTACACGTATTTATATCGTGTGTACGTGTTTTTTTTTAGGTGGTTGCGAGTTGGACATTTTGCTCCGGCGAAATTTGACGGACGAGCCGATGTTCGCGGAAGCAAAGCGGTTCACGTTTGGCATGGAAGCAGCACGATAGAGCACATGGCTAACGATCGTCGTCTTCACGTTATCCAGGTTTTGGCTTGGCTTCTACCATGCCTGGCCAGAAGTGCACCGGACCCGTACGTCGCTACCTGCCTGCAGCCATGCCGTGTTCAGGTGTGCGACCTTTCTTCGAACCCAGGCGCTGCCTTCGTTGGATCGGAATCCTTGTTCATCGGTTCAGCCGCATCAACAGGAACATCATCCACGCCTGCATTAAAAGCCAACAGCCAGCCGCGACACGTCAGTGGGCATGGAAGCAGCACGATAGAGCACATGGCTAACGATCGTCGTCTTCACTTTATCCAGGTTGGTCAATCGTGTTCTCTACATGCTAGGAAAACATCAAATCGTTTTTACTGCTGCTTCCGTGCCCACAAGTGCTCTATGACGTGTGTTGTGACTGCAAGGAGGTGTTGCTTATGTTGTTGCTATGTTCGGGTGACGTTGAGCTAAACCCCGGGCCTAATCGCAAGCAAACTACAGAGCGGCAGACCCAAGTAGCTGATGAAGACGGCACGTCGTGCGCCCATCGTCATAATGAAGTCATGGCTGCGTTGTCCTTTATTAAAACCGCCTGTGAGGCGTCAGCGGAGGCCCAAGCCATGTTGACGCAGGCTGTTAATGACGTAAAAGCCAATCAGGAATGTTTAGCAAAGCGGCTGTCTAATATTGATACTCGACTCGCTTCTGTTGAAACAAAAGTCAGCATGGTTTGTAGTCTCGAAGGAGAACTTCTGTTAACAAACGACACCATTAATGACTTGACGCAACAGAATAATGAGCTTCTTTCCCGCATCAATCATCTGGAAGACAGATCTCGCAGAAATAATTTAATATTTTATGGCGTCCCCGATAGCAATGAAACGTGGAATGACACAGAAAAAAACGTTATTAGTTTGCTTTCATCCAGTTTTGGGTCAGAATTTAAACCAGACAAAATAGAACGAGCCCACCGCCTTGGTGGCCCTTTTGTTCAAGAAAAATGCCGACCAGTGATAATAAAATTTTCGCACTTTAAAGCGAAAGAAGAAATGATGTCACATCGTGATTAGCTGAAAACAAATGACATTTCAGTTTCTGAAGACTACTGCGCAGCAACTAGGCTCGCTCGCAAAAGGTTAACTGCTTTCGCAAAATCTTTGCCTGGTTCACCATCCTTTAGGCTTCGCTACGACAAACTAACTGTAAATAAAAGGCAATATGTTTATGACCCTAGAACAGACAGTTTCATTGAGCTGCCCCGGCTGCGTTATCATTCTCCTTCTCGTAGCAGCCCATCCGATGATTCATCTGCACGCGCTCGACCCTCTACATCCAATGCTGCTCGCGCATGCGCGATGGGAGACATTTCGAATTCAAGTCCCACGCGTAATGTTTCATAATACTTAGCCAGGGGTAGTGGTCATCGGCGCCCTATATCAGTCCTTTATACTAATATCCGGAGCATTTTAGGCAAAAGAGATGATATCAGCGCAGCTATCCGTGCGATGCCGACCTGGTGGCGCTCACTGAAACTTGGTTAAGTGCTCGTGTAAGCGACAGCGAAATTTTTACTCACGCCAAGCCTTTCAATGTCTATCGTTGTGACAGAGATGGAAGACAAGGGGGTGGAACCCTGCTCGCAGTCTATACTAACCTAACATCGTTCAGAATTAATGTTTCATGCAACATAGAATCTGTCTGGTGCGGCGTCATTTTAAACAACAGAGTACACATCATTGGCGTCTGTTATCGTCCACCTAATGCAGACATCACATTCGTGAATGAATTGCATGACGCGGTTAACACCGTCGTCCTTCGTTATCCAGCATCCCCGGTATTTCTTCTAGGCGATTTCAATTATCCATCAATAAACTGGACATCGACACCGCCTACCTGCACACCATATTCTTCGAATTGTCAAGCTTTTCTCGATATGTGCTCCCTTTTCAATTTTGATCAGGTTGTTGATGGCCCAACGCGTGTTATCGGCAGTTCTGCTAACATTCTTGACCTGATCCTCACCACTAACCTTGATATGATAGGCCCAATAATTTTCATGCCGGGACTCAGTGATTATTCTTTACTTCATTTCGACCTAAACTTTACCGCGTCTTCAGCTACGAAAAAACGCAAGATTATATTTGATTACAAAAAGGCAAACTTTGAAGAGATAAATAGAGAACTTTCGCTCTTCCTTGACAACTATCTTAGTGGTTTTGAACATCGTTCTGTCCAAGAGAACTGGGACCTGTTCGTCAATAAAATTTCATATCTAAGTGAGGCTTACATTCCCAAGAAAATACTAACAGTACATAGACATTCGCCATGGTGAAATCCGTACTTAAATCGACTGTCGAACAGAAAAAAACGCTTATTTCGGGCAGCAAAACTGCAGCAGACTGCGTCACGCTGGCAAGCATACACAAATGCATCTCACACCTACTCTCAAGCTGTCGCTTCTGCAAAATCTACTTTTTTGAAATACACTCTACCATCCTTGCTCACTAATAACCCTAGCAAATTTTGGAACATCGTAACTAACTCCCAGAGCAACTCAGAGATTTCTTTACTTGACCAGAACGACTTACCTGTGCCTAGCAAGGAGTGCGCATCGACTTTAAACAATATGTTCACACTGAACTTTTCATCTGCAACTAATCTTCAATTGCCTACACATTCGTTTTCGGGCTATACGATTACGCATCCAATATCAATAGATGCCGACGGGATTGCAAAGCTAATTGAAACACTAAAACCTTCATGTTCCTCAGGTGTTGACAATATAAATGCAAGATTCCTTAAAGAAACAAACATGTACTCCTCTGTCCTTTTGGCAAAAATATTTCAACAATCTTTAGATACTGGCGCTATTCCTGTACATTGGAAGCAGGCGAAGGTGATTCCACTTCATAAATCCGGTAACAAGCAATCTCCCCTTAATTATCGCCCCATATCTCTTACTAGCATACCATGTAAAATTCTTGAACATGTCATTTGCTCGCACCTAGCTAGTTTTCTTGACTCGAACCTTTTTTTCAAACCAGCGCAACATGGCTTCAGGAAATCATACTCATGCGAGACACAGCTACTTTGTTTCACAAACTCCATGCTAACCCTTATTGACAACCGTTCCTTGGCTGATTGTATCTTCTTGGATTTTTCTAAGGCCTTTGACAAAATAAACCATCATCTTTTACTACTTAAACTCGAGTGTCTTAATATTGACAGACATCTTCTTACCTGGGTCGAAGTTTTCCTCATCGGTCGATCACAGCATGTCTTTGCTAACAACAATAATTCACCGTCAACACCTGTTACGTCAGGTGTACCACAAGGGTTCGTTTTGGGCCCTCTTCTTTTTTTAGTTTATATTAATGACCTTCCTAACTGTGTGACTTCCCCTATTCACTTATTTGCCGATGACTGTGTTATTTATCGCGAGATTGCTGAACCCGCCGATGTTTCTGCTATACAATCTGACCTCAATAATATAACTAAATGGTGCAGCACATGGTGTATGGACCTAAATGTTAAAAAATGTAAAGCTATGCGAGTGTCGCGCAGTAATTTCCCCCCTGCTTGCTATGTATTGAATAACACTCCTTTAGATACTGTAACTTCGTACAAATATTTGGGTGTGCATATTACTAATGACCTCAGCTGGAAGCAACATTACATTATTGATTACATTATTAACAACAGTAACCGCATGCTTGGGTATTTGCGCCGTAACTTTTCGAAGGCACCTGTTTCGACTAAAATGACTATGTACAAAGCATTGGTACGTTCAAAGATTGAATATGCTTCTGCAATCTGGGATCCCGGTTTCACGAACTTGAAATCCTCACTTGAGATGGTTCAAAATAATTCACCGCGTTTCATTTTTTCCAATTACAGTCGCACTAGCAGCATAACTTCAATGAAACTAACGTTATCTTTGCCATCTCTCGAGCTTAGAAGGAAAATTTCACGTCTTAGCCTTTTTCACAAAATTTATCATCATAACGAATTGAGGCATACTTTCATTTCGCAGCCATCGTATCGCTCCTCCCGCGTTGATCATGCTTACAAAGTAAATGTCATAACTTGCAATACTAATGCCCTTTTTCATTCCTTTCTACCTCGTACGTCAGTAGAGTGGAATCGCCTTCCGCCCGATATCGCATTAATCCAAGATCACGATTCATTTCACTCATCACTGATGCAATATCTTGAAGCTGATCCGTGACACTTTTTTCCCCCCTGACTATTATCTTATTTCCGTTTTTAGTTTTTCATGCTTGTTTGCTCCCAGTGCTGTTGTTCTTTTCGCTGTATAATGCTGTTCTCTCACCGCTTATGATTGTTTTCAATTTATTCCGCTTGTATAACTTTCTTTATTGTAAGATTGTTTTCGTTGTTCTGTATTCCCTTGTTCGTTTAGCCTTTGTTATGTTTTGTTCATTTAGTGTTCTATGCTTTCTATCATATATAATGTACCACTCCCCTCTGTAATGCGTATGCGCTTGAGGGTAATAAAATGAAATGAAATGAAATGAAATGAAACCCTTTTTCCTAGCAGTTCCGACAGTTGTAATTTTTTAATGTAAGCGTGGTGTTCAAAGTAGCAATTTCGCCAATTCTTGCAATACGCCACGGGATCACAGAATCATAAACTAACCCCCAGGAGTGGCAGGTTTGGACCTCATAACATAAACAGCATTCCTCTTAGAAATTTTCTGAAGGTTTATTCGGCGTTGACTTAGTTTTATGATTAATTGGTGTTTTCCTGTCTTTTCCTCTTTTTTTTTGTTTTGTTGGGGATTTAGTCTTCACTAGTCATTTCATGAGTGGCTGTTATGGAAAACTTGTGCCCCGTTAATATGACATCCGTTTATATGGAGGACCCGAATAATGGACAATTTTTCTAGGGCCGAAGATTTTTCAAAGTTTTTATGTCACGTTAATATAGAAACTCGCTCTCTGAACAATGTAGATGGGATGAATGCACACAGCCTATTCGGCCCATGTATTTTTGTTTTGTTAATATGGACATTGTTTGAAAAACGCAGGGGAGTCTGAACGCAAGTTTATGAAGGGTGCGCATGCCGGGAACCAATGCGACAGCCGATACGGTAGGATGCCTGAACGAGTCCTGTGGAGTTGGAAAGAACCAAATCGGGCGTGTCGTCGTTTTAGGAGGGAAGGGGGACGGGGGGGGGGGGGCAAGAGCGGAAAGGAAGGGAAGAGGAGGAGAAAGGTTGTGTGGTTGACAGGGATTGTACACAGCAAACCGAAGGTCAGCTGACTGAGAAAGACCCCAAAATGAGGCAACCGGGAGATTTATGGGTGCAGCGGCAGCGCCGCAACCAGTTGCCGCAGTCGGGAAAACAGCAACATGTGGTTGCAATAAATTCTGCTGAACGTGAACAGAAGAGAAGCCGGTAAAAACGTAAGAAAGAAACAATAAGAAGATAGACAAGCGCCGAAATTGGGGGTGGGAACTGAAGTTTTTCTAGCCCAGAACACAAAGCATGTTCTATGAAGCCGTTTCGGTCAGGGTAAAGACACACTAAGGAAGTAGAGCGACAAAAGAAACGCGACGACCACGCAAACAGGACCGGGCGTCCCGTCCTGGACGCCTGTCCTTCTCATGCTCCTGGTTTTCGTCACTGTTGCGCTGCCGAACTACCACATTTTGCACCACAGCGATCCGCATGTCGGCTTCGCCTTGAGTCAACGATGCGGCCTTGACAAGGTTTGAGCTCTTCGTAGTCGGCTAGCCGTCGTTTTAAACTGTACTTCAGCTTACAGTGTTTGTTTCATAGGAACACATACAAACGGCACAGGAAAGGGCTGTTTGATAGCCCTCTGTATAGTAGCTTGCCAACTAGACTCCCTCGCTTCCTTACAAAAACAGTACAAAGCAAGAAAGAGAATCAGAAGAATGGAAAATCAAGAAGTTTAACTAGGGAAAGTGAGTGCAAAGAAGCAGGAGCCTTTAACTCTCGACTTTAGACTGACTTTTGGCATAGTTGGAGTTAAGCGCAAACGAATGGAGCTGAACTTAGGCGCGAAGCGGGAAATCTGAATACAAGCGGCAAAAACAATCTCAGTCAGTCCAAGCCGTGAAAGACTGGACCCAAGTTCAACTAGGCCTCAGTCTCGCCAGGTTGACGGTATACCATCTATATACACTACCGGACTCCGATAAATGGCTCAACGTCGGCATCACAGCGTAAGCAACAGTCCGCACAGTCGAGCCGGGCATCCTGAATAGTGAAGTAGAATGGGCCTTAGCCAGCCTTGCTAAGAACAAAGCTAGCGGCATTGATGGCATTCCAGCTGAGTTGCTTCGAAACCTTAACCATGACGACGCTGTTAAAGTATTCATGATGGCAGCAAATTTGGACAACCCTGCAGTGGCCACAAGATTGGAGGAGGTCAGTTTACATTCCCATCCCAAAAAAAGGAAGTGCCAAAGATTGTTCCAACTACCGCACGATCGCGCTTATTTCGCATGCTAGCAAGGTGATGTTGAAAATCCTGCAAGGTAGGCTGCAGCAGTATGTGGATCGGGAGCTCCCGGACGTGCAAGCTGGGTGTCACAAGGGCAGAGGAACTAGAGACGAGATTGCCAACCTTCGCAGAAAAGTGGAAAAAGCAAGAGATTTCCAGAAACCCACCTACTTCTGCTTTATTGATTATGCGAAAGCGTTTGACTGCGTAGATCACAGCAGATTGTGGCAAGTTCTCTAAGAGATGGGAGTTCCAATTCACCTCATCTGTCTCCTCAGGAACCTGTATGGAGGGCAAGAGGCCACAGTCAGAACTGGGCATGGTCTTACTGATTGGTTTCCGATTAAGAAAGGAGTGAGACAAGGCTGCATACTGTCGCCCTGCCAATTTAACCTATATGCTGAGTGCATCACGAGGAAGGCCGGTCTGTACGAGTCTTCAGCTGGAGTGAAGATGCTGGAAAACGTATCAACAACCTCAGATATGCGGACGATACCACTTTAATGGCAGAAAGTGAAGTGGAACTCAAGAGACTTCTGATGCGCGTAAAAGAAGCGAGTGAGAAGTTTGGGCTTAAACCGAACAATAAAAAGACAAAGATCATGGCGTCTTGCCCTATCAAGTCCTAGAGCATCAAGGGGCAAGAAGTGGAATCTGTGACAGATTTTCTCTTCTTGAGCTCCAAGATTACCCCGGAAGGAGACTGCAGCCATGAAATTAGGAAACGCCTGCTTCTGGGAAAGAAAGCCATGGCTAGCCTTGACCGCCTAGTGAAGAGCAGAGACATTACACTGCCAACAAAGATCCGTATAACTCGTTTCAACAGCATGTTAAAACACCTGAGTCACACACTTTTTTCCATTCTTCCTCCTTACTCCATCAAAATGCAGGCGCTGAAACAGAAACCAAATGTGAGTGCATATGCTAAGCGTTTTTCTGTATTTATATCAACTACATCAACACCCGGTGACGTAACTGAAAGGGGCAGGGAGACCGATAAAATTGCATAAACCTGTGCGAGTTAGTAGTCAGAAATTACAGCAATAGAGTCTGAAACAAGGTTCTAAATTTCCATAGTTCTAGACAGGCAACGAAAAACAATCCTGTAAATACAGGGGCGAAAATATGACACACCAATTTTCAAACATTGACTATAGCACGATGACAGCACTCTGGCTAACTAAAAATACGACAATAAAAAACACAACTGGTCCTTCCGGAGAGAGTTAGAGTGATAGATTATGCTATATATTGTCAAGTGGAAGCATAATGCAAGGCAAAGCAAAATGAGCCAGCTCGAGATGATTTCTTGTAGATACGCTTGCACTGTATGTGTATTTCAACAGTCCAAAATGAGTGGCCAGATTGCACACTGATTCGAGATTGCTGGAAAGCTGTCTAAGCAGTTTCCTAAAATTAAGAGGGTGTTTAAGACTTACCAATGCTTTGTAGAGTCAGTTTCATAGGAACTGTTGCACAAGAATGGAATATAGACAGTCGAGCATGCAATGGGTTTTTAACCAAAGTATTTATGTACACGCATATGAAAATACGGATGTATGATAGGGTAAAACATACAATAGCTAGCAAGCACTTATTATTAGGAAGATTGTTTATGTAGGAGCTCACAGTTAAAACCGCTAGGAACCAAAGCAAGAACTGGGGGCGGAATCGGGTTTAGTAGTCCTGCTGGTCTGATCGGCGGCGTCTTGCGTCGTTGGCACTCACGACACGTCTTCACGTAGTGGGCAACTTCGGCAGGCAGTCGCGGCCAGTAGTACTTCTCCTGGATTCGATGCAACGTGCGCGCAAATCCGAGGTGGCCTGCTGTGGGCTCATCGTGCAACGCCTGCAGAATTTCCTGCCGGAGGTTTTTAGGCACTACAAGAAGCTGCGCGGTATTGTTGGCTGCGAAGTTCTTCACTAGGAGGCCATTGCTTAACGTGAACGATGATAAATATCGCAAACAAACAAAGATTACGGAACTGATACGCGGTCCAGAATCAGAGTGATAAGTCTGAATGCCGGCGGCTGTTAAACAACAACAAATACAGTTTTGAAGTTTCGCGGCAATATATTTGTCATTGTCCATGACCAATATGCCGCCTCTTTTATCTCCCGGTTTGATGACCACATCTTTCCGTCTGCTAAGCGCCTTCAATGCGTCACGTTCCTTTTTGCAAAGGTTTTACTTCCCTGGTCTCTAGTACTTATAAGCTCTGATTACGTCGTTCTGGACGGCACTAATGTACGGTACATGTGAGGACAGTTTTCCTCGCGGTTTTTTCCCCCTTTCCGCCCTTTTTTTACCCCGCTTCTTTGATACCCTCCACATCCCACTTCTCGTAAAAACCTTCTTCATGCTTGGCGCTCGCACCTTTTAGCGAAAACCTCAAAGTATTTCAGCATTCTACTGTCCCACATATTTTTTTTCTTTTCTTTCTTTGATGTTCATCTCTCGTCGCGAGTTGCTTACCGCTCTAAGCAGGCTCGAACTCTACTCGTAGATGTCACGTTCTTCAAACCAGCAATGTCCACCTGGTTGTCGCGTTTTTTTTTCATCCTGTCGGGCCGCGGGTCGGAGCAAGGGTGGGGAGGGTAACAGACGCAGCAGAGAAAAAGAACAAATCTTCAAAAACAAGGCCTTGACCATTGATAGTTGACCACTTCCCCCAAAAACCTCCTTCACGCTTGGCGCTACCATCTTTTAGTGAGAACGGAAAAAGATTTCTCACCATCTGCAGCAAACACGTTCCCCCACCTGTGATTTTTTTTCCCGAGGTTGTTCAGCGGCTGCCTGCATTCTATACAGATGACTCCCGGCAGCCGTTGCCTTGGGTGGATGAGCCTTTGGGACTAGCCTGCTCTCCGCACCTGTGTGTGTATGTGTGTGTTGTGCGTGCCCAGCTGGTTCACCTATATGTGCCCATATTATGTTTGTATCTCCTCTTGCCAACACTATAAGAAGACGAACAAGAATCATGTACCCTCAGTCTTGAGAAAGGCAGTGCTCCTGCCAAAACGTCGACTCCAAATAAACTTGGAAGCAGTATGAAGCATTTTTTCATAGATGTGGACGTCGTGTATAGACCCTATTCACTATCAGGTTTAGCAGGCGGCCGTTGTGGCAACCCTGTATTGAGGATACGCCATAGCATTGGGCTTTTCGAAACTCCTCCTCCTCCCTGCTCCCTCCCTGCGACCTCCCTGCTGCGCGCCGTTCATTTGTCGGACACATGAGACGCCGTTTGGAACGCTGTCCAACCAGAGCTCGGATTTCACCACCGCTGTACCCTGATTCGCCGTGGGCCCTCTCTCTCTTTCTTTCTCTCTCTTTGATCTTAGGTTGTTCGTGCCATGGTTGCCAGTAAAGCAGAAATGACGTCACGTGAATAAGCTCTATAGGCAAGTGGCTATTTATGTCTGTAGAAAGGTTGCATCGAGTATTGAGTAGGCGAGTTACACTTGTCACCAATCAAAACATGCAATGCTGAAACGTTATCCGGATTTTCACTCATATTTCGCATTTTGCTTTGGTTCCTAGCGGTTTTAACTGTGAGCTCCTACATAAACAATCTTCCTAATAATAAGTGCTTGCTAGCTATTGTATGTTTTACCCTATCATACATCCGTATTTTCATATGCGTGTACATAAATACTTTGGTTAAAAACCCATTGCATGCTAGACTGTCTATATTCCTTTCTTGTGCAACAGTTCCTATGAAACTGACTCTACAAAGCATTGGTAAGTCTTAAACACCCTCTTAGTTTTAGGAAACTGCTTAGACAGCTTTCCAGCAATCTCGAATCAGTGTGCAATCTGGCCACTCATTTTGGACTGTTGGAATACACATACAGTGCAAGCGTATCTACAAGAAATCATCTCGAGCTGCCTCATTTTGCTTTGCCTTGCATTATGCTTCCACTTGACAATATATAGCATAATCTATCACTCTAACTCTCTCCGGAAGGACCAGTTGTATTTTTTATTGTCGTATTTTTAGTTAGCCAGAGTGCTGTCATCGTGCTATAGTCAATGTTTGAAAATTGGTGTGTCATATTTTCGCCCCTGTATTTACAGGATTGTTTTTCGTTGCCTGTCTAGAACTATGGAAATTTAGAACCTTGTTTCAGACTCTATTGCTGTAATTTCTGACTACTAACTCGCACAGGTTTATGCAATTTTATCTGTCTCCCTGCCCCTTTCAGTTACGTCCCCGGGTGTTGATGTAGTTGATATAAATACAGAAAAACGCTTAGCATAAGCACTCACATTTGGTTTCTGTTTCAGCGCCTGCATTTTGATGGAGTAAGGAGGAAGAATGGAAAAAAGTGTGTGACTCAGGTGTTTTAACATGCTGTTGAAACGAGTTATACGGATCTTTGTTGGCAGTGTAATGTCTCTGCTCTTCACTAGGCGGTCAAGGCTAGCCATGGCTTTCTTTCCCAGAAGCAGACGTTTCCTAATTTCATGGCTGCAGTCTCCTTCCGGGGTAATCTTGGAGCTCAAGAAGAGAAAATCTGTCACAGATTCCACTTCTTGCCCCTTGATGCCCTAGGACTTGATAGGGCAAGACGCCATGATCTTTGTCTTTTTATTGTTCGGTTTAAGCCCAAACTTCTCACTCGCTTCTTTTACGCGCATCAGAAGTCTCTTGAGTTCCACTTCACTTTCTGCCATTAAAGTGGTATCGTCCGCATATCTGAGGTTGTTGATACGTTTTCCAGCATCTTCACTCCAGCTGAAGACTCGTACAGACCGGCCTTCCTCGTGATGCACTCAGCATATAGGTTAAATTGGCAGGGCGACAGTATGCAGCCTTGTCTCACTCCTTTCTTAATCGGAAACCAATCAGTAAGACCATGCCCAGTTCTGACTGTGGCCTCTTGCCCTTCATACAGGTTCCTGAGGAGACAGATGAGGTGAATTGGAACTCCCATCTCTTGGAGAACTTGCCACAATCTGCTGTGATCTACGCAGTCAAACGCTTTCGCATAATCAATAAAGCAGAAGTAGGTGGGTAACTTCATTACAGTCGTTTTCCGGCGACAAAACAAGATCTGCATTTGTGCAGTGATGCGCATGGCTGTTACGCTTTCATGACGTGAGTATTTTGAATATATGAATCGTAGTGCTTTCGACTGAATTGTTTCTAACTTTTCAATCAGGTACGCTTGATGGGGATCCCAGATTATGTTTGCATACTCAAGGATAGGTCGTACTAATATTTTATAGGCTGTTAACTTCACGTGCGGTGGAGCCATTGCTAGTCTGCTGCGAAGAAAACCAAGCTGCTTGAATGCGTTGCTACATATGTTCTCGATGTGTGCATGCCATTTAAGGTCTTGGGTTAGAGTGATCCCCAGGTATTTTGCTTTGGCTACGTGTGGTATCGGGGAGCCAGATAATGTGTAGTTGTAAAACAAAGGAATTTTTTTTCTTGTTATGTTTAAATGCGCCGTTTTCGATATGTTAATTTGCATGTCCCATGCTGCACACCAGTCAGAAATGTTTTTTAAAGAAGACTGAAGTTTCATTTGGTCACCAGAGCTGTTCACGGCTGTATAAATCACGCAGTCATCTGCAGAAAGTCTCATTGTCACTCCATGTTCGGCACACAAATAGATATCATTTACATATATGAGAAACAGCAGGGGCCCAAGAACGGAGCCCTGCGGGACCCCCGAGAGGACTTCAAGGTAATCTGAGTCGAAACCATTCATTGACATGAACTGTTTACGGTTGGAAAGATAGGCTTTCTATCCATGCTACTATTTTCAGATCAATACCTATCGTTATCAGTTTTAAAATAAATTTTTATGGTGAACACGATCGAAAGCTTCAGCGAAATTTATGAGGATTGTATCAGCCTGTAGTCGAGAAATAATTATTTTTTGCCAGGTCAGTGTGATTTCAAACAGTTGAGTAACTGTTGACAATGTATTTCGAAAGCCATGTAGTCTGGGGAATAGAAGGTTGTTTTCTTCTAAGTATGTTATGATAGCATTATGGATTATATGCTCCATTACCTTGCAACAAGAACTGATTAATGATATAGGTCGGTATGTGTTCACCAGCAATTTGCTGCCGCCCTTGTGAATAGGATTCACCTTTGAATGGAGCCAATCTTGTGGAACAGTACCTGTTTTAAGTGACTCGGTACATTTTGCGCACAGAAAAGGAGCAATCTACTCAGCATAGCGTCTAATGAATACGCTTGAGATGCCATCAGGACCAGGACACTTTTTCGTATCTATTTGCAAGAGTAAGTTAAGGACGCCTGTTTGTGTTATCACCACTTCGGGCATGTGGCTAGTGTGTTGGGCAGGGGTTGCATTCACCGGTGTTGCATGTGTGAAGACAGATTGGAAGTATGAATTTAAATAGTTTGCAATCGCTCACTGATCTTTACGATACATCCGTCAACTTCTATTTTTGAAATCGCGTCATCAGATTTCGATGAATAGCGCCAACGTTTCTGTGGTTGTGTAGACATAAAGTTCGACATTGTGCTTGAAAACCTTACTCGCCTCTTTTAATTTCTTTCATGAACAGGGGGGGGGGGGGGGGCGGGGAGTTCACATATTTCCGCAAGTGATTTCTTACTTCGACGCATTCTCACGAGTTTTCGCTTTAGGTGAATATTATTGCGGGTAATATATGGCGTTTTACGTTGTCTTCTTTTCGTCTTGGATGGAATGAATTTTTCTTCCCAGGATATTATCGTTTCCTTGAGCTTTAGCCACAAGTCTTTAACAATTGACCGGTTTTCCAAAATATAAATATCCTACTTTAAATCTATAAAGTCGATGATGCTCACGTCATAAGCCCGACTATAACCTTTCGTTACAATACGTGTCTGCTCAAGGTGGACTGCGGTGTTCTGCTGTCTCATCCGTGGAAATGTTAATGCGAGTAACTTATGGTCTGATATACTTTCCGCAGTGACAAGTTGCGGGGTTCACATGCTAGATACAATAACAAGATTGAGCACTGAGGTAGTATAGCCCCGAATGCGTGTCGGCAATAGTAACCAGCTGTTGTAAACAAAAAACTGAACATTATGTTTAAAAGCAGTTCGCAATTGGTCACTTCCTTTCTTCCAGGAGTTAAGGTGGTCCAATCAATTCCGGGTAAATTGAAATCTCCAGATAATATGATTTTAGTCCGTTCTTTCATTTTAGAATTCAAATAGTCATGCCATTTCAAAAGATAGTCATCTGTGGCGTTCGGGCACCTAAAAATACCACCGATTACTGCTTATCATTACCCGTTGTTATCATGCACCAAACACTTTAATGGCCGTCCATGCCTTCCTCTTCCTTGAAGTAGAGGTTCTGCTTAATGGCAATAGCAACCCCACCACCACGGCTGTTCCTATCAGATCTAAGAAGTGTGTAAGACTCAGGGACGATTTCCGAGTCATGTATGGAAGAGTGCAACCACGTTTCTGTAATTATTATTACGTCTGAACTGTAAAGCAGGAATAATTCTTTTAATTTATCATCCTTATTAACAATGCTCCTAGCATTGAAACTCAGATTGATTAATGGATTATTGCGAAAACGTCATTCAGCGGGACCACCATGAGATTTCGAAAATGTGTTTTTCGTTTGCTTCTCTGGTACCCTTTTATCCTCTGTGGGATCCCATACGTACATATTATTGTTTATTTTGAGCTTGTCAAAAACTAAACTTACTTTATCCCCATTGTAACGATTCAATTTAAAGACTGCCATAATTTTCTGCGTATTTCGCGCACAGTAACCGAGAAATTCTCAGATATTGATATTCCACTGTTCTTTAGCTTATGGCAACTTTGAAAAACCTTAACCTTTTCAGTGAAATCATAAAAGCGCAAGACAACAGGGCGTTCTTTGCCAGCATCTTTCCTGCCAACACCATGGATGCGTTTTATGGATCTGACCTGGACTTCCAACTTGCTTCTCAAGAGATTGTTTTCTACTTTTTCTTGAAGCTCGGAGGCACTCTCGTTATTTTCCTCTTTCAATCCATAGGTCACAATATTATTTCTACGGCTTCTATTTTCCAGGGCATCCAATCTTTTAGTGATTTGGAACAATTCCTTATGCATCACCACTACAGATTCCTCACATTTCTGCACTTTTTCATTACATAGCTTTAGCGACGCTAATGTGGCTTCTATTTCAGAGAGCCTGAACTGAACACCCTCAAATCCACCTTGCAAAGCAGTTTGGGTAGGCTTAATTTCCGTGACAGTGCTCAGAATTTGATCCAGTTTCTGTTCATCAGGCACAGGGTTCTCCTCCACATCGCCACTTAGCTTCAACAGCATGCAAAGTACTCGCGATTACTCATGGTAGCAACAACAAATACACTGGGGGCTCGGCAGCACGACAAGGCAGGCACAATCGCTTCTAAGGCAACTTGTGAATGACCATTTGTCACTAACCTGTGCAAAGAAAAGTACGAAGTTCAGCATCATGCGTCTAACGGTGCCGCCGAGCCCACTGAAGAGATCTGCTGTCCGTCCAGTCGTTTTAGGCCGTTCCCACGAAGTCTCGGATGTTGCCGCTGCGCCAAACGATGTGTCCAAACGAGGTAACGGCGATAGTCCTTCCATGCGGTTTCCATCTGATGGCACCGATATAAGCGACACAAACAGACCCGTAGGCAAACTTGGTTACCGATGTCGCGTCACCAACGTCACAAAAGACAGATGGCCCGGGGACACATGGAAGTCGCCACAGACCGATCCACTGCATTCCAGAGCGCCTGTGCAAAGAAAAGTACGAAGTTCAGCATCGTGCGTCTAACAGTGCCGCCGAGCCTGTCGCAGCACCATATGACTCCTCGGGTGGTCGCACTTACGAACTGTCCAGACAGATAATTCGAAAGCGTCGCAGTGCTCTCTGAAAGGCCTCATCTCGCGCAGATAAGCCGCTTGAGTTAGCAGACCGCCATTGCTTCGCTTGGCAACAACCTCACGGTTCGATGGTTTCTCTGCGAGAGCAAAGCGTTTGCGACGGGAAGACAGATAGTGCCCTCGTGCGGCTGTAAATTTGCGATTCCATTTTAATCCTTCAAAAAGTTGCGCGGCTGAAAACTACTCTTATGGCGTCGTTTCAGTACTTTTTTTTTTTTTTTCTTTATTTTTCTTGAAAAAATACAATAAAGATATGTCCAGCACTGTTTGGACCCGTAGCCATAGGCTAGTTATGGGTCCAAGAGATGAGATACAATGATGCAGACACTTCGTCTCGTGCACAATACAAACCAGGAACAGCGGGGAGTAGGATGTATACATCAATACAAATTCTAAAAACAAGCAGAACAATGAACAATCGCTTCAAAAAAAAAGAGAAAAACATCGTGCGTGCTAAATTACAGTAATATATCAGATGCCAACGGTGCACAGTATTAGTATCACATATAATGAATGCGCTGAAAATATGTTTTAGCTGTAGACGCGAAAGTTCGAGCGTATTTTATTTCTTGTGGTAGAGTGTTCCATATTTTAGCACCTATGAAAGACAGCCGTCGTTCTCCATACACATTATGGGTGGGCGGTAGATTAAAGTTTCCTAATACTGCATTTCTGGTAGTACGTGATGATGCATGAAAAAGGGATATATGGAAGGGGTGGTTATATCTTACGATGCTGTTAACTACAGTTGCTGTTTTTAGCTGGCGCAGTGAATCGAAGGGTAGTATCTGTAGGTCGCGGAATAATGGTTTGCTGGGGTGATCCAGTTTAGAATGTGTTATGATTCGTAACGATCGTTTCTGCAATTTTCTGATCGGCTCGAGATAGCTGTCGTACGTCCACCCCCATGATTCCAGACAGTATGAGAGATGACTGTGGATAAAGGAGAAATATAAAATACGCAGTGTATTGGTGTCAAAGAAGTCACGTGCTTGCAGTAGTTTATAGCACCCGGATGCCACCTTCGCCCCCACTGCTAATACATGATTTTGCCAGTGCAGATGCCTATCAAAGATTACACCAAGATATTTAAAATAAGGTGTATATTCTAGTACGGAGTTGTTAATGCTAATGCTAAAAGAGTTGGTATCTACTTGTTTGCTACGAGAGTGAAATATAGTATATTTTGTTTTCTTGACATTAACAGAAAGCTTGTTAGCTAAAAACCATTCAGAAAGGTTTGCCAAATCGACGTTTGTTTTAGCCTGTATTTCCTCGATGCTATTGCCTGTGATTATTATAGCGGTGTCATCTGCATACATCAGCATTTCTCCGAATTTTAAGGCACGTGGAAGGTCGGAAACATATACCGAAAAAAGCATTGGGCCCAGAACAGACCCTTGGGGCACGCCTGTACGTATAGGTTGTGGTGACGATGAGACATTATTCATGACAACTACCTGATGACGTTCATTAAAGTAACTTGAAAGCAACTCGAAAATCCGTTCCCTAAAACCATAGTGCTTTAGCTTGTACAGAAGGATGGAATGGTCGACCGTATCAAAAGCCTTTTTTAAATCTAGAAAGACTACAGCCACAAGTTTGTTATTATTTAAAGCACTGTTTATAATCTGGGCTAATGACTGCACAGCTGATGACGTTGAATGATTCGGCCGAAAACCGTGTTGCTGTTGGCAAATTATGTTGTATTTCTCTATAAATCTATTAATTCTGTTTGCAAGGATTTTCTCGAAAAGTATATTAATGGCACTGAGCACAGATATTGGTCGATAACTAGAAGGGTTTGAGCGATCACCGTCCTTGTATATCGGGGCAACTCTGGCTGTTTTTAGCGACGTTGGGTATTTGGCGGTTTGCAGTGAGTGGTTGAGGACATGGCACAATATAGGACCGAGGATATCGATGTTTTCTTTTAACATACGTACTGTAATTTCATCCATACCTGCAGCTTTATTACTATCCATAGATACCAACGTTGAATGAATTTCGTTAAGTTCAATGTCATTCATAAAAAAGGAATTTGGGAGTGGGTTCGGTAAGAAAGAATTTATATGTGTGTCATTTACACTGGTACCTGAAGAAATTCCAACGGTAGTAAAATATGAATTAAAGCTGTTTACAACATTCTGATCAACCACGTCAGGAAACGTCTGTTTGTGTGGTTTGCCTATAACACCGTTCACTATTTCCCACAGTTTTTTAGAGTTACCGGAGTTCTGTTCGATTAAATGCGTGTAGTATTCTTTTTTCCGTTTACGCATGAGTGCCACTGATTGATTGCGCAATTTTTTATACTGACCAAGGTAATAGCTATTATCCTTATGCTGTTTCCATTTGTGATACCAAAAGTCCTTCTGCTGCAGTACTGCTAAAATCTGCCTCGTCATCCAGGGCGATACGGGTGCCCTATATGAGCGAACGGATTTTTTACTACTACTGTTAATTTTTGCGCGGGTCAGAGTGTCAATTAGATTGGAGAATTCGGTGTCAACGTCATCGTGGTATAAGGTACTAGTGTCGATTGACTGGATGTTCGATCTCAGTAATTCGTAGTCAATCCTCGAACTTACTTTGGTGTGTTTTAATTTTGGTTTGGGGATGTTTCTGACCGTTACATATGTAGGCAGATGATCTGAAATGGGTTGGCTGTATACCCCTGCAATAATTTCCGAGGCTATATTCGTTAAAACATGATCAATGACCGTTGCAGATGTACTTGTAATTCTAGTTGGAATAGTGATCAAGTTTTGAAAATTAAAGGACTCCAGTAGATACGTGTAGTCACTATGGTTTGCGTGACAGGTGTCTATGTTAATGTCCCCACTAATTACAACCGGACCCTTGTGTCCTGATACTAGAGTGAAGAATATAGATTCAAGTTTTTGAAGAAATAAAGCTGCAGGTGAATTAGGGGGCCGGTACACGACACCTACGATAACAGAGTTGTCCAGACTGATAAATAATGCTTCAATATCTGGTGTGCTGCAAGAAAGGTTGGGCAATGCTGAATAGGCGCGACTGTTGTGAACAAAAAGGGCTACACCACCACCACGTGAAAGGGAATCACGCGGATAAGAAATTGTGAGATAATCAGGAATAACAACATCTTCACCTTTTTGGAGCCAAGTTTCTGATATTGCAATGACATCGTAGTGTTTTTTGTGCTGACAAAGATAAGCAAGAAGCGAATTTAAGTTCCTTCTTATACTACGTATATTGCTGTGGAATATGTGCAAGCTACTGTTGTCATTCGTCATGAATGCCATATCTCTGCCCTGGGGTAGCCGTGGCTAGGAATCAGCTACTAGACAATTTTCGCAAGATCATCTTCACATGTCACATGTACGACTTTCGAGTTGTCTGCTTTCCTCGCCATGATTTTACCATTAGAGACCCAGGCAAATTTCCAGCCTTTTTCTTTTTTCAGTTGGATGGCCTTGCCTAGCAGGATCTTATTTTCAGGGCAGAGGTGGTCATTCACAAAAATTGGGTCGTTTTCCTCAAAACCAAGCATCCTGGTGTTCAACCGGTTTGTCTTTGCTGCTTGAAAGAATTTGTCCCTCACACACCTTGAGTTGAACTTCACGACTATATTTGGCAGCCCTGATCTTTTAGTTGGAACTCGATGCGCGACATCTATATCAGAAGCAGAGAGCTCTACTTTCAGGCACTTGGCCACCTTCTGGACTGTGTCATCTATGCTCTCATTCTCTGTCTCTGGTACTCCTTTTAGTTCAATGTTGTTGCGCCTACCATATTGCTTCAATTCAACAAGCTCCTTTTTAAGGTTCCCCAGGTCATTCCTTAGCAACTGACAGTCTCCTTCGCTATCTTGACTCCGTTTCTTCAGCTCCGTGAGCTCTTGGCGTAGATTCCGAATTTCGTTCTTGAACTCATCGAAGCTGTCACTGTTGTACTCAACTGATTCTTTCATAGCCATAACGTCAGTCCTAAGCCCGCCTACGGCTTCAATAAACTTCGCTGTCAGTTCAATGAATAGTTTGGCTAGTTCCTTAATGGAATTTGGTGTCTTTTCAGACATGGATCTTGCAAAATCCTTTAACTCATCCATAGTGTGGAAATTCGGTTCGACAAGACGATGCAAACAAGGAATAAATTACAAATTTTAGACCTCGTTCTGTAATTACAGCAAGATGTCTCAGCTTATATTACCACCGAGAGTAATTTTGTACCAAACTGAGGTGAGTTGACAGCCTCCTGTACTCCACATCAAATTCGCCGCTTTATGCACTCGCCTAACGTGGCGCCCAACTTCTGCCATTTTCGTCAATGACAGCACATTGTTTATGTCATGAAACTTCATTTTGTCATAACAGTCTTATGTGTATGCATGACGTATTTCTCGCTGCACAACGTGAACCAGTCAGATTACAGGAATAGTACCTTTTATCTCATCCGTAATACAAGCATAAGTGTTTTCCTGCCAATCATCTATACCAGTTTTATTTTTTTTTTCCGTCCGCAGTTACTGATATCTAATATTCAGGCGGCGTGAATAGCTCTGCTAAAGATGTGTCTGCAACTTAACGTCATTTTGACGGCACTGCAAGAAGCCATTTCGACAGCTCAAAATTTTGCGCCACAAGATTGAAACACATGACCATTCTGAGAACTAATCAAGCAATAAGGCGCCGAACAGCGGCCATGCGCTGAAAAGATCCCGAAACAGGTGACAAGCTTCTGGGCAGCACGAACAAACGATCCGTACTCGGGGTTCGCACGCTTCCCTGTGTACTGAAATTTAAGAAATTGAAGACGCGATATCCAAGCATCTTACAGATACTTAGATAAATTGTGTCATTGTTTAGCACACGATATCGTATGCAGGAACACGAAAAGTACTCTGACTGCCCAAGGAATCTACTCAAAATGACCGCCGACTAAGGAGCTGTACTGACGCTGCGATCAACAATGCAATTCAACACGCATATGCACAAAGACGGGATGGGGTTGAGTACAATTTGCAGGTATTTCGATTTTCATCTTGAGCAAGAGCTATAAATTGATCGCGTTTTCGCTTACAGTGACTAGAGTCAGCGTCAAATGCAAAATGACCAAAATGACCTGCGCACAGCACGACACCCGTTTCGGATGACTAGATCATAAGTGGTGAAAACTGGGATATAGTGCAGTTGAGTTTTTTTATTTGAAAGGCGCGATAAAATATTTCTAAGTAATAAACAACCCGTTTGGATTTTTGTTCAGGAGGGAATAATTCTGCGTTTTCGTGCTCGCATTGCTGCCACCCTGTTCGTGTTTTTTTTTTAATTCGGCATTTTTATCTTTTTTATTCGCGAGTGGCGCCCCCCTTTATTAGTTTCACCAGACTCACTGCGTTTCGGTTCCAGGCGCAAGGATCAGACCATTTTATAATCACCCACAGGTCGGCGGACGCACACATGTATCGACTCTCGCGGGCGAATTCACGCTCAGATCATGATCTGAGTCTTGATTAAGTCCGGACTCAAATTCAGATCGCATTGGCCCTAAATGGTAAGCTTTCGACGATGTGTATAACTAACAGAAATCGAGTAGCAGTCACCGCATCCCATAAATAGAGACAGAGTACACTAACTCCCAGAAGGGATCTTTCGTTTCCCGCAATCTTCACTAACGTACGCAGTTATCTTCAGAGGAGATTAGGCTCGTTTCTAACATCATCGCATCAACACAAGGCAACTTGCTTATTCTAACAGAAAACTGGCTACAAAATGACGTTAGTGATATCAAACTTGTGGCGCAACTTGTCTGACATCAAAGTTCACCCAAGTGATCGTGAATTATTAAAGAGCGGTGGTGTTCTCATAGCAGATCGTCAGCAAATGTTATGTTTTGTTGTAAACGTCTAATTTAAGATCGGAATAATTTAGTTACTGTTTCGCTCATAACCAATTCAAGTGTTAGCATTTGCATTGAACTCCTGTAATGGCCGATTACAATGAATATAGGGCTATTCTTCGCAACGATCTGGCGTTGGCGCGTCGTGCGTTAAAAATGTTGAGCGAGGCCGAAGGCCGAACAGGTGCTGGACCAGAGAAGTATGATTGAGTCACGTTATGCTACCGACTGCCTACGGCCTCGCGAGCGTGTTCTGCGGAGGCCGCAGAGTGCCTGGGGCAGAGCATTGCCACGTTCTGCAGAATCGCCGATGCAGAGGAAAGCCATGAGCTCGTGGATCACAAGCCCACCGCAGGCATCAACTTGGCCGAGTTGCAAGGCTCTTCTGCATGCCTGCCAACTCTGCTGACGTCCCCGGGAGACTCCTGATTTTTGACCGAACTTTCTGGTTGTACGACCACTGTCCTATATCTCCCGATAAGTCTCCTCTGCCCGCGCAAGTACGGTTCACATAGTTTAAGCAAAGCTGAGTTTCGGTACAGTTGGCAGGCCATGATTTACAGGGAGGTTTAGCGCGAGCAGACGAGCGACCGTCCTGTGTCACTCTCTTATCCTTGTCTTTCTCGCTCTAAGCCTCCCTGTAAATCGTGGTTTACATAAAACCGGCACCACGAAATCAGCAGCTGCGTCGTAATCACCAGCATCAATGTCTTTGGCCTTTCCAAGGATAAAAACAGGCGGAATGAGTAGGAGAATCTCAACGGACCAGAGATCACAGAGCTGACGAGTGCCTGAACGACACGAGCCCAGTATGCGAGTTCCATTTCGGGCCACCCGCCTTATGTGCTCGATGTTTAGGTGCATATCGTACAAGAAAAAAAGATGAAGTAATGAGGATAACAAAGAGGAGAGGATAACAAAATACTGTGAACGGGAAGGCCTCCTTTATCCGTTCAATCAGTTGTATGGCTTTATCAATATGATCGAGGATGTCACCACGAACTGAATGGACGCTTCTGTCAGGGCGAGCTACACTCCGACAGCATAACGGATATGCTAGTTGGCAGCTGTTCAGAGCAGACTTCCCTAGAAATCGTTTGTCATGGTCACTGCTCCGATTCTCACAGCTGAAATAATGACGTTTTATGGCGTCACTCGTCATTTAGACATGAAGGGACTTTGACTTAACAGTGAGCGACAGAGGGCCCGGCTAGCTCTGTCCGTAGAGCATGAGACTTAACCTCAGGGTCATGGGTTCAGGCCCCACATTGGGCGCCAGATGAAGGCCTCGCCTTCAAAAAACCGGTCCGCGAGCCATGGTCTCGACTGAAGAGTGACAAATCCAGTCTCTTAATAACCCCGCTTTATTCCGGATAAACGAAAATGCATTAAAAAGAAAGGAAACAACATCAGGCGCTACTGCGCTGAGAACATGCTGTTCATGCGCGCGACAATAGAACAGCGAAGAGAAGCGGGAAACATGTCAGGGCTTTACCGCGGCGAGACAAAACACACTGAGGAGCGAATAGGGCGAGCAATAAGGCCAAAGCGCTCACGGCGGAACAAGAAGCATTGCTCCTCGCGTTACACCAACTCACGCGAATACGCCCAGGCTGTTTCTGCAGGCACTCTTTCCACCTTCGTGTCGCCGGTCTTCTTTCCGTAGTCCGTGCACACCCCGCTGGTCCATGACGCTCGCTGCTTGCCCCGCCGGGGCGAAAAAAGGCCTCGCGCCTTGCTTCGACGCGCGTATCTGCTCTCGTCTTTTGCCGCTAACATCCCGCCCCCAAGATTATCTGCTCACTCATGCACACTCGCGCTGCTCGCGCAAACACAACACAAATAGGAAAACGCGCGCGCGGTTTAAAACACCTAAAGAGGCTGCGGAGCCCCACAACGTCTAATCTAAGACCGGAATAATTTAGTTACTGTGTCATTCATAACCAATAGCACTTTTACTGGGAGTATCCTACAGGCGTCCCCATTCCACCCATGACTTTTCTAACGAGCAAAATAACAACCTAATCTAACCCACAGCAAGCTACCCCAAGTGCCTCTATCCTCCTTTTCGGGTATTTTAACTTCCCAAACATAGAATGGCGTAATCTTCCACCTGCATCAATAGTAGGTTCCGCAAAAGGCAACCTTATTGAAATACATTTCAACGGTAATTTATCACAATTGCTTTCAGAACCAACGCGCACCTTATCGCAATCTAAAATCATTCTTGACTTTATTTTGGCTAGTAAACCCGATGCCGTCTCATTCATTACTTACCTTCAGAGAATTATAGACGAAAATGTCATTCCAGCCGCCTGCTTTTTTCTTGTAATACCAAATATGACCTTGAAGAAGACTGTAACACTTTAAGAAAATAGTCATTAAGGGGCGATAAATCAAGAACTTAAGACCTACTTTCCTGCATAAGAAGCTACATATGACATTCAATCAACACATGATAACTGGGCAATCTTTAAAAATAAATAAATGATTCACGTGATAAACATATACCAACCGTCAACATTCGTTCAAGTAACCAAAAATCATGCTTTACTGATTCTTTAAAAAAATTCGAAAAATAAGCTCCTCTATTGGGAAGATAGCGGCAACACAATTTGATAGCAAAACTATATATTAGGTAACTCAAGATGAATATTTGACTGTCATTCGCAGCATAAAACGTTTCTATCCCTTTTCTATCCTGTAAATCAATTTCAAACAGCGCTGATGCCTGCTATACTAACGCCTCCTTGACATCTGCGTCTGCTTCTGTTTGCTGTGCGGTGCGGCGTTCGAGGTAGCGGCAAAGGAAAGGGAGCACGGACGCCGGAATTGATCGCCCGCTGGGGTCAGCTTCGTAATGAATGAATCCCCTTGTAACGTCACAACCTGTCGTGACGGTACATCGCGCGCCCCTTGTCGAACACAACCAGCATCTCATTGAACGAATTAAAGTTCACCGGCGTTCTATAATTCGCATCCAGGAAAGGAAAGGCGCAGTGCCTGTCACTCGCGAAATCTCGCTATCATTCTCACTGTCAGTTCAGTTCAGTCGTTCACTCGTGTCCGACTCTTCGTGACCCTATGGACCATGTCACGCCACGCTTTCCGGTCTTTCACCATCTTCATAACATCACATGACTTCATCTGCAGTGCCTCGAGGATGCCATCTAACCATCGCGTTCGCTGCCTACCCCTTCTCCGGCGACCCTCAACCTTTCCCAACATCAAATCTTTCTCCAGCGACTCCTCTCTTCTCATCAGATAACCAAAGTAGCTGAGTTTTAACTTTAGAATTTGACCCTCCAATGACCAGTCAGGGTTTATGGTCGACAATATCGACTGATTTGATCTTCTGGCAGTCCAAGGAACTCTCAAGAATCTTCGCCAGCACCACAATTCAAATGCGTCAATTCTTCGGCGGTCAGCCTTTTTCACAGTCAAACTCTCGCATCCATACATCACAACTGGAAAGACCATAGCACGAGTTATACGGATCTTGGTTGGCAGACTAATGTCTCTGCTCTTTACTAGGCGGTCAAGGCTAACCATTGCTCTCTTTCCCAGAAGCAGGCATCTCCTAATTTCATGGCTGCAGTCTCCTTCCGAATTAATCTTGGAGCCCAAGAAGAGAAAATCTGTCACAGCTTCCACTTCTCCATTGATGCTCCAGGACTTGATAGGGCAAGACGCCATGATCTTTGTCTTTTTAATGTTCACTTTAAGCCCAAACTTCTCACTCTCTTCTTGTACGCGCATCAGAAGTCCTTTGAGTTCCACTTCACTTTCTGCCATTAAAGTGGTATCATCCGCATATCTAAGGTTGTTGATACGTTTTCCAGCAATCTTCACGCCAGCTGAAGACTCGTCCAGACCGCCCTTCCTCATGATGCACTCTGCATATATGTTAAATAGGCAGGGCGACAGTATGCAGCCTTGCCTCACTTCTTTCTCGATCGGAAACCAATCAGTAAGACCATGCCCAGTTCTGACTGTGGCCTCTTGCCCTTCATACAGGTTCCTGAGGAGACAGATGAGGTGACTTGCAACTCCCATCTCTTGGAGAGCTTGCCACAATCTGCTGTGATATACGCAGTCAAACGCTTTTGCATAATCAATAAAGCAGAAGTGCATGGGTTTCTGGAAATCTCTTGCTTTTTCCACATTTCTGCGAAGGTTGGCAATCTGGTCTCTAGTTCCTCTGCCCTTGCGAAACCCAGCTTGCACGTCCGGAAGCTCCCGATCCACATACTGCTGCAGCCTACCTTGGAGGATTTTCAAAATCACCTTGCTAGCATGCGAAATAAGCGCGATCGTGCGATAGTTGGAACAATCTTTGCACTGCCTTTCTTTGGGATGGAGATGTAAACTGACCTCCTCCAATCCTGTGGCCACTGCTCGGTTGTCCAAATCTTCTGACATAATGTATGCAGAATGTTAGCAGCATCATGGTTGAGGTTTTGAAGCAACTCAGCTGGAATACCATCAATTCCGCTAGCTTTGTTCTTAGCAAGGCTGGCTATGGCCCACTCAACTTCACTCTTCAGGATACCCGGCTTGAGATCAGTAATCACAACTGTCTTATGTTGGGTTTGCACTTTCGGGACCTTCTTGTACAGTTCTTCTGTGTATTCCTGCCACCTCTTCTTTATCTCTGAGACTTCAGTGAGGTCCTTGCCTCGTTTGTCCTTTATCACGCCCAGCTTATCACAGAAGCTTCCTTTGATATCTTTGATTGTCTTATACAGAGCTCTTGTGTTCCTTAATTGGCTGTTGTCCTCAACTGCTTGGGACTGTATGTTAAGGAAGGCATTCTTATCTCTCCTTGCTATTTTCTGAAAATCCGCATTGAGAACCTTGTATCTTTCTCTTTCCCCCATAACTTTTGCCATCCTCCTTTCCTCAGCTATTTGCAAAGCCTCTTCAGATAACCAGTTTTCTTTCTTGCATTTCTTTTGCTTTGGAACTACCTTAGTAGCTTCTTGTATTATATCACGAACATCGGTCCACATCTCTTCGGGCTCTCTGTCTTCTAGATCTAATTCTTGAAATCGATTCCTCACTTCCACAGCATATTCTAATGAAATTTAGATCCAGATCATACCTCCTCAATCGGAGCTTAATTCTCACTGCAGACAAGGGTAATTATGAAGAGCGTTGTGGTAACACGCTGGGCAGGCGATCCAAGGGATGGAGATTCGATTCCCCGGTAGGAGACAAAGTTTATTAGTTATTTTTTAAGTACCACAGCAACCGCTAAAGCGTGACACTTTTGCTGACGACAGTGATGAGTCATTAAAGGCTTTCGCCTTAATTGTTGTGCCATTTCTCACATGCACCACTTAAGAGACTTCATAGATGTCCTGCCTTTTTACCCTTCTGAGTGTTCAAAAAACTATTACGTACATTCACACGTGGAAACCGTAGGGGCCATCAATTTAGTTTTTTGTTACCGGAAACGTCCTCTTATCACCCGTGTAAAATAATATGCACCACCGAGTTATGTTTTCGCCGATTTGTGGCCCCGCTGTGCCAGTGTTTACTCATTGTTTTCTTCAATGTCTGCATACAGTGGGCATTGCACGCTTTACTGCCTTGTTTCGCAGTTTTACACAAAATCCCCCTTTTTTACCACTGAGTAGGCGCGGTCTGTTTGCAACAATTTTGACGCACCAGCTCTCATTGCTACGAATATGACACTATATATTTTGCTCTCTTTTATAACAATTTTAGCCCTTAAGGACTACGTTTCAAGCAATCGTCTTCCTTTTGTTAGAAAAACTGTACCTTGCCAACAGGGACATGACTAGGTGGGAGGGACACGAGCAATCCAGTAAAGGGGTTTAACCCAGTTTATATGTTCCTCCCACATATTTCGGCCCTAGTTTACTAACTATAATGATTTACGAACATAATATGATATGCCAACAAGCTAACAAACTTCCATCATAGCCTTTTGCTCTCCTTGACTGGGGCAGTAATTTTGCGGGAAGTTATGACTCGTGCCACCCTGTAAAAAGGAAAATGGTCTTTGGGAAGATCAGGGGGCATTTGAGCGTTGTCACACGCACAAACTAATCATCATGGTCCGGCTGGTGTGACATAATACGAGAACTCGTGCCAAGTAATCCCAACCGTCTAAACAGGACCCTACTGAAAAATCCTTATAACTTTTGTACAGGAAATCGCATACAGGTTTACTGTACAGAATCTGGGATACAGGATTGTTGGCTGTTTCAGGAAATTCCTGTACTGCCTTGGAAAGTCCGGAATGAAACAGCGCGGAATGGCCTGTATGGTTGACGGCCCTCGCTTCCGGAAAGAAACGCGTCGCCAGGGTGGAAAAAGCATGAAACAATACAAAATAATACGACTACATAGAAAATAATAAATAAAATAAAAAACTTTTATTACCAATTATGGAATCGAACCTCGGCCCTCATGGTCTTTAGACGGGCACCTTAACCACTACTCTTTTTTTTCAGCATGGTGTTTATTACATGCTTTTAAATTCAGCGTAGAGTTATAAACATTATTTACAGAGTAATCAGCCTGTAGGCGAAACGTCCAATTGGAACATACAACACAACACCACTCAACTAAAATACGACTTAGCACAACTTCACTAAAACGGTGGCAAGTAAAGACAACACATCAAAAATGGCAGCCAGTCAGGTTGATGGTCACTATCTTCGTAAGTGTCTCTAAGCTGGTGTACCATCTGACCAAAATGAGTAGCGGGGGAGATTAGAGGTTCAGCATTCCGGTCCAACATACGAGTTTTCCATGGGCTGTGCAGTCCATGGAGGAAGATCATGTCAAAGGATTCGTGGTCATGTTCGGTGGTTATCAAATAACGCACATGGTGGCAATTCAAAATAAAGCCTTTCTTCAATGTTCTTTACAGAACGTCCCAAAATAATATTGCATCTTTGCAGGCAATAAACCAGTGTTCGATGGTTTTAGGTGTATCACATAACCGGCAATTAACAGAAGAAACGAAAATATTTTTTTCTGAAGCCACACTTTAAAAGGCAAAACCTTGGTATGAAGTTAAAGAAAAATGTTTCAGTAGAAGGCGAGATCAGCATTTTGCGCACCCTTTTTAACACATCATGCTCCATATTATTGGAATTGAGTGAACGATTTAAGGGAGGCGGGAACAACATAGATATGAAATTATGGTATAAATTTTTCCGTGAAACAGAGAATAAGTACTCATAAGAAAAGCAAACCGCCAGAAAACGCACTGAATCGTAAATTTCTTTCATGAAACCACATAAAACCAAACCAAGAGACCACTAAGTTTGGAAGAAGGTTCACTAGATTAGTGCGCAGGGATGCTCTGGTAATTGGATGGGAGCTATTACGGAAAAAGAAGCAACGAGCTTCTAACTGTCTGATATAGAGATGTGTCAAACCTAGTCCGCCAGCACAAACAGGCCTGAATAAGTTATCGCGCCTCATAGGCTCAAAACTGGACGACCATATGAGCGTCGCAAAAGTTCTGTGAAACCTGTGGATGTAATTCCTCGCGCAATGGAGTACCTGTAAAAGAATAAAGTTTTGTAGCCAGAAACATGTTACATGCCTGTGCTCGACTAAAATTGATAGGCGGTGCGGAACAAAAGTCTGAGCATAGCTTTTGAGTGCCGTGACCCGCTCTTACCGGTAACGTCCACTAAACTTGAATGCATGAAGGGGAATCGAAGGTATTTAGGGGGAACACGAGACCATTCAATTCCAGCATAATAAGTCGGCATTGCTCCCCATGAACCGAACCATAGATCCGAACTCTTAGACTTATTCATTTGAGCGCCAGATACAATCCCAAACAGCTCAATGATGGTTATAATTTTGTCAATGCTGGGTTTGTCTGTGCAGAAAAACGCCAAATCGTCGGCGTACGCAAGCCCTTTCACTTTGTTACTGAAGGCAACATAACCATGGATACTGTGGTTTTGCAGTACACTCAAACAAAGTGGTTCTAGGTAGAGGGCAAAGAGCAGCAGTGACATAGGTTAACCCTGCTTCACGGACGATCGAATTGGCACAGGCTTTGAGAGATCACCGTTAACAATCAAGCGAGTGGAACAGTTGTCGTAACAAAGTTGCACCCCTTTCAGTACAGTTGATTCATCATTTGCACGCTCGAGAAGAGAAAATAGAAACGAATGCCGACACGATCAAATGCCTTCGCAAGGTCAATCTGGAGTAGAGCAAGCTGCTCATAAAAGCCAAAGTAATATTCGATAATTGTACGTGCAATATGCATGTTATTTTGTATGGAGTGTCCACTCAAGCCACACGTCTGATGAGGGCCAATGAGAACCGTCATGGCATACTGTAAACGATTCGATAGAACTTTTGCAAAAATTTTGTAGTCCACATTTGCCAACGTGATTCGCCTATAGCCATCGACTGAGAGCAATTTTTCTTTATCCGTACTCTTTGGAATTAAGACTGTGTGTTTCCTAGTAAAGGACTGAGGAAGGAACCCCACATCGAAACCTAAAGCGAAGATCTGCAGCAAGATAGGGCTCAGCAAAAGTTTAAAAGTTTTGTAAAACCCGCACGATATGCCATCAGGGCCAAATGTTTTGGAGAGGGGTAATTGGTCAAGTGCGTGCTCTATTTCTTCCAACGTGAAAGGGCCATTGATAAGAGCACAGTCTTCATCTGATAAAGGCGTTATAAGAGCTTTAAAGTTAGCTAGTAGATCCGAATTAGAAGTAGCAGAAGCGTCACTGAACAGTGTCGTGTAATAGCTCACAAACACAGAGATTTGTCACACGTTTTCTTTACTAGGGTGCCATTGGACATCATTCCCGGTATCAATTTGGCCGTAGCATTACGGTGCTCATCAAATAGAGCTTGTCGCGTAGGGGTTTCAGGGTGCAATGCACGATTTGTACGAGATGGAACTCGGGCGCCCCATGTATCTTGCAGCGTCCTGTTTTTGTAAGTCACACTTTACCCTAGCAATTTCGTCTAAATATACTCCAGGTGCCTCACATTCTAATTCATAGAGGTAATACAAACTCTTATGCAATGTCCTCCCTTGTAATTTCCTGTAAAATGACCTAACAGACGCAATTTCAATAGATATATCCGCACCTCCTGTTTAAACAGCTCCCATGCAGCAAATATTGGCATGGCACCTGTCAAACACACTTGTAGCTGGGAGCGTATCCGAAAGGCAAACGCCTGATCATTCACAAGTGAAGAATTTAGCTTCTAAAGCTCCCATTGCGGCCTAAATTTTGAACAGTAAGTTCTCCCGAGCCGAGAAACCACCACACAATGATCTGAAAACGAAACCGCTACAGTTTCACACAACAAATCACGGGAAATCAGCGTGGAAGAAACAGAAATCTTGTCTAGGCGCGCGTGGGACCTCCCCTGGATATGCGTGAATAGTGTAGTTGCATGACATGAGGCCCCTGTATCAATGAGTCCTGAATCATCTATAACACGCGACAACACTTCGCCACTTCTGTATCTGTGTACACTAGGCCCAGCACGATAATTCATGCAACATACACAATTAGTCTCCCATTAGCACAACATTCTTATCACAATCTAGGAGGTTAGTCATGGCTTCAAACGTATCAACACGCTCAGCTGCACTATTAAAAGCATAAATGTTGATAAGTCTTCATGGCTTCCCGTGGAGCAAAAAATCACAACTCATTAGCCGCCCATCAGAGTCAGTATAGTAAGATAACCCAGAATAAGGGAGAGCCCTTCGCAGAAATAGGAAGCTACCCGCCGAAAAACCAATAGCATGCGTCACAATAACATTGTAATCAGACAAAAAGGGTCCTAGTGCCCTCTGTGTGTCCTGCTCACTCAATCTTCGTTTCCTGGACGGCGACAAAATCAAGCCGCCTGCTGATGAAAAGTCGACGAAGTTGCACCTGCTTCTGATGAGACCTAAAGCCTCCCACGTTCCAAAATAACGGCTTGAGGGGCAAGTTGGTGCTGCATCGTATTCAGAAATGTGGCGCAACAAACACAAACACAAGAGAAGATACACAACACACACGCACATTCAGCGGTGCAAACACTAGCTCCTCAGAGGTCGCCATGGTGACCACACAAGGACTAACTAGGCTTGCATTTGTCTCTCCGGAGACGGCGACGTCGCCTCCGGACCTCCACCACGACTGCGGGAACGCGAACGTTGGCACTTCCCCTTGTGTTTTGACGTGCGCCGGCGGCGGCGATGCTTCACGCTTACCAGATCATCATTTTCACTCGCGTCAGATGCGCATTTTCTCTTGCGCTGATGAAGATGCTCTTCAACAAGAGGGACGGCCTCAGCTGCAGGTAGAGTGGGCTGACCTGCAAGCTCTTCCTCGGCGTTGACCTCCGTGGCTGGAGTAACCGGGGCGGTATCTTTGGCAGCATTAGAACAGGTGGCAGGCTCCTTATCATGTGCCGGATTCGGCGTCTCATATCGAAGCAGCGTCTTACTTTCCTTGGAGTCACCTTGAGGAACAACCGTTGTATTAGCTGTGGTAGCCGTGTCCACAGTAGCAACTGAGAGGACACCAGCCGCGTCAAGCACTTCTGTGGCGTCCATAATATGCTCTTGTATGACGTCTTCCGGTGGCCGCACACAATGCCGCAACTTGTACGCATAGGTAACGATGCACTCTTCTACGGTGTGACCGAACCGTCGGCAGTCGTCACAATGCGGAGTACGGCAGTGCCTACGGATGTGGTCAACACGGGTGCATCGGAGGCAGAGCGGTGGCCTCCCTGGTATTAAAACAAGGCTCTGTATTCCACAAATAGTCAGTGCATGCGGGACGTCGCCAACGCCGACTCCTTCAGCGAGAGACACAACATCATCCCGGTTCAGCGTTCTCAAATCTTCCATATCCGCCACTTTAAAATTTTCCGTCGAAATGGAAGTCACCTTCCCGTACGCCTGTAGTGCCTCACGTATGAAGGCATCTTCCAAGCGTTCGGGAAGCCACAGAAGATTCAATTTCACCACGTTTTGGTTCTGGGTCCACAACGACACAACGGCGGCTCTTAACGACAAGATCACCGCAAGCCACCAATTTCTCTTTCGATTGTGCAGACTTGCAGGTGACCATCCATACATGAGACATTTGAAATTGGCCAATTGAACTAATTTCCTTGAGGTCCACAACATTCTGACGGGAGTCTCTGAAGTCTTGTGCCCGGTACGGGCGTCGGGCAAGGTCCGCATGCAAGAAAACGGAGTCAGCGACCAGCTTACCTGTTGGGAGACGGGGCAAAACAATCCGGTATTCATTGCTGCTGGCATTAGCCTGAGCAGTACCTCGTCCAGAGGCCGATTGAAGCCTTTGAGTTGAGAACATCGCGAAACGCAACCGCTTTGAACAGCGTCTTCGTCTTCTTCACTACTCTGTATACAGTGGCTTAGAGTTACAATGGTTGTTATTCAGTATGTGTAGCTAATTTTCCTTTTTCGTACTTCGTATATTTTTTTCGCTGTAGAGTTGATGGCCGTAATTCACTGATCGCCCTTTAAACACGCTGAATCTTTTTCCAGGCTATCACGATGGTTTACAAATGTCTCGTATTTTTATAATGCGTCGCTTTGTTGCAGGCAAACCTCAAGATATAATTTACTAGTGCTGATGTGTTTTTCATCGTCTACGAACGCTTGTAAGTTTTCCTACATACAGAGATATCCGGTGCACTAAATACTTTTAATTCAGGGCGTTTCAGCTTGACGTGCTACGAGTGGAGCCGCGACGTCAATGAATACACTTCCAATGAGCGGTCTCAATACGTAAACATTCGAGAACGCGTCGCCCGGTGCGCGGCTATCTGCGCGTCTTTCGATGGTCAGCGATGTTTGTTTATTTTATATCGAGCAGTTTTTTGTCATTGCTAGCGAAACGATACGTTCGTGCTTCCACTTTCGTGTTGAAGGTGGCAGATCTTCAGTCGCAGATATGAAGACGCACCGCAAGATCGTACGAGCTGCAGTGACTGTTGCACGCCCAAAAGCAACGCGACGCGCGTACATGCTTCCTAGTGCACACTTCAACGGCTTCGTATTTTCGAGGTATTTGTGAAACAATGCGTGTCTTCGTATAGAGAATAGTTCTATATGTTTGGTATCATGCTTATTTAGTGCGCTGGCGTGTCTGGCATGGTCATTCTGGTTGCGTTTCATCGATCGGCCCGGCTTCTGTTCAGAAGTGGAAAAACTCTGCCCGGTATCAGTTCCGCAAATGACACGTTCGTCCGGTTTCTGGTTAATTTATACAGGCTTAACCGAAATTAAACCGCGCGGAGCTCTCATTTCAAAAATTCCTGTATAGTCCGCGGCCTTTGTTTCACAAGAAAAACTGGACGCCAGGCTGCAAAAATCATGCAGAGCTACAGAATAATACAATAATATTTGAAAACGAAAAAAAAAGAATAAAAAGACAGAAAAATGGAAAAGAAAAAAATTTGCGCGTTTTTTAGACTTCGGTCTTCTCGGTCAGCAAGCACGCACTTTAACCCCTACACCACGGAAGCATACGGAGGCAGCGGTTATATTTCTGCTTATGTAGTCTACACTGCTCTTTCGTAGTTTGTGTATTTTTGTAGCCTGTAGAATTTGTGGTTGTAATTGAACGATCGCCATTCAAACACGCTGAATCTTTTTCCGGGCTATCACGCAGGGTTATCCGTGTCCCGCATCTTTACAATGTATCGCTTTCTTGCAGACAAACCTCGGGATCTCACAATTTACTAGTGCTTATGTGTTTTGTCATCGTCTTCGAACGCGCGCAATTTTGCTACATATAGATATATGCGGTGCACCAACATTTGTAATACTACTTGTTTTAGCTTCACCTGCTGCCAGCGGAGCCGCTACATCAATGAACTTACTTCTGACCAAGTGTTTTGCGTACGTAAACACTCGAGGAAGCGACTCCCAATGTCCGGCTGACCTGTGCATATTTCGATTGTCAGCGATATGTTTCATTTATTCTCGAGCGTATTTCATCCTCGCTAACGAAACACTACGTTCTTGCTTGCACTTTCGCGTTGAAGGTGGCAGATCTTCAGTCGCAGATATGAAGATGCACTGGAAGTTCGTACAAGCTGTAGCGACTGTTGCACACGCAAAAGCAAAACGCGATGCGTTTGTGTACTTGCTAGCGCACCCATCTTCTTATCTTCTAGGTATTTGAGAAAAAACGCGTACTCCACATATACAGAAAAGTTGTAACGTATAATATGTATGGTTTCATGTTTATTTAGCACAAAGACATGTTCCGACGTGGTCATCCTGGTTGAGCTTCACGATCCGCCCGAATTGTGTTGAGAAGCGAAAATACTCTGTCCCGTATCAGTTTCATTAATATCGGGTTTGTCCGGTTTCTGTTAAACCTGACGTGGCCTGTCTTGTGTATGAGGTCAATACAGGACTGGTCCGCCATTTCATATCCATACCGGACTGGGATGTCATGTATGAGATGCATAATGGAAATGGTCCGCCCTGTATTAACTCTATACCGGACCGTACCGTTCGGATTCAAACTCATACCGGACATGACCTGTCCGAAATAAACCCGAGTAAGCTTCGTACAGGACTGGTCACACCGGAATGAAATTTATACGGGATAATACAGGAGCGGTTCAATCCCGTTTGTCGCGATATGGGATTTTTCTCTAGGGGAAGCACATGTAGCCGCAGCGGTGGCTCTGTAGCTTTGGCGTTCGGCTGCTAGCTGACCCCAAAATCATCGGTCAAATTCTTGCAGTGGTAGAGAATTTTTATGGGAACAAAAAGCAAATATACCCTGGTTCTGTGCAACGTCGGTGGTTTAAATTAAACGGATCCCTCCACGAGGGAGATTACGCATATTCCATGTGCAGCTTCAGAACATACAACAATGCACACCATTCCATATCAAGATAGCCCCACATGGTTTAGAGTCGATCTCATATCGTTGCCCAAGTTAGTCATGAGAGGAATGTAGACATAGGTAGAGTTTGAAATGCCAGAGTCCAGTTAGTGTAAGCTTCCGTACAAGCTTAGTACAAGGCGATGCTTCATGGCGCCTGCCTTCTTGGTTCGTTTACTGCTTGCACTCTACTATATTTTGAAAGAATTTCAAAATTAATTAAACTTTGTAATGATGTACCTATGACAATGACTAGTCTACTTTGTGAACAACAGCTGTGAGTACACTTATGCTCCGCCATCAAGGGCTGCGTGTATGTAGTCTTTGCTCGCTTATTTACCATTTATCAATCCCCAAATTCCTGCCTCTAATATATCATGCATATTGATTAGGTACAGTACAAAGTAATTACGTCCTCCAGCTACCGGTCGTCCCTATTGCAAAAACCAGTGCCACTGGTCCCAGCGCCCCAGCGCCATACCTGATTATGGTCCCAGTATGACGCTGGAAACTGGGCGCACTGAAACGCGGCATACTGACGCTTTGCACTGGCGGCACTGTTCGCCCGGAGAAAAAAAGGCGTGGGATAGAAATTAAAAAGTAAAAAGTAACGAAACAAGTTAGGTCAATAAAAAAAACCTAAAAACTGAGTAAAATAAAGAAAAAAAAATGACAGCACCAAACGCGCTTCGAACTCAGTCCCTAGGCACATACTAACCCGTAGCTCAGCACGCTAACCACTAGGCCACGCCGAGATTTTTTTTTCTTTATTGCATGGAAAAACTTCCGTAAAAAGGAACAACTCCACTTACTTAAACATGTCCATGTCTAAAGTTACCGGGCTGCTTAATACGAGCCCGTCATATCCTCAGCCCGACAATGCACAATCATTAGAACATCAAAAGTCTGGGAGACATACACATGCGTCTAGATACGGCATCCAGTTTGGAGGTTCTTCACGTGCAGCATATACACTTCTCACCAAAGCACACTGCTCCCGAAACACGGATTTCGACGATCTTGGTGGCTCTGCATGCCTGTCGATCATGCGGCTTTTCCAAAGGCTGAACAGTCCCATCAACACAAATAGATCGTAAGGCACGACAGAGTTTTTGTCAGGAGGCAAAAATCTAATTGTATAAGGCGTAATTTCAATGTCCTTTTTAAGAGTTCTTTGTGTATGTCCCAAAAACACATAGCATCACGGCACAGAATAAAGCAATGATCAATTGTCTCAGGCACGTTACAGAGACGACAATTTACCGACCAGGGCACAAACATCTCCTTATTGTGAAGAAATGTCTTGACAGGCAACGTCGCTGTATGTAATTTGAAAATGAAGGTTTTTGCAGCTGCCTGAATGCACATTTGGCTAACACGCTTTAGAACAGTGGTGTCCAAAAACCCCAGATAAGGCTGCCGATACAACGGTGTAGGGAACAGACTCAGTGAGAGCCTGGGTCATCTGCTTTCTCGAGAGGCTATACAGGTAATCTACAGAGAAACGCACAGTGAGAAAATTGAAAGTGTCAGCAACCTCCTTAAGGAGTCCCCATAAATGCCCCTCACGAGCCTGCCCAGTTGGTGCGAATAAGTAAGGCAAATGTGGACTAAGGCGCCTTATGAGCACAGTTACAAGAAACGGATGGTTTGCCGATTTGAAAAAGAAAAAACGGGAGACAAGTTGATGCACAAGCAAGTGAACAAGGCAAACTCCACCAGACTCTAAGGGAAGAAACAAATTGTCACGCCGCATGGGCTCCCATTGAGAGCGCCACACAAATGTTGCAAATATTCTGTGTATAACTTGTACTTTGCTCTTCGCACAATGCAGGACTTGAAGGACATATGCAAGCTTTGCAAACAAAAATATGTTATAGACCTGTGCCCTAGCAAACACTGAGAGTTCCCTACCCATCCAAGCCTGCGTTTGTCGCCGCATAGGCACGATTTGTGAATCCCAGTAGGCTGCGCTGTTACGAACTTGGTGCAGCGGAACCCCTAGGTACTGAAGAGGACTACAGTCCCAGCATATGCCTCCAAACTGGCTTGGTCTAGTGCCCCAGTGTCCCAACCAAAAACCTTTGGATTTATCGAAATTAAGGGCCGCGCCTGATACATCGCAGAACTGTTCAGCCAAGTGTTCAAGTACACTCTTTTCGTCAGAACAAAAGAGGGCGATATCGTCCGCGTAAGCTAAAATCTTAACTTCACATTGAGCCAGAGAGAAACCACGGATGGCTGCACTGTTAATTACACTGAGACAGAGGGGTTCCAGATATAAGCCAAACAAGAGTGGAGACAGTGGACATCCTTGACGAACAGATGATTCCAGTGGTATTGGTTTCGTTAGCTCCTGATTAACAATTAGTCTTGTATACGAGTTCATATAGCACAGCCTTATGCCTTTGAGCAAAACGTCACCAATGTTTGCTTTCTCCAAGACCGCGAACAAGAAATTGTGCCGAACTTTATCAAACGCCTTCGCCAGGTCAATTTGAATCAGAGCTACTTGGCCTTTCTCATCTGATACTGTCTCGATTACTGAACGTGCAATATGGATGTGTGTTTGAATACTGCGCCCTCTGATACCACACACCTGATGCGAACCTATCAAGTCCATGACAACCAGGTGCAAACGAGAACAAAGGACCTTGGCAAAAATTTTGTAATCAACATTACAGAGGGAAATTGGACGATATCCTTCAACAGTTTTCAACCGATTAGTATCTTTGCTTTTGGGTATTAATATTGTGTGGCCTGAATAGAAAGTGGGAGGCAGGAAACCCACATCATAAGATGCTTGGAATACTTCCATCAAAACAGGCATTAGGCAAGGCGAAAATGTTTTATAAAATTCGCTAGTAATACCATCTGGGCCAGGAGATTTCTGGTTCTGAAGGTCTGAAATGGCTGATTTAATTTCTTCCAAAGTGATGGGTCCCTCTACTACAGCACATTTCTCATCGTCTAGTCGAGGAAAGTTCTCAAGTAAGGAATTATAATCGAAACCCTGATTTGGATCTTTACAACTGCCGAACAGCTTTCGATAATAATCATAGAAAGCAGCAAGAATACTAGGAGCATCACTATATGTGCAACCACCATACTGAATTTCCAATATTTCCTTCGTAAGAGCATTCTCTCTTTCATCACTGAGGGCCCGACGTGAAGGTTGCTCGTCAAGAAACCTTCGAGTCCTAGATCTTATTAGGGCCCCCTTGTATCTTTCCGTCGCAATTTGTTGAAGCTCTGCCTTTACGTTATTAATTTCTTCAACATAGGCACCCGGGCTAACCCTCTCTAGCTCATGTAGCTCAGTTAGAGTGCGCCCAAGCTCACGAAGGTGGTGTCTCTTTAGGAACGCGATTCTTGCAGAGGCTTCAATTGCTAAGTTTTTGGTTTCCTGTTTGAACAAGTCCCATTTTTGAAAAACTGACAGATCCAATGTTTGCATTGGATACACGCCGAGAACTGGATTTCTTCGAAACATTTGTGCATTTTATGTCATGACCCGCATTTATAAGGTTGGGACTTTATGTTTCGCAGTCTACAGGTTATCGCTACCGCTCTAACAATTACAACTTCTTGATCATTGGAGCTTGCTGTCTGCTCTCAGGACTTGCAAATGATGTTCTGGGTGCCTTTGCGCGCTATTTTGTGCACTGGAATCATTTTAACATGTGGAGTTTGACATCGCTGGCAAATTTACCAACGCCGGCTCTTCGGTGGTGCTCTGCTACTGTGGGCGTAATTTTCGCTGAACACGGAGCTTTAGTACAAACCTTCAAAGAAAAAAGTGCGACCAAGCTTCAATACCGCCAAGTGCCGCAGCGATGACCCTATATTGCGAGTAACTATAAACCTTATTTGTATGTAAACATTTCGGGAAGCGTTGCGATGACAGAGGGCTCGGCTGCTTCATACGCAGAGTAAGAAGGAGCGCAAAAGTTTGAGAAACACGCCAAATATTATGCATTACAAGCGCTGTGTGTTGTTGTTTTTTCTCTTATGGGCCCATCGCTCGGTAAACTACTCTCTTCCTCGTTTTAGTTTTTCTTTCTGCTGTTTATACTGGGCCGTGGTGCAGGCTACGATCGCCTGCGATTGAGCCCGCATTTAACATTTTTGTAGTAATCATTGTGTTAGAGTGCCCTTAAAATCAGCTGTGAAGTTTGTTATGCTTGGTAGCCCACATTATTCAATTCCAGCTTTAGTTGTGCGTTAATCGTCAGTGTGTCATGAGATAGAGGCGCGGCAGTCATGGTCTCTCTCGAAACGATCGAAACGACCTATCGAAACATAGAAACTCTAGAAAAAAAGACACTGCCTTTGTTTTCTTACAAATGCGCAACGCCTTCGAAGCAAAAAGCGCTTGCTTGAACCATATTTTTCATATGCGCCCCGATAGTCGATTGCGAGTACGCTGTTGCCCTGTTGGCCCCTGAGGGATGCTACTCCGGGTGACGCCGCTGGCCGCACCGCCTATACTGGGACACTGGGACCAGTGCGGCTCCAGTGCACATACAGCGCTTATCCCAGTGCATCGCGGATGCCAGCGACCCACCCAGCGTCAAAAAGCTAATACCAGCGTTTTTCTTCCATCGCACCAGTGCAACCAGTGTCTTCCCGTTACTGCTCCAGTGAATATCGCAGACCTCCAGCGTGCCCAGCAGATCCAGTGCAAAACCAGCGCGGAAATCGTACTGGTTTCGCACTGGAGACGCTGGTTTTTGCAATAGGGGTAGGTTACCGTCCGACATACACAGCCCCGCTTTAACCAAGCCGTATGAACTTGCCTGCGTGGCCTGGGTGTAGCTTACCTGACTCAACATCAAAGAGCACTATAAGGTTGACTCTTATTTCACTTTTCCAGCTCCAGTGAAAAACGACTTGACAACTTCAAACTTTCCGACGTCATGTAGTCTCGTTAAGTGCTCGGCCTAGTCAGCTGCAAGCTCCCACCTGCTCATTGTACATATGGCATAGATGGGCGCGTGATTGTCGTTTACATTTTTCTGGATGGCCGCAAGACTCGTTTTGTCAACGTGTACGCGCCAGTCACGCGTAGTCTGACAAACGAGTTCTTTCGATCCATCATGACATACTTTCTCGACGACGTGCCCCACTTTCTGCTCGGGGATTTCAATTGTGTTTTAGACACAATGCGCGACATCAGGGAGCCTGGTCAGGGCGCCTCCAATTACCACGCGAAAGAACTTGGAAAACTAGTGCGATCATTACGCTTAGAGGACGCGTGGGGCACTCTTCAAAGAGACAATTTCGAGGCAACACGAGTCTGGGGCCAGAGCGCAAGCCGAATAGATCGAGTTTACATCCCCTCCGCCATGGCACCTGACTTGCTACAGTGCGAGGTATTGCCTTTCCCACCAGGCCTTAAACTAAGTCATCACTTCCCGGTTACTCTGCGCCCTGTGCCGTGCAAACAGCCCCCTGATGTGGCGCATGGATGCAGCGGTACTACGCGATGAACAGTGTTTCACTGATATACGCCGAGAGTTGTGCTTATCTGTGGCAGCAGTTAGTGACATAACACCTGTTACCTGGGACGCGATGAAAACACGCTGGCGCGATGTTCTTGTGAGTGCGGGGAAGGCGCGGCGTGTCGGCATGACGACCATGCTGAATGACGTTCTGCGCCGTATGCGCATCGTACGGGGCGGCGAAACGCTTACGTTCGCGATATCTCGAGACGCTGCGCGCGCGTTATCACCGCATCCTCGAAGACAGTCCTCGCGCATCACTCATAGCGGGACCAGCAAACGTGCCGCTTGAGGATGCCGCGGACCTTGGACATGCTCGAGCCGTTGGCCAGCGCAGTAACAGGCGAACGCGCGTGGAGAGCGTCACGTTTGCGGACGGTACGACGTCTTCAAAACCCGCGGACACCCGCAAATCGATTACCTAGCATTTCGCTGCCCTCTTTTTGTCACAAGGCCTCTACCAGGAGGCGCATTTTCAAGAAACTGTCGGTTCCTTCTGTGGGCCGCTTCCTCAACTTCCAGAAGACGCATCTTCGGCACTTTGGAGGAGGTGCGTTGTGCCTTAGGCGCCATGAACCAGTCGACCGCTCCCGGTCCTGACGGACTTGTAACCGGTTTTTATTCTACTTTCTTTGACATCCTCGGTCCTTTACTTAAGCTCGTAAATTGTTTCCTCGAGAGCGGCACCAAGCCACCCTCGTTCAGTGCCGGTCGTATCGTTCTAATACCGAAGGAGGGCATGACGCCGTCGAGTCCCTCATCGTGGCGACCGATTACCCTCCTTAACACCAACTATAAGCTCGTAGCCACATTGCTAGTCCGTAGGGTGAGAATCTACCTTCAGGACTTGGTTAGCCCATGCCAATCCTGTTCGGTACCTGGACGATCGGTGTTCGCTTCGCTGACACTGACGAGAGACGTCTTCGAATACGCCTGTGCCAAACAGATCACTGGAGCTTTTGTTTCCTTGGACCAGACAAAGGCCTTCGACTGCGCAGAACATGGTTACTTGTTAGCTGTGCTCCGCTCATTTGGATTTCCTGACGAATTCGTTCAGCTCCTACGCGGCCTTTACACAGATCTTAGCAGTGAACTAGTACGGAATGGCGGAATTGCCCGCAACTTTCCGATTACGCGGGGAGTGCTTGTCAGGGGTGCCCGCTCTCTCCGGTACTCTTCATACTTTCGCTCGACCCGCTGCGGCGTAGGGTCGCCGCGGACAGGCGTATTCGAGGTTTTCCAACGGTAGGACAGGAGACTGTCGTTGTATCTGCATACGCGGACGACATTTCACTCTTCGTGCGCGACAATGACAGCTTCATTGTTTTTTTAACATCTTTTAAGAATACGCAGCTGTATCAGGAGCGCAGCTCAACCCGAAGAAAAGTAGCGCTCTCCGCTTCGGTCTGTTCAGGGGCCCTTTAGCCGCCGCCGTACCGTTTTTGGACGCAGTGCGTGTACTTGGCGTGCTGTTTGAGCCAAGCGGAGTCTCCCCCCGGACATGCGACGTAGTTCTCTCGCGAGCCACGCACGCCCTTTCTGAAGCAGCGAGTTTAAACCTCGTGCACGATGCTAAAGTTAGCATCGTCAAGACGCGATCGTGCGCTTTCACCTTTCATGTGGCGCGTATCGCGACAATCTCGCGCCGGGTGGTGAACAGACTCGCGTCCCTAATAGGGACTTTTGTTTGGGATGGCAGGACAGCGCTAGTCGCCCGTCACATCCTACACCTTCCGAGGAGCAGGGGAGGCCTTGGCCTTCCGTGCATCCCGACAGTGGCTCGAGCGCTCGCGTTAAGGCTGGTAGAGAGGCTGTTAGCTGACGAGTCTTACCCTGGTCGCTCGCTCATCCTGTAATGGATGAGCACGGCGCGTCGTGTGCTTGCACCCGAACAATATGTCGGCCCACAAGCGGACAGACCTCTGCCTTTTTACAGCGAGGTTGCCGAGATAAAGTCGACTCTAGATGCAGACCTTTCAAATGTTAATGTTTCTGCGGGGCGCTGGCACACACGCTTCTATGTTGTACAAGGCAGCAGACATGAGATGCCTGTCGTCCTTTATTAGAAACCTCTTCGTTTATATTGTTTTCTCCTCTCTGGGGAATCGTGTTATTTTTAGTTTATTATGCATATGTAAACTATACTGTTTTGTATAGTGCTTTGTTTTGTGAGTAATGTGCGTTTTTGCATGTATGAGTGTAACCAATAAATTTTATTTTGTGTAGAGTTTATATGTGCATAGGCATGTATGTACTTATGAAGTGGATGGTCCTGGCTGTTTTGCGGGACACTCGCAAAAAGTCATGCTTCCAATGCTGCATGGGATAAGAACAATGTACTACACAAATTTAAAAGAAGAACGGACTACACCGGGGAGGAAGAATTTATGTGACGATTTTTTAGACGATTCATACTTGTTGTGAACGGCATATTGACCGCGCCTATCCATACGTACTTGGAAGGGAGGGAAGTATTTTCTAATGGTATGATGTCTGAATCCATAGAGTAATACGGCTACGCAAGTGTTATTGTTGCAAATTCCTGTATTAAACATATATTCAGTGTATGCCGTGAGCAAAAGTGGTGTACAACACTCAACCGGTGACGGAGCTCAGGAAAATTGCATTGCGATTTCATCTAACAACAGCTATCTGGGATCGAGACAATAGTGGCGGTGCCGCATTTTATCCACATGCACCTGTCACGGTCGCTGTCTCTATCGCTATATGGCATTAGTATGCTGTTTTCCCGAGCTCCGTCACCGGCTGAGTGTTGTATATCACTTTTGCTCACGACTGTACATGACTGAGTGCTTATCAGACCAATATGTGTCCCAGAGAAATGTGCCTGAGGATTGTAGATTATTAGAAAAACAAAATCATTTAAATGGTCACTGACCCGATAGTTGTTACACGTGGAATACGGCAATGATGCACACTCTCATCTATTCTTTTCGTGCTTTCTATAGAGCCTTTATTGTAGCAGATCCAAAACTTTAGATCTATACGTGGTTTCTCTCTCCCAGGTCAGGGTGAGGTGAGAGTTTCATCAGTCATAATCTTCGAGTGCTTACCAAATTCGCTCAATACCAATCTTACTCTCCTTGTTATTTTCCTTCATAGTCCGGATCTGCGGTTACTACCTGTCCTAAGTAGACATATCGCTTACTACTTCCCGTTCTTCGCTACCTAACGTAAACTGCTGTTCCTTCCCGAAGCTGTTAACATTACCTTTGTCTTCTACATATTGATTTTCAAAGTTACCTTTTTACTATTCCTGTCTAATTCATCAATCATTCTTTGCAATTTATCCCCTGAGTTACTTAGCAAGGTAATGTCATCAGCAAATCACAAGTTTCTGAGGTATTCTCCATCTACCTTTTTCCCTAACTACTCCCGTTCCAAATCTTTGGCTACTTCCTCTAGGCAAGCAGTGAGTAGTACTGGGGAGATCGTGTCTCCTAGCCTAGCACCTTTGTTTATAGAAAATTTGTCACTTTATGCAGAAGTATGGTTGTTGTGCAGCCATGTACATATCTTTCAGTACTTTCGTATACGGCTCGTCTACAGCCTGATTTCGCAATGCCTGCATTACCGCCAAGGTTTCGACTTCGTCAAATGCTTTTTTATATTCAGTGAACACTATGAATGAGGGCTGGTTGTATATTCTGAGAATTCTATTACCTGGTTGATGGCATGGATATGAAGAATAGTAGAGTGCACCCTTTCCGAAAACCTGCTTCATCTTTTGCTTTATTGCCATCTAACGTTTTCCTGATTTTATTAGCGATTATCTTAGCCGCTTTAGGATAAGTGAAAGCGGTTTGGCTTTGGTTTGTCTTATTTGCATTTGGTCTCATTCATTCATGACTTGTCTAATACGCACAATATACACATAAAGGTATATATGTACGTCTTTTACGGGGAACATTCGGAGCCTAGGCCACAGTTGTGTTTGAGGCTCCAGGTCACCGGATTTTTTGGCGCCGTTATTGTGCTCCGTTCTCCTAGGGCTGAAATTTGGTGCTTCGACGAAGCCCACGATGAAGCGCAGATAAAACTCGCTGACCGGAAATGCGATCAACAAATAATGGAGGCCGAGAGGCACATACGAAGAAGCAATAATTTATACGCCGTGTGATCGCATCGCGACTCCTCAAGGGTCCTGGCTGGCTTATACGCTGGCTGGCCTAAGCCTGGTAGCGAAAAAGAAACTGTCAGAGATCGTATTGCAATAAGCGAGTAATTGTCACTGGCATCTTCATCAGCGTGTCCATGTAGCACGAAATTTTTGAGAAAGTTCTATATACCTTGAATTTGTTGATGTATCTTCGTCAGTGACGGAAAATTGAAAAGCCGCCCATGTGCGGAACAATGTTATATCCCGTCAATTAAATAATATATAATTAATTAGTTAATAATTTACACTGTGGTCTTGTTTCCAAGACCTTGGCAGGGTGGATACAGAAAAAATAAAAAAAAAAACGAAGTATACAAAATGCAGCAGTACATAACGGAAGACGCATGACGTCACTCACAATGTGCACACACAATCATCAGCTGAAATGCGACGCAACACAAAGGAACAACTGTGCCGGAAAAATAAATGCAATAAGATCAATCGCTACTTAAGCACAAATAAGATTCAAATAATAGCAGTGAATCTTGGGTTACAATGTCGTTAGCTAGATTGTTCCATTTATTGATACTTCAAGAAAAAAAAATGAAAACTTGAAGCAATTCTTTCTCGTAAATAATGGTGTTATTGTCAGCGAGTGGCGTTGTCGTGTAGCGTAACCAGCCGAAAAACCCAAGGGGATGATATTAACACAAGGGAATGATATTAATCGAGAGCTTCCCTCCTGGTGCGCCACTTTCCCTCTTGTTTTTTTACGCCTTCCGTCCCTCTTCTCTCATGGAGAGTTTGGGGTGGCAATGGGCACAGGCATCTTAACGCCGTCTACCTTTCCTCCCAACCAATTTTCCCAAGGTTAAATGTTGTATCTTGAAGCTCGACGGCATGTGACAAAACTAACTATGCGAGTGCGGTTGGCACCTGGCAATTGATATGCCTGTGAATGCAACGCGCTGGACAGACGTGATCTCTGACGCATACATACACATAGAAGAGCCGTAAAGCAAACAGCAAACGCAGAAAGAAGTAATTATACTCCGAAAGGCATAAACTATTATTGTTATTTGTTTTGTTTTCGGCTGATTCACCTAATTGGTAAAGACGCCTAATGTATTCTTGATCTCCCTTGCTGGTACACCATGTGAGCGAACATAAGCAATTTAAATGAAGTCCAGAGCTAAACATGTTACGTTCAGTATGGAGCGCACCTTTACGTCTCAACATGGCGAGCCCACAAAGTATTTGGCCATTGTTGTTCCTGGGGGAGCTTGTTGAGAGAACGTCTTAGTCGCGATGCCCTCTAGGAACGAGGTCTACTGAGTTCTAGACTAAGGTGGCGCAACTTGTAAATAATCTTTGAAAGCGCAGCTGTCGTGGTAGCCGCATCGTATGTCACACCGACGGCAAAAGAGCGCGTACCATGCGCACCCGTGATCTCACGGTACACTTCTCAGCCGCGCGGCGAGGAAAAAAGAAATAAGCACTAACATGTGCTAAATGCTTACGCCTAGCTTTAGTGCTTATTGTTTTTCTCGTTTGCGTTCTTGCGCCGCATCTGAGTGTAAACGCCAACGAGTTTGAGACAAGCGCGAACGCTAGGTGGTCAAAAAAGTACTTGCTGGTAAGACGGCTGACTACCGTTTTCTCCTCTGTTCATAAGATGCAGCGGTACGTCATGCCTCAACCAGAGGTGGTTGGTAAGCCTGTGCATTTTCTTTTCCACCTTCCTTCAGTCGCAGCAACAACCTAGCGGTTTTTTAAACAGTGTGTTCCTCCAAAATACTTCCCAGGTCGTCATCTGGATTCAGGGTGTTTGTGGCGGTAATGTATCAAAATTTCACTGTGGTGTTAGTGAAAGTGTGAAAATAGTGAAATAGTGAGAAATCATGACGAAACTTTACCAGAGTACCCAGGTTCGAACCCTACAGCCGGCAGCTGCATTTCGATGAATTCGATACGGTGAGGCGTCCGTGTGGGAGGTCAGTGCCCGTTTAATGATCCCCAGGTTGTCGAAATTACCCCGTAGCCCTCCACTGCGACACCTCTTTCGCTCGCCACCTAGCTCCTATTGCTTATTGGGTGTCCACGCAGAAGTGCGACAGATACTGCGCCTTACCTATGAAGCAATTTACAATTTTTGTTGGAGCCATGAAATAGCTGCTATATTCTATGTCAATATAGGATGCCGCCACGGCTTAGCCTAAAAGCCCTGTGCTTCTCTTAGAAATCCCTGCACTCGCAAAATTGAACTTGTCCGCGATTGAAAAGCACATGTGCTGCGATATAAACAGTCCAATTTATCATAGTATAGCAAAATGCGTTCTGTGTGATCACGTCTTGGACACTATAGATGAGCTAACGGGTTCTTAAGCACTTTTCCTTGAAGGGCCGTATTTTGTGTACAGGCGTGTATAGGAAGTGGAGGGTCCTGTCTGTTTTGCGGGACACACGCAAAAGTCATGCTTCCAATGCTGTATGGGATAAGAACAATGTTCTACACAAATTAAAATGAAGAACTGACAACACTGGGGGAGGAAGAATTCCTCTGACGATTTTCTACAAGATTTATCTTTGTTGTGAACGGCATAGTGACCGCGCCTTTCCTTACGTACTTGGAAGGGAGGGAAGTATTTTTTAATGCTATGATGTCTGATTCCATAGGGAATACGGCACCGCAAGTGTTAATGTTGCAAAGTTCCTATATGAGATATATATTCATGAGTATGTCGTGAGCAAAAGTGGTATACAACACTCAACCAGTGGAGGAGCTCGGTAAAACTGCATTGTGACTTCATCTAGCAACACCGGATTGAGACAATAGTGGCGGTGCCGCATTTTATCCACATGCACATGTCACGGTCGCTGTCTCTACCACTATATGGCATTATTATGCCGTTTTCCCCGAGCTCCGTCACCGGTTGAGTCTTGTATACCACGTTTGTTCACGACTATACATGACTGAGTGCTTATCAGAGCAATAAGCGTCCCAGAGAAATCTACCTGAGTTTTGTAGATTATTATGAAAAATAAAATTATTTTGAAAGGTCCCTGATCCGATAGCTGTTACACGTGGAATACGGCAAGGATGTCCACTCTTTTCTATTCTCTTCGTGCTTTGTATAGAGCCTTTATTGTAGCAGATACAAAACTTTAAATTTATACGTGGTTTCCCTCTTCCAGATCAGAGTGAGGTTAGAGTTTCAGCATATACTGCTGACATTTCTCTATTCATAAGGAACATTGATAGTTATTGGGCATTTTGGTGTCTTCTCCACACATACAGCTGCTTGGATATAACGTGCCACCTGTTGGCCCTAAGAGCCACTTACTTGTGTGTGTGCCAGAGGGAACAAATGCCTTCACTCTGCTGCAGACAACCTCGAAGCAATGAGCCGGACTTCAAGGGTCGCATAGGCGTCGTCACTTGTATTCGAAAGGCTAGAGTAGACGTACAAAAGCCCATCCCGAACTTCTCGTCCTTAAGGCTTTACGGTAATGTGCAAGTACGGAGCCGTGCATAAAGTATGCTCGAGGTGTCGCATTGAAGGCCCCAAGCATGCTTCGACAGGACGGCGGGGCAGCGACTGCGCGTCCTTGACGCCGGAACTGCCGCGCACTGCGTAGCAAGCCGAGGGTATAAAACAGCATACCGCAGAACGCCAGCGGCAGAACGCACTGGGAAGATTCAGTCTTCCCTGTACTCAGAAATTATGTCCCAAACGGCTCTTAGGCTAAGGGCTTAGCGTAAGCCCTTAGCCTAAGAGCCACTTGGGACATCATTAGCCTAAGGGCTTTAGGCTAAGCTGACACAAACAAGGTGTGGAAGCCATGCAGTCAGAGCAAGCCCTAGTAGCAAAAAACTAACGCGAAATCCCTCCAAGGTGTGCAAAGAAGCGCAATGGCCTTGAAACCACCAGGAGCGGCTGCGCGAGCGCATGGCGTGAGAAAGCGCCTGCGCTCGGTTCTCTTGCGTCGGTCGCGTGATCGCCAGACCACGTGACTAGGTGTATATATAGCGCTGCAAATGCTCTCGCTTTTCAGAGCAGTGTTAGCTCCCGGCCCTCCGTGGCCGTTTTCGGCGGAGGCTCCTTTGCCACCGGCGTTTTCGTATCTGTTATGCCTGCCGACACTGCACCCGCCAACGTTTCGGTGGCGGCTGTTGCGAGGAGCTTCTTTCTCTTTGTTTCTTTTTATTCTTCTCATTACTCCTCTGTCCGCGCGAGGTGGTCGCTCAACTAGAGCTACCTGGCAGACCCGTGTATTTTCTTTTCTCGGTTGAAGGAAATTTGCGGCGCCACATGACCTAGGTATTTGCAGTGCGAAGAGCAAAGCTTATACTCTAATCACTACGTGTTTGATTTATGCGACTCATCCGCGGTGGAGTAAGTGCACAAGCATTCCAAGGGAGCCGCACTGCAGCGGTGGAAGCGGCTATATATGCTGCCATGGGGGAAAACTTATTTGCTTTAATTGTGGTCGTCACTCTTAGCAGGAATGCGGGCCCGCGATTCTTAAGGAGCATTCACTCTTGTTCACTTATCTGACAGCCTATTACTTACGTGAGCTGCAAGTTTTGTCACGGCATTGTGGCGCTAGCGTGAGGCATCTTTTTTTTTAGCCATCATCGGAAGGACGCTCTCGTTGCTGTGTTGAAAATAGCCAGATTTCTCAAATACAGCATCGCGCTGGAGATCAGCGCGTCACTTCACTTGTTGCATCCAAGCATTCATTGCGTATACCTTAGCCAAGAACCGCGACAAGCTGTGTAACGAACACCGTTGATAAGCCTGAGGGATCTGGCAGGGGGATGTGGCGGTGCGTGCCGTCGGGAAAAGAGTGCGCGAACCATACACAGCGCAAGTATTCGTAGCAGCGCGGTGCAAAGATAATGGAATGATTAGCGGGCGAAACGAATTCTGGTTAAACCTGATGCTTAATCCTCTGTCGCGTCTCTAGAAAAGACCAAATTGTAAAATGTAAATACTGAAATAGAGAAATTGCTGCCCTGGAGTTTCGCACATTCGATTACAGGGGAGTGTGCTTAATACGCGGTGTTTTATGAAAAAAAAAAAGTTGAGCGTTTTACCGCTGCTGAACCGAATGAGGAGGAGGAGGAGAAATACATTTAATTACACGATAAGAGTATACATGAAGATGGATTCGATCAACCCTTGAGGGGCTGGTCCTTTTTGTCCCTGGGACACCATAGGTGGGAAAAAAACAGAAAATAGCGAACTGGCCTCGAAGGGCTGGGCGTGAACGCACAAAGCATGAATACTGCAGGCGCGTCTCTCCCCAACCACGTAGGAGGATTGTAAGAAGTGAATGAGGAGTTCAACTTCGAGAGACACGTGGTAGTGTTTTTGTGAACGATACTTTTGAAAAGAACTTTATTTTCCATATTATTCTACAAAACTAAAGTACATTGTTTTTCACACTTATTGGTCTGACAAGCCCTTAGTCATGTACATACACTGAATATATATCTCATACAGGTTCTTTGCAACAATAACACTTGCTTAGCCTTCTTGCTCTATGTATTGGGACGAATCTTGACAATTCATAAGACAGCGTTTAAAAAGCTGCTAGCTCATCTATAGTGCCCAAGACGTGATCTCGCAGAAAAGAGTTTGCCATACTAAGAAAAATTGCATAGTTTATATCGCCGCACATGCCATTTCAAATATGAACCACTTGTGGGTGCGGTGATTTCTAAAAGAGGCACAGGGCTTTTAGGCTAACCCATCGCGGTATCCTGTATTGGTAGCGAATATTCCGTAACAATTCGATATATTCCGCACCATTTCATGTCTACATTAAAAGGTTTATAGGAAAGGCGCAGTACCTGTCAGGCTTGTCAGCGGACAGCTGAACCCAGCCGTCAGAGAAGGGAAGTAGTTTGGAAAGAACGCGGAAAGAGAAAAAGAGGTGCCGCAGTGGAGGGCCACGGAGTAATTTCGACCACCCGGGGATTTTAGTGCTGCCGCACTACTGGCCGCATTATCGCAAATGTAAGGCGTCTTAGCACCCGCCAACGCTTTGGTGGTAGACGACGGCTGATCCCTCTTCTTTTTCTTTTTTCTCTATTTTCTCTTGTGTCAGCACGAGGCAGCGGAGGAGGAGGAGGAAAAACATTTATTTCCGCCGAATATGGCGCGGCAGCCACCTCTGGGTCCACACGCAGGCGTCCGGAGAGGCTGTCTGTCGCACCGCGGCCGGAGGACACCCGACCCCGTATAGGAGAAGAGGTCATCAGCCTCGGCCGCCAGGCGGACGGCGAATCGCTGTTTTTTCGTCGGAGCTTCTTAGCGTGGTCTCCCATTCGTTACTAGTTTTAATCGCGTTGCGCCCTGGGGCTCGAACGCATCTCCATATTACGCGATCTAATGTTGCCACGTGGTCGCAAAATTTGCAAATTGCGATTTCTGCACCGACCCTCTTCCGCCCTCTGGCACCCGTCCAACTCCTCCACAGGGGCGAAAAGAAATTTCGAGCTTGGAGTCTTCTCCTGTCGTATGATTCCTTTTTACTCAGGGATCTATCCGGTGGCGGATATATCCTCCGGTCTTTCTCCAGGTTGTCGGTTACATCCCTAAACGTACCAATACATTCTTTGCTTTTAGACGTTCTTGTGGAGGCGTCCGCAGCACCCCGAGGTAGCGAGGAGCAGGCGAGCATGTGGGCAGCCTCGTTGCCGGCGAGACGGGCCTGTGCTGGGGTCCAGATTATGGTCACGCTTTCGGCGAGAGACGACTCGTTCAGAATTTTTGCAGCATGATTGCTGACTCTACCCTTGCTAAAATTCCTAACCGCCGCTTTGCTATCGCTGATGACGTGTTTCACGCCTGGTCGTACAATGGCAATGGCTATTGCAATCTCCTCCGCCTGTACCGGCGGTAGATCTCGGATTCTTTCGATTCCTATGGCGATCCCGGTGTCTAATAAGGCGACCGAGGTTTCGTCGCCTTCTTTCCCGATCGAAGCATCGGTGTAGGCGACCGATCCCGGCAGGAGTTTGTCCAATTAGTTAGCGAGGTGCTTAGCTCTGCTTTTCCTCCTCACTTCGTCGTGTACGGGGTGTATGTTCTTCGGTATGGGCGAGACGTATAGATGCTTTCTGATTTCTCGATCTGTATATATGCTTTCTCTGACACTTTCGCCTTCCCCGCGCGCTAGTAGGTTTACCCAGTCGAGGATTTGTCAGCCCGCCGCCGTTCCCGCGAGTCGCACTGTCTGGGACAGCCTAACCTCCGCAGCTAGCTAGCTCTTTCCACTCATTATGCAACCACATTTTCTCTAGAATGTCGTTAGAAGTAATTATGGGGAGTACTAGAGCGAACTTCGTGCATCTCTTAATTATGGTGTTTAATTCGCGTTCTTCGGTCTTGTTGATATTTAGGAATGGAGTCCCGTAGCAGATTCTGCTAGTGACAAAAGCTTGTACGAGTCTGAGTCTACTAGCCTCCGTGAGACCACTCCTTCTGTTGGACGTCTTCTTAAATAATGTAAGTACGAGCTCCGCCTGATCTTTTAATTTCTTAATCAGGCTTTTGTTACTACAGCTGCGGTTGATAATCATACCTAATATTCTAATTTCATCGACTTTCGGGACTTTGTTCCTGTTTACTTTATTTTGATATCTGTAGTTATCTTCCCATTACTGCTGGTCATTACCTGGAGCTCCGAGTTTTCTGGCGAACAGCATAGACTTACGTCCTCCGCGTGTTTGCTGATTATATCTGCTGCCTCTTGGAGCCTGGATGTGATGTACGAGTCGTTCCCTCCGCACATCCAGACGGTCACATCGTCCGCGTAGATGCTTTGCAACTCTCTTTGCAGCTTTGATGCTAAGTACCATTTTTTAACCATGTACGTTTTCAGTTTTGGTAATTTGTCATCCCACATGTCAATGTAAACGTGTAATAAAACTTTTGCTAGACAAACCATTTTTTAAGACAAAGAAAATGATGAGAAAACCTTTGCGCCTTGTGCGTCAATGGTTTGGTAGTTAATGCTTTTCTTTTCGACTATGCAATTGAGGCGGCACCAAAGCAAAAAATTGCCGACGATTACGTTACTTCCTAATGCGAAATTTGAGAGGAGCTCATCAGTTGTTTCAACTTTTCGATAGATTGATGTATGCGTTTCCGCGTTGGGGTGCGGCTGCGTTTCGACTGAGGTGAAACGAAGAGGCGTCCGCGAGGTGTGCCATGTAACTGCAAGTTCCCCAGGTGGTCGAAATTACTCCGTAGCCCTCCGCTACGGCTCCTCGTTCTCTCTTTCCACTTTGTCTCTCACATTCCTCCCTTGCTCTACGGCGCGGTTCAGATGTCCACAGAAACCTTGTGACAGATACTGCGTCTTACCTTTGATGTGAACCAATTATTATTATTATTATTAATATTAAAATGGTGTAGGGGAAAATACGCACTCTCTTTTGTACTGAAATTCCATTTCATCTATTGCTTCCTTAAGTGCAAGAAGGCATTACTTAAGCAGGGGAGTATCAGTCTTCATACTGCGAACTTCCTTGAAACAAAACACAACACAGAAAGCACAACATGGTGTCAGCTTCGTATATGCGTTAATCGCCTGGTGACGTCATCACCAGTCGTGACGGCATGAGGTGATGTGACATCATGACGACTGATGCTTGTGCAAGTTGGTATGCCATTTTCTGAAGAACAGCGCGACTTGGACAAGGACGGAAGGAAGACAACACGGACAGGCGCTGACTTGCAACTGATGTTTATTGCTCGGAACGTAGTAATATATATATATATATATATATATATATATATATATATATATATATATATATATATATATATATATATATATATATATATATATATATATATATATATATATATATATATATATATATATATATATATGTATATATCAGGCTCCAAACAACAAAAGAAAACACGGAAGCGATACACATTTGATTATACACTTGAAAACACGTGTGATGCCACCACGCCACTTCCCTGTAGCTAGATATCTAAGTTCCTTTGCTGACAACGCCGAGGACGCGCTGCTGACACAGGCGTCATTTGGCCATGCGATTTGTGCGCCCTCAATAATTTCACGGGTTATCTTGTCCCAATGCCTATTTAACACTATTGTTATTTGGAAATAAGGCTGGCAGTCGTTACTTTTACAATCTCTGCAATGGATGCGGAGATGCCCTTTAACGGAGTTAAAAACATTACTATTGTGTTCTCTTGTTGTGTTATCTACTCCATCCCACTATCTTGCTGCAAACAGTACGTCGGCCAGACGGGCAGATGCCTTAACGAGCGCTTAAGAGAACACAATAATAATATCTGCGGCGCAATTCATCTGGCGCTTCCTCGAACGCCACACAGACTCAGTGCAGTAGGCATCAGCAGCGTTTCAAATTGGTTTACAGGAAAGAAAAGGCGCAGTATCTGTCACAATTCTCCGCGGACACCTTACCCGAGTCGTAAGGAAAAAGAGAAAGGGCTTCAGAACACCGCGCAACAGACGATTTCGCCTCATCGCACTTTAGTAGTCCAAAGTGCTCGCGATGGCATAAATAAAGCTGCTCTCATTGCTAAACAAGAATGACCACAACAAGCTCAGCTACGCAAACGTACCTTTCGCAACGTGTATCCTGGCATAGCTGAGCTAAGCCACTGCCATTTTTTTTTTCATAACGAACATTTAAAATAAAGCACGATCTCTCACCGCTGTATTGTGGTTGCATGACTGCCACACATACAAGATGTGGCAGCCGTGTATACAGATAACTGATTGATTTATCGGAAGGGAAAGCGCGGTAGCTGTTTCACTTCTTATCTGCGGACACCTCAAACGCACCTTAAGGGAAGGGAGGAAGGTGGGAGTGAAGGTGGAAAGAGAGAAAGAGGAGCCGTAGTGAAGGGCTATGGAGTAATTTCGACCACCTGGGGACCTTTAACGTGCGCTGACATCTCACAGCACCCGGACACCTCCTCGTTTCGCCTCCATCGAAACGCAGCCGCCGAGTTCGGGTTCGAAACCGGGTGACTCCGGCACAGTAGTCGGGCGTCTTACCACCGTGCAGTCAGAGCAAGCCCTTGAAGCAACAAACTAACGCGAAAACCCTCCGAGATATAACTTCCAAGGTCTGCAAACATGCGCAATGGCCTCGAAACCACGAGCTGCGGCTGCGCGTGCGCATGGCGTGAGCATGCGCGTGCGCTCGCTTCTCTTGCGTCGGTCGCGTGATCGCCAGACCACGTAGCTAGCCCTATATATAGCGCTGCAGCTGCACTAGCTCTTCAGAGCGGTATTAGCTCCCGGCTCTCTGTGGCCGTTTTCGGCGGAGGCTCCTTTGCCACCGGCGTTTTGGTGGCGCATGACGGCTGTTGCGAAGGCGCGTCTTTCTGTTTGTTTTTTACTTTTTATTCCTGACACTACTCCTCTGTCCGCGCGAGGCGGCGTCGGTCGCTCAACTAGAGCTAGCTGGCAGACCCGTGCATTTTCAAGGTAAATGTGTAATAAAACTTATTCTAAACAAACCATTCTTTACGCTAAAGAAACATAGGAGAAAACCTTTACGCCTTGTACATCCCTGGTTCGGTAGCTAATGCTTTTTATTTTCTGCTATGCAAGTGAGGCGCCAATAAAGAAAAAAAAATGCCGACTATTACGTTACTTCCTAATGGGAAAATTGAGAGCAGTTCATCAGCTGTTTCACCTTTTCGATAGATTGAGGTATGCGTTTCGGCTAGGGCGGTGCAAATATCGAGATACGCCGCCACCGATCCGGCGCTCTGATTGCAGCCGCACAGGGGTGGCACTAGAGGAGGAGCGAAGAGAGAAATTAAGTTATCGGGAGGTCGTGGGCCCATAGAAACGTTGCACGACGAATAGATAGGCAGCAGCTGAATGATGCCGCTGACGCTGCTAGCTAGTCAAGTCGACTTGGCCCTGCGTTTCGGCTTGTGATACACGCACCGGGATCAGCTGAAGCCGAGCCGGCGCTTGGGCCCCCGGAGAATACCCTCGACGCAACTAAAAAAAAAGGGGGGGGGGCGCTCGCGCGGTGTCGCCGCCGAGGAGGAAGTGGGAGGGGGTGCCCCATGGCGGTGGTACAGTGGTAAGACGCGTGACTACTGCGCGGGAGTACCTGAATTCCATCCCGAAAGAGGGGAGGCCTCCCCGATTCACAGATCTGCTAGAACACTACAGGCTGTTCGATGTGCATTGCCACCCCCTGTACCCTGTCTATTCAAGAAGCAGCAACTTACCGCCGCCTGCAAACTAATACCTTTGTTACTCAATTTTCCTAAACTTCCGGTACTCCTGCCTTTATTCCCCTGACTGCCCACATCGCGTTGAACGGGCAACGCTCTACCATATGGTTTGGGCGTGCCAAATTATCCCTTCTCTCAGTCCACTCTCCCACCCCTGCATTGAAGATAGGGAGGCCACCCTGCAGGACCCCTGCCCGGAGCGCCAGCAATGACTTGCTCGCCGCGCTGTTACTGCAGCCGCGGCCTACGGGACCCTGGACTGAGGGTCCCCCCCGCTGAATAAATAAAGATGTTTTATTGTCCTCCTCCTCCTCGATCCCGACAGCCGGCGGCTACATTTCGATTGAGGCGAAACGGAGACGCGTCCGCGAGGTGTCCTATGCCAGTGCAAGTTGAAGTTCCCCAGATGGTCGAAATTACTCCGTAGCCCTCCACTGCAGCTCCTCTTTCTTTCCGCTTTCTCTCTCACCCTCGCTCTACGAAGGCCTAATTTGTTCAAGTGTTGGGCGTCTTACCACTGCACCACCCCGGCGGGGCGTTCAAACACTTGAACAAATTGTTTGATCGCCCCGTCGGGGTGGTGCAGTGTTAAACATACATCAGTAAAAGATTAATGCAATAAAAAAAAGCCGGGGTGATGCAGTGGTATGTCGCTCGGCTTCTGTGCCGGAGTACCCGGGTTCGAACCCGACCTAGGCGGCGGCGTTTCGATGGAGGCGAAAAGAAGAGGCGTCCGTGTGCTATCCGATGTCAGCGCACGTTAAAGATCCTCAGGTGGTCGAAATTACTCCGTAGCCCTCCACTACGGCTCCTCTTTCTCTCTTTCCACTTTCACTCCCACCTTCTTCCTTTCCCTACGGAGTGGTTGAGATGTCAACAGAAAACAATAAGACAGTTATCGCGCCTTTCCCTTCCTATAAGTCAATCAGTCAAGTGTTTGATGTGCGTTGCTGTGTGCTCTTCGATGTTTTTTTTTTCTTTTCGAGCATCGTGTTTCTTTTTTTCGTATGTTGTGTTGTTGTGGTTTCTTTCTATGACCTGGGCACCAACACCGTGCCCACCCGATAAAAATGGAATGGTCAGTGGTCAATTGATCATCATCATCATCATCACACTGGGCAAAATGACGGAAATATTGGGCACTTAACTCGTCCCTGAAAATTGCATTGCTGTTCCTTGTTTGTGATGAAATTTGTAGTGTTTTGTGAAAAGCGGTCGCATTTATGACGGTTCGCGCTTAATTCTGACATATTTCAAGCATTCAAGTGCACCAGAGACTATCAGACTGAAGTTCAGGCGCCGGCGTCGCTGAAGGTCCACAAAAAATCGTGATCAGCTGACGAATGTGTTTACGAAGTCTACCGTGGAGAAAAGCGACGTGTTTTTCGCCAATGCTTCTGAAAGACGGAAGCAAGTTGGCACTACATATTGCTACAGGTAAGGACCAACTATTTCGCCATTCGTGAATGGAAAGGCACCGCTCATCGGGCGAGCCTCAGGTTGTCGCGCTTGTTGCCGCTGTTTGATAGCGATCAGCATTAAAACTTATTTTTTTTTTCAGTCTGCAGTATTTTTTCGTTTCCGAATATAATCTGATTCTATTCGTAGTGTGATAGGTCATCACGATTATTAAAAAAACAAAAAAAGAACAAATGCGAATTTGATGAGATAGTGGGTTTAAATTAACGGCGCATTTCACTGACTAGTGCAACCATTCTTTCGTGAATGATGGTGCCGCTTGCATTGCTCGGTATCAGTTTCAGCAGCAAGATGTCTTGCGTTTACGCGTTATGTCGCTACGCCGACTGTCTGTGTCGTGCACGTAGGCATTTGCTTTCCTCGAGAGTGCGAGCGTGATAAGTGAAGCCTTCGAAAAGCCTGCGTGCAGCGTCGCCCCTTTCGGGTGTGTATCTACGTCTAAGCAATCGGATACCATAAGCTCGTTCTGTAGCGAGGTCCTCGGGAATTTTCGCTCCGCAGACAGTCTGTGACCAAGAAGCTTCTTAGTGTAAATACCGTATTGTGTCGTATTTACACGCTGCTCGGCCCGTCTGGCTTGTGTCTACCTTTCGACGAAGTACTTCCAACCCAGTTACAGGGTTAAACGAACATAAAAAAGACGCTAAGAAAATTGCTAAAAAGGCAGACAGGAAATTAAACCATAAGACTGCTTTCCGTTGTCCTGCATGGTTCCTCAGCCTGACTTTCGTCTTGCTCTTTTGATGCTTGCACCAGAAAAGTGATTTAACAACTGAAGTGAAAGTGGAGTTATTATGCCACCTTTGGTTCCCCTACTGTGCACTCTACACAGAAGTTATCATTTGTGGGAAGGAACACGTCCTGGATGTGTGTGCCTTTATCATTCAGATGCTAAATCATTTGGACCATAACATATGTTACATGGTATCTCACCCATTACTTTTCGACTGGAATGGTTTCAAGCTAAGGGATCAAGGCACCGCTTGTGTAAGATGGGTGACAAGAGAGTTCTTTATTTTATTATTTTTTTGGCACCAGCTTCTGAGTTTGGAATTTTTCTGGTTACATGATATATAACATGTTCTCTATGACTGCAAAGTACCACTAGGAAGATATTTTATGAGAGAAAAAAGATTCTGTTTGAGTAAGAATATACTTTTGCACATTTTTGGGGCTAATAACTCGAGCATGGTATAAGAAGAGTCACTTGCCCTGTCTTTAATGTGTTAGACCTTTTTACTAGACAGTAGAACAGCATGTGATTGTTATTTTTATTCTGTCATTTTAAACATGTTTCTTAACATATTACATATCTTTGATAAAGGAATTTAGTCATTTTTTCTCTAATTTCACTTGCCAATTCCTGTGTGAAGTGATTCTATTTATACGCTGTTTCCGGAGGGTTTCTTTTTCATAATTTTGTCTTCGTACAATTTCTATGAACCATAGTGCTCTTTCATTTACTGCTAGTACTTTTCATTATTAAGACTGTGCTTTTTAACAATGCAGCTGAAAAGGCCTGCTGTCCACATCAACCTACTTTGCTGAAACCTCCAAGGCTAAAGAGCGTCTGCATAATGCTGCGAAAACAGTAGAGTCTATGACACTTAACATTCTCTTGAATGGCTCAGATCTCAAAAGGATTACTTCACTGCAATTATTGCACGTACCATCTTTACCAGACAACAAGGCTTGCTTCTCAGCCACCTAGCGTATCCAAATAACACCCCTAAAGACTATAGAAGATCATATAATTCGAGGAAAAGGGTGCTCTTTACCTTGTAGAACCTTAGGGCTTGGAGGTAGCATAGTGCTGTATTGCATGACTAAGAAATAAACTTTGATGCTTCATCAATTTTTACAATCCATGCATCTGCAGCCTGTGGAAACACATTTTATGCAAAATGCTTATCTGACATTTACCCATTGCTTACTTGAATCTTAAAGTAAACCTATATGTAATCTAGCTACGATTACTTGAACGCCAAAAGAAACGTTCGTATTATTTTCGTACAAAAATGGCTACAGACAAAACACCGAGTTGGGATACATAAGATAGGCATCACATTACTCCAGTTTCATATCTGTGGGTGCTGTGCCCATGAACTCTTAAATTAATGTGTTGTGTTTTATGGCACATGGACAGCTAAGGCTATCATGCGCCAAAAGCAAGGTTTAAAATCTGAACTTGGCTAAAGGGCTTTAAAACGTTATTATAGGTTGTATAACTTATTAAAATACTTTGCTTCTTTTAGGAACGAAACTATGCAGGAAGTGTCAACGAGTGACCTATCTCCTAAACGTAAGCTTGGGTGGAATGGTATATGTTCATTGTAAAGTTGTGCGAAGTGCTTCTGTCATAGGTCTTCAAGTCTTGTACAACTGATTAGGATGTGGTTGATTGTGAGCACCTCTCCGCATTCTTCACAAGTAGTCTGATCGTGTTTCGTTAGTAAAACGTTATGTGTAAGATGTGTGTGACCGATACGAAGACAACAAAGAGCCACTTCAATGAAACACACTTGGTGGCTACAGGTTTATCATTCCTCTACAACGGGCTTCGGTACTTGTAACTTATTGTTGATTTCTTTGTCCCATGAATCCTGCCATTTCTCTTTCAATTTTCTTTGTATAGGTTTTATGACATCTTTATAAGGTACATTTACTCATTCTATTTTTACATTCTGGGCGGCTGCAGCACATGCATCAGCTCTTTCATTTCCATTTATCATTACGCGACTTGGCACCCAGCAGAATTTAATTTAGTGTCACAGTGTTTCAGCTGCTCTTATGCAACATATTATATTTCCTAATAAGAGTTGGGTTGCATTTCTGGCGTGTAGTGCTTTGATCACACTAAGTGAGTCTGTGTAGATTATATTATTTCAATGTTGCACTTTATTACTTTTTCCGCAGCTAAGGAGATGGCATAACATTCGGCGGTAAAAACTGTTGCACACATAGGTAGCTTAACTGTTTTTTCTAGTTTTTTCTTCTAATACACCACTGCCAACATAAAAAGTTGTTTTAGAACCGTCTGTATAATATGCCTCGTGGTTTTTGTACTTTTCCTCTAAGGCTAGGAACTCTTGTATTATATGATCAGGTGGCGTCTACTTTTAGTGAGAGGTCGCATACAGAAGCGAAGCTGTACTAAGGGGCAATTTGTGTATCAAGTATGTTTAGTTCCTGGCATATTTGTTCAAAATATGTCGTTAAAAAGTGTTTTAGATGGGCACTTTGGGACTATAGAGTAGCAGAGGTGTTTTGGGATGGACCTTATTTTTAGCACGTAAGCACACGTAAGTATTGTTCCTCTGTCTGGGAGGGGTGGTTCATTTGTTTCTACATGGAGGCTATTTACAAGGGATGTTCTGTATGCACCAGCTGTAAGCCGAAGGCCAAGGTTTTGTATAGGATCTAGATGTTTTAAGTAAGAAGGTCTTCTTGACCCATACACGACACATCCGTAGTCCAGAGAAGAGCGTACTACTGAGTGATAGACACGTAAAATACATGTTCTGTCAGAGCCCCAGCGTTTGTGTGATAGTACTTTCAGTATGTTCAGGGATTGGGAAGCTTACTTTTTGAGGTTGTTGATATGTGGCCAAAAAGTGAGCTTCTTGTCAAAAGTTACACCAAGAAATTTGTGCGCGTTTTTTATTGGCAGTATTGTTTCATTTAGGTGCAAGTTAGAGTCGGTTTGTAACCCTCGTCGCAGAGAGAATAGAGCAGCCACTGTTTTTTGTGGTGAATACTTAAGTCCATTTTGATCTGTCCATGTCGCCAGCTTGTTTATGCTAAGCAGCACTTTTCTTTCACATGCTGATACATTGGAGGATGTGTATGCTGTCAATAGGTCGTCGACATACAGTGAATACATTACAGATTTCGGGAATATTTTATTTAAAGAATTCATATTTACCATGCAGAGAGTTGTACTTAATATACAGCCTTGTGGCACCCCATTCTCCTGCATAAACTTTCTTGAAGAAGTTGAGCATAAGCACGCACGAAATGTGCGATTCCAAAAGAAGTATTTTAGACAGTTCAGCCTTCTACCACGGATGCCCAAATCTGCAAGGTCGCGAAGGATGCCGAACCTGCATGTCGTATCGTATGCCTTCTCCATATCAAAGAAGACGACAGTGCTGCTTAAGAATAAATGCCTCATGGGCTGTGTTTTCAAGGCGGTCAAAATGGTCCATTGTAGAACAGGCTTTTTTGAAACCACACTGGTGAATGTCTAGAAGTTCCCGAGATTGAAGGACAAAGGTTAGCTTAATATTTAAAACACTTTCAAATGATTTTACAAGGCAACTTGTAAAGGTTATATAGGTCTATAACTACCGAGAGCATTGAGTGGCTTTACTGGCTTCAGGAAAGGCACAATAAATGCTTTCTTCCATGTTTCTGGGATCTTTCCATGTACCCATATCTTATTGAAAAATTTCACAAGGGCTCCTATCGCAGGTGTGGAGAGATCTGCTAGCATTTAGAGTATTTCGTTCGGCCCAGGCTCCATCTTTTTACCCGCAGCTAAAACGGTATTTATTTCTTGTACTGTGAGCGAGGAGTTGTAAGGTTTATTTCCACTCCCACTTGTTGGAAGTCTTTGTTTTTCAGCTGAAGTTTTGTATCTTAAGAAGGATTTTGTGTTGTGTAATGAACTTGATAATGAAGAAAAGTGTTCGCCTAAAGTGGTGCCTGTTCGTCTATGCTCGTTTGCGTGCTGGGATCTGTAAGAAATGGAATTGTGAAAGGAGAGAAGGTTCCATCAAGTTTACGAACTTGCTCCCAAATTTGTTTTGATGTGATTGAACTATTTATGATATATATATATATATATATATATATATATATATATATATATATATATATATATATATGAAATTTATGAGATGTTTATTCGTGGGGTGCCTGCGAAAAATTCCCCAGGCTTTGTTTTGTTTTCTTTTTGCTTCTTTACATTCTCACGAATACCAGATGTTGTGATTTTTTCGCCCAGCTCCTGAGGACTGCGGGATAGCCAAGTATGCTGCAGCTATGATGCAAGTTGCAATCTTTTCATTAAGCTCATCTACGCTGAGGTGATTTGATTAAATGTTTTCGAGGTTAGCTCTTGATTGAAATAATGTCCAGAAGTAATGACCAGAAATAATGGACCCACCATCGTTGTTTGTTAAGCGTGATGGCTGGTGAAGGTGTTAAGCTGATTGTGACAGGGAAATGATCACTCCCCTGTGGGTTGTCCTGAACATCCCATTTAATATCTGTAAAAATTGACGGTGAACTGAAAGACAGATCGAAGCAGCTCACTGCTCCAGTACTTGGCGAGCCGTAAGTAGGCTTTCCAGTATTGAGCAGGCAAACATCGTTGCACAAAATAAAATGTTCTAAAAAATGACCCCTGCTATCAGTTTGTTTACTTCTCCAAAAAGTAGAATGTGTATCAACATCTCCAAATACTAGATAACGCTCTAGTAGCTGTTTAATAATTGATTTCAGGTAATGAAGTATCACATGAGAATGAGGTTCAAGGCATACAGAACATAATGGTATTTTTTTGTGGTGAGGGATCAGTTCAGTTCAGTTCAGGCGTTCAGTCGTGTCCGACTCTTCGTGACCCTATGGACCATGTCACGCCATGCTTTCCGGTCTCTCACTATCTTCTTAACATCACATAGCTTCATCTGCAATGCCTCGAGAATGCCATCTAACCATCGCGTTCGCTGCCTACCCCTTCTCCGGCGACCCTCAACCTTTCCCAACATCAAATCTTTCTCCAGCGACTCCTCTCTTCTCATCAGATGACCAAAGTAGCTGAGCTTTAACATTAGAATTTGACCCTCCAATGAGCAGTCAGGGTTTATGGTCGACAATATCGACTGATTTGATCTTCTGGCAGTCCAAGGAACTCTTAAGAGTCTTCGCCAGCACCACAATTCAAATGCGTCAATTCTTCGGCGGTCAGCCTTTTTCACAGTCCAACTCTCGCATCCATACATCACAACTGGAAAGACCATAGCACGGGTTATACGGATCTTGGTTGGCAGACTAATGTCTCTGCTCTTTACTAGGCGGTCAAGGCTAACCATTGCTCTCTTTCCCAGAAGCAGGCGTCTCCTAATTTCATGGCTGCAGTCTCCTTCCGAGGTAATCTTGGCGCCCAAGAACAGAAAATCTGTCACAGCTTCCACTTCTTGTCCATTGATGCTCCAGGACTTGATAGGGCAAGACGCCATGATCTTCGTCTTTTTAATGTTCAGTTTAAGCCCAAACTTCTCACTCTCTTCTTGTACGCGCATCAGAAGTCTCTTGAGTTCCACTTCACTTTCTGCCATTAAAGTGGTATCATCCGCATATCTAAGGTTGTTGATACGTTTTCCAGCAATCTTCACTCCAGCTGAAGACTCGTCCAGACCGGCCTTCCTCATGATGCACTCTGCATGTAGGTTAAATAGGCAGGGCGACAGTATGCAGCCTTGCCTCACCCCTTTCTCAATCGGAAACCAATCAGTAAGACCATGCCCAGTTCTGACTGTGGCCTCTTGCCCTTCATAAAGGTTCCTGAGGAGACAGATGAGGTGAATTGGAACTCCCATCTCTTGGAGAGCTTGCCACAATCTGCTGTGATCTACGCAGTCAAACGCTTTCGCATAATCAATAAAGCAGAAGTAAATGGGTTTCTGGAACTCGCTTGCTTTTTCCATGATCCAGCGAAGGTTGGCAATTCGGTCTCTAGTTCCTCTGCCCTTGCGAAACCCAGCTTGCACGTCCGGAAGCTCCCGATCCACATACTGCTGCAGCCTACTTTGCAGGATTTTTAACATCACCTTGTTAGCATGCGAGATAAGCGCGATCGTGCGGTAGTTGGAACAATCTTTGGCACTGCCTTTCTTTGGAATGGGGATGTAAACTGACCTCCTCCAATCCTGTGGGCAAGTGAAGGATAGTGACCGCAAAATCCTCATAATTAGTTTTTGAGGTCACTTTGATGAGTGGCAACTGAATTCTGAACGATAATAGCTACACCTCCAGATAGCCTATTTGCTTGCTGTCAATCGCAGCGAAAGACTATACTTTTTTGGAATATTTGTGGGTTTAGACCCTAGGTTCGTCTTTTCTAAACATGGAGCAACCGGGGGCAAGTGAATTAAAAAAATCGGTTGCAGCACTGTAGTTCCTAATGAGTCCACTACAGTTCCAGTGGACCCGAAATGCCATGTTAAATGCTTTGTGAGGATGGAACTAAAAACTTAGGTTTCCTGATTGTCGAGTCCTGTTATTTTATTTCGCTCTCTTTTTTTTTCGTTCAAGAGAGTGCCACCGCTGGAGCGGTGGCAAGTGAGGGGTAGTATTCATCTTTTTTTCCGTTCAAGAGAGTGCCACCGCTGGAGCGGTGGCAAGTGAGGGGTAGTATTGATCGCCTGCTCGGAGGCGCTGGAGATTCGCAGACGAGCTGCGGGAGCAGAGATTTCAGGCTTCTCCTTCCTCAAAGAAGCTTTTTGGGCAGCTGGTTGAGGGGCCAGTGGACCCTGTTTCTCAGCTGATAGGGCAACGTTCGCTGTCCCTGTTTGAAGCAGAGGTGGTCCTGTTTGAGGCACAGCCTGAGCAAGAACCAGATCCAAGTGTGGCGTGTCGCCCCGCCATGCCACTTTGGAGTAGTTTGCTTTCGCAGTGAAAACAAACGGGTTTTCGTCTTTGATTCCTTAACGTGCTTCTTTGAAGCTGATGTTTTCAGTCGTTTTTAGGGTTATAATTTCCTTTTCGTTTTTCCATGACTGGCACGACCTAGAATAAGCGGGATGGTCGCCCTCGCAGTTTGCGCAGTGCAGCGCAGCAGCGCGGGCATCGGATACATGATCCTTTGCAGCACATCTAGCACACGTTTTGCGGCCACTGCTACTCTGTGAGCCATGTCCGAAACGTTGGCAGTTAAAGCTGCATCTGGGGTTGGGTTTATAGTGTCGAACATTTGCATTGATGTACCCTGCTTAAATCAATTCAGGAAGTTGTAAGGTTGCAAAAGTCAGGACAATGTGTTTGGTAGGTATTTCCCTGTTGTCTTTTCTTATTTTGAATCTGTGCGCGTCAGTCACATTTTGATTTTGTAGTCCCTCTAGCATTTTTTTCCTCTGTGAGGTTCAAGAAGTCGTTTTCGGATATCACTACACGGAGAAAGTTCAGAGATCTGTGTGCAGACACTGTAATGGGGGTTTCCACAAAGTTCTGAAGCTGTGAAATTTTCAAGGATTGGACACTGTCTCGGTCTTCGAGTAGAAGGTCTACACTGGCTAGTTAAGATACTTTATATCCTCTTCCTAGGGTTTAGGTAAGAGTCTTAGACACAATAAATGAAGATATTGCGTGGGCGTGCTTTTCTGGATGTTCACTGTGAATTATTTGTACACCATAACTATAACCTAATATGGGGCAACGCAGGGTAATTACTCCACACACGGTTAAAGAATTGCTTGTTGAGAAAAGGTTTTATTTCACATTTACCTTGAAATTTCTCGGGTCTGCCAGATAGCTCTAGCCTCGCGCGGACAGAGGAATAGTGAGAGAAAAAAAAAGTAAAAAACACAGAAAGACGCGCCTCGCAGCATCCGTCATCCTCCACCGAAACGTTGGCGGGTGCAGTGACGGCATGCCCAACAGGTACAGATACTAAAACGCCAGTGCCAAAGGAGCCTCCGCCGAAAACGGCCACATAGAGCCCGAAGTTGCCCCGTCGGGGTGGCGCAGTGGTAAGACGCCCGACTACTGTGCCGGAGTACCCGGGTTCGAACCCGACCTCGGCGGCTGCGTTTCGATGGAGGCGAAACGAAGAGGCGTCCGTGTGCTGTCCGATGTCAGCGCACGTTAAAGATCCCCAGGTGGTCGAAATTACTCCGTAGTCCTCCACTACGGCTCCCCTTTCTCTCTTTTCACTTTCACTCCCACCTTCCTCCCTTCTCTTACGGAGCGGTTCAGGTGTCTACAGAGCAAGTGTGACAGATACTGCGCCTTTCCCTTCCAGTGAACCAACCAACCAAGAGCCCGAAGCTAACACCGCTCTGAAAAGCGAGGGCAGCTAGCGCTATATATAGGGCTAATCACGTGGTCTGGCGATCACACAACCGACGCAAGAGAAGCGAGTGCACGCGCATGCTCACGTTATGCGCACGTGCAGCCGCTACTCGAGGTTTCAAGGCCATTGCACAGGTTTGCTGACCTTGGAAGTTATAGCTCGGAGGGTTTTCGCGTTAGTTTGCTGCAACAAGGGCTTGCCCTGACTGCACGGCTGTCACACCTTGCATGTGTGGCAGCCATGCAACCACAATGCAGCGGTGAGAGATCGCGCATTCCTTTAAATGTTCGTTATGGAAAAAAAATGGCAGTGGCTTAGCTCAGCTATGGCAGGATATACGTTGCGAGAGGTACGTTTGCCTGGCTGAGCTTGTTGTGGTCATCCTTGTTTAGCAATGAGAGACAGCTCTATTTATGCCATCGCGAGCTTTTTGGACTACTAAAGTGCGATGAGGCGAAATCGTCTGTTGCGCGGTGTTCGGAAGCACTTCCTCTTTTTTCTTACGACTCGGGTAAGGTGTCGGCGGAGAATTGTGGCAGATACTGCGCCTTTTCTTTCCTGTAAACCAATTTTAAACGCCGCCTGCTGCATCGAGTCTGTAATGCTGCGTGGTGCGGCGTTCGAGGAAGCGCCACATGAATAGCGCGCACGGACGCCTGGTTCGAACGCCCGGCGGGGTCAAATTCGTGTGAGCGTGATTCGTCTGTGACGTCATCACCGGATTTGACATCATTATGACGTCTGTTCTGGTCATTAAACATGACCACATGTGACGTCGTCATGATGTCACATCACCTCATGCCGTCACGACTGGTGATGACGTCACCAGGCGACTAACGCATATACGAAGCTAACCCCATGTTGTGTGTTCTGTGTTGTGCTTTGTTTCAAGGAAGCTCGCCATAGGAAGACCGATACTCCCCTACTTATGTAATGCCTTCTTGCCCTTATGTAAACAATAGATGAAATTGAATTTCAGTACAAAAGAGAGTGCGTATTTTCCCCTACACCGTTTTAATAATAATAATAATAATAATCGGTTCACAGGAAAGGAAAGAAACAGTACCTTACCTGTCGCAAGGTTTCTGTGTACATCTGAACCGCGCCGTAGAGCAAGGGAGGAATGTGAGAGAGAAAGTGGAAAGAGAAAAAGAGGAGCCCTAGTGGAGGACTACGGTGTAATTTCTACCACCTGGGAATCTTTAACTTGCACTGACATGGCACACCTCCCGGACGTCTCTTCGTTTCACCTCAGTCGAAACGCAGCCGCACCCCAACGCCGAAACGCATACATCAATCTATCGAAAAGTTGAAAAAAACTGATCAAATTTCGCATTAGGAAGTAACGTAATCGTCGGCAATTTTTTTCTTTAGTGCCGCCTCAATTGCATTGTCGAAAGTAAAAGCATTAACTACCAAACCATTGACGCACAAGGCGCAAAGGTTTTCTCATCTTTTTCTTTGTTTTAAAAATGGTTTGTCTAGCAAAAGTTTTATTACACATTTACATTGACATGTGGGATGACAAATTACCGAAACTGAAAATATACATGATTAAAAAATAGTACTTAGCATCAAAGTTGCAAAGAGATGTTTATTGACTTCCATTCTCATAAAACATAAATATGGTGCAAAATACACTGTATGTGCATTTTAAAAAAGCAGCAGGTTTCCCCTGCGCATGGTTGAAGAAAATTTTATTTTTCATAAACATCTACAGAACACAAGTGTATCCGTCTGGGGCCTTAGCGATGCTACTTTTCAATTCTCGTATTGCCAATCAAATCCAGCTTTTCACGGCAGCCGTTTCTTCCGTGCCACACTACCGAACAGGCAAAGCTGCTCTAGACTGCGAGTGTGATTACAACGTCCTAACTGCACATTTCATTTAAAATACATTCATATTAACCAATGGATATATAAACAGCAATGGAACCGCTTAGTTTGTTAATTCAGGTCTTCGACACAAGAACTGAGCAGGAAGCAATATAAATATTGTCGATTACAGTCTGTAGTAACTATCGCTGCAAGAACACGCGGCGTCATTTTGCTTATTTTATTTCACGTGCAGCCTGTCTCTATCTGCATCGCGAGGCGCCGGTATCCACAAGCGTTGCACGAAAATCACGAGCTAGCCACAAATCTTCGCAGTGACTAAATGGTTTACACGAGAGCATAACGGCTGCAACTGGCTCTCTCAAGGTGGACGTCAAGGGAAAGATGTGTGAATATGAATATACATTTCAGCTACTTGGAGCGTACACATGACAGCATGTGGGCCTTCAAAGCACGTGCTAAGACAAGATGCGGGAAATAAAAATGGAGGAAGAAGAGAAAAGAAAGTCTTTTTTCTGCGCTCCGTCACGTTTTCTTTTTAGTTTTGTATCTAATCTCGTTTTGTGAGCCCACTGGACCTTGTATAACCAGCAAGTGCCGAGCGTGATTACGGTACGGGGAGTGCAAGGCACCGAGCGTCCTCTTCTTGATTTCCCACGTCCACTACCACCGCGATGGGAGGGGACCAACCCACAACCCCTAGTCTACCCAGTCTAATGCGCCTAAGAGGAATCCATCCACTAATAACCACCCCGCATTGCGGCTTTTCCTGCTGCTGCCGGTTTTTATTTTTTCTTTCAGGCCACATGATCACCGATTCCAGGCTGAGAAATATGCGCTGAAGAAATATTTCTTTTATTTTTGCACTCCTTGACCTCCTTTCTTCTCACTGACCCTCCTCCCTCTCCGTCCCCAGCTTGCTCGGAAGCAAAACCGCATTTAAACCACTGCCAGTGATGATAGCTCTGCCTAGACGAAGACAAGTCCACTTGTCGAAACGTTGGCTCGACCACCGAATTGAGGCCTCCCCCCTCCACTCTACCCTTGTTCTGTCTCTTTCCGACCGATGTATTGTGAAATGACAGCGCCGAGCTCACCCTGCTGAAACGCTGTCTTGAAGGCGACTGTAGTGCGTACATGGCTTGATCACGATCACGAAGTCGTCAGTATTCATCATGACCGTTGGTTTTTCCGTCCACTTGGAAAGTGGGCACGAAATCGGTGTTGCTTTCGAAGACGGAGCGCGGCGCCTCCCGTGTCTGCGTTGTTCAGAGGACTCTTTGGCTTGGCCGCTCCACGTGCGCTTTGCTGGCGACGACGCCGGTTGTCGACGTCTTGAAAAAGGCCAGCTTGCTACGCTGAAAAAACGGGTTACCCGTCCTCTAGCGGGCGTCTACGGCCAGCGGCGGGGGAGCCGCAGCAGTTGCCTATAGGCACCGTGCAGGAGTAACTCGCGGTGCGACGCGCGCGCCCCTTGCGGCGGGAAGAACAGTTTGGTAGGGAGACGTGCGCCCTGCCGTGCAGCGGAGACGCGGCAGATCTGCTGTGCGTGGGGCGCATTCGCCGTTCGTTCTTTCGATTCGCAGCATTCTATGGTCACAAATGAATTGCTAGGTTGCAGACCTTGGATTGGTGCCGTTGCACACATTTTCACTGGCCTGATCAGATATTTTTCGCGTCACCGAATAAGCTTTACGAAGCGAAGCGACGCTAAGGCGAATCGCTGCCTTCCAACGAGTGAGCTGGCAATCATGCCCGGGTATTGCAGCGTCCAGATTTACCGCGAAGCATTTTTCCCGAAAGAGGACACACTATACCTTCACCTGCATTAGCACCCTTTCTCAAACCGCAAAAAAAAATTATAATATTTAAAGAAATTGGGCAGCTCATAGGCATCAGCGCTACTGGGACCGCCGTGCGCGCCTGTGGGCGGCGCTCGTGGATGCAGTTGTTCATTGCATACTTTTTATTTATGCTGTCCTGTGGTCTATATTTCCCTGTCTACGATAGCTTGCATAAGCACCAGTACAATGCAGCGAGTAATCAACAGGAATGGAGTGTTTAAATGGCGCATTTACTATGTCTCGCGCATTAGTTTCGCGAGTTTGCCTTGGCAACTTTTTTTTTGCTTGCTTGCTTTCATTATTTTTTTTTCCTCCTCTCAGCTTGTTCCTTTTCTTCTTCCCAGACTCTTTCCTTCCACGCTTATGCCGCTACTTTCCTTCTCCTCTTGGGCGGCTTCCTTTGTCCGTCCTCCAGCCTGATATTTTTTTTCCTCGCCATCTTTCGCTGTCCACTTCGCCCTCCTCTGTAGATGTGATTCAGGAGGTGCCATTCCATACGCTTTATTCATTTAGTTGTGTTAATGACATTTCGATGTCTACTGAGTTATTGAACCTCGAATGATAAGCTGTTTCTCATGCGATACTGCTCAATCGAGACTATAATAAAAAAAATTAAAAAAAAAATGTTTTTCTTAATTATTCGTGGACACTCTGAACAGATCTTGCATTCATTACATGCAATCCTGCTCCAAACAAGTGTCGAGCGGCTGGCTGCCACCTGTCACATTCCCCTGTCATAACTTAATTTTGTGGCAGAGGACTTGAAAGTACCGTTAAAGAGGCATTAAGGATCGTTAAAAAAAAAACGAAAGAAAACTAGCATTCATGTCGGGATGAGGCAGGACGTTCTTTCAACGATAAAGAAAATTAAGCATGGTACAATTCTGACAAGTGACAGAGGAAGACATGAATGCGTATTAGAAACTGCAGATCGTTTGTGCGGTGCTGCAGGCAGTTTCCATTCTCATAGCTGTGTCGCTGTATCAGCGACCGCGTGCCATCTGCCATACTTTCCTTCATCGTCGAGAAAAGTGGCAACCGCCTCACCAGAAAACAGCTTAAGCTCTTCAAAATCCGTCTGCGTAATATCAGTGCCTACGGCATCTTCAGGCCCCGGTAATCGCGTTCTCGAGTTTCAAGGCTTGTCCCTTTTTTTAGGCTTTTTTCTCTTCTTCGACTACAGCTTCATTCATTCCTATTCTTCTCCCATACTCGTTCCACCCTTCTCGGCCGCTCGATTCCCCGCAGCTTGCTTTTTTTTTTATCTCACCCACCCCAGCATGAGGCGTTCGAGCTGGCCATTGTGAAGCTGTACCACACTTGGGAGGAGGGTTGTTCGCCACAAATGTTTTTTTTGTATTTTTCTACATTTTTACCGTGTTTTTTTACGCCCCCACCCTCCCACCCCCTTTGTTTTTTGCTCGGCCTTTTCCAACTGCGCGCGCTTCTCCAGTCGTCTTCCGTTTCGCGTGTTTCCAGCCTAGAAATAAACGCCCAGCGGGCGTCCAGGGCTCGTCTCTGTCTCTGCGTCTTATGTCGTGTGGTTCTCGCATCGTTTGTGCTTCGCTACGTCACTCTAGCTGGCTAAAACTGCTACCATTTCGTTGTGCAGGCCGCCTTTTCAAGCGCGCGCCCTGCCTAGGCGGCCGCGCGTCTCCCTACCCAACTGTTCCGGCGCTCACTCGTGGAGCTGCCTATTCGCCGCGAGTGCTGCCCCCTGGGTTTCTGCACGGTGCCTATAGCTCATCCGCTACGTGTTGATAAGAAGAGTCGCTCTAACTGGCCGAAAATTGAGCGTACCTGGATACGATCGGTGTTGCCAGGATCATGCTACCTTCAAGGATGCAGATGCGCAGTTTTCGAAGGAGTTAAGATTTCCACGGTTCCATCCTAAAATCGACGGAGCCGGTACGCCACGCGTCCGATCACTCCGTGCTGCGCTAGCGTTAGCTTTTGCTCATCCTCATCCTCTATCATCCTCATCCTTATATCATCCTCTATCGATCACAACCATTCGTTAGAACTCTTCTGAGAACGACACAACGGCTGCGGACGCGACCTTACCGACACAGGCGAGAAAGGCTTTTGTTGGTTTGTATTTATGAAAAGAAAACCGGAGCATCTGCCGCAATCCTCGGTGGACGTCTACACGGAGGTGACACACAAGCGTTAGACAAGTTTGCTAAGCTCTGAACCTACGGATTAGTGATTTCGTACTCGAAAAAATATCTGACTCTACTGTAATCGAGGTAAGCGTGACTATAACGTACCGGAGTTCCCAGGTTCAAGCCCGACTGCCGGCGGCTCTGTTTTGGTGGATCGAAACGGGAAGGGATCCGTGTGCTCTACGTTGTCAGTGCAGTATAAAAAATACCGACAGTTTAACTTAGTCAATCATGCAATATCGTGCAGCAGTAGGGCGTTTCGACAGGATCGTGCTTGCTGTGTCTCAATTAATTAATACCGCGCGCACCTTGTTGAACACTAGCAGCGTTCTGTTGAACGCGTCAGTGTTTACCGGTACAATTGGTTTATACGAAAGGAAAGGCGCAGTATCTGTCACACTTGTTTCTGTGGACACCTGAAGTACCTCGGAAAGGTAAAAGTTTAAATCGGCTTCAGACATCGGGTTGTTCTTGTTGTGACTGTCGGAAGAAGGAAAAGAAAATGCAAGGGCCTGCTACTGGCTCTGTAGCTGAGCCACCTCCGCTGCCTCGTGCGGACACAAGAGAAAATAGAGAAAAAAGAATAAAAGAATAAGGCGCGCGTGGCATCAGCCGCCGTGGACCACCGAAGCGGTGGCGGGTGCTATGACGGCCTACATTTGCTAAAACACCAGGGTGGTCGAAATTACTCCGTGGCCCTCCACTACGGCACCTCTTCTTCTCTTTCCGCGTTCTCTCCAACCTACTTCCCTTCTCTTACGGCTCGGTTCAGCTGTCGGCTGACGAGCCTGACAGGTACTGCGCCTTTCCTATAAACCATTTTATGTAGACATAAAATGGTCGCGGAATATATCGAATTGTCACGGAATATTCGCTACCAATACAGGATACCGCGATGCGTTAGCCTAAAAGCCCTGTGCCTCTTTTAGAAATCATTGCACCCACAAGTGGTCCATATTTGAAGTGGCATGTGCTGCGATATAAACTATCCAATTTTTCATAGTATGGCAAACTCTTTTCTGCGAGATCACGTCTTGGGCACTATAGATGAGCTAGCAGCTTTTTAAACGCTGTCTTATGAATTGTCAAGATTTGTCCCAATACATAGAGTAAGAAGGCTACACAAGTGTCATTGTTGCAAAGAACCTGTATGAGATATATATTCAGTGTATGTGCATGACTGAGGGCTTGTCAGACCAGTAAGTGTAAAAATAATGTACGTTAGTTTTGTAGAATATTATGGAAAATAAAATTCTTTTAAAAGTATAGTTCACAAAACCAATACCACGTGTCTCTCGAAGTTGAACTCCTCATTCACTTCTTAGAGTCCTCCTATGTGGTTGGGGAGAGACGCGCCTGCTGTATTCATGCTTTGTGCGTTCACGCCACACGCCCAGCCCTTCGAGGCCAGTTTGCTATTTTCTGGGTTTTCTTTTTTATTTTTTTTTTTCACCTGTGGTGTCCCAGGGACGAAAGGGCCAACCCCTTAAGGGTTTATCCAATCCATCTTCATGTATATACTCTTTTCGAGTAATTAAATGTAAATTTCCTCCTTATCCTCCTTCGCTTCAGCAGCGTTAAAAAGCTCTATTTTTTTTCATAAAACACCGCGTATTAAGAACACTCCCCTGTAATCGAATGCGCGAAATCTCAGGGCAGCATTTTGTCTATTTCAGTATTTACATTTTACAATTTGGTCTTTTCTAGAGACGCGACAGAGGATTAAGCATCAGGTTTAACCAGAATTCGTTTCGCCCGCTAATCATTCCATTATCTTTGCACCACGCTGCTACGAATACCTGCTCTGTGTATGGTTCGCACACTCTTTTCACGACGGCACGCACCGCCACATTCCCCTGCCAGATCCCTCAGGCTTATCAACGGTGCTCGTTACACAGCTTGTCGCGGTTCTCGGCTAAGGTATACGCAATGAATGCTTGGATGCAACAAGTGAAGTGACGCGCTGATCTCCAGCGCGATGCTGTATTTGAGAATTCTGGCTATTTTAAACACAGCAACGAGAGCGTCCTTCCGATGATGGCTAAAAAAAAGATGCCTCACGCTAGCGCCACAATGCCGTGACAAAACTTGCAGCTCACGTAAGTAATAGGCTGTCAGATAAATGAACAAGAGTGAATACTCCTTAAGAATAGCGGACCCGTACCGAGTTCCTGCTAGGAGGGACAACTACAATTAAAGAAATTAAGTTTTCCCCCACGGCTGCATATATAGCCGCTGCCAGCGCTGCAACGCGGCTCCCTTGGAATGCTTGTGCACTTACTCCACTGCGGGTGAGTCGCATAAATCAAACGCGTAGTGATTAGAGTATAAGCTTTGCTCTTCGCATTGCAAATGCCTAGGTCATGTGGCGCCGCAAATTTTGCCTTCAACCGAGAAAAGAAAATGCATGGGTCTGCCAGCTAGCTCCAGTTGAGCGAGGAGTAATGAGAGAGGGGTAATGAGAGAAATGAGGAGTAATTAGAGAAATAAATTTGAGGAGTAATGAGATAAATAAAAAGAAACAAACAGAAAGAAGCACCTCGCAACAGCCGCCACCGAAACGTTGGCGGGTGCCGTGACGGCACGCATAACAGATACCAAAAAGCCGGTGGCAAAGGAGCCTCCGCCGAAAACGGCCACGGAGGGCCGAGAGCTAACACTGCTCTGAAAAGCGAGAGCATTTGCAACGCTATATATACGGCTAGTCACGTGGTCTGGCGATCACGCGACCGACGCAAGAGACGCGAGCGCTTTCTCACGTCACGCGCACGCGCAGCCGCTCCTTGTGGTTTCCAGGTCATTGCGCTGCTTTACACACCTTGGAGGGATTTCGCGTCAGTTTGTTGTTACAAGGGCTTGCTCAGACTCCATGGCTTCCACACCTTGTTTGTGTCAGCTTAGCCTAAAATCCCTGTGCCTCTTTTAGAAATCACTGCACTCGTAAACTTTAACTTGTCCGCGATCAAAAAACCACATGTGCTGCGGTATAAACAATCCAATTTATATTAGTTTCGCAAAATGTGTTCTGTGCGATCACGTCTTGAACAATATGGATGAGCTAGCGGGTTCGTAAACTCTACGTTCGGAATTTGGGTTGAGATCGCTTCTCGGCATTTTGGCTATGATCAAAGAGACACCCCATGGTGATCTTCAAAGAAGAAAACGGAAAACTAGAAGTTTGATATTAGAAGACTTGCTCGCGTCAGTCTTCGACCCAGCGGGGTGGTGCGGACGTAGTGCATGTACACTGCGACCCTGCCCCGGTGGGAACAGGCCGGCTTGCATGAGCCCCTTGGCTGGGAAAAGCCCACTCCCCGAAACAACAAAAAAACCCCTAAACCTTATTGTGCGGGAGGCCTTGCCTGGGGTTGCCGTAGGTTGATGATGGTCGCAGGTTGAGGTCTGTACCCTCACACGAGGATAGTACTTAGTGCATCCTTCCTTCCATCTGACAAGGCAAGCGCGCTGTCGTCGAACTCTATGTGATTGCCGAATATCTCGGCCTTTTGGCTAAGATCAAAGTGTAGTGGCCCCGTGTTTGCTGAGGAGGCTGCTGCGCACCGTAGTGTTCCTGCACTCTCCCCGGAGGACCTGCCTGTCCGGCGCCGCGTTCCTATCGCGGCTGCCCGGGCCCTGGATAGAGACATGGAACGACCAGCCCCGGCACTGCGCCCGTCCAAGGCGCAGTGCTTCACATTCACAGTTCCGGAACCTGTTCCTGCGGACAGCCTCATCGACACTATCGTGGAGTTTGAGGAGTAGGGGGGCTGCAGTACCTGCAGCACTTTGGAGGTCTTCGTGTACTGGGCGCCGTGTCCGCCATGGCGTAAGCGACCAAAATGGTGGCGACAGGCGTCCTGCGTCTCGCCGGAAAAGAAGTGCCGCTGGAGTAGATGGGAACTCCTGTGGTTTATGTGACGGTCTATCGTCCTCCCCCGTGCGCCAGCGACGAGGCTCTCGCTGCGGCGATTTCCCCGTAAGGAAAAATCCGATCCGTTTCAGAAGTAGCGTTCCAGTCAAGGAGCCACGTCCTGAATGGGACGCGGCTGGTCAAGTTGGAAATGACGCGGTCAGCCCCCAACTTCCAGATGGTAACTGGGACCGGCGTGAAGCTGGAGTATCGAGGAATGAAACGCGTGTGTTCCAAGTGCGGCGTTGAGGGCCAAATTGGCGCTGCTTTTTCGGCGGCGCGCTGCGGTCGTTGCAGCGTTTACGGCCATGATATTGCGAGTTGCCACTCCGCGTGCAAGCGCTGTGGCGGCGAACATCCAACGTCGGATTGTGTTCTACCACGCTCTTATGCAGCGGCTGCTAAGTCGTCCTCGGAGGCTGGCGTACAACCCGGAAAGGCCGCGAACCTGGAGCTGTACGGCGACACCCAGGAGCCCTGCAGGGATGCAGAGAAGGACGACGACGAGGCCTTGACGACCACGTCTTAGGCCCTCTCTTACGGGGCAACCACGGAGCCCTCCCCCGATAGCGAGCTTGTGACGGAGAGGACAACCTAACAGAGCGACTCCGAAAATTCCTCAGACGTACCCGGCTCTGAGTCCCGAGCATTGGAGTCGCAACCTGTGGCGGGCCAGCAGATGCATGGCGACAACCTGCAGAAGACGCCCGCTCCACATGTGAAGTCGGCAAACCTGGAGGCTCTGCTGAACGCCCCGCGCCTCCTCCACTCCGCGGCTTCTGCCCCCCTCCTCCCGAGTAAGGAAGCCACCCTGTCTGGCGTTACGGTGACACGACGCTCTGGCTCCGCGAGGCCGCAACGCCTGAGTACGGACCGCGCTATGAAAGCGCTCTTAGCGGACGACGGCAAGCGTCACCTGTCCGGTACAGAGAGCTGTATATCTTCCTCGAAAGCATCAGCGCCTCATAAGAAGGTGCGGAAGGCACAAGACGGCTCCGAGATGGACTTCTCGGACGCCGAGTCGTAACCACCATGGCGCTGCCTCTCAGGCTCAACGGCCGCACCCTCCTCCTCCTCTTCGCAGGTCTGGCGGTGGCTTCGACGCGGCTCAGTCGGCGCCGACCAGCGGCCACCGCTTCTCGCTCCCGGCTAATAGTCGCCTCGGCTGTGTCGCTGCGGCCTGCGGAGGTTGACCTGCGTGCGTTCCATGCAGTGTGTGTGTGTGTGTGTGTGTGTGTGTGTGTGTGTGTGTGTGTGTGTGTGTGTGTGTGTGTGTGTGTGTGTGTGTGTGTGTGTGTGTGTGTGTGTGTGTGTGTGTGTGTGTGTGTGTGTGTGTGTGTGTGTGTGTGTGTGTGTGTGTGTGTGTGTGTGTGTGTGTGTGTGTGTGTGTGTGTGTGTGACTGTAGTTTTGTTTGCTCAGAGGCGCGCCACACGGACCATGTCGATGCCCGGGCCCGAAGCAATCAACACTCAACTCCCCGAGCGCCTCCCTAGTGCCGATTAGCGGACACGTTTACAGTCTTTGCCCGACGAACTTTTCCGCGAGTCTGTTATGTCCGCATCCGTTTCTTTGTTTCTGTGATATGTATAGTAGTCTTTGTTCCTCCTCCTTTTTATGATGGCTCTTTTTCCGTTTTGCTTCCTTTAACGTGCAAGGGTTTCGTCACTCTGACAAGCAAAGGAAGGTGCTTCATCTTGCGCGTTCGCATCGAGTAGATGTTTTGGTTTTGCAGGAGTGCAACTTCCGCACCCCCACCGATGTCCTTTCCTTTCGTTCTCGTTTCAATGTCGAGGCCTTTGTTTTGTTAACGGACTCACGGTGTTGTGGCATAGGCGGGATCTTTCTTTCACCACCATACAGGGCTCATTGCACTTATGGCATAGATGGGCGCGTGATTCTCGTTGACCTTTTTCTGGATGGCCGCAAGACTCGTTTTGTCAACGTGTACGTGCCAGTCACGCGTAGTCTGACAAACTAGTTCTTTCGATCCATCATGACATACTTTCTCGACGACGTGCCCCACTTTCTGCTCGGGGATTTCAATTGTGTTTTACACACAATGCGCGACATCAGGGAGCCTGGTCAGGGCGCCTCCAATTGCCACGCGAAAGAACACGGAAAACTAGGGCGATCATTACGCTTAGAGGACACGTGGGTCACTCTTCACAGAGACCATTTCGAGGCAACACAAGTCTGGGGCCAGAGCGCGAGCCGAATAGATCGAGTTTACATCCCCTCCGCCATGGCACCTGACTTGCTACAGTGCGAGGTATTTTTTGCCTTTCCCACCAGACCTTAAACTAACTGATCACTTCCCGGTCACGGTTACTCTGCGAGCAGCCCTGTGCCGTGCAAACAGCCCCCTGATGAGACGCATCGATGCAGCGGTACTACGCGATGAACAGTGTTTCACTGATATACGCCGAGAGTTGTGCTTATCTGTGGCAACAGTTAGTGACATAACACCTGTTACCTGGGACGCGCTGAAAACACGCTGGCGCGATGTTCTTGTGAGTGCGGGGAAGGCGCGCCGTGTCCGCATGACGACCATGCTGAATGACGTTCTGCGCCGTATATGCGCATCGTACGGGGCGGCGAAACGCTTACGTTCGCGATGCGCTAATATCTCGAAACGCTGCGCGAGCGTTATCACCGCATCCTCGAAGACAGTTCTCGCGCATCACTCAGCGGGACCATCAAACGTGCCGCTTGAGGATGCCGCGGACCTCGGACACGCTCGAGCCGTTGGCCAGAGCAGTAACAGGCGAACGCGCGTGGAGAGCATCACATTTGCGGACGGTACGACGTCTTCGAAACCCGCGGACATCCGCAAATCGTTTAGCTAGCATTTCTCGGCCCTCTTTTCGTCGCAAGGCCTCGACCAGGAGGAGCATTTTAAAGAAGCTGTCGGCTCCTTCTGTGCGCCGCTTCCTCAACTTCCAGAAGACGTCTCACTCTTCGTGCGTGACAATGATAGCTTCCTTGTTTTTGTTTTTTTCTGAACATCTTTTAAGAAAACGCAGCTGTATCAAGAGCGCAGCTCCACCCGAAGAAAAGTACTGCTCTCCGCTTTGGTCAGTTCAGGGGCCCTTAAGCCGCGGCCGTACCGTCTGTGGCCGCAGTGCGTGTGCTTGGCGTGCTGTTTGAGCCAAGCGGAGTCTCCCCCAGGACATGCGACGTAGTTCTCTCGCGAGCCACGCACGCCCTTTCTGACGCAGCGAGTTTGAACCTCGCGCACGATGCTAAAGTTAGCGTCGTCAAGACACGAGCGTGCGCTTTCACCTTTCTAGTGGCGCGTATCGCGACAATCCCGCGCCGGGTGGTGAACAGACTCGCGTCCCTTATAGGAACTTTTGTTTATGATGGCCGGACAGCGCTAGTCGCCCGTCACATCCTACACCTTCCGAGGAGCAGGGGAGGCCTTGGCCTTCCGTGCATCCCGACAGTGGCTCGAGTGCTCGCGTTAAGGCTGGTAGAGAGGCCATTAGCTGACGAATCTTACCCTGGTCGCTCGCTAATCCTGTACTGGATGAACACGGCGCGTCGTGTGCTTACACCCGAAAAATACCTCGGTCCACACGCGGAAAGACCTCTGCCTTTTTACCGCGAGGTTGCCGAGATAAAGTCGACTCTATATGCAGACCTGTGAGATGTTAATGTAGCCGACCTATACCAGCCATACGCTCCAGCCAATTATTAGCCGTTTGCAGGGTTTCAGCTGATGAGCAACGAGAGACCGATGTACGCAAATGGCGAGCGTGGGCAGCTTGTTGGCTGCTAATGAAGTGCCAGATTTTGACTGACTTAGGCGCTGGGGCGTCCTCCTCACGAGACAGCGCCTTGCCAGATGGGGTGTTGTACCCAATGAACACTGCGCCAACTGCGGTGCTCCCGAGAGTCTCACGCATGTTTTTTCGAATGTGTAGTTGCGAGAACAATGTGGCGGCTCACATATAGGATGTTTAACGTCCGCATGAACCCCGGCGTAAGGCGCCGACGCACCCCTTTTAAACACCTTGTGTTCTGTGTGGTTCCGTTTGCGTTGTGGCATCGCAGGTGCCTCGCTGAGCAATGCACCTAGCCTTGCAGAGGCTGCGCCTCGTCATCTGGAAGTATCTGTCTGGACTGTTAGAAACTGATGGCGAGACGCGGTTTCTGCGGGGCGCTGGCACACACGCTTCTATGTTGTACGAGGCAGCAGACATGATATGCCTGTCGTCCTTTTTAAGAAACCTCCTCGTTTATACTGTTTTCTCCTCTCAGGGGAATCGGGTTATTTTTAGTTTATTATGCATATGTAACCTATACTGTTTTGTATAGTGCTTTGTTTTGTGAGTAATGTGTGTTTTTCTATGTATGTATGTACCCAATAAATTCTCTTTTTGTGTAGAATTTATTATGTGCATAAACATGTATGAACATGGGAATTGGAGTGTCCTGGCTGTTTTGCGGGACACACGCAAAAAGTCATGCTTCCGATGCTGTATGGGATAAGAACAATGTTCTACACAAATTTAAATGAAGAACGGACTACACCGGGGAGGAAGAATTCCTCTGACGATTTTTTAGACGATTTATCCTTGTTGTGAACGGCATAATGACCGCAGCTATTCTTACGTACGTGGAAGGAAGGGAAGTATTTTTTAAGGTGTGATGGTCTGAATCCATAGAGTAATAAGGCTACGCAAGTGTTATTGTTGCAAAGTTCCTGTATGAGATATATACTCAGTGTGTCTCGTGAGCAAAAGTGATATACAACACTTAGCCGGTGACGGAGCTCGGGAAAACGGCATAATAAGACCATATAGGGGTAGAGACAGCGAGCGTGACATATGCATGTGGATAAAATGGGGCACCGGCACTATTGTCTCGATGCTAAGTAGCTGTTGTTAGATGAAGCCGCAATGCACTTTTCCCGAGCTCCGCCACCGGTTGAGTGTACATGACTGAGTGCTTGTCAGAGCAATCAGCGTCCGAGAGAAATGTACCTGAGTTTTGTTGATTAGTAAGAAAAATAAAATTATTTTTGAAAGACCCTGATCCGATATCTATTACACGTGGAATACGGCAAGGATGCCCACTCTTATCTATTTTCTTCGTGCTTTGTATGGAGCCTTTATTGTAGCAGATCCAAAACTTTAAATTTATACGTGGTTTCCCTCTTCCAGATCAGAGTGAGGTTGGAGTTTCAGCATATCCTGGTGACATTTCTCTATTCATAAGGAACGTTGATAGTAATAGGGCATTTTGACTGTAGCTGCCAAAACGCAGCTGCCGGCTGTAGGGTTCGAACCTGGGTACTCTGGTGAAGTTTACTCATGATTTCTCACTATTTCACTATTTTCACACTTTCACTAACACCACAGTGAAATGTTGATACATTACCACCACAAACGCCCTGAATCCAGATACGACCTGGGAAGTATTTTGGAGGAACACATTGTTTAAAAAGCCGCTTGGTTGTTGCTGCGACTGTAGGAAGGTGGAAAAGAAAATGCACAGGCCTGCCAACCGCCTCTGGTTGAGTTATGACGTACCGCTGCATCATATGAACAGAGGAGAAAACGGTAGTCAGCCGTCTTACCAGCAAGTGCTTTTCTGACCAGCTAGCGTTCGCGTTTGTCTCTAACTCGTTGGCGTTTACACTCAGGTGCGGCGCAAGAACGCAAACGAGAAAAACGATGAGCACTAAAGCTAGCCGCAAGCATTTAGCCGATGTTCGTGCCTATTTCTTTTTTCCTCGCCGCGCGGCTAAGAAGTGCACCGTGAGATCACGGGTGCGCATGGTACGCGCTCTTTGGCCGTCGGTGAGACATACGATGCGGCTACGACGACAGCTGCGCTTTCAAAGATTATTTACAAGTTGCGCCACCTTAGTCTAGAACTCAGTAGACCTCGTTCCCCTCGTTCCTAGAGGGCATCGCGACTAAGACGTTCTCTCAACAAGCTCCCCAAGGGACAACAATGGCCAAATACTTTGTGGGCTCGACATGTTGAGACGTAAAGGTGCGCTCCATACTGAACGTAACATGTTTAGCTCTGGACTTTATTTAAATTGCTTATGTTCGCTCGCATGGTGTACCAGCAACGGAGATCAACAACACATTAGTCGTCTATACCAGTTTTATGAATCAGCTGAAAACAAAACAAATAACAATAATAGGCTATGCCTTTCGGAGTATAATTACTTCTTTCTGCGTTTGCTGTTTGCTTTACGGCTCTTCTATGTGTATGTATGCGTCAGAGATCACGTCTGTCCAGCGCGTTGCATTCACAGGCAGATCAATTGCCAGGTGCCAACCAGACTCGCATAGTTAGTTTTGTCACACGCCGTCGAGCTTCAAGATACAACGTTTAACCTTGGAAAAATTGGTTGGGAGGAAAGGTAGACGGCGTTAAGATGCCTGTGCCCATTGCCACCCCAACCTCTCCATGAGAGAAGAGGGACGGAAGGCGTAAAAAAAAAACAAGAGGGAAAGGGGCACACCAGGAGGGAAGCTCTCAATTAATATCATTCCCTTGGGCTAATACGATCCCTTTGGGTTTTTATGCTGGCTACACTACGTGACAACGCCACGCGCTGATAATAACACCATTACTTACTAGAAAGAATTGCTTCAAGTTTTGATTTTTTTTCTAGAAGTATTAATAAATGGAACAATCTAACTAACAACATTGTAACCCAATGCTCAGTGCTATTATTTCAATCTCATTTGTGTTTATGTGGCGTTTGATCTTTTTGTATTTATTTTTTCAGTTACAGTTGTGTTTTTGTGTTGCGTCGCATTTCAGCTGATGCTTGTGTGTGCACGTAGTGAGTACGTCATGCGTCTTCCGTTATGTACCGCTGCATTTTGTATACTTCGTTTTTTTTTATTTTTTCTGTATCCACCCTGCCAAGGTCTTGGAAACAAGGCCACAGTATAAATTATTAATAATTTAATTATATATTATTTAATTAACGGGATAAAACATTGCTCTGCACATGGGCAGCTTTTCAATTTTCCGCCACTGACGAAGATACATCAACAAATTGAAGGTATACATAACTTTCTCAAATATTTTATGCCACATGGATACGCTGATTAAGATGCCAGTGACAATTACTCGCTTATTGCAATATGATCTCTGACAGTTTCTTTTTTTTTTTTCGCTACCAGGCTTAGGCCAGCCAGCGTATAAGCCAGCCAGGAACCTTGAGGAGTCGCGATGCGATCACACGGCGTATAAATTATTGCTTCTTCGTATGTGCCTCTCGGCCTCCATTATTTGTTGATCGCATTTCCGGTCAGCGAGTTTTATCTGCGCTTCATCGTGGGCTTCGTCGAAGCACCAAATTTCAGCCCTAGGAGAACGGAGCACAATAATGGCGCCAAAAAATCCGGTGACCTGGAGTCTCAAACAAAACTGTTGCCTAGGCTCCGAACGTTCCCCGTAAAAGACGTACATATATACCTTTATGTGTATATTGTGCGTATTAGACAAGTCATGAATGAATGAGACCAAATGCAAATGAGACAAACCAAAGCCAAACCACTTTCAACTATCCTAAGGAGGCTAAGATACGTGGTATACAAGGCTAATAAAATCAGGCTAATAAAATCAAAGCCAAACCACTTTCAACTATCCTAAGGGGCTAAGATAATCGCTAATAAAATCAGAAAAACTTTAGACGGCAATAAAACAAAAGATGAAGCAGGTTTTCGGAAAGGGTGCACTCTACTATTCTTCATATCCATGCCATCAACCAGGTAATTGAATTCTCAGGATATACAACCAGCCCTCATACATAGCATTCGCTGATTACGAAAAAGCATTTGACTCAGTCGAAACCTCGGCGGTCATGCAGGCATTGCGAAATCAGGCTGTAGACGAGCCGTATATGAAAGTACTGAAAGATATTTAAAGTGACTGCACAGCGACCATAGTTCTGCATAAGGTGACAAATTTTCTATAAACAAAGGTGCTAGGCAAGGAGACACGATCTCCCCAGAACTATTCACTGCTTGCATAGAGGAAGTAGTCAAAGATTTGAAACGCGAGCAGTTAGGGAGAGGGGTAGATGGAGAATTCCTCAGCAATCTGTGATTTGCTGATGACATTGCCTTACTAAGTAACTCGGGAGATAAATTGCAAAGAATGATTGATGACCTAGACAGGAAAAGTAATAAGGTAGACTTTAAAATCAAAATGTAGAAGACTAAGGTAATGTTCAAAAGTCTCGAGGAGGAACAGCAGTTTACGTTAGGTAGCGAAGCACTGGAAGTAGTAAAGCGATATGTCCACATAGGACAGGTAGCAACCGCAGATACGGACCATGAATGGGAAATAACAAGAAGAGTAAGACTGGTATGGAGCAAATTTGGCAAGCACTCGCAGATTATGACTGCTGAAACCATCACCTCACCCTGACCTGGGAGAGGGAAACCACGTATAGATCTGTACTTTTGGATCTGCTGCAATAAAGGCTCTTTGCAAAGCACGTAGAGAATAGATGAGAGTGGGCATCCTTGCCGTATTCCACGTGTAACAACTATCGGATCACTGACCGTTTAAAAGATTTTTATTTTTCATAATAATCTACAATCCTCAGGCACATTTCTCTGGGACACATATTAGTCTGACAAGCACTCAGTCATGTATAGTCGTGAACAAAAGTGATATACGAGACTCAGCCAGTGACGGAGCTCGGGGAAAACGGCATAATAATGCCATATAGCGGTAGAGACAGCGGCCGTGACATGTGCACCTTTATAAAATGCGCCACCGCCACTTTTGTCTCGATCCCGATAGCTGTTGTTAGATCAAGTCGCAATGCAGTTTTCCCGAGCTCCGCCACCGGTTGAGTGTTGTATACCACTTTTGTTCACGACATAGACTGAATATATATCTAATACAGGAACTTTGCAACATTAACACTTGCGTAGCCTTATTACTCTATGGAATCAGACCATCATAACATTAAACGTACGTCCCTCCCTTCCAAGTACGTAAGGATAGGCGCGGTCACTATGCCGTTCACAACAAGGATAAATGTTGTAGAAAATCGTCGGAGGAATACTTCCTGCCACTGGCGTTGTCAGTTCTTCATGTAAATTTGTGTAGAACATTGTAATTATCCCATACAGCTTCGGAAGCATGACTTTTTGCGTGGGTTCCGCAAAACAGCCAGGACCCTCCACTTCCTAAGTACATACATGCCTATGCACATCCGCTGGGGTTGTACAGCGCACTGACTTCTACTTGAGCCTCAATCAAAACGCATCCGCCAGCGGTCGCGTGTGACACCGGATGCTGCGGACAGCCATCGGGCGTCTTACATGGACTTCAAGGACAACCTCCTGGCCGCGGCAACCTTGGCTTTGTCCAGCGCTTTCGCATATCATTGATAGCGTATCATCAAATGATGAGCCGTTTCAAAGCTGTGCGCACGCGAGCCGAGGAAAGTTACGGACACAAACCTTGAAGACTCTTTCCTCACTTCAAGTTACAGTGCTTAACACCACGCTAACCCATCTATAGTGTCGAAGACACAATCCCACAGAACGCATTTTGCTATACTAAGATAAATTGGATTGTTTATAGCGCAGCACATGCGCTTGTCAATCACGGACAAGTTAAATTTTGCGAGTGAAGTAATTTCTAAAAGAGGCACAGGGCTTTTAGGCTAAGCTGACACAAACAAGGTGTGGCAGCCACGCAGTCAGAGCAAGCCCTTGTAGCAACAAACTAAAGCGAAATCCCTCCAAGGTGTGCAAAGCAGCGCAATGGCCTTGAAACCACGAGGAGCGGCTGCGCGTGCGCGTGGCGTGAGAAAGCGCGTGCGCTCGCTTCTCTTGCGTCGATGGCGTGATCGCCAGACCACGTGACTAGCCGTATATATAGCGCTGCAAATGCTCTCGCTTTTCAGAACAGTGATAGCTCTCGGCCCTCCGTGGCCGTTTTCGGCGGAGGCTGCTTTGCCACCGGCGTTTTGGTATTTATTATGCGTGCCGTCACGGCACCCGCCAACGTTTCGCTGGCGGCTGTTGCGAGGAGCTTCTTTCTCTTTGTTTCTTTTTATTTCTCTCATTACTCCTCTGTCCGCGCGAGGTGGTCGCTCAACTAGAGCTACCTGGCAGACCCGTGCATTTTCTTTTCTCGGTTGAAGGCAAAATTTGCGGCGCCACATGACCTAGGTATTTGCAGTGCGAAGAGCAAAGCTTATACTCTAATCACTACGTGTTTGATTTATGCGACTCATCCGCAGTGGAGTAAGTGCACAAGCATTCCAAGGGAGCCGCGCTGCAGCGGTGGTAGGGGCTATATATGCAGCCATGCGGGAAAACTTATTTGCTTTGATTATAGTCGTCACTCCTAGCAGGAATTCGGTACGGGTCCGCGATTCTTAAGGAGCATGCACTCTTGTTCACTTATCTGACAGCCTATTACTTACGTGATCTGCAAGTTTTGTCACGGCATTGTGGCGGTAGCGCGAGGCATCCCTTTTTATTTTTATTTGTTTAGCCATCTTCGGAAGGACGCTCGCGTTTCTGTGTTTAAAATAGCCAGATTTCTCAAATGCAGCATCGCGCTGGAGATCAGCGCGTCACTTCACTTGTTGCATTCAAGCATTCATTGCGTAGACCGTACCGAGAACAGCGACGAGCTGTGTAACGAGCACCGTTGATAAGCCTGAGGGATCTGGCAGGGTAATGTGGCGGTGCGTGCCGTCGTGAAAAGGGTGGGCGAACCAGACATAGCGCAGGTATTTGTAGCAGCGTGGTGCAAAGATAATGGAATGATTAGCGGGCGAAACGAATTCTGGTTAAACCTGATGCTTAATCCTCTGTCGCTTCTCTAGAAAAGACCAAATTGTAAAATTTAAATACTGAAATAGACAAAAATGCTGCCCTGAGATTTCGCACACTCGATTACAGGGGAGTGTGCTGAATACGCGGTGTTTTATGAAAAAAAAATGTAACTTTTTACGGTGCTGAACCGAATGAGGAGGAGGAGGAGAAATACATTTAATTACACGAAAAGAGTATACATGAAGATGGATTTGATCAACCCTTGAGGGGCTGATCCTTTCTGTCCCTGGGACACCATAGGTGGGAAAAAAAAAACAGAAAATAGTAAACTGGCCTCTAAGGGCTGGGCGTGAACGCACAAAGCATGAATACTGCTGGCGCGTCTCCCCCAACCACGTAGGAGGATTGTAAGGAGTGAATGAGGCGTTCAAATTCGAGAGACACGTGGTAGTGTTTTTGTGAACTATACTTTTAAAAAAAATTTATTTTTCATATTATTCTACAAAACTAAAGTACATTGTTTTTTACACTTACTGGTCTGACAAGCCCTCAGTCATGTACATACACTGAAAATTTATCTCATACAGGTTCTTTGCAACAATATCACTTGTGTAGCCTTCTTACTCTATGTATTGGGACGAAACCTGACAATTCATAAGACAGCTTTTAAAAAGCTGCTAGGTCATCTATAGCGCCAAAGACGTGATCTCTCAGAAAAGAGTTTGCCATACTAATAAAAACTGGATAGTTTATATCGCAGCACATGCCATTTCAAATATGGACCATTTGTGGGTGCGGTTATTTCTAAAAGAGGCACAGGGCTTCTAGGCTAACCCATCGCGATATCCTGTATTGGTAGCGAATATTCCGTAACAATTCGATATATCCCGCGTCCATTTCATGTCTAAATAAAATGGTTTATAGGAAAGGCGCAGTACCTGTCAGGCTACTCAGCGGACAGCTGAACCGAGCCGTCAGAGAAGCGAAGTAGTTTGGAGAGAACGCAGAAAGAGAAAATGAGGTGCCGCATTGGAGGGCCACGGAGTAATTTCGACCACTCGGGGATTTTAGTGCTGCCGCACAACTGGCCGCATTATCGCAAATGTAGGGCGTCATAGCACCCGCCAACGCTTCGGTGGTGGACGACGGCTGATCCCTCTTCTTTTTCTTTTTTCTCTATTTTCTCTTCGGTCCGCACGAGGCAGCGGAGGAGGAGGAGGAAGAACATTTATTTGCGCCGAATATGGCGCGGCAGCCACCTCTGGGTTCGCACGGAGGCGTCCGGGGAGGCAGTCTGTCGTACCACGGCCGGAAGACACCCGGCCCCGTCTAGGAGAAGAGGTCTTCAACCTCAGCCGCCAGGCGGACGGCGAATCACTGTTTTTTCTTCGGAGCTTCTTAGCGTGGTCTCCCATTCGTCACTAGCTTTAATCGCGTTGCGCCCTAGGGCTCGAACGCATCTCCATATTATGTGATCTAATGTTGCCATATGGCCGCAAAATTTGCAAATTGCGGTTTCTGCACCATCCCTCTTCCGCCCTCTGGCAGCCGTCCAACTCCTCCACAGCGGCCAAACAAATTTCGAGCTTGGAGTCGTCTCCAGTCGTATGATTCCTTTTTACTCAGGGATCTATCCGGTGGGGGATATATCCTCCGGTCTTTCTCCAGGTTGTCGGTAACATCCCTAAACGTACCAATACATTATTTGCTTTTAAACGTTCTTGTGGAGACGTCCGCAGCACCCCTAGGTAGCGAGGAGCGGGCGAACGTGAGTTCAGCGTCGTTGCCGGCGAGACGGGCGTGTGCTGGGGTCCAGATTATGGTCACGCTTTCGGCGAGAGACGACTCGTTCAGAATTTTTGCAGCACGATTGCTGACTCTACCCTTGCTAAAATTCCTAACCGCCGCTTTGCTATCGCTGATGACGTGTTACACGCCTGGTCGTGCAATGGCAATGGCTATTGCAATCTCCTCCGCCTCTACCTGCCGTAGATCTCGGATTCTTTTGATTCCTATGGCGATGACGGTGTCCAATAGGGTGACCGAGGTTACGTCGCCTTCTTTCCCGATCGATACATCGGTGTAGGCGACAGATCCCGGCGGGAATTTGTCCAATTAGTTAGCGAGGTGCTTAGCTCTGCTTTTCCTCCTCCCCTCGTCGTGTACAGAATGTATGTTCTTCGGTATGTTCGAGACTTATAGATGCTTTCTGATTTCTCAATCTATACTTTCTCTGACACTTTCGCCTTCCCCGGGCGCTAGTAGGTTTACCCAGCCGAGGATTTCTCTACCCGCCGGCGCTCCTGCGAGTCGCTCTGTCTGGGACAGCCTAACCTCCGCAGCTAGCTAGCTCTTTCCACTCATTATGCAACCAAATTTTCTCTGGAATGTCGTTAAAAGTAATTATGGGGAGTCCTAGAGCGAACTTCGTGCATCTCCTAATTATGGTATTTAATTCGCGTTCTTCGGTCTTGTTGATATTTAGGGATGGAGTCGCGTAGCAGATTCTGCTCGTGACAAAAGCTTGTACGAGTCTGAGTCTACTAGCCTCGGTGAGACCACTCCTTCGGTTGGACGTCTTCGTAAATAATCTGACTACGAGCTCCGCCTGATCTTTTAATTTCTTAATCAGGCTTTTTTTACTACCCCTGCGGTTGATAATCATACCTAATATTCTAATTTTATCGACTTTCGGGACTTCGTTCCCGTTTACTTTAATTTTGATATCTGTAGTTATCTTCCCATTACTGCTGGTCATTACCAGGAGCTCCGAATTTTCTGGCGAACAGCATAGACTTACGTCCTCCGCGTGTTTGCTGATTATATCTGCTGCCTCTTGGAGCCTGGATGTGATGTACGAGTCGTTCCCTTCGCACATCCAGACGGTCACATCGTCCGCGTAGATGCTTTCCAACTCTCTTTGCAACTTTGATGCTAAGTACCATTTTTAACCATGTACGTTTTCAGTTTTGGTAATTTGTCATCCCACATGTCAATGTAAACGTGTAATAAAACTTTTGCTGAGAAACAGTTTTTTTAAGACAAAGACAATGATGAGAAAACCTTTGCGCCTTGTGCGCCATTGGTTTGGTAGTTAATGCTTTTCTTTTCGACTATGCAATTGCGGCGGCAATAAAGAAAAAAATTGCCGACGATTACGTTACTTCCTAATGCGATATTTAGGAGGAGCTCATTAGTTGTTTCAACTTTCCGATAGATTGATGTATGCCTTTCCGTGTTGGGGTGCGGCTGCGTTTCGACTGAGGTGAAACCAAGAGGCGTCCGCGAGGTGTGTCATGTCACTGCAAGTTCCCCAGGTGGTCGAAATTACTCCGTAGCCCTCCGCTACGGCTCCTCGTTCTCTCTTTCCACTTTCTATTTCACATTCCTTCCTTGCTCTACGGCTCGGTTCAGATGTCCACAGAAACCTTGTGACAGATACTGCGTCTTTCCTTTCATGTGAACCAATTATTTTTATTATTATTATTATTATTATTATTATTGTAAAAGAAGGCAAGGTCGAGACGGCGAGGTCGTGACGGCAAGGACAGCGAAGCCTTGTCTAGCGTTTTAATCTGATCACGAACCCAGGCGCGCGCCGGAGCCGGCGCCGCGCGACGATGATGATGGTATGTACAAATGAAAGAAGAAGATCATGGCATGTAAAAATGAAAGAAGGTCCACAGAAGGCTCACACAATCTGCCCGGGGGGTTGGAAGCGGCCAGACTGGCCGCTTTTAACTAACCGATGTACCGCGGCGCACAAACGGTTTCAAGCGAGAAACATGAACAATTTCAGTTCCACGGTGGCGTCGATCGGCTGGGTGATCAACAGGCGTGACTTTGTAGTTAACTGGAGAAGTTTGGCTGATGATCTCGTAGGGAACAAGGTAGCGGTGGTGGAATTTGTCACCAAGGCCAGGGGTGCGCAGTGGTGTATAAAGCAGTACTTCGTCACCGGGACGATAAGAGACCACGCGATGCGTAGAATCGTAGCGACTCTTCCGGTCTTCCTGGCACGCTGCTGTGTTCAGGCGGGCAAGATGACGTCATCTGGCCACACGAGATAAGAACTGGGTAGGTACTGATGTGGAGTAGTCGGGCGTAGAGAAGAAGGAAGCGTCGAGAATTGTAGTGGGAGGACCGCCATAAACGAGGAAAAATGGAGAATAACCGGTAGTCCGCTGTACTGCTGTGTTATAGGCGAAAGTGACGAATGGTAGAATAGTGTCACAATTTCGATGATCCGGTGTGATGTACATGGAGATCATATCCGATAAGGTGCGGTGAAATCGCTCAGTCAGCCCGTTAGTCTGGGGATGGTAGCTTGAGGTTGTCTTATGAAGGGTGGATGACGCGTAAAAAACTTCGGCAACGATTGTCGATAAGAAGGCCGTCCCGCAGTCACTTAGGAGCAGCCGAGGAGCGCCATGACGCAATACAATTGATCGCAAAAAGAAATTTGCTACTTCTTGAGCGGAACCGGTCGGTACAGGTGCTGTCTCAGCGTAGCGTGTAAGGTGGTCGACAGCTGTTATAAATTAATGGTTACCCCCCTCGGAGAGAGGTAGGGGACCATATAAGTCGATGCCGACTACGTCGAATGGCGTGGCGGGACAGGGAACAGGTTGTAGAAGGCCAGCGGGCGAAGAAGTCGGCCGTTTGCGAGGTTGGCACAGAGGGCAGGATGCGACGTATTTGGCAACGCTGGAAGATAGGCCAGGCCAAAAGAATCGTTTTTTCATGTGGTGGTAGGTTTTGTCAACACCAAGGTGACCTGCAGTAGCGTCATCGCGGAGAGCCGCCAGTATACGTGGGCGAAGCACACGCGGCACGACTGGGATCCAGCGAGTTCCATCAGGGCAATACACGAAGCGGAATAGGATGCCATCTTCGAGCTTGAAATTGCGGAGTTGTCGGCGAAGCCGAGCATTGGGTGGGTCCGAAGCGCCAATAAGGCGGTCGATGATTTCACGGCAGTAGGCATCGGCTAATTGCTGTGAGCGGAGAGCGTGTTTGTTCTCAGAGTCGTCAAGTGAAACTTGTAATATACGTCGGGGAAAGAGATGGTCGGCTGTGGTCATAGGTGGAAATGCATTGGGAAGAAAAACAGCAAGCCGATTCCGAAAGTGGATAGCGAGAAAGAGCGTCGGCGTCTTGGTGTTGGCGACCCGATTTATAAGTGACGTCGAAATTGTATTCTTGCAGGCGTAGAATCCAACGGCCAAGTCGGCCTGTCAAATTTTTGAGCGAAGACAACCACCAAAGGGCATGATGATTGGTCACAACTGGGAAGTGCCGACCGTATAGGTAGGGGCGAAACTTTTGGACAGCCCATACGACGGCAAGGCACTCCTGCTCGGTAATGGTGTAGTTTTTCTCAGATGGAGTGATAGTCCGACTGGCGAAGGCAATCACTTTCTCACGCGAAGTTGCATCGCGCTGCAGAAGTACAGCGCCAAGACCGAGACCACTGGCATCAGTGTGCAGGATAGTTGGAGCGCTGTTACCGAAGTGGCGAAGAACAGGGTCTGATGTGAGGGCGTGCTTCAGGTTATTAAAAGCAGCTTCGCACTGTTCTGTCCACACGAAAGGGCTGCGTGCTTTAAGTAGTTCATGAAGTGGAGCAGCAATACTTGCAAAATGTGTACTGTGATAGTCAGCACTTCAGCCATCGACATGCAACTGTGCGTTGTGCGACGAAGACAAAGAAGTACGCTAGGCTCACCGTTGCAAGGTCCTGTCCTCACAGCTCTCCATCTGAGCGTCAATAAACGCCCTATTACAATTGGCGGAGGTGCCGGAAACGATCCCACCCAAACTGGAACTGCGAAGCCGTAAACTACCCTCTACGACCGCCATGCAAGACGAGTCCACTTCGACGCTGCCGGCCGTTCCACCCACGATCATGTGTGCTGGCGTCGTGCGCCAGCGTGACCCTTGCCTGTTCAGCGGCACGGCCGATCAAGATGTCGACGACTGGCTGTCATCCTATGAAAGAGTAAGCAGCTACAACAAGTGGGATGACTCATACAAGCTCAGTAACGTCATATTCTATCTGACGGACGTGGCGAACCTGTGGTTTCGCAACCATGAGGCTGACCTGTCATCTTGGTCGACATTTAAAAAGAATTTCGCGGAAGTGTTCGGCCGCCCGGCAGAGCGTAAGCTTCGTGCCGAACAACGTTTACACGATCGTGTTCAGCGCGCTGATGAGACCTTTACCAGCTACATAGAAGACGTCGTTGATCTCTGCAAACGAGTCGACCCGGCCATGCCGGAAGCAAACAAAATCCGCTACATCCTCGAGGGCATTTCTGAGGACGCCTTCCAGATGCTGGTAGCGAAAGATCCCACCAGCGTTAGTGAACTCGTGAAGCTTTGCCAGAGCTACGACGAGCTCCGCAAGCGGCGCGCTTCTAGGCGCCGCTCCAGTGTGTGCGACGAAGGCGTATCCGCATTAGCCCTGGGTGGTTCGCCAACTTCTGAAGGGAGCCCGCTGAATAAAAAGATCAAAGATTTTATTCGTGAACAGGTCGCACGTCAAATCTCACTCCTTCCCCATTTTCAAGACTCGGGCCGCCTCGTTCCTGAACTGGCTCCATCTTTGGCCCCTGCTATACGCCGTGTCGTGCAAGAACACGTCGCTGATGTCTTGCCGTCCAACCCCGTGGTGCCGCCTGTGACGGCACCTCTCACGTATGCCCAAGTAACGGCTAGGCCACCACCTTCGCCCACGTCTGGCTCCTATGTGCAGGTCCCTGCCTACCGTTCACCGCCGCATGCTGAGCCTTCGTTTCAAGCCCCACCCTCAAGGTTTCGCCCACATCCTATGAAACCTTGGCGTACTACGGACAACCTTCCGATTTGCTATGCCTGCGGTCGGCCGGGCCATGTTGCGCGCCTTTGTCGCCAGCGCCTCCAACCTTCACAGCCTGACATTCGACTTTACCCGTACGATACCGACTCACGCTCGCAAATGATTCCGCCCGGTTCTCAATTTGTTCCACAAGATCGCCAAACCTATACCACTCGTCGATCACATTCTCCTCGGCGCCGATCGCTTTCTCCAATGCTGCGACGTTCTACCAGCACCGTTGAGGGAAACTAACAGTCGCAGTTCCGGGGGCAAGAACTGCGCTTGTTTCGAATTCCTCAAGTCCTCCATGTCGTCCCGCTAATGTTATCAAAGTTTCTGTAGAAGGCGCCACAGTTCTCGCTCTCGTCGATACCGGTGCAGCCGTCTCCGTCATCAGTGAAGCGCTCTGCCGTCGAATTCGCAAAGTGACCACTCCGATTTCCGACTTTTCGCTCCGCACCGCCTCATCACAGCACATTCACCCCTCCGCATCTTGCACAGCCCGTGTGCTCATTCAAGACGTCTTGTACCCCATCGAGTTTATTGTTCTGCCGAACTGCTCGCATGATATCATCCTCGGATACGATTTTCTATCGACTCATCAAGCCGTTATTGACTGTGCTCGTGCGCAAATTGCCTTCGCCCCCCTCTGTGATGCCCCCTTCTGTGATACCCCTCCCCGCACTGCAAAACTTCTCGTCGCCCATGACACCGACATTCCTCCGTTCTCTGCTGCCCTCGTACCACTGTCTTGTGAGTGGGTAACTCCTTTGACTGCGATTTTTACACCTTCCGAAGCCACCTCCCGTCATCCCTGCCTCCTTTTTCCGTTCGCAGTTCTCGAAGTTCAAGACGGCAAGAGTGCACTTTACGCCTCGAATCCATTTTCTTGCCCAGCAGTCCTGCTCCGTGGCGAATGCATTGGACGTCTTGAAGAGCTTGATCCCAGTCATATCACCACTCTTGCTGACTCAACCCCCTCCTTCGACGTTAGTCTGTGCTCTTGCGATGTTGCGCCCGCTTCGACGCCCTCCGACGTTTTCCAACATGCTATTGATGCTGATCTTCCACTTGCGCAACGTGATCAACTTGTCGCCCTCTTGCAGACCTTCGCTTCTTCATTCGACTTTCCTCAAATTGACTTGGGCCGCACGTCTGTCGTAGAGCACACCATCGACACCGGTAAAACTGCACCTTTGCGCCAGCGCCCCTATCGCGTGTCGGCTTCGGAGCGCCAAGTAATTGCTGATCATGTGGACGACATGCTCCGTCGTGGTGTCATTCGGCCAGCCCACAGTCCCTGGGCGTCTCCAGTTGTGTTGGTACCTAAGAAAGATGGCTCCTTCCGGTTTTGTGTCGGCTACCGCCGGCTCAACAAGATCACGCGCAAGGACGTCTATCCTCTGCCACGCATTGATGACGCACTAGACTGCTTGCAGGGCGCCGAGTTTTTCTCCTCGTTGGATTTACGATCTGGCTACTGGCAGGCGCCAATGGCTGACGCTGACCGCTCTAAAACTGCCTTCATCACACCAGATGGATTATATGAATTCAACGTCATGCCCTTTGGGCTTTGCAACGCCCCGGCCACATTTGAACGCCTCATGGACACTGTGCTTCGTGGATTCAAGTGGCGAACCTGTCTTTGCTATCTCGATGATATCGTAGTCTTTTCTACCGATTTTCAATCCCACCTGCTCCGACTGAAGGACGTTCTCACTTGTCTCGCTACCGCCGGCCTCCAACTGAATCTGAAGAAGTGCCGCTTTGCTGCTCGCCGACTAACAATTCTAGGTCATGTCGTTTCTAAGGATGGCATTCTTCCCGATCCCACCAAACTTCGTGCAGTTGCCGAATTCCCACGCCCAAAATCACTGAAGCAGCTACGAAGTTTCATTGGCCTGTGCTCCTACTTTCGCCGCTTCATCTTAAATTTCGCCTCTATTATTGCTCCTCTCATCCAGCTCCTCTCCGGCAGCTCCGACCTCTGCGCATGGACACCTGCTTGTACGACGCCTTCAACACTTTACGCCGTCTTTTAGTTTCGCCTCCCATCCTCCGCCACTTCGACCCGAATGCGCCAACTGAGATTCACACTGACGCTAGCGGTATTGGGATAGGCGCCGTTCTCACCCAACGCAAACCTGGTATCCGAGACTATGTGGTGGCGTACGCAAGCCGCACCTTGACCAAGGCAGAGTCCAATTATTCTGTTACGGAAAGAGAATGCTTGGCCATTATTTGGGCCATCGGCAAATTCCGTCCGTATGTCTATGGCCGACCATTTTATGTGGTCACTGATCATCACGCTCTCTGCTGGCTGGCGTCCCTCAAGGACCCGTCCGGCCGCCTTGCTCGCTGGGCTCTTCGCCTCCAAGAGTATGACATTCGTGTCATATATCGCTCAGGCCTCAAGCATACTGACGCGGACGCTCTTTCGCGCTCACCGCTGCCTCCCTCTTCGTTGCCTGATGAGATCTGCGCCTACGATTTGTCTTCGCTTGCCACTATTGACATGGCCACGGAACAGCGGCGCGACCCGTGGATATCTCCACTTCTGTACTTTCTTTCAAGTCACTCTCCAGGTCGTCTGTCTCGGGCGCTTGCCCGCCAAGCTCACCATTTTTCAATTTGTGACGGGCTGCTCTATCGCCGCAATTATCTTCACGACGGAAGGAAGTGGCTTTTAGTTATCCCCCGTCATCTCCGCGCCGAAATTTGTGCTGCTTTCCATACTGATCCCCAGTGCGCCCACGGCGGAGTGTTGAAAACCTACACGCGCTTGCGTCTACGCTTCTTCTGGCGTGGAATGTACCGCTTTGTCCGCCATTTTGTCCGCTCCTGCCAGTCTTGCCAACGCCGAAAAACTCCTCTCAAGTCCCCTGCTTCGTTGCAGCCGTTGCCCTGTCCTGCCCGTCCGTTTGATCGTGTCGGCATAGATCTATACGGTCCCCTTCCTACAACTTCAGCTGGCAACCGCTGGATTATCGTGGCAGTGGATCATCTAACCCGCTACACTGAGACATCATCATTGCCCTCTGCTTCCGCACGCGACGTGGCTGCCTTTATTCTGAAAAACCTGGTTCTTCGCCATGGTGCCCCTCGCGAACTGCTCAGTGACCGCGGACGCGTTTTCTTATCAGACGCTCTTGAGGCTCTCCTGAAAGAATGCCGCATCATACACCGCACCGCTACCTCGTACCACCCTCAGACGAATGGACTGACCGAACGTTTTAACCGCACTCTCGGTGACATGCTGGCTATGTACGTGAACACCGACCATTCCAATTGGGACCAATTTCTACCGTTTGTTACTTACGCATATAACACCGCGACACAGGCCACTACTGGATTCTCTCCATTCTTTCTCCTTTACGGGCGCGAGCCACCCTGTACTATGGACACACTTTTTCCCTACCGCCCTGACGTTTCCGAATCTTCCCCGCTATCCGATGCCGTCACGTACGCAGAAGAATGCCGTCAGCTCGTCCGCTCTCTCACAACAGAAAATCAGTGGCAACAAAAATACCTCCGTGATACCGGCGAAGCTTCGTCATATCTCCCGGACACACTGGTGTGGCTCTGGGTGCCCTCCACAACCCCTGGCCTTTCAAATAAGCTTCTTGCGCGCTACCACGGGCCATATAGGGTCCTCCAGCAAACATCTGCAGTCAACTACGTAGTTGAGCCCATCACGCCCTCTGCGGACTTGCGTCGCCGTGGTCGTGAAACAGTTCACGTGAACCGATTGAAGCCATTCTATGACCCCGCTGTGCTTTCCGCGCCATAAGTCGCCAGGATGGCTCCTTTTTTTTACCCGGGGGGAAAATGTACTGTGATAGTCAGCACTTCAGCCATCGACATGCACCTGTGCGCTGTGCGACGAAGACAAAGAAGTACGCTGGGCTCGCCGTTGCAAGGTCCTGTCCTCACAGCTCTCCATCTGAGCGTCAATAAACGCCCTATTACAAATGCATTATAAAACGCCGGGAATAAGACGCCAGGCCGAGAAAACTGCGCAATTCTGTAGTCCGTTGTGGACGAGCAAAGTTCAAGACCGCGATGATTTTTTCAGGGTCTGGACGAATGCCGTAATGGCTGACTAGATGTCCCAATATTTTAATTTCCTTCTGTGCAAAGTGGCACCTCTTGGTGTTGAGCTGAAGGCCCGCTGAAGCGAGACACGCGAGGACCTCAATCAGGCGCGTGAGATGGTCGTTAAATGTTGACGAAAAGATGACAATGTCATCCAAGTAACATAAACAGCTTCTCCATTTTAGGCCACGAAGCACAGTATCAATCATTCTTTCAAATGTCGCTGGTGCGTTACAAAGTCCGAAAAGTCTAACATTAAATTCGTAAAGGCCATCGGGAGTTGCGAAAGCGGGTTTTTCTTTATCGTCCTCGTGCATAGGTATTTGCCAATAACCTGAGCGGAGGTCCAAAGTCGAGAAATGTTCGGCGCCTTGGACAGAGTAAAGGGCGTCATCAATTCTTGGCATTGGGTATACATCTTTGCGGGTAATTTTGTTGAGTGCGCGGTAATCAACACAAAAGAGTACCGAGCCGTCCTTTTTTTTAACTAACACTACTGGGGAGGACCATGGGCTCGTCGAGGGACGAATAATATTACGATGGAGCATGTCATTTACATTTTCTTCATTTACTTTTCGTTCAGAGAGGGAAACTCGATAAGGCCGTCGGCGAACGATAGAGTTACCTTCAGTAATGATGCGATGGTGCGCCACACTTGTCCGTCCCAGTAGTGAGGAAGTGGCATCAAAAATGGCTTGGTGGTGTCGAAGTAATGTCAGAAGTTCTTGGCGTTGGTTTGGCGTGAGGTTGGGATTAATAGTCTTTGTGAGAACAGAAAGAGAGACGTCTGGCGAAACACGACGCTGAGGCAGAGGGGCGGTGAGCACCATCAATGACAAAGGTTGAACATCCACCATGCATGGGAGAGAAGTTCCTTTTGGGAGCACGAGGGATTCACGTGAAGTGTTAGTGGCCCTCTCCCAAGATTATCTGCTCACTCATGCGCAAACGCGCTGGTCGCGCAAACACAACAGAAATAGGAAAACGCGCGCGCGGTTTAAAACACCTAAAGAGGCTGCGGAGCCCCACAACGTCTAATCTAAGACCGGAATAATTAAGTTACCGTGTCATTCATAACCAATAGCACTGTTACTAGGAGTCTCCTACAGGTGTCCCCATTCCACCCATGACTTTTCTAATGAGCAAAATAACAACCTAATCGAACCCACAGCAAGCTACCCCAAGTGCCTCTATCCTCCTTTTCGGGGATTTTAACTTCCCAAACATAGAATGGCGTAATCTTCCACCTGCATCAATAGTAGGTTCCGCAAAAGGCAACTTTATTGAAGTACATTTCAACGGTAATTTATCACAATTGCTTTCAGAACCAACGCGCACCTTATCGCAATCTAAAATCATTCTTGACTTTATTTTGGCTAGTAAACCCGATGCCGTCTCATTCATTACGTACCTTCAGAGAATTATAGACCAAAATGTCATTCCAGCCGCCTTCTTTTTTCTTGCAATACCAAATATGACCTTGAAGAAGACTGTAACACTTTAAGAAAATAGTCATTAAGGGGCGATAAATCAAGAACTTAAGACCTACTTTCCTGCATAACAAGCTACATATGACATTCAATCGACACATGATAACTGGGCAATCTTTAAAAATAAATAAATGATTCACCTGATAAACATATACCAACCGTCAACATTCGTACAAGTAACCAAAAACCATGCTTTACTGATTCTTTAAAAAAAATTCGAAAAATAAGCGCCTCTATTGGGAAGATAGCGGCAACACAATTTGATAGCAAAACTATATGTTAGGTAGCTCAAGATGAATATTTGACTGTCATTCGCAGCATAAAACGTCCTTTTTATAATACTACACTTCCAATTTTGTTGCGTACTAACCCAAAATTGTTTTGGCAAGTAATACACTCTAACCCAAAATACGCACTTACCCTCACCAATGACACACCCGTTGAATGTGCTGGCACATTTAATTCCGCATTTTCCTCAGTATTCTCGAATGAAATCAAAAGGCCCTTTCTTTTTCTTTTTTCTTTTTGCAATATGAAAGGTGTCATACTAAGCATCGCAGTTTATGAAGACGGAATTTCATCCATAACTCTGAAGACTTCACTATCATCATCGTGTGGCATGAAGGTATGAACTAAAAAATTCCAAGAAACACAAGACACCCGGCTGCTTATTGCCTGTCATTACTGTTCTCAGTCACTTTCTTCACTACCTTTCCGGATGATTGGTAAGTGGCATAGGTCATTCAAATCTACAAGAAAGACAACAGAAGCTCTTCATTAAATTATCGAACTATCTCGCTAACAAGCGTGTCATGCAGAATCATAATACACGTCGTCTACTGTCAAATTATTTTTTCTTAGATAGTAACAACTATTTTCACCCGTCACAGCATAGGTTTCGCATAGCTTTCTCCTGTGAAACCCAATTAACTATTTTCTTCATGACTTGCGTCTTAACCTGGTCATCGATGTGCGAATCGGTGCAATCTATTTTGGATTTAGAGAAAGCATTTGATAAAGTGCCTAACTACCGCTTACAACTAAAAGTTCAACTACTAAACCTGGATCCTAATGTTCTGATGTGGATACGGGAATTTTTGTATATTCTTACGCAAATGGTTTCGGTCAACAATAGTTTGTCTAGCCCCCTCCCAGTAACTTCCGGTATGCTGCAAGTATCTGCTCTTGGCTTCCTGTTATTTTCATATATTTTAATGATTCACTTTAATGTGTCTCCTCTAATATACGCATATTTGCGGACGACTGTGTCACCGCACTATCTATAACGCATCGCACCAATCTGCTCTCTAGAACTTGTTTAAGAACGATTCAGAATGGTGCAATATTACACTAATGACCGTAATCACCAGCAAATTCACTTGCCTGTCCTTCTCGCACCATCGCGCTCCCTATTTCTTTCCTTACGCAAGTGTTAACCCCCCGCTTCAACAGGTACATTCTTGTAAATGCTTACGTGTAACCCTATTCATGATTTGTCTTGGGACGCACATGTTGTCGTAATCGTTGTTGTCGTCGTGTCTGCGTTGGCATAATTTGCTCACAGAATAAAACTCCGGTGAAACTTCACAAACTGATTTAATGGCTACATGGAAGAAACATTACAGAAATTCCAACTGACAAACGTTTCGTTCGGCGTCTTTTAAGCTACTCCTTTCATGACGGTTGGCCGTGTTCCTCTCTACAGGCCTTCCTTGCTTTCCTTTTTCTTTAGGGGGGCCCCCGCTTGCGTGGGCCCTTAGAACCTGGCAGTGGCGGCACTCGTTCGGCGGTGTCGGTAGCAGAGGAATCCTCCTTGCGTCTCCGGTGCTGGCCCGCAGCCGCCTCGTAGGCTAGAAATTCAGGGCAGGCGGGCGTCCGCGTCTGGTTAGGCCGCCAGCGCGTACACATGCCCAGGCCTGAAACCTTCTATCCGTGGCATGGACGCGATTCAGCCCATCGCTGTTCCCTTTGGACTTCCAGGAACCTCTTCTGCCGACACGTGGTGCAGGCCCGCCGAGTTTGGTGAGAATTATGGCCCCGGTTGTGTCTTCGACAGCGCCAGTGGATCGGGAGGGACGCTTTGAGGGGCGACGAGCCGCTGGTCGACTTGCTGGCAGTGGCAAGGAGCAGCCGTGCCACTGCCATACGTCAGTAACATTATATCATACGTCAGTAACGTCAGGACATACGTCAGTAACATTATATCAACATCTAACAAAAACTCAGAGAATTTGTGGAATGCACCGCCGTGTTCAAAACTACTGGCTTATAATTCATTTGTTAGGCCAAAAATTTAAAATGCATGCGACATATCTGGAGCCCAATCAAGCATATCTCGTCAAAAAGAATTGGTTAAAGATTGCGCTGTTACATTGATTCATGCATCATACTCATAGAAAATCAGGTTTTGATCCCTAAAAACAGAATCCGGTGTATCGACACTTTTATGTCGACATCGCATTTCCAGCATTTTATTGTGTCACGTTTTTTTTTTGTCATCACTTAATCAAGCCCCATTAATCACAGCAGCAGCACGCATATCTTAACGAACCAGTCATCCACTTCACATTGCGAACCCACACGCCGGACGACCGCCTTTACTGCTTCGTTTTTCATTCGAACCACCATAGACTGGAACGGCCTCCTCCACGAAATTGCTACAAGAAATCCACGAAAATGACCATCTTCGTTTTCGCAACTTTTATCTGACCATTGTTCCCAGTAACTAATTACCATGATCACTAGTGTTTGTATAAGAACCTACGCCTTATGTAATGCCTCTATGTTTTAATTAAGGTAATAAACGGAACTGAAGTCAGGTGAAAATAGCAGGAGAGTTCTGCTTCTTTGTTTTAAGCATGAAAATGTATAACACATGCTAAGAACTTATTCGAAGTCATAAAAATGCTACAACAATAATGCTCCCTGTGTTTTTACGGTCTCCTTGGAATGAGCTCGCACTGAAGTGATTGTTATTATTGGTACTTGTAAAATCTCGCTTCCACTTGGGAAATTGGACTTCCTGAAAAATACCAACAAACCCTAAATCCGCAATGATAGGTCGATATAACTGACGTAAAAATACAGAGTGCGCCACTTTCCGTATATCTGCGTCTATTTACCAAGATCGGGATTATTTGGCCACTGTTCGAGGCATTTGAGTCATCTGCTTTTTTCGTTTTTATTTTTGTTTCATAATTCACGTGCCGGGCTTTGCTAAGTACATATTGCTGCTTAGGAGGAGGAGAGCCGTGGACTGTTTTCTTTTAAAGCCAAAGCTCTCCTTCACGACCAAAGTGGCAAAAGCTGTGCTATCTCGGAAGCCTGATCTTTATTTAACCTTCTGAGCATAGCATAGGAACAACGTATCTTAAACCAAGGTTAGTGTTGTGCACACATATTTGAGGAGAGAAATGGGGGGGGGGCACGTGCAGCATACACCTAAATCTAGAAAAGGCCATCGAAATCATGCAGTCCGAGAGGGCGAATAAGCCACCGCAGAAGCCGAAAGGAAATCGGTTGGCGCCAGTAAGCAAAGTGACCAACAACCGTCCTCGCTCCTGTCCATTCCGTCGTTGAGTGAACACCTATAACGCGCGTTAATGGTCGGCGCGGGCAATCACTCCGACTGCAACCTCTTTGCTCGAGGACGGAGAATGCTGCGAAGGAAAGAGAAGGGAGTTGTTTTGAAGTTGATTACCCCAGTTTCTCGGCCGGTTTTCAGTCGTACACCCTTCTTTTCTGTCTCTACCGCCACATTTGGTGATGCGCGTCGTAGAATAATAGGGTCGCTAGAAACTATGAAAAAAAAAACTTAGTCCTGAGCTTGATGTACCTACTACGCTGCCGCATTCTACTGGAGAACAAAGTTTCTGCGCAGTGGCAACAAAGGCGTCACATGAGCATCGCCGTCTTCCGGATCTTTGAGGGTGTCTCCTAAGCAGAGGTGGACAACCTCTTGAGGTTTCGGCCTCATGAGATTGACCTGAACCTCAAAATGACCTAAACCTCACGGAATGAGGTGAGGTTGAGGTGAGGTCGAGGTGAGGTCGGTGACAGCTAGAAATTTTTTGTGTGAGGTCACCAAATTGAACCTCAAACTCACGCGTGAGTTTCAGGTTGAGTGAGGTCGTCATTGTGTGACGTCGAAATAGTGAGGTCCAGGCTTTTCGCTGTTGCCGCGGCTGTCTTCGAAGAGCGCCCCTTTTGACGCGGAGCTCGAGCATACTGCCGCGGTGTGCCCGCCGACTCTCGGTGTTTGGTTACCCCCCAATCGGACGACCGAATGCCGCAGCCCCTGCCCAGCTTTCGGCATTCCACCGTAATGTCCGAAGCCCGAGTACGCTTCCCTCTGGTCTACTAGGAAGGAGATTTTTTTTTTACTTCACGAACTCCTCATGCCCCCCGCCTGCCACCCCCGTTTCCTCTCACTTGTTTGTGCCGATGCTTGCCGCAGGCTCAAACACCCAGGAGCGCGGAAAGCACATAACTCACGTTGACCGGCGGTGCTTTTGTCCGATGCCGCAAGGAAACCAGCAAACTAAAAAGTGAAGCAAATTATCTTTGCGCAGAAGGCGCGGACCAGAACTGTGTCTTGTGCATTCCCGTTTCCAGGCGATAACGTCACGGCTGCTGCCTTAAATTCGATAAAGGACCCCGCTGTACATTGCACGGAAACTTAACAGGAAATGGTGCAGCGAAATTGTTAGAGGACGTGATACTGACAGATAAAAAAAAACATGAACAAACCAGAAAAACCGGCACAATACCATCTGTGCATTTTATCGAAGTCCTCCCTTTCGAATTGTACGTTATCGTTTTATATTCCTGTCCTGTAAATTTATATTCTTGTATTTTCCAGAACAACCTCTCTTTGGTCTTGTGCTGCTTGTTTCTTCTAACAGATTTAAAGGTGATGGTGCTAGTGTAGCGGTAAAACATGCAACAGGATGAAATGGACGGCACAGCTTATAAGACGCAACTGGTAAACAGGAAAAAGCCTGCGCATGTTAACCATATGCTGAGATAGAAGAGACAAAAAATATATGGTGCCTGTATGCAGTACAGCGCAATGAAAAAAAAATGATTTCGCTCCGCTGGGGCCCTTTATTTCTCTCTCAAATTCTAGTGAAATCAAGCAATGCAGGAGGAAGGAGGAGACTAAGGGATTCTTAACTTATTCAGGAGCAGAAAACGAAATTTGAAAAGCGTTCTCCTACATGTTTTTATGAGCTAAAAAGTATTGAGATGGTTTCCGGCTCGACATTTTGGTGTCTAGACGGACGAATTGGTGTGGCGAAGTGAACATGCCTGTTTTGTGCTCCAGTCTGCTCGAGACGCACAAATCAATAGGATGAAAATTGTTGTGGCCAGATGTCGGAATAATTCTTTCAGATATTTGTTTTTTTTCTTTAAAAATCAATTTAGATGTACGTGATATGAAGCCAATTACATGCTAGCACTGAGGAATGCAGTATTAAGTCGATGTCTCAAACCTTTCATACGCTCTGGGAAGAGCAGTTCTCTTCTGTTTTTATTGTGCGATATTGGTTATTACTTTCGGCAACATGGTATTTATTTATATTGTAGTGAACTACATGAGGATATACGAAGACAAGGATGAAGTAGGAGAGAATACCACGAAGACGAGGATAAGGACGACAAAGTGCCGCTGCGCTGCTCGAGCTCGCTTGTGGAAGGCCTAGACTGGCTGTGCTCTTGTGTGGTTCTTTGTGCAACTTGGAGAGGGCTATTATCCCTGTTAAAGGACAGTAAACACCCCCTTTCACTTGGTGGAGGTCAGGATTTCCTGCCGTCCTGGAGCTTCGAAGCCGCACACTCCCGACACAAGCAATGACCGACGCTACCACCCCCAGTCCAACCGGCCCCTCATCCGCCGTGTTTTGCGCTGGAGCTTTGCGCCAGCGTGATCCTCCTATCTTCAGCGGAACCGGCGACCACGACGTGGAAGATTGGCTGTCATCATATGAGCGGATCAGTACGCACAACAAATGGGACGACGGTCTCAAATTAAATAACGTGATATTCTACCTGACGGACGTTGCCAACCTGTGGTTCCGCAACCACGAGGCCGATATCTCCTCGTGGTCTGCTTTCAAGACTACTTTTTCCGATATCTTCGGTAGGCCTGCAGTGCGCAAGCTGCGCGCTGAGCAACGCTTGCGCCGCCGTGCACAGCTACCCGGCGAAACTTTTACGAGTTATATTGAAGATGTTGTAGATCTGTGCAAGCGCGTGGACGCTTCAATGACAGAACAGGCCAAGATTAGTCATATTTTACAAGGAATCGACGATGACGCGTGCCAGATGCTTCTGGCCAGAAACCCAGCAACCGTGGTCGACGTCATCAATGCATGCCAAAATTTTGAGGAATTACGCAAGCGCCGTCAAATCACTCGTTCTTCGCTCTCACACCAGGAGCCTCTTGCAGCTTTAACAGCTGACGAAGAACAGTCCCCCTTGCTGCAACAAATCAAGCAGTTCATTCGAGAAGAAGTTGCCCGTCAACTGTCCCTCGTTCCCCATCGTCCTGACGCTTCCTCTTCTTTGGCGCCAAAGTTGCAGCAAGTCATCCGCGAACAAGTCGCAGAAGCACTTCCTACGCTTCCTGAAGCTCCTGCCGTCGCTCCTTTGACATACGTCGGAGCACCACTACAATATAGCCAACCGTCTGTCCCAGCCCCTTTGACCTACGCGGCAGTGGCTGCGCGGCCTCCGCCTGAGCCGTTACCACCCGTGCAGTCTGTCCAACGCCATGCACCGCTTCCTCAAACGGCTCCGCTTCATCCTGCGACTCCGCGCTATTACAACCCGTGGCGTACTTCTGACAATCGCCCAATTTGTTTCTACTGTGGTTGCCCTGGACACGTGGCCCGTCGGTGCCGTCGCCGCATGGCTGCGCGTCCCGAGCCTGCGTCTTCGGAGTACTCCCCACCGCTGCTTCGTTCTGCTCCGTCTTCTCCTGCATACGCCACCGAACAGCGTTCGTACACGACCAATCGTTCTCCTTCTCCACTTCGCAGGTCACTGTCACCAATGCGCCGGCGACCACCCCCTGCTGATGAGGGAAATTAAGCTCCGCGGTTCCTGAGGCAAGAACTGCGTACTCCGCGAAAAGCTCAAGGCCTCATATTTCTCCCACGAACGTTATAATGATTTCTATCGATGGTCTGTCCGTATATGCGCTGGTCGATACGGGTGCTGCAGTGTCAGTGATTCATGAGCAACTCTGCCGACGATTACGAAAAGTTACGACGTCATTTAACGGTTTGTCACTCCGCACTGCCAGTGAAGAGAGAATTGCACCTTTAGCAGCATGTACAGCGCGTGTCGTCATTGAAGGTATTTTGTACAGTGACGAGTTCGTCGTTTTGTCATCTTGTTCCCACGACGTGATCCTCGGATGGGACTTCTTGTCTAAACATAACGCCGTGATCGATTGCGCCCGAGCTGAAGTAGAATTTTCTGCACTGTGCGACGCACTGCCCGACGACAACCGTTCAGTGTGTCCTCAAAAGCTCACCATCGCTGAAGATGTCGACGTAGCACCAGAGGCTTGTGCCCTTGTGCCTCTTTTGTGTCCTGCTGTGTCAGACGTTAGTGTTTTATTTACGCCGTCTGCATCCTTCATCCACCGCAAGCACCTGCCGCTGCCATCTGCTGTTCTCGATGTTCACGGTGGCTTCACGAAGCTACTCATCTACAATCCGTCTCCGCACCCGATTACTCTGCTACGTGGGGAATCTCCGGGTTCTATTCAACCAGCCCACCTTCTCTCTGACCTGGACGCCTCCGAGACCTACCGCAGCAACTACATTGATGCTCTGCAGTCCGATCCGACACCTGATTCGTTGCCAGACGACTTCTTCCGAACCGCCATCGATGACGCTCTTCCTTCCACCTACTGGACTCAGCTTGTGGCCCTTTTACAGACATTTCGCTTCGCCTTCGACGCCGCCCACACACCTCTCGGCCGTACTTCCACAGTCGCGCATCACATTCAGACCGGCTCTAACTCGCCTTTTCGACAGCGCCCCTATCGTGTGTCAGCGGCAGAGCGTCGCGTGATCAGTGAGCAAGTTGAGGACATGCTGCAACGTGGTGTAATCCGTCCATCACAAAGCCCCTGGTCTTCACCAGTGGTGCTAGTGAAAAAGAAAGATGGCTCGTTTCGTTTTTGTATCGACTACCGGCGCCTCAACAAAATTACCCACAAGGACAATTACCCCCTTCCGCGTATAGACGACGCTCTTGATTGCCTCCAAGGTGCTGAGTACTTTTCATCTCTTGATTTACGTTCAGGTTACTGGCAAGTACCAATGGCCGCCTGTGACAGAGAGAAGACCGCATTTGTGACGCCGGATGGCCTCTATGAATTTAATGTGATGCCCTTCGGTCTGTGCAATGCGCCCGCCACATTCGAAAGGATGATGGATAACATCTTGCGGAAGTTCAAGTGGCACATCTGCCTCTGCTACTTGGACGAGATTGTTGTCTTTTCCACCGACTTCGCTACGCACCTAGAGCGCTTGCGGCAAGTTTTGGTTTGCCTTACTGACGCCGGCCTGCAACTGAATCTTAAGAAGTGTCACTTCGGTGCCAGGGAGTTGACTATTTTGGGGCACATCGTCTCTAAGGAAGGTGTTCGCCCTGATCCGGCCAAGCTGCACGCAGTGGCGGAGTTTCCTAAGCCGGTTTCGCTCAAGCAACTTCGAAGCTTCATAGGTCTATGCGCCTATTTTCGGCGCTTCGTGCAGAATTTTGCTTCAATAATTGCACCCCTGACGAAACTACTCGGAGGAAACAATGACTTAACTGCGTGGTCGGTCGAGTGCGACGAAGCGTTCAACGCATTGCGCCGTCTTTTGACTTCGCCACCAATCCTTCGCCACTACGACCCGACAGCACCCACCGAGGTCCATACTGATGCGAGTGGCGTTGGCCTCGGAGCTGTCTTGGCACAACGGAAAAACGGTTTTCACGAATACGTCGTCGCGTACGCGAGTCGTGTCCTCTCTAAAGCCGAATGCAACTACTCAGTTACGGAAAAGGAGTGTTTGGCAATTGTGTGGGCATTGACGAAATTCCGACCCTACCTTTACGGTCGCCAGTTTGACGTCGTCACGGACCACCACGCGTTATGTTGGCTGTCCTCTCTTAAAGACCCGTCCGGCCGCCTCGCACGATGGGCTTTCCGCCTACAGGAATTTGACATCCGCGTTATATATCGCTCTGGCCGTAAACACATGGACGCCGACGCACTGTCTCGTTCTCCCCTCTCAAACCATTGCTGACATGCCTGCGGAGCAGCGCAAAGACCCGTGGCTCGCCTCTCTTATTGACGTCGTGTCCACTTCTAACGCTGCTGCACCTTCTCGGGCTTTACGCCGTCAAGCACCACACTTCGCCCTACGAGATGGTCTTCTCTACCGCCGCAATTATATGACTGATGGTCGACGATGGCTTCTCGTCATTCCTCGCCATTTACGACATGAAATTTGCGCCTCTTTCCATGCCGACCCTCAGTGTGCCCATCCTGGTGTCGTCAAGACGTTTCAAAGAATCTCTCAACGCTACTATTGGCGCGGCATGTACGGTTATATTCGCAAATACGTCCGCTCCTGCATCGCCTGTCAGCGCCGGAAGTCATCCACACCTCGTGCTTCTGGCCCCTTACAACCACTTCCATGCCCGGCCCGCCCTTTTGACCGCGTTGGCGTTGACCTTTACGGGCCACTTCCCTGCACGGTTTCTGGGAACCGGTGGATTATCGTCGGCATCGACCACCTCACCCGGTATGCCGAGACCGCCGCTTTACCCGCCGCTACTGCCCGTGAAGTTGCCCTGTTCTTACTCCATCATTTTGTTCTTCGCCACGGCGCACCGCGAGAGCTGCTAAGTGACCGAGGACGCGTCTTCCTATCCAACGTCGTTGAAGCTCTACTGGCCGAATGTCGCGTCATACATCGGACCACAACAGCCTACCACCCTCAAACTAACGGGCTGACTGAGCGCTTCAATCGTACTCTCGGAAATATGCTGACGATGTACGTTGCCGCCGATCAGACGAACTGGGACGCTGTTCTTCCTTTCGTGACATACGCTTACAACACCGCCACACAGTCAACTACTGGATTTAGCCCTTTTTTCCTCCTTTATGGGCGTGAGGCGTCGTCCGCGATGGACACTATTTTACCATATCGTCCTGACTCCTCCGAGTGTACTCTCCTTTCAGACGTTGCCAAATATGCGGAGAAATGTCGCCAGTTGGCCCGGTGTTTTACATCGGAATCTCAAGGCCGCCAAAAGCATCACCACGACAAAGATGAGACGCCACACGTTTTTCCTGCAGGATCCCTTGTTTGGCTTTGGGTTCCCGGCACCCCACCGGGACTGTCATCAAAATTTCGAACCGAGTATCACGGCCCCTACCGCATTATCCGTCAAACCTCCCCTGTGAATTACATCGTGGAGCCACTCACTACCTCTTCGGACATGCGTCATCGCGGCCGCGAAACTGCGCACGTGAGCCGCCTTAAAATGTACTATGATCCGCTCCTCTTGCCCACACCATAGGTCGCCAGGATGGCTCCACCTCGCCCCGGGGGAAATTGAAGTGAACTACATGAGGATATACGAAGACAAGGATGAAGTAGGAGAGAATACCACGAAGACGAGGATAAGGACGACAAAGTGCCGCTGCGCTGCTCGAGCTCGCTTGTGGAAGGCCTAGACTGGCTGTGCTCTTGTGTGGTTCTTTGTGCAACTTGGAGAGGGCTATTATCCCTGTTAAAGGACAGTAAACACCCCCTTTCAATATATATATATTTTCTTGTATGTCAATTAAGTTCGTACACTGCCGAAAAGAGAACAGGCTTCTTCCCTCACATTAGGCTCTTTCTTTGGCATCTTTTCAGAGGCGCATAGCACAACCCTCCTTTCCACTTACCCGTGCGGTCATTTAGATTTTCTTTTTCTTTTGCAAGTATTGGAAAGCGCGATCTACTCTCTGAATGCGGAGCTGGCACACATACGCCACTACCTTTTGGTGTGTATTGTTGACAGTTCGGCATTCACCGCATGAGCAAAACCAGATGCCTACAGACGGAGGGTGAAGGGAGGAGCGCGTGCACAGCGGGGGGCGCGGTCCCTCCGGGCTGCTTCCTCGTCTCCTTTCTGTTGTTCTTGTCTTTATTTTACGTTTATGTGCTGTAACTATACGACACTAACGGGGAAACGGTTTCTCTAGATTCACCTACGGTGCATGCGGGGAAGCTGCTTCGGAGACACCACCGTTCAACTGATTAGTTCAGTCGTCGAAGGAAAACAAGTGAATACCAGAAAGAAGCTCGTCTCAGAATTGTTGGCGAAATGGCATCCAGTATTCGGTTCGGACGTACACGTATTTATATCGTGTGTACGTGTTTTTTTTTAGGTGGTTGCGAGTTGGACATTTTGCTCCGGCGAAATTTGACGGACGAGCCGATGTTCCCGGAAGCAAAGCGGTTCACGTTTGGCATGGAAGCAGCACGATAGAGCACATGGCTAACGATCGTCGTCTTCACGTTATCCAGGTTTTGGCTTGGCTTCTACCATGCCTGGCCAGAAGTGCACCGGACCCGTACGTCGCTACCTGCCTGCAGCCATGCCGTGTTCAGGTGTGCGACCTTTCTTCGAACCCAGGCGCTGCCTTCGTTGGATCGGAATCCTTGTTCGTCGGCTCAGCCGCATCAACAGGAACATCATCCACGCCTGCCTTAAAAGCCAACAGCCAGCCGCGACACGTCAGTGGGCATGGAAGCAGCACGATAGAGCACATGGCTAACGATCGTCGTCTTCACGTTATCCAGGTTGGTCAATCGTGTTCTCTACATGCTAGGAAAACATCAAATCGTTTTTTACTGCTGCTTCCGTGCCCACAAGTGCTCTATGACGTGTGTTGTGACTGCAAGGAGGTGTTGCTTATGTTGTTGCTATGTTCGGGTGACGTTGAGCTAAACCCCGGGCCTAATCGCAAGCAAACTACAGAGCGGCAGACCCAAGTAGCTGATGAAGACGACACGTCGTGCGCCCATCGTCATAATGAAGTCATGGCTGCGTTGTCCTTTATTAAAACCGCCTGTGAGGCGTCAGCGGAGGCCCAAGCCATGTTCACGGAGGCTGTGAATGACGTAAAAGCCAATCAGGAATGTTTAGCAAAGCGGCTGTCTAATATTGATACTCGACTCGCTTCTGTTGAAACAGAAGTCAGCATGGTTAGTAGTCTCGAAGGAGAACTTCTGTTAACAAACGACACCATTAATGACTTGGCGCAACAGAATAATGAGCTTCTTTCCCGCATCAATGATCTGGAAGACAGATCTCGCAGAAATAATTTAATATTTTATGGCGTACCCGATAGCAATGAAACGTGGAATGACACAGAAAAAAACGTTATTAGTTTGCTTTTCATCCAGTTTTGGGTCAGAATTTAAACCAGACAAAATAGAACGAGCCCACCGCCTTGGTGGCCCTTTTGTTCAAGAAAAATGCCGACCAGTGATAATAAAATTTTCGCACTTTAAAGCGAAAGAAGAAGTGATGTCACATTGTGATGAGCTGAAAACAATTAAATGACATTTCAGTTTCTGAAGACTACTGCGCAGCAACTAGGCTCGCTCGCAAAAGGTTAACTGCTTTCGCAAAATCTTTGCCTGGTTCACCATCCTTTAGGCTTCGCTACGACAAACTAACTGTAAATAAAAGGCAATATGTTTATGACCCTAGAACAGACAGTTTCATTGAGCTGCCCCGGCTGCGTTATCATTCTCCATCTCGTAGCAGCCCATACGATGATTCATCTGCACGCGCTCGACCCTCTACATCCAATGCTGCTCGCGCATGCGAGATGGGAGACATTTCGAATTCAAGTCCCACGCGTAATGTTTCATAACACTTAGCCAGGGGTAGTGGTCATCGGCGCCCTATATCAGTCCTTTATAGCAATATCCGGAGGATTTTAGGCAAAAGAGATGATATCATCGCAGCTATCAATTCGTGCGATGCCGACCTGGTGGCGCTCACTGAAACTTGGTTAAGTGCTCGTGTAAGCGAAAGCGAAATTTTTACTCACACCAAGCCTTTCAATGTCTATCGTTGTGACAGAGATGGAAGACAAGGGGGTGGAACCCTGCTCGCAGTTTCTAAAAACCTATCATCGTTCAGAATTAATGTTTCATGCAACATAGAATCTGTCTGGTGCGGCGTCATTTTAAACAACAGAGTACACATCATTGGCGTCTGTTATCGTCCACCTAATGCAGACATCACATTCGTGAATGAATTGCATGACGCGGTTAACACCGTCGTCCTTCGTTATCCAGCATCCCCGGTATTTCTTCTAGGCGATTTCAATTATCCATCAATAAACTGGACATCGACACCGCCTACCTGCACACCATATTCTTCGAATTGTCAAGCTTTTCTCGATATGTGCTCCCTTTTCAATTTTGATCAGGTTGTTGATGGCCCAACGCGTGTTATCGGCAGTTCTGCTAACATTCTTGACCTGATCCTCACCACTAACCTTGATATGATAGGCCCAATAATTTTCATGCCGGGACTCAGTGATCATTCTTTACTTCATTTCGACCTAAACTTTACCGCGTCTTCAGCTACGAAAAAACGCAAGATTATATTTGATTACAAAAAGGCAAACTTTGAAGAGATAAATAGAGAACTTTCGCTCTTCCTTGACAACTATCTTAGTGGTTTTGAACATCGTTGGACCTGTTCGTCAATAAAATTTCATATCTAACTGAGGCTTACATTCCCAAGAAAATACTAACAGTACATAGACATTCGCCATGGTATAATCCGTACTTAAATCGACTTTCGAACAGAAAAAAACGCTTATTTCGGGCAGCAAAACTGCAGCAGACTGCGTCACGCTGGCAAGCATACACTAATGCATCTCACACCTACTCTCAAGCTGTCGCTTCTGCAAAATCTACTTTTTTGAAATACACTCTACCATCCTTGCTCACTAATAACCCTAGCAAATTTTGGAACATCGTAACTAACTCCCAGAGCAACTCAGAGATTTCTTTACTTGACCAGAACGACTTACCTGTGCCTAGCAAGGAGTGCGCATCGATTTTAAACAATATATTCACACTGAACTTTTCATCTGCAACTAATCTTCAATTGCCTACACATTCGTTTTCGGGCTATACGATTATGCATCCAATATCAATAGATGCCGACGGGATTACAAAGCTAATTGAAACACTAAAACCTTCATGTTCCTCAGGTGTTGACAATATAAATGCAAGATTCCTTAAAGAAACAAACATGTACTCCTCTGTCCTTTTGGCAAAATTATTTCAACAATCTTTAGATACTGGCGCTATTCCTGTACATTGGAAGCAGGCGAAGGTGAGAGAGAGAGAGAGAACAACTTTTATTTAAAATGCCTGCAGAATCGGTTAGGCTCCCTCCACGCAGGGAGGACAAGCTTTTACCGCGACGCGGCCACTACGTCAGTCTCGTGCGTTGTGCTCCTTGAGGTCTTGTTACGTCCCTCGCTACTTCCGCGGGTTCGAGAGGGCCGCCGCCCCCTTCTTGGGGGTGCTGCCCCCCCTCTCCTCGGTTTCGCTCGGTCGCTGCCTCTCTAGAGCTGCCGAGACCTGCTGGACGGCCTTGAGTTGTGTCTCTTGATCACAGCTCCTCGTTGCAGCCTCTAGCTGCGGCGGGATCGTCGTCTTCTCGCTGGCTTCGCGCGGATTTACTCTACAGTCCCAAAGGATGTGAGCCGCGGTGGCTCTCTCCTTCGCGCATAGTCTACACATGTCGCTCGCGTGCACACTCGGACACATGTGCTTAGCTAGCACCGGGGTAAGCAGGGACCCTGTCTGTAACTGTCTGTATAACACTGCCTCCTTCCGGGTAAGCCCCGGGTGAGGTGGCGGCATAGTCTGTCTGTTCAGTCTGTACCATTTCACTATTTCGTTGAAGGTGGTCATCTTGTCCTTGGCACTGCGCCGCGACCAAGACTCCGAGTCGGCCGTGCTTGCAGCCGCGCGGTTGGTTAGTCCTCGCGCGGCCGAGTTGGCCGTCTCGTTGTGGTTCACGTTTCCGCGTTCCGACACGTCACTGCCCATGTGGGCCGGAAACCACTTGATCACCACAGGACTTTTGCGTTCGATGTCTTCGGCCTTGCGCAGTATGCGCGCGGCCTCACTACATACCCTACCCTTGGCGTAGTTCTTCACTGCCGTTCTAGAGTCACACAACACTGTAGTGCATCCGGGGTCGGAAACGGCCAAGGCGATGGCCACCTCCTCCGCCCGGTGCGCTTCTCGAGTCCGGACGCTCACCGCGGTCTTCGTTGCACCCGTCGATGCCCCGACAACCACCGCCGCGTATGCGTCGGTGTTCCCTCGATACTCCGCCGCGTCCACGTAGGCGGCGCCTTCTTCTCTGGCGTGGAGGTCTACGAGAGCCCTGGCCCTCGCCAACCTCCGCTCCCTGTTGTGCTCGGGGTTCACGTTCTTCGGGATCGGGAAGACCCTGAGCTTTCTGTTGATGCTATCTGGTATAGGTACGTCTTTCTGCTGCTTGCCTTCCCTCGGTTCGAGGCCAAGGTCCCGCAGTATCTGTCTTCCGGTTCTCGTTTCAGAGAGACGCTCGAGTTGCGCCGTTCTCTGTGCTTCGGCTATTTCGTCCAGCGTGTTGTGGACTCCCAGCGCCATGAATTTTTCGGTGCTCGTGCTCCCGAGGAGACCGAGTGCCGCCTTATATGCCTTGCGTATGGTGGCGTCTATCTTGTTACGTTCACTCGGCCTCCAGTTGTGGAAGGCGGCCACGTACGTTATGTGGCTAACTGCGAAGGATTGAACGAGCCTAGTCAGGCTCTCCTCCTTCATCCCCGCTTTTCTGTTGGACACCCTCTTGATGAGTCTCATTGCCGCAGCCGCTTTGCCCGCGAGCTTGTTGACCGTTTCACCGTTGGCTCGGTTTCGCTGGATGAGCAGCCCGAGTACTCGAATCTTCTCGACCTCCGGTATTACTTGTCCTCCTGCCGTCTTGACCGTGATCTTGGGACGCTCGTACTTGACTTCCATATTCTTTCTTTTCCTGCCCGATCCTTTCGGGGGAATCACCAGCAGTTCTGACTTGGCCGGAGAGCAAACGAGTCCAGACCCGTCCAGCTGCTCCTCGATGGCGTTGACCGCTTCTTGCAGCGTTGTCTCGATGTGTCCGTCGCTTCCTCCCGGTACCCATAGCGTAACGTCGTCGGCGTAGATGGTGTGCCGGACTCCCGCTACTCTTTCTAGCCGGGTGGCCACCCCGATCATCACGAGGTTGAAGAGTAGCGGGGAGATTACCGACCCCTGCGGAGTTCCGACGCTGCCCAGCTTCTTCTCTTCGAGCTGCAGGTCTCCCGCACAGATTTCGGTGGTCCGTTCCGTCAGGAAGTCTTTTATGTACTGGTATGTCCTCCTGCCCATGTTTAGCCTGGATACTTGGGCCAGGATAGCCGAGTGCCTCACTTTATCAAAGGCGCTCTGCAAGTCCAGCCCGAGTACGGCTCTGTTGTCCTTGGTGCCCGTCGTATCGTCGATGATCTCGTTCTTCAGTAAGATCATGGCGTCTTGCGTCCCGAGTTTGTTCCGAAACCCGATGATGGAATTTGGGTAAAACTCCGATTCTTCCAGGTAACGCTGCCACCTGTTCATGAGAACGTGCTCGAGGACCTTTCCCACGCACGAAGTGAGCGAGATCGGCCTGAGGTTCTCTATGTTGGGTGGCCTGCCAGGCTTGGGGATGAGGATCGTCTTGGCTGCTTTCCATTGCTTGGGTAGCCTTCCTTCTTGCCAGCACTTGTTGTAGAAGTTCGTGAGCGTTTCGATGGCCGCTTCGTTGAGGTTCTTGAGCGCTCTGTTGGTCACTCGATCGGGACCCGCGGCAGACCTTCCATTGAGATTCTGCAGGGCAACTCTGACTTCCCAGGTCTGGATGTCGCGATCTAGCGTCTCGTTCTCTTTGCCTTGGTAATCCGGGTGTCTTTCCGTGGGGGTGGTCGGCAGGTACTTGGCGTCCAAGCGCCGCTTGACCTCGTCTTCCCCGTGTTCGCAGATTGCCTTGTGTAGGATCCTGGCCAGGTTGTTGTGTTGGTGGCCCTTGGTCTTGGTTTCGTCGAGGAGGTTCCGCAGCATGTTCCACGTCTTGCCCTTGTGCATCTGTCCGTCGGCTTCGTTGCAGGCCTCGTTCCACTGTTGGGTGCATAGCACCCTGCAGTGGACCTCGATCTGCCTGTTGAGCTCGGCGATCTTCTTCCTTAGACTTCGGTTGGTTCGTCGCTTCTGCCACCTCGCCTTTATGGACTGCTTGGCTTCTATCAGGTGGGCCAGCCGACTGTCCATCTTGTCTATCCGTTCGTCCGTCTCTAGCTCTTTGGTGGCTCCTTCCGTCGTCTCAACGACGTTGGCCGCCCATTGCTCGATGTCCGTAATGTCCTCTTGCACCGCGGATAGCGCCTTTCGAAAGGCGTCCCAGTCCGTAATGCGATGCTTCCTTATGCCGGTGTTGCCTTGGCCTTCGAGCGGTACGACGACCTCCACGATGTAGTGATCGCTGCCCAGCTCTTGGCCCGTGTTTCTCCATTTCGCTTCTCTTGATCCTCCGTCAGTTTTGACGAAGGTAAGGTCCGGAGTTGTGTCTCTCGTAACAGAAGTGCCAATCCTGGTGGGAAAGGCCGGATCCGTGATTAGGTTCAGTCCGACGTCGGTGGCGTCTTGCATCAGCTCTCTCCCCTTGACTGTCGTTCTGTGGTAGCCCCAGTCTTGGCTCGGAGCGTTAAAGTCTCCGCACACTACGAGCGTATTGCTCCCCGCGACTGAAGTTGCCTTGTGGAGCAGTGCCTTGAATTTCTGTTGTCCGTGGGACGGATTGCTGTAGACGTTCACCAGGAAAGTGCTCTCCTTCCTCTTCTTGCCCGTGATTACTTCCACCGTGCAGTGTTCGATGGCGCTTCTTCCGATCATTTCGTGTTCCACGAAGGTGATCCCTTTCCTAACGAAGGTGCAGACCCCTCTGCCCTTGCCCTTGGACGTGTCCCTTTTGCTCGGCGGGCTGTCGTGCGACCGGTAGCCCGGCAGTCTCGGCGTCTCTTCGCTGTGTGTTTCTTGAATCATTATGACGTCTGGTTTCCTCGTTAGTTGCTGCAAGTGTTGCTGCAGCACCGCTCTCTTGCCGGTAAAGCCGTTGCAGTTCCAGTGCCAGACCAAGAGGTCTCTCACTGGTGGTGTGGATGTTGCTGCACGTGCTGTCCCGTCCATGATTGCTGCAGTTTGGCGGTGATCTGTGCTTCCATACCTTGTATTTGTGCCTGTATCTGCGTCTGCAGCTGTGCTTGCGTTTGCGCCATCATGTTCTGGATCGTGCTCTGTATGTTCGTTGTCATCTGCTGAACCGTTTGCGTGAGCGCAGTAAGGCTTTCGTTGGTTACCTTGCTGATCGCCTCGAGACGGTCGAGTCTGTCGTCCTGTTTTTCGATTCTCTCCATTGTCTTTCGTTCCCTGGCGCCCTCTATGGCTCTCCTCTTGGGAGCCGGTCCCGCCGCTTTCGTGGCTCTCGGGTCCACCTCGACCTCTGGTTCGTCCTCGGTTATCTCTTCTTGTTTCCTCTCTTGTGCGGGCTTCGGCAGCAGCTGCTGCTTTTGCTGCATCGCAATTAATGTCGTTAGCTTCGCGTTGATTTCCTTGATGGTTGCGTCCTGTTCGGCGATTCTCTGCTTTAGCTTCTCGTTCTCGTCTCTTAGGGCTTTTATTACCACCCCGTTCTCTTCTTGGAAGTTCTTCGTGGCGTTTTGGGCCGGTGGTTGTCTCTTCTCTGCCATGTTTGCCTTGACTGTTTCGGCCCAGGCGACTCTTTCCCCCGATTGCGACGGTCTGTGGCGGCTGGCGCTCCTGCCTCCCTTGTTGTTGTCCCTCTTGCGGCTGCTGTCGCGCTGCCTCGAATCTCCGCGGGGTCTCTCGGCAGACGGCTCTCGCAGCGGCGGAAAGCTTTTCGGATCCAGTTGTTGCTGCTTGGCTTCCATCTTGCGTTCCCATTGCCGTTTTTTGAGCACATACGGCATCTTGTACTTGTTCTTGCATTCCCTCTCGCCCGTTGGATGCTGTCCCCCACAGAGCCTGCACTTGGGCTTGCATTCGCGTTTGTGATCCTCGCTGGGGTTCGCGATTCCGCAGCCGAAGCATACTATGGTGTTGGGATTCGGGCATACGTCTCTTCTATGGCCGATCTTGCCGCATTGCCTGCACACGTCAAAGTGCTTGCGGTAAAGCCCGCACCTGACTAATATCGAGCCATACTTGACGTAGTTCGGTACTTTCTCTCCTGCGAAGAGTACTATCACCGTGGTTGTATTGCCGATTCTGTGCGCCTCCACCGCTAGGGGGTTGCACGGGTTCACGATGTTTTCGGCTATCTCCTCCGGGGTGTCGTCTACGGCTATGCCTCGGATGACTCCCTTGACCGTGCCGTCCGGCGCCGTTCGGTAGGCGCTGACTTCGTATGGCCTGTCTCCTACGTTAAGGGTTTTGACCTTAGAGTACAGCGTGGCACGCCTCTCGTCCGGGGTGCTGACCACGATGATGTTTTGCTGCGCGTTCGTGCAGATGGTGTCTGCTTTGGCTTCTTCCTTCGTTACTCGAGCCGCCGTCATGACGGCCGACATAATTATTGAAACCTCAGTTCTCGCTACGTTGAGACCTCCCCGTGGTCTCATGACTATCTTAGTGTCTTCCTTCGGCATGTCCATCGGCATCCTCGCCGCTTTCGTTACCGAGGCTGCAACTCTCTTAGCAAAGCTGGCCCTAGTCTTGGGTCTAGACTGGCGAGTAATGGCGGCGGACTCACCGTTTTCCTTGCCGGCCATGATCTGCTTGACGCGCTTGCCGGAGACCGACCAGCCTTCGACTTCTTCCGGTGTAATGTCCTCTCCTTGAACTTCAATGCACGTACGCCCGCCGAGACTGCCGATGCTCGGTGCTGACGTCATGTTGTCTCCCATCGACGTGGCCACTTCCATTTCGGACGCTTCCATTTCGGACGCCATCTTGGTCGTACTCGTCGCCGGGTTAGGCCTAGCGGCCGGGCCCGTCACCACCGGTGGCCGTACTCGTGGTAGGCCGACGTTAGGCTTAGAGAAAAGTCCGCACCGCACCAGAGAAAAGTCCTCGTAAATCGGGATAATCACGTACCGCTTGGTCAAAACTGGTACCGGTCGATGCCCCGCACCTTCACGCACACTTTGGTACCAAATATATCGCGGTAACTGTAAATTAACACTGCGTTAATTGGCATAATAGCAGGGGCCGATGAGAAGCACGTCCCCTCTCGTCGGCGACCGCAGCGCCCAGGCGAAGGTGATTCCACTTCATAAATCCGGTAACAAGCAATCTCCCCTTAATTATCGCCCCATATCTCTTACTACCATACCATGTAAAATTCTTGAACATGTCATTTGCTCACACCTAGCTAGTTTTCTTGACTCGAACCTTTTTTTCAATCCAGCGCAACATGGCTTCAGGAAATCACTCATGCGAGACACAGCTACTTTGTTTCACAAACTCCATGCTAACCCTTATTGACAACCGTTCCTTGGCTGATTGTATCTTCTTGGATTTTTCTAAGGCCTTTGACAAAATAAACCATCATCTTTTACTACTTAAACTCAAGTGTCTTAATATTGACAGACATCTTCTTACCTGGGTCGAAGTTTTCCTCATCGGTCGATCACAGCATGTCTTTGCTAACAACAATAATTCACCGTCAACACCTGTTACGTCAGGTGTACCACAAGGGTCCGTTTTGGGCCGTCTTCTTTTTTTAGTTTATATTAATGACCTTCCTAACTGTGTGACTTATTTGCCGATGACTGTGTTATTTATCGCGAGATTGCTGAACCCGCCGATGTTTCTGCTATACAATCTGACCTCAATAATATAACTAAATGGTGCAGCACATGGTGTATGGACCTAAATGTTAAAAAATGTAAAGCTATGCGAGTGTCGCGCAGTAATTTCCCCCCTGCTTGCTATGTATTGAATAACACTCCTTTAGATACTGTAACTTCGTACAAATATTTGGGTGTGCATATTACTAATGACCTCGGCTGGAAGCAACATATTGATTACATTATTAACAACAGTAACCGCATTCTTGGGTATTTGCGCCGTAACTTTTCGAAGGCACCTGTTTCGACTAAAATGACTATGTACAAAGCATTGGTACGTTCAAAGATTGAATATGCTTCTGCAATCTGGGATCCCGGTTTCACGAACTTGAAATCCTCACTTGAGATGGTTCAAAATAATTCAGCGCGTTTCATTCTTTCCAATTACTGTCGCACTAGCAGCATAACTTCAATGAAACTAACGTTATCTTTGCCATCTCTCGAGCTTAGAAGGAAAATTTCACGTCTTAGCCTTTTTCACAAAATTTATCATCATAACGAATTGAGGCATACTTTCATTTCGCAGCCATCGTATCGCTCCTCCCGCGTTGATCATACTTACAAAGTAAATGTCATACCTTGCAATACTAATGCCCTTTTTCATTCCTTTCTACCTCGTACGTCAGTAGAGTGGAATAGCCTACCGCCCGATATCGCATTAATCCAAGATCACGATTCATTTCACTCATCACTGATGCAATATCTTGAAGCTGATCCGTGACACTTTTTTGCCCCCTGACTCTTATCTTATTTCCGTTTTTAGTTTTTCATGCTTGTTTGCTCCCAGTGCTGTTGTTCTTTTCGCTGTATAATGCTGTTCTCTCACCGCTTATGATTGTTTTCAATTTATTCCGCTTGTATAACTTTCTTTATTGTAAGATTGTTTTCGTTGTTCTCTATTCCCTTGTTCGTTTAGCCTTTGTTATGTTTTGTTCATTTAGTGTTCTATGCTTTCTATCATATATGAAGTACCACTCCCCTCTGTAATGCGTATGCGCTTGAGGGTAATAAAATGAAATGAAATGAAATGAAACCCTTTTTCCTAGCAGTTCCGACAGTTGTAATTTTTTAATTTAAGCGTGGTGTTCAAAGAAGCAATTTCGCAAATTCTTGCAGTACGCCACGGGATCACAGAATTATAAACTAACGCCCAGGAGTGGCCGGTTGGGACCTCATAACATAAACAGCATTCCTCTTAGAAATTTTCTGAAGGTTTATTCGGCGTTGGCTGAGTTTTATGATTAATTGGTGTTTTCCTGTCTTTTCCTCTTTTTTTGTTTCGTTGGGGATTTAGTCTTCACAAGTCATTTCATGAGTGGCTGTTATGGAAAACTTGTGCCCCGTTAATATGACATCCGTTTATATGGAGGACCCGAATAATGGACAATTTTTCTAGGGCCGAAGATTTTTCAAAGTATTTATGTCACGTTAATATAGAAAATCGCTCTCTGAACAATGTAGATGGGATGAATGCACACAGCCTATTCGGCCCATGTATTTTTGTCTCGTTCATATGGACATTGTTTGAAAAAAGCAGGGGAATCTGAAACGCAAGTTTATGAAGGGTGCGCATGCCGGGAACCAATGCGACAGCCGATACGGTAGGATGCCTGAACGAGTCCTGTGGAGTTGGAAAGAACCAAATCGGGCGTGTCGTCGTTTTAGGAGGGAAGGGGGACGGGGGGGGGGGGCGAGAGCGGAAAGGAAGGGAAGAGGAGGAAAAAGGTTGTGTGGTTGACAGGGATTGTACACAGCAAACCGAAGGTCAGCTGACTGAGAAAGACCCCAAAATGAGGCAACCGGGAGATTTATGGGGGCAGCGGCAGCGCCGCAACCAGTGGCCGCAGTCGGGAAAACAGCAACATGTGGTTGCAATAAATTCTGCTGAACGTGAACAGAAGAGAAGCCGGTAAAAACGTAAGAAAGAAACAATAAGAAGATAGACAAGCGCCGAAATTGGGGGTGGGAACTGAAGTTTTTCTAGCCCAGAACACAAAGCATGTTCTATGAAGCCGTATCGGTCAGGGTAAAGACACACTAAGGAAGTAGAGCGACAAAAGAAACGCGACGACCACGCAAACAGGACCGGGCGTCCCGTCCTGGACGCCTGTCCTTCTCATGCTCCTGGTTTTCGTCACTGTTGCGCTGCCGAACTACCACATTTTGCACCACAGCGATCCGCATGTCGGCTTCGCCTTGAGTCAACGATGCGGCCTTGACAAGGTTTGAGCTCTTCGTAGTCGGCTAGCCGTCGTTTTAAACTGTACTTCAGCTTACAGTATTTGTTTCATAGGAACATACAAACGGCACAGGAAAGGGCTGTTTGATAGCCCTCTGTATAGTAGCCTGCCAACTAGACTTCCTCGCTTCCTTACAAAAACAGTACAAAGCAAGAAAGAGAATCAGAAGAATGGAAAATCAAGAAGTTTAACTAGGGAAAAAGAGTGCAAAGAAGCAGGAGCCTGTAACTCTCGACTTTAGTCTGACTTTTGGCATAGTTGGAGTTAAACGCAAACGAATGGAGCTGAACTTAGGCGCGAAGCGGGAAATCTGTGAATACAAGCGGCAAAACCAATCTCAGTCAGTCCAAGCCGTGAAAGACTGGACCCAAGTTCAACTAGGCCTCAGTCTCGTCAGGTTGACGGTATACCATCTATATACACTACCGGACTCTGATAAATGGCTCAACGTCGGCATCACAGCGTAAGCAACAGTCCGCACAGTCGAGCCGGGCATCCTGAATAGTGAAGTAGAATGGGCCTTAGCCAGCCTTGCTAAGAACAAAGCTAGCGGCATTGATGGCATTCCAGCTGAGTTGCTTCGAAACCTTAACCATGACGACGCTGTTAAAGTATTCATGATGGCAGCAAATTTGGACAACCCTGCAGTGGCCACAAGATTGGAGGAGGTCAGTTTACATTCCCATCCCAAAAAAAGGAAGTGCCAAAGATTGTTCCAACTACCGCACGATCGCGCTTATTTCGCATGCTAGCAAGGTGATGTTAAAAATCCTCCAAGGTAGGCTGCAGCAGTATGTGAATCGGGAGCTCCCGGACGTGCAAGCTGGGTGTCACAAGGGCAGAGGAACTAGAGACCAGATTGCCAACCTTCGAAGAAAAGTGGAAAAAGCAAGAGATTTCCAGAAACCCACCTACTTCTGCTTTATTGATTATGCGAAAGCGTTTGACTGTGTAGATCACAGCAGATTGTGGCAAGCTCTCCAAGAGATGGGAGTTCCAATTCACCTCATCTGTCTCCTCAGGAACCTGTATGAAGGGCAAGAGGCCACAGTCAGAACTGGGCATGGTCTTACTGATTGGTTTCCGATTAAGAAAGGAGTGAGATAAGGCTGCATACTGTCGCCCTGCCAATTTAACCTATATGCTGAGTGCATCACGAGGAAGGCCGGTCTGTACGAGTCTTCAGCTGGAGTGAAGATGCTGGAAAACGTATCAACAAGCTCAGATATGCGGACGATACCACTTTAATGGCAGAAAGTGAAGTGGAACTCAAGAGACTTCTGATGCGCGTAAAAGAAGAGAGTGAGAAGTTTGGGCTTAAACCGAACAATAAAAAGACAAAGATCATGGCGTCTTGCCCTATCAAGTCCTAGAGTATCAAGGGGCAAGAAGTGGAATCTGTGACAGATTTTCTTTTCTTGAGCTCCAAGATTACCCCGGAAGGAGACTGCAGCCATGAAATTAGGAAACGCCTGCTTCTGGGAAAGAAAGCCATGGCTAGCCTTGACCGCCTAGTGAAGAGCAGAAACATTACACTGCCAACAAAGATCCGTATAACTCGTTTCAACAGCATGTTAAAACACCTGAGTCACACACTTTTTTCCATTCTTCCTCCTTACTCCATCAAAATGCAGGCGCTGAAACAGAAACCAAATGTGAGTGCTTATGCAAAGCGTTTTTCTGTATTTATATCAACTACATCAACACCCGGTGACGTAACTGAAAGGGGCAGGGAGACCGATAAAATTGCATAAACCTGTGCGAGTTAGTAGTCAGAAATTACAGCAATAGAGTCTGAAACAAGGTTCTAAATTTCCATAGTTGTAGACAGGCAACGAAAAACAATCCTGTAAATACAGGGGCGAAAATATGACACACCAATTTTCAAACATTGACTATAACACGATGACAGCACTCTGGCTAACTAAAAATACGACAATTAAAAATACAACTGGTCCTTCCGGAGAGAGTTAGAGTGATAGATTATGCTATATATTGTCAAGTGGAAGCATAATGCAAGGCAAAGCAAAATGAGGCAGCTCGAGATGATTTCTTGTAGATACGCTTGCACTGTATGTGTATTTCAACAGTCCAAAATGAGTGGCCAGATTGCACACTGATTCGAGATTGCTGGAAAGCTGTCTAAGCAGTTTCCTAAAATTAAGAGGGTGTTTAAGACTTACCAATGCTTTGTAGAGTCAGTTTCATAGGAACTGTTGCACAAGAAAGGAATATAGACAATCTAGCATGCAATGGGTTTTTAACCAAAGTATTTATGTACACGCATATGAAAATACGGATGTATGATAGGGTAAAACATACAATAGCTAGCAAGCACTTATTATTAGGAAGATTGTTTATGTAGGAGCTCACAGTTAAAACCGCTAGGAACCAAAGCAAAATGCGAAGTATGAGTGAAAATCCGGATAACGTTTCAGGATTGCATGTTTTGATTGGTGACAAGTGTAACTCGCCTACTTAATACTCGATGCAACCTTTTGTACAGACATAAATAGCCACTTGCCTATAGAGCTTATTCACGTGACGTCATTTCTGCTTTACTGGCAACCATGGCACGAACAACCTAACATCAAAGAGAGAGAAAGAAAGAGAGAGAGGGCCCACGGCGAATCAGGGTACAGCGGTGGTGAAATCCGAGCTCTGGTTGGACAGCGTTCCAAACGGCGTCTCATGTGTCCGACAAATGAACGGCGCGCAGCAGGGAGGTCGAAGGGAGGGAGCAGGGAGGAGGAGGAGTTTCGAAAAGCCCAATGCTATGGCGTATCCTCAATACAGGGTTGCCACAACGGCCGCCTGCTAAACCTGATAGTGAATAGGGTCTATACACGACGTCCACATCTATGAAAAAATGCTTCATACTGCTTCCAAGTTTATTTGGAGTCGACGTTTCGGCAGGAGCACTGCCTTTCTCAAGACTGAGGGTACATGATTCTTGTTCGTCTTCTTATAGCGTTGGCAAGAGGAGATACAAACATAATATGGGCACATATAGGTGAACCAGCTGGGCACGCACAACACACACATACACACACAGGTGCGGAGAGCAGGCTAGTCCCAAAGGCTCATCCACCCAAGGCAACGGCTGCCGGGAGTCATCTGTATACAATACAGGCAGCCGCTGAACAACCTCGGGAAAAAAAATCACAGGTGGGGGAACGTGTTTGCTGCAGATGGTGAGAAATCTTTTTCCGTTCTCACTAAAAGATGGTAGCGCCAAGCGTGAAGGAGGTTTTTGGGAGAAGTGGTCAACTATCAATGGTCAAGGCCTTGTTTTTGAAGATTTGTTCTTTTTCTCTGCTGCGTCTGTTACCCTCCCCACCCTTGCTCCGACCCGCGGCCCGACAGGATGAAAAAAAAAAACGCGACAACCAGGTGGACATTACTGGTTAGAAGAACGTGACATCTACGAGTAGAGTTCGAGCCTGCTTAGAGCGGTAAGCAACTCGCGACGAGAGATGAACATCAAAGAAAGAAAAGAAAAAAAAATATGTGGGACAGTAGAATGCTGAAATACTTTGAGGTTTTCGCTAAAAGGTGCGAGCGCCAAGCATGAAGAAGGTTTTTACGAGAAGTGGGATGTGGAGGATATCAAAGAAGCGGGGAAAAAAAGGGGAGGAAAGGGGGAAAAAACCCCGAGGAAAACTGTCCTTACATGTACCGTACATTAGTGCCGTCCAGAACGACGTAATCATAGCTTATAAGGACTAGAGACCAGGGAAGTAAAACCTTTCCAAAAAGGAATTTGACGCATTGAAGGCGCTTAGCAGACGGAAAGATGTGGTCATCAAACCGGCAGATAAAAGAGGCGGCATATTGGTCATGGACAATGACAAATATATTGCCGCGAAACTTCAAAACTGTATTTGTTGTTGTTTAACAGCCGCCGGCATTCAGACTTATCACTCTGATTCTGGACCGCGTATCAGTTCCGTAATCTTTGTTTGTTTGCGATATTTATCATAGTTCACGTTAAGCAATGGCCTCCTAGTGAAGAACTTCGCAGCCAACAATACCGCGCAGCTTCATGTAGTGCCTAAAAACCTCCGGCAGGAAATTCTGCAGGCGTTGCACGATGAGCCCACAGCAGGCCACCTCGGATTTGCGCGCACGTTGCATCGAATCCAGGAGAAGTACTACTGGCCGCGACTGCCTGCCGAAGTTGCCCACTACGTGAAGACGTGTCGTGAGTGCCAACGACGCAAGACGCCGCCGATCAGACCAGCAGGACTACTAAACCCGATTCCGCCCCCAGTCATGCCCTTTCAACAAATTGGGATGGATCTCCTTTGCCCCTCTCCATCTTCGTCTATGGGTAACAAGTTTATCATCGTGGCCACTGTCTACCTTACCCGTTACGCCGAAGAATAAGCACTACCCAATGGTACCGCGGCAGAAGTCGCCAAGTTTTTTGTCGAACAAATTCTCTTGCGACATGGCGCCCCAGAAGTGCTCATCACGGACAGGGGAACGGCGTTTACGGCAGAGTTGACTCAAGCCATCCTGGAATACAGTCATACAAGCCATCGACGAACAACTGCGTACAATCCCCAGACCAATGGCCTTACGGAGCGCCTGCATAAAACAATCGCGGACATGATCGCCATGTACATCGACGCTGAACACAACACCTGGGACGCCATCTTGCCGTACATGATCTTCGCGTATAACAGGGCAGTCCTGGAGACGACCAGAGCGACCCCGTTTAAGCATGTGTACGGCAGGGAGCCCACGACGAAGCTCGACGCAATGCTGACGCACGTAACTAACGAGGACAACCTTGACGTCGCTGCCTACCTGCGGCATTGCAGAGGAAGCCCGACGACTCGCACGTCTGCGTATTAAAGACCAACAGCGCACCGACAGCCGACGATACAACTTACGACGACGACAAAGTACAACCCACGAGACCAAGTGTGGATTTGGACACCAATTCGCCGTCGCGGACTAAGTGAAAAGTTGTTGCGTCGAGACTTTGGGCCGTAAAAAATCATTCGCCGCGCCGGACCACTGGACTATGAAGTCATTCCCGACGGAACGTCATCATTACAACGGCGACGCGCATGCCCAGAAATTAGTACATGTTGTACGAATGAAGCCATATTACACGCGTTAAAGAATCTGTGGTGTTTAAACTTTGCAGGGTTTATGTTTAAGTTGCTTTGTTTTGGAACATCGAGGCGATGTTTTTTTAAGGGAGGGGGGGGGAGTAATGCCGCGAAACCATTGAGAAAGAGATTGGTAAAGAGCGGACACTCCCACAGGGCCACGCGGCCCATTTGACTGTAGTGCACCAAGCGGCCGGCGGCAACTACTTCCGGTCTTGCTGAAAGGCGCGTTATTTGAATACTAGCATGCGCTGCGTCCTTCCCTGCCCTTTTGGCGCATTATTTTGGTTTTACACGGTCTGCTAGTGTTTCTATTTATGCTCAGCATGCATAACAACATGAAAAATAGATTCCCAGTTCACTAAATTGGCCATCAACGCAGCTGCGCCACAGCCTTTGCAAAACAGTATTGCAGAAAAGACGCCAAGTGCTTTGTGAAATGAACATTTATTTTGCTGCATATAAAACATACAAGAGACGCAACACATGTAGGCGGATGCATTGACAAAACTTTGCACACATAAGGCGATGTGCAAAATACAGAAAAATAAAAATACACAAGGCGAGAAACAGCACTTCGGTAGCGACAAAAAATAGCATAACGTTTATTTCCAAAATATGGCAAATGATATGTAACAAAACAGGCATTATACATAAACTACACAGTCTCAGTCCCGGCTACCTTAGAAAGGGTAACTTGTATTGTTCAGGGCAGAGAGTACTGACACTTGGGGGGAATGCCACTCCGTTCACTCGTCGCATCTGCCGCGCTTCGGCTGCAGTCCGTGGGTCCATTCAGTGCTGTTGGAAAAGGAATGAACATGATGCAGAAGGTTGCAATGAAATGTAAGGCCACTGCACCACGCACACAATTGCATGTGGGTGCGTACTGAAGACTTGGTGAGCAGCAGTTATGGTCCAGAACAGAAAAGCTGTGATTCGTAAAATTGATACAAAAGCTACTGTTGCAACGTAGAGGTCAGGAAATGCAGGCTAACCGAACCTATCTGAAAATGCATTTCTACAGTGAGTGAAATAACAGCCACTAAATTAACAACATTCCTCAAGAGCACTGAACAGCTGGAGCAATGAAGCTTGCTGCATTATAAAACATTTCTCACTTTAACGTTGTCACGTTACATGCAACGCGACACCACGCAAAACTAGCTGTTCGCAAAACCGCGACCGGCGGGCACGCCATGTTGGCTTTTCTTCATACGCGACTTTGTGAAGCGCAGAACACCGTGCTGAGCTAAACTGCCCGAAATGTCTCGCAGTTTGACAAGAATGAAACATTTCACACCTTGCGGTTGCCCTGTTAAACGCGACGCCACGCAAAACTAGCCGTTCGCAAAATCGCCATGTCACGTCACCGCGGCGGTCAGCACGCCTTGTCATGCCTGTTAGCTTGCCCTTCACTTGCGACTTTGTGAAGCGCAGTCGCCGCCGTACTGAGCTAAACTGCCTGAAATACTGCACAGTTTGACAACAAAGTCCCGGCCGGCATGGCCAGTGTAAACTGCTTGAAATGCAGCGTAGTTAAGCAAAAAACGTTGCTCACCTTGCCATCGTTCCAAACCGCTGTCGTTCCGCGCAGCAGCCCACAAGAGGTCTGTGCCGCACAAGCGCGGCGAGGCACGAGCACACAACCGCTCCCCTCGACAACTTCTTGTCTCCTAGCGCTCCGTCGGGCTACCGCTGCAGCGAGTGCCGTCGCGCGCGCGTCCGCGCATTGGTGCCGCCATTCATCAATCGACGGCAGCGCAAAAAGTCGCGCGTCATTTTCTGGGACCAGTTTTTGCCGAGTGACCGCTCTTTACCAATCAATTTCTCTATGGCGAAGCCTTCAAAACTGTATTTGTTGTTTTTTTAACAGCCGCCGGCATTCAGGCTTATCACTCTGATTCTGGACCGCGTATCAGTTCCGTAAACTTTGCTTGTTATTGCTCGATGTCGCGAGTCACACCTTTATCAGTTTCGTTGTAGCACAAGATGCACCGAGATCTGTCTCGAAGGTTCCGGCCACTCGGGTGTCTTTCCACAATGTTCCAGCCCGTGCTGGTAGCTGTTTGCGACGTTATCTAGATTGTTCTGGGCAGCCTTTAAATTGAGCGTTGATGAGTGTGACGGACATTCTTTGTTCGACGATCGACCAGCACGTTTGTTGCTATCGCCGCCGCCGAGTTGCTTAGTTCTTTTGCGGTTGCAAGTCAGCCCAATAAAGAGGTAATTTAAGTACCATCAAGCCTGTGCCTTCATTTGTGTCAGCGACCCTGGTCACCACCACGTTACAATATTGAGGAAGGAATTAGACAACTCTGTAACACTAAATTTTATAAACACCTAAAAGCGGACCCCACTCTAAAGCATCAAAACTTCTTACAGGGACTCTAGATGAGCTCGCAAAAAGTGGGGACATCTTCTGCGATTATGCAAAGCCCTGACCGCATCACACCCGTCGCCGGGCCGATTCTACATGCTTCCGAAAATTCATAGAAGGGTTAACCCTGGCCGCCCTATAGTATCCGGCATCGGCACAATCACAGAACCAATCTCCAGTTACATTGACACATTAATTGGACACATACCTGAAACACACCTATCCCACATACATGACACCAACCACTTCCTTCGCGAAATAGCAGGGGTAAATCGTCCTCAGGGGGCCTTCCTTGTAACCTTAGATGTAGTCTCTCTATATACAAATATCCCGCATTCCGACAGAATCAAAGCTCTAATTGAGGCCTATAATCAGAATAGTGAGGTAGGATCCCAACTCCAGAAGTCCTAGAGGTATTGACGAAACTAGTTCTAGAATACAACAAATTTGAATTCGACAATGAACACTACTTACAAATTAACGACACCGCCATGGGTACAAAAATGGCCCCTACTTATGCTAACATCTTCATGCATAGCATTGAATTTGAATTTTTACTTACTTCCCCTATTAAGCACATCCTATACAAATGCTGCTTGGATGATATTTTCTTAGTTTGGACTGACACAGAACAATCACTCCTACATTTCATTGAAAACTTCAATCTCCTCCATCCTAGCATATCCTTCACGCACACATATTCCCAAAACAAAATTAACTTTGAAGACGTTGAAATTGCGGTTTATGAAGGTTCGCTCTCCACTAGCGTATACAGAAAACCCCCGGTCCGACAACAATACGCACAAAGCTGTCGTCCTTATCACTCAAAAACAAGCATTCCGTATTCTCAGGCTCATCGATTCAAAAGAATTTGTTCCCAATATCAGGACTTCGCACCAAACGCAAAACGTATGCGGAAAGTCCTGACTAAACAACGATACCCGCCAGATATTGTTGACGACGCCATAAAAAAGGCATATGAACTCAACCGAGAGGAAATTCTGGAGGGACGTCCACGAAAGGAAAACATAGACCGTCGAACAAGCCTGGTACTCCCTACACGAGTAACCCCCCCAACGTGAACAGAATCCTAAAGAAACATTTCAACGTTCTAGAACAGAGCGCTCGTCTCTCCAATACTTTCACGACTCCTCCCCAGGTTCTCTACAGACGACCGAAAAACATTCGCAACATCCTAGTCCACTGAAAAATAGGTAATAACCCGCGGTTGGGGTGCCGGCCTTGAGGAAAGAGTAGATTCCGGGTGTGCAGGCACATGCAGACATCAAGCTGCGCAACAAGCACAACGTCAAATTTTAAGTGGAGAATAGATGGTAACTTTGATTGCGATGCCTCAAAAGTAATGTATCTCCTAGAATGCAATGTATGCCGAATGCAGTATATTGGCCAGACAGCTGCCCCTATACGAATGCGGTTTAATTATCACCGTGCTGATGTCCGCTCTCTGCCCAACCTTCCTTTTTCAAAACATATCAACCAGAAACAGCACTCATTCGACTCAGTCAAACTAACAGTTCTTCAGCGGGGATTCAATAATACATGGAACGGGAGCAGCGTGAGTCATACTTTATGTATAAGTTTAGAACACTTAATACTGGGATAAATGAAAACAATAGGGCAATGTCGTCATTACGAGCCCAGCAAGTTTAATGCTAAGCACATATATCAATCATTATCCCTTGACAGTTTTCCTCGGTTTTTTTTTTTATTTTCCCCCCTCTTTTTTTTCCCCCCGCTTGTTTGATACCCTCCACATCAAACTTCTCGTAAAAACCTTCATGCTTGGCGCTCACACCTTTAAGCGAAAACCTGAAAGTATCTCACCATTGTACTGTCCCACATATATTTTTTTTTCTTTTCTTTGAGGTTCATCTCTCGTCGAGAGTTGCTTACCGCTGTAAGCAGGCTCGAACTTTACTCGCAGCTGTATAAAGCAATTTTGCACTTTTTCCTTTTTTTCCTTCCTTCACTTTTTTTCGTTCACTTCTTTAGTTCAGCGCACGAAAGTAGGACGTGGTTTATTGTTAGTTCACCTCCGCATCTTTCACAGAGAGGTCTTTCGTCTTTCATTAGAATGAAGCTGTGTGTCAGAAGAGTGTGTTCGATGCCAAGGCGACATAAAATGACTTCGATGAAGCGTTTTTGGTGACTGCGCGATTTCCATTCTTCAACGATCTACTTGACAAGGTGCAATTTATTATTTATTTTGTTGTTCCATGAGCTCTGCCATTTTGCTCTCAGTTTTCTCTTTACAACTCTTAGACCATCTTTATGTGGTATGTAGACTGGCTGTATTTTAGTATGACGGGCTGCTGCAGCACATGCATCAGCTCCTATTGCCGCTGATTCCAACGTTGCTTAGTACCCAACAGAGTTTAATTGTATGCCCCTGTGTTTCGGCGGCGATTATATTATGAATGATGTTTCCGATTAAAGGTTCTGTAGCATTTCTAAGATTTAATGCTGTGATAACGCTGAAAGTATCGGTATGGTAAATCCATGAACAACAAGAGCAACGATACATCAATAAAATAAAAAAGAAAAGCTCAACAGTCTGGTTATAACTTGGCTTATAAAAACGCTTTTTACATTTATTTATTTACCCCCAGGGCCCAAGAGCATTACAGAGGAGAGTTGGGGTGAACACAAAAAATAAAAAACCCAATACAGTAAAAAATAACACAAAAATAATTTGTCATTATACAGTAAATGATAACGACTGCGCAACAAGATATAAAAATACAAAATCAACAGCAACGCAGCCAAGCATAGATGTTTAACAAGAAAAAGCACCGAAAAACGGCAGCAAGAGTATGTTAAACACTGGAGCAAAAAAGGTTAGTAACAGCTGTACGTAAATAAACGGCATCTGTAATTTCGGCAATAGCACAAGGAAGGCGATTCCAACTGTTAGAAGTGTCTGGAATGAAGGAGTCATGGCAGTATTTGGTGCGACATAATGGATTTCCTACTTTGTGACGGTGATCAATGCGTGAAGAAGTGTATGACGGTTGCGTTAGAAGTTTCTGTCTGAGATATGTATTATAGGAAAAAATCTTATGAAACAAACTTAGCCGAAGTACTCTTCTGCGTTCTGTTAGAAGAGGCAATGAAAGTGAAGATTTCATGAGAGTCACGCTAGAAGTGCGATAATAGCTAGACAATAAAAAGGAATATGCGCGATTCTGCACACTTTCTAGTTCAGTAATGAGTAAAACGACGCTTGGGTCCCAGACAGAAGCTGCAAACTCCAGTTTTGGACCAACAAATTTTTGTAAAGGAGAAGTTTTAGCGCGCTAGGACAAAATGAAAAGTTTCTTCTGAAGTAGCCAAGAGTTTGGTTAGCATTATTAACTACGTGACGAACATGCCATTTCCATGATAAGTTATTAGTTATGTGAACACCTAAATATTTCTATGAAGAGACAGATTAAAGAGGACCAGTGTTGAGGTAGTACGAATGGGCTGATGTGCTAACTCGAGTGGCACGCGTATGTTTACACATTTTTGTGTTAAGCTTCATATTCCAGCGCTGACAACATTCAGAAATTCTGCTAAATCGGATTGTAATATAGAGACGTCACGACCATTGTTAATTTTACGATAGATAACACAATCATCCGCAAAGAGAGAAATTGATTAAGTAAGGTTTACCGGAAAGTCATTTATGTATGAGGAAAAGCAAGGGTCCCAAGCCTGAACCTTGCGGCACACCTGAATCAACTCGGGAAAACTTAGAGTCGGTATTATTTGCTGTAACGAACTGAGATTGATTAGCAAGAAAAGAGTGAAGCCATGAAAGCATCTAAGTTCAATCTGCCTAGTTTAAAGAGAAGTAATTCATGTGAGACTTTATCAAAAGCTTTACAAAACTCCCGGCATATGCAGTCTGCCAACGAACCACCGTCAACAATGCAATGGAGGTCATGAGTGAAGCATAGAAGCTGGGTCTCACAGGAGAATGTTTTTCGAAAACCATCCTGAAAATTACTGAAAAAAGAATTAGTTAAAAAAAATGTAGCATGATGAGAGAAGATGACCTATTCCATGATCTTGCATGGTATGCAGGTGAGCGATACGGGACGATGGTTTTTAGGACAGTGTTTATCGCCAGACTTATGCAGAGGAATTACTTTTCCAACCTTGCAGTCATCGGGTAGGCAGCCTGTAACAAGCGACTGCTCAAAAGGTTTAGACAGGACATTGGATGAGTACGCCTTTGTATATAACAAAAATTTCGAATTTATGTGGTCCTTTTGTATGTTGTATTTTCACATTTAGTTCTGTACATCCAGCATGTATGATCCGGATACAAGTGTATTTCAATGTCGAGGAACCTGATAGTGGAGTTCTGCATTTCATGCGTAAATTCTCAACCTGCGAACACCGTTCTAAATTGCAGTAATACAGGACGAATATCAAGCGACTTGATCCTACGGTAGGGCAAACACAGTAGAAAGTCATCCACATACCGGAAACATTACACAAACCCAAAGGCTCTAGCTCATTTCTCAGCGCATGGTCGCATTTCGCCATGTACAGATTAGAAACCCTATGCAGATCCCGTCTCGTTGGCCCTACACTATGCCATCATGCTCGACAAACAAAGAAGTCATGTACAAACACAGTAATTCCAAAATTCCACACTGCTTCTTAAATTTCATAACCCCATGTTAGTCTATGCACTACTACTCTGCTGTGAGTGCGGCTTTCTGCAGAATGTTATAATACATTCCTTTAACATCGATGCATAGGCATCCTGCAGGTTCATTTTGCTTGAAAAAATGCAATAATATCCTCCAATCCTGGCACCATGAAAGGGTCATTGATGGGGAACGCGGACAGGTGTGCCTGAAGATACTTGGCTACATGCCTTTGCCACGTGCTCCGGTCCTCGACGATCATTCGGAACGGCGACTCTTCCTTGTGAGTCTTCAAGGCAAATAATGGTCTCAGTGAAAGCTGAGTACTTCCTTTCATCTCAATCTTTCGCTTATCAAGACCCATACATCCACAACTCTTCGCCAACCCCCAAGCATACCTGGTTGAGGTGCTCCTCACAGAGGTCCGTTGCCTCGAAATTACTGTTGATGGTTTCCAGAGCTTTCCAGTCCTAGTCATCCTTCTTCATGACCACGAATCTAGGTGTCTTGTCTGATAGCAACCGAGTAAGATTCCTCTGGTTCAAGGAAGACACTGTTTTTCCCTCGGCGCACCCTCTATTCCTTGGAGTTTAGTGTTTCAGGATGCACTCCAGTCCTTCAGACACATGCGAGTCCTTCTAGTTAGCTGGCACCCGGTCCACGACGACTGCGTGCACCAAGATGATCAGCTGCAGAGGCTTCATGTGCTGCTGCGATGCTAACTTGGGGCCTTTTTCCAAAGTGATGGTCACTATGCCTGGTAGCTGGCAGTCTTAAAGGTTGACCCAAACGAATTATTGCTGTTTTGTTTTATCTCTGCGTGGTAGCTTTTCGAGGGCTATATCCCATGGTTGCTCTCCGCTTTGCTCGGCCAAGTTCAGGAAGTACCTTCTCATGAGACGGGATGGGATGATCAAATTGGAGAGCAATAATGGAATATAGCTCTAGGAAATACTACCACACAAGAGAAAAGGAAACGGCAATGATGCGTTTGGGTCAAACTTTCAGACTACCAGCTACAAATCATAGTGACCAAGACTCTGGATAAAGGCCCACAGTTCGCCTCGCAGCCACACATGAAGCCTCCGCAGCTGATCAGCATGGTGCACACAGAAGCTGATCGGGTGCCAGCTAACCAGAAGGACTGTCGTGTGTCTGGAAGACTGCAGTGCATCCTGAAATACTCAAGACCAAAGAATAGAGGATGCGCCAAGGGCAAAACAGTGTCGTCTTGAGGCAGAGGAACCTTAGACTCTTGTTATCAGACAAGAAAGCAAGATTCGTGGTCATGAACAAGGGTGACTATGACCGGAAAGCTCTGGAAGCCATCAACAGTCATTTCAAGGCAACGGACCTCTGTGAGGAGCGCTTCAACCAGGTATGCTTGGGGGTGGCAAAGAATTGTGGACGTACGGGTCTTGATAAGCTAAGGATTGAGGTGAAAGGAAGTCGTGAGCTTTCACTGAGACCATTATTTGCCGTGAAGACTCACAGAGAAGTGTCTCCATTCCGAATGATCGTCGAGAAACGGGGCACATGGCAAATACATGTAGCCAAGTATCTTCAGGCACACCTATCCGCGATCCCCATCAATGACCCGTTCATAGTGCCAGGTTCGAAGGAAATTATTGCATTTTTCAAGCGAAATGATCCTGTAGGATGCCTATCCATCGATGTTAGACATGTTTTATAACATTCCGCAGAAAGCTGCACTCACAGCACAAGAGGAGTGCGTAGACAAATATGGGGTTTTAAAATTTGAGAAGCAGTGTTTAAGTAGTGCATGTGGTTTTGGGAATTACTGCGTGTGTACATGACTTCGTTGGTTGTCGAGCATGATGGCATAGTGTACGGCTAAGGAGACGAGATCCGCAAAGGCTGATGCATAGCGCGTTTGATTTCTAATCTGTACATTGCAACAGGCGTCCGTATGCTGAGAAACGATCTAGAGGCCCTTGGGTTTGTAGAATGTTTCTGGTATGTGGATGACTTTCTACTTTGCCCTACCGTATTAGAGAACAAATATCAAGCGACTTGATCATACGGTAGGGCAAAGAAAGTAGAAGGTCATTCACATACCGGAAACATGCTTCAAACTTAAGGGCCTCTAGCTCATTTCTCAGTGTACAGTCTCCTTTCGCCATGTACAGATTACAAATCAAAGCCGCTATGCATGAGCCTACGCAGATAACGTCTCGTTGGCCGTACACTATGCCATCATGGTCGACAAGCAACGAAGTGAAGTACACACGCAGTAATTCCAAAAAGCCGCATGCACTAGTTCGACACTGCTTCTCAAATTTTATAACCGCATATTGGTCTATGCACTCCTCCACTGCTATGATTGCGGCTTTCTGCGAAATGTTATGAAGCATGTCTAACATCAATGGATAGGCATTCTACAGGTTCATTTTGCTTGAAAAATGCAAAACTTTCCTCCGATCCTGGCCCCATGAATGGGTCATTGATGGGGATCGCGGATAAGTGTACCTTTAGATACTTGGCTACATGTGTTTGCCATGTGCCCCGGCTCTCGACGATCATTCGGAACGGCGACTCTTTCTTGTGAGCCTTCACGGCAAAGAATGGTCTCAGTGAAAGCTCACTACTTCCTTTCACCTCAATCCCTAGCTTATCAAGACCCATACGTCCACAACTCTTCGCCACCCCCAAGCGTGCCTGGTTGAGGAGCTCCTCACAAACGTCCGTTGCCTTGAAGTGACTGTTGATGGCTTCCAGAGTTTTCGGGTCATAGTCATCCTGGTTCATGACCACGAATATTGCTTTCTTGTCTGATAACAACAGTCTAAGGTTCCTCTGCTTCAAGGAATACACTGTTTTTCCTCGGCGCACCCTCTATTCTTGGGTGATGAGTATTTCAGGATGCGATGCAGTGCTTCAGACACACGAGAGTCCTTCTGGTTAGCTGGCGCCCGGTCCTCGACTGCGTGAACCGTGTTAATCAGCTGCAGAGGCTTCAAGTGCGGCTGTGGTGCGAACTTCGGGCCTTAATCCAGAGTCGCGGTCGCTATGCCTGGTAGCTAGCAGTCTGAAAGCTTGACCCAAACGCATCATTGCCGTTTCCTTTTCTCTTGCGCGGTAGCTTTCCCATGGCTATATTCCATTATTACTCTCCGACTTGATCATCCCCTCCCATCTCATGACATTGTACTTCCTGAACTTGGCCGAGCAAAGCTGAGAGCAGCAATGGAATGTAGCCCTATCGGAAAGCTACCACGCAGAGAGAAAGGGAAACGGCAATGATGCGTTTGGGTCAACCTTTCATATTTCTAGCTACCAGGCATACAGACCACGACTCTGGATAAAGGCCTCAATTTCGCACCGCAGCCGCACATGAAGTCTCTGCAGCTGATCAGCAATGTCACGCAGTCGCGGACCGGACGCCTGCTAACCAGAAGGACTCTTGTGTGCCTGAAAGACTGCAGTGCATCCCGAGATAGTCAAGACCAAAGAATAGAGGGTGCGTCGAGGGAAAAACAGTCGTTCTTGAAGCAGAGGAATCTTAGACTATTGCTATCCCACAAGACAGCAAGATTCGTGGTCATGAACAAGGGTGACTATGACCGGAAAGCTCTGGAAGCCATCAACAGTAACTTCGAGCCAAGGGACCTCTGTGAGGAACACTTTAACCAGGTACGCTTTGTGGTGGCGATGACTTGTGGACGTATGGGTCTTGATAAGTTTAGTGATGAGGTGAAAGAAGTAGTGAGCTTTCACTGAGACCGTTCTTTGCCGTGAAGATTCACAAGGAAGGGTCGCGTTCCGAATGATCGTCGAGAACCGGAGCACATGGCAAAGGCATGTAGCCAAGTATCTTCAGACAAACCTATCCACGCTCCCCCATCAATGACCCGTTCATGGGGCCAAGATCAGAGAAAATTATTGCATTTTTTAAGCAAAATGAACCTGTAGGATGCCTATCTATCGATGTTAGTGACGTGTTTTATAACATTCTGCGAAAAAGCCAAACTCACAGCAGTGGAGGAGTGCATAAACGAGTATGGGGTTATAAAATTTGAGAAGCAATGTGGAATTAGTGCACGTGGTTTTTTTTTAATTACTGCGTGTGTACATGACTTCGTTGTTTGTCGAGCATGATGGCATAGCGTACGGCCAACGAGACGGGATCTGCATAGGTTCCTGAAAAACGCCTTTGATTTCTAATCTGTACATGGCGAAAGGCGACCGTACGCTGATAAATGAGCTAGAGGCACTTGGGTTTGTAGAATGTATCCGGTATGTGGATGACTTTCTACTTTGTTTGCCCTACCGTATATTCAAGTCGCTTGATATTGGTCCTGTATAACGGATATTTATAAAGGTGTTCGCAGGTTTAGAATTAACGCATGAAATGCCGGAAAACTCCACTATCAGGTTCCATGACATTGAAATACACTTGTGCCCGGATGATACATGCTGGATGTAAAGAACTAAATGTGAAAAGCCAATAATGAGATATGACACATGTCAATCTAAGCTTGTAAAAAGGAGTGTAGCATACTCTTCCCTCCGACAGTGCGTTAAGAAATCATGTGATCTCGAAATGGGAAGAAGTGTACATCTGCAAGTGTACAGGCTTGCCGCAAGTGGCTTTCCCGAACATTTGATTGGTGCAATAGTAGAGAAGTTGATGAAAGAGGTAATCGGACCAGAAACTGGGAAAACGAAGGAAAAAGAAAGGGCGAGGCCAGTCGTGGTAACGTACGCAAACAAGGTATCGCACCGACTTAAGAAATTTGCAGCAAAACATGGAATTAAACTTCAGTTGTCAGCAAACTTCTGGAATTGTTCAGCAAACTTCTGGAATTAAATCAGTTGTCAGTCAGCGCTGTGTTTGTGTCCTTCTATCTTCGTCCTCGTCCTACGCGCTGTTATTCCAAAATGTATTACCAACTAGCCGGCACCTCAACGCTTGTTAAAAACATGGAACCCCCTTCTATTTTCACCTCCCCCACCCGACACTAACATGAATGTGCAGAAAAGTTAACTCCCGGAATAGGAAAAAGAGAGTTAGCACAACATGCGGAATCGACCACCAAAAGAAGATCATAAGCTGTGATAAGTGTGTTGTGTACAGCATCCCTCTGTCATGCGGCAGGAGATACATCGGCAAGACTGAAAGTTGCATAAAAATAACATTGGATGAACATAGCAGGTACTGCGGCAAAAATAACCACCCAAGCAACCTCACCAAGCACGTTATAGCTGTAAAACATGCATCCCAATATTCGAGGAAACAGCTGTAATCGGACATTTCACAGACCGGCGATAAAGAATAATCTTTGAAGCATATGAAATGTCACGAGCCGCTTCCACGGAATGCGTAAGCGATCCGTCGATAGCTCTGACGTGAAGAGAGATCAAGCTGTTAACAGGCAGCGTGATGGAAAGCGGTGCCTCAAGGGTTAGGATTTGATGAATTGCACTTATAAACTTGTTTCTGATACGTGTTTGTACATGTTTTCTTTGTATGTGTTTGTATAAGGATAGAAGTACTTGTAAGAAACAGTTGAAAGTTCGCGCACGTTACAGTCTTGTTTTGTGTTAGTGAATCGTCTTGAGTAAAAGTTCAGCACGCCAGCGTGTGTTGGTTAACACGCTGGACGATGATGAGACAGTGCGGGTTGGTTCAGTGATAAGTTATGATAGATTAAAATCTGCACACATGTGAAGAACGTAACTGCATTTGGTCGAGAAAGGGCTAGGATAAGCAGATGAGTTTGACCACACAATGGATAGGTAGTTGAAATCGCTGAATAAAATGACAGGAACGTCAAGAAAGCGTACAACAATCATATTGATAGCATAATGTAGTTCATCTACAAAAGTACGGCCATACGATGGTGGCTGATAGCAAATTCCCAAAATCAGTTTCTTAAGAGACACACGAAGTTCGACCCATATCATTTCCAAATCGGTCACAATATTCACGCATGACGAAACAAGGTGGTCCGCAACTGCAATCATAACACCTCCGCCACATGGCTGCCCTCTGTCAAATCGGTATATATTAAATCTTTTTTTGCAAATCACATGTTCAGTCATCAACCTTTGACGAAAGCCACTTTTCGGTTATTAACACAATATCAGCGTCAGCTGAATCAGCAACAGAGATAAGTTCATCGCGCTTCAGTAGAACACTTCGTATGTTGGTGTAAAGAACTGAAATGGGATGCGCAGTCACAGATGCCAATCCACTGCCCCTCACACAGTCCTATGTGGCGCTACCTTCTGGCGTCGTAGCCTGACCAGTGGAAGATTTTTTTTTTATCTGCAGGCCAGGAATCTCGAGATTGCGACAGGCAAGTGTTAAAATTCAAAAATTTCGGGTCTCTGATAAGAGCATTAGACACACTGTCGCTAATGTAGCGAACATCGTCGATAAAAGCATGATCATAGCTCAGTTTGACCTAATAACAATGTCATCGAAGATGTGAAGAAGCATCCGAAATTCTTTTCCTAATAGCACGAACATTGGGTGAAAAATCTTCAGTTATGTAATAATCAGACCCTTTAGGTTTTGAGACATTTTTCTTGACCAAAGACTTTTCCCGGTCCAGTAGCTTGAGAATAACTAGGTGTGGATGCTCTTTCCGCTTTCGACCAGGTCTGTGGCAACGCTCTACGTTAGGGGGTTTGAGGGGGCTGACACTGCTTGAACGTCGTCTTCGTCAAAAACTACCGAGATTCTTCTCTTTTCCTTATGCGCATATCAGCGCATGGATCGCCTAACGTAAAACTACCCGCCGGCTGAAACGAACCATCCCGGTGCGTACTAGCGTCCAAACCAGGGTTCGTGTAGTACGGCTTTAGGCGTGCAACGTGAACCATTTTGGTGCGTGATGTAGAGGTATGACGTGCGGAATGCAAGGGCGCAATTTCGTATGTCACTGCAGTGACTTGTTAAATACGGTAGGGTCCTGTATAACGGGGCAAATATTTTTCCCAGAAGCCAACGCGGCGAGCTGGGTTTCAAAGCAGCACGAGAAACCCGCAAGAATAATGGATGTTGCGATGACAGAAATCACAGCGATGTTTCTGGGAGTGCTGGGAGGCTGCGAGTCGGTTGCGAGCAACAACGCCGGCAGCATCAGCTCGGGCTATGGCGTCACGAGCGTGAGCTGGCAGTGGTGACAGAAGGAAACAGGCTATCAAATTGAAGCAGAGGTTCACGGCCGTATAGAAGATAGAAGGGGCAGTTGCCAGTAGTGCCGTGACGCGACGGATTGTATGCAAATGTCACAAACGGCAGCATTATGTCCCAGTCGCGGTGATCATCAGAAACGTACATTGACAGCAAGTCATTCAATGTCCGGTTAAGGCTCTCGGTAAGCCCGTTCGTCAGTGGATGGTCGGCAGTTGTCATAGAATGACGAACGTTGCACAACCTTAGGATCTCGTCGACTATACGCGCAAGAAAGCAACGGCCACGGTCGGTGAGCAGTTGGCGGGGAGCTCCATGGACGAGTATAACATCGTTGAGGAGGGAAAGAGTGACATCAGTTGCTCAACAGGTTGGTATTGCTCGTGTGACCGCGTAGCGTGTGGTGTAATCGGTGGCCACCGCAATCCATTTCTTCCCCGGTGCGGACAGTGGAAAAGGCCCTAAAAGATCCAGACCCACTCGAGAAAATGGGTCTATATGGATGTCGATCGTTTGCAGAAGTCCAGCTGGTAAACTAATTGTTTTCCGGCGTTGACAGCGGTCACAAGAAGCCACGTAACACCGGATTGCGCAGTATAGGCCAGGCCTAAAGAACCGACGGCGCACACTGTCGTATGTGCGAGAGACGCCCAGACGACCCGCTGTGGGAACGTCGTGAAGCTGTTCAAGGGCGGCTGTGCGTAGGTGCTGAGGGACTACTAGTAGAAGGTCGGGGCCATCAGATCGCATACTGTGCCGGTATAAGCTGCCGTCATGGAGCACAAACAAACGAAGGGAATGGTCATGGCGATCGGCGCTAAGGCGATTGATAATTTTGCGAAGCTGAGGGTCTTGGCGTTGCTCACGGCGAATATTGGAGAAGTCAGAAATAGAGAGCACGCAAGCATCATTGTCACAATCAAGTTGGCTTGGTGGGTCGAATGGATGATGGGACAGGGACCACTGAAATATTGTACTCCTGTAAGCGCAAGGCCAACGCCCAAGGCGGCCAGTAGGGTCTTTGTGTGTAGAAAGCCAACACAATGCGCGGTGGTCAGTGACTACTGTGAATGGCCACCCATACAAGTAAGAGCGGAACTTCGTAATGGCCCAAACTGGGGCTAAGCACTCACGTTCAGTCAAGGAATAATACTGTTCGGCCGCAGAAAGGAGTCGAGTCGGCTGCCATAGTCGATGACGCGAGGGGAAACGAGCTGATGTTTTCCGAGAACGGCACCAATTCTATCCCCACTTGCGTCAGTGCTTACTTCTGTGGGCGCTGACAGATTGAAGTGAGCCAGCACCGGCGGACCGGTTAGGCGGAGAATAATAGCGGCAAAGGCGGCCGATAGTTCGTGGCCCCACGAAAAGGCGACCTCTTTTTTCAGAAGCTGCGTAAGTGGGCGGGCAATTTCCGCGAAGTTTGGTGCAAATCGCAGGAAATATGAGAAAAGTCCGAGGAAGCTATGCACGTCGCTGCGAGATTTCGGGATAGGAAAACCACTTACATCGAGAATTTCGCGAATTTTGTCGGGGTCCGGCTGGATGCCATGGGTGTTGACTAAATATCCTAGGACATCGGTTCCCTGCCACCTAAGCTACACTCCTTGGAGTTCAACTGAAGGCGAGCTCTTTGGAAGACGCCAAGAATAACCAAAACACGATGGAGGTGGCCCTCAAATGTTGATGAAAATACGATGACCTCATCGAGGTAGCACAGACATGTGTTCCATTTGAACCCGCGTAGTAACGAGTTCATCAAGCGCTCGAAGGTCGCAGGGGAATTACATAAGCCGAAAGTCATCACCTTGAATTGATAGAGGCAATCCGGGGTGACAAAAGCACTTTTCGCGATCTCTTTCGTCAACAGAGATCTGCCAATATACAGAACTGAGGTTAATAGAGAAGTTTCTGGTACCATGCAGGCAGTCGAGGGCGTCTTTGATCCTTGCAGGAGGGTACATGTCTTTCTTTGTTATCTTATTTAGGTGTCGATAATCTGCGCATAACTTTCAGCTGTTGTCTTTGTTTTGATGAGTACTACCGGAGACGCCCAGGGGCTGCTCGACGCCTCAATAATGTTGCTGGCCAACATTTTCTCCACTTATTCTTGAATGATCCAGCGTTCGGAAACAGCAACTCTGTAAGGCCGTAGATGAATAGGGCGGGCATCTCAGTATCGATGCGATGTGTAACGACAGACGTTTGGCCCAGGGATCCGTGACCGAAATAAAAAATGTCGCTGTATGACCGCAAAAGGCCGGCACAGGCTCTGCCCTATTCGGGACGCAGGCCAGAGGCAACCATAGCTGAGATGCGGTCCTCCGGGCTTTGTGACGGGACTGGTTAGGCAGGTACCTCGGCGTCATGGTCAGACAGTACTGCTGATATAGTAAAGCTGGACAAAGGTGAGAGCTCGGCAAGAAAACCTCTCTCCGGGAGAACTTGCGAAGACATGCTAAAGTTGAGTACGGGAATGTAGGTGTGGTTATTCGCGACGTGCACAATGTTATAAGGTAGGACGATATTGCGCTGTAGAGCGACGTCGGTGATGAGGTTTACAACGTAGTCGCCGTCAGGAAGGGAAGGAAAAGGTTACATGGGCACGTATACTGCCGCCTCGGGAGGTAGGCGAGTAAATGTACTAGAGCGGAGGCGAGGCTGGGAATGGTCAGCACTAGGATCGTGAACACAATGGACCAGGGCTAGGCGCAGACGTCCGGAGGAACAGTCAATAAAAGCGGAATGGGCTGATAAAAAGTATAGGCCTAAAATGAAGGCTTGAGGACAAGTAGTAAGGACGGCGAAGAGCACAGGGACGTGGTGGCCGGCGATGCTAGCGCGCGAGGTGCCCATTCCGATGATGGTAGCGGTGTTGCCATCAGCAACACGAACTGCAGAGGTGTTAGCGGACGCAAGAACTTTTTGAGGCGTTGGCGGAACGAAGAGCTAAGGACTGAAATATGGGCTCCAGTGTCAATGAGAGCGGGAACAGGGACTCTATCTACGATGGCATTGATCAAATTGCTGCGTGGTGCGATGGTCGAAACACAATTGGCTGTCCGGGTTGGTAACACAGCGCCACGTCCGGGCGCTGCGTTCCCTAGTTTCCCGAGTAGGGGCCTTGGTACGTTGGGGACAAGCTGCGGCGAGGAGTAGGTGATCGGGTACGGTAGGCTCGAGGCGATGGCGAACGGCTAGGACAAGAAGACAAGGCTTTCACACAACAGGCCTTTCCTGCAGGCACCAGCAGCCCACACTGCTTGAACGTCGTCGTCGTCTTCACCAAAAACTACCGAGATTCTTCTTTTTCCTTCTTATGCGCATATGAGCGCATGGATCGCCTAACGTAACAATATTGTTGCGACTGGATCGGTTATCATGGTCCTCATTCTTTTCAACCAACCGAGCCACAGTTCTAGTTAGTGTTTTAATTTCGGAACGCGCTAACTGTTAAGCTAGATGGTGACGCTTCAATTGCAGCCACGCGGGTTTCAAGCATATCAAAACGTGAGTTAACGAATGCTTGGAATGGCTTAATATTGCCACGGTCCTCAGCCATATGCTTGTGTCGTTCAACAACTTCGGCATGCATGGTCACAATGTTATCAGTTTCAGTTGGACACGTTACAGCAGCCGATTGTTGAGCGGTCTTTGCAGAGCACGTGGACAGTACAGAAGTGCTGTAATTAGGCTGATTACATTTTGATAAGTTTCCGGGCTTCGTTGGGGGGTCAGATTAAGGAGGTCCTGGATTGAGCTCCACGTCTCCACTCAACAATAGGTGGCTGATATAATACATGGCGTTCCAACACAAACCAACTGCGTCTTGTGGGCAAAGAAACAGCAGCAATGATCGATTGTCTGATTTTAGGCACCGAGTATTCTCAAGGTAACATACCTGCACAATGAAGGGACAGTGCTTTAGCATTGTGTCACAGCCGCTGTTGCTTTGTCCACTGAAGAACGAGATCTCGTATGGCGCTTTTAAGCTCTTGGCTGGTGACGTCGCGCTGCTCCCGAAGTCGACGGTGCGCTCACAAGCACCAAAGTTCCATGGAACACTCAGGAGCCGAGCCGTTGATCCACCCGGCAAGCCGTAGCTATGGCACACAGGGGCGATGCACTGGCGAAGGTTTCAGCATGCTGCTCGTAAGTCGATGACCCGTCTGCGAAGCATGCGCAGATGACGCCACTTGGAGTATTGTTCCATGAAACCAGCTTGTCGATGCATCCAAGGATCTGCACAGGAAGAGACACCACTTTAGCACTGAGTCACAGCCGCTATTGCTTTGACGTTATTATTGAAAAACCTGGACACTGATCTGTTTTAGCGCATGAGGGCCGTGAGTTCCATATAGTTATAGCTGAAAACAGAAGGTTTTGCTTGTCATAGATAGTGTTAATTATGGGCAGTAGCAAATTGCCGCAAAATTGAACAAAGATGAAAAAAGAGCAGTAATTACAATATCACCATTAGCAGAACTGTTGTGGCGAAGCAGACTCAGCAAAGAAAGGATAATAAGATTCCGGTATAGGGGGAGGGGGGGGGGGGGGGGGAAGAGGACCGAGGAAAGCTAAATATTCGAACTGCACTATTTTGTAAATGATGAATGCTTGATATATTAATGAGATATGCAGTTCCCCAAGTTGATATGCAGTATGTTAATTGATTGTGAATATGTTAAAAAAAGTGCCCGGGGGATATGTTGCTGAAAGTAATGATGTGTTCTAAGAAGCACCCCAATACAAAAAGCCCATTCTGACAATGATTCCGACTGCATACTAAATCTCAGATGTTTGTCTCGTGGGACACTAAGAAATGCAGTGCATTCAGAAAGTGGTATAATTTGGTTATCCAAATAAAGTAGAGCAATATTAATCGCCTGTTTATGATTGCGAATTAAACATCGTAAAATTTCTTTTTCTTTAAAGGATTGATTTCAATCTAGTTACCTGAAACCAGTCAGCTGTAAGTTTTAGTTCAGCTTCAAAGTTTTGATTAGATCATTTATATTTCTGTCACTAGTATATAATGTAGTGTCATCAGCGCATAAAATGCAGTTAGATTTGGTGAAATAACCAGAAAAATTCTTGATGCATGCTAAAAAATACAGTCGTCCTAAAATTGAACCCTGAGGCGTACATTGGTTAATGGATGCTGGGTGCAATAAAATGTCGGCCAAGTTTATTATTTCGAAATGATCAGTAAGGCAACTGCGTATAAATGTTAAAGTTCGGCCAAAGGTTCCCAGAGACTCCAGTTAGGAAAAAAGAACGGTGTTGTTAATTGGCAAGTCCCCTGGAAGTCATCCACACCGAAATGTTTAGAATGCATTATCATTTAAGCTCACACATAGCTGAACATTCTACAACCAGCGCACAAGCAAAAACTGGTTCGCACGAAGAGAAAAAAAAGAAGGAAAGTAAAAGGAAGAAACGGAGAAATTACAAAAGACGCTCATAGGAGGAGGGCACAAATTGTATATGAAAGGAAAAAAAATAGTACCGACAAAAATAAAGCAAAGAAAGACGGGAAAAAAGAAACTGGAGGGAAAGGTGAATATACAAAAGGAAACGAAATTATAAGTGAAAGCGCGGAGAAACTAACGATTAACAGAAAAAGAACAAACCGAATTAAAACTGAAACGAAAGCCACACTGGAATGAAGTGAATGGAACAAAATTAAGAAACGGCGAGTCTCTGAAATTTCATCTACATGCGGAAGTCGTTTCCTCGACATATCCAGCGTTCTTTAATCTTTTTCAACGTTGACATCTTTGCTTTCCGGGTAAACATATCCCCAATGACTACCTTTTTGAGAGGTGGGAGTAGCGTTACAAATAAACGCTGAAAACCTCATTTAATAAATAATAGACGGCTAGATGGGCCGATGCGATGAACAATCATAAGCAGGGTGAGCTTTCGGGAGAAAGCTTTTGCATTTTATGTTGTTTTTGTTTGATGGCGTTACATTCAGGCATTGCTTTATGGTAATTCGTCTGGATGTCTTTATGGTGCGCTAAGGCCTTTTTTTTTTGCTGTGGCTGTTTGATATTTGGAGCATTTAACCTTCGTTTTATTTTGACTGTATTTATGGCTGACTAACCATTGTTATGCTTTAATATTGTGTGCACGTTTCGCTTTCTTTGGTGCGCCGCGTCCGATCAGCAGGTGACGCGCGTTCAGTTTCAGCCAATCCAGTCTATACAAAGTCTATACAATCTATACAATCCAATCTATACAACTTGAGTGCCCTGGTGACGCAAGGGCAGTAGTTGGGAAAAATCAAGCCCTGCCTTTGGAACGACGCAGCTTGTCAGTGTGTCCGCGCAGTGGGATTTCTCTTTTCGCGCATGGGGAGTCAATCATACTAAACAGGAACCCGGCCCCGCGGGCTGCACGCGTGAGAAGCGCTATTGTACCCAAACGGGTAGCAAACTGATGCAGAGTGGCCGTCAACATGAAGCACCGCATCGTTGTAAATCTTCTCGCGCGTCGCTTAGCATTGATTCGCGGACCAGTTAAATGCAATGGCGTTCCACAGGTGCATGATCACGCGGAAGCATTTTCCCGCTAAGTGTGATTGACAGTGTACGCTTTCCTATTCAGCGTTTTATTTTTTTTACCCCGGAAATGACCATTACCCTAGACTGTGCATGTTGCCATAAACTAATGCGCATAAATGGACAGGGTTATGTGCATCGGTGTATTATCATCTACCTGTCTCGTGGGATGATACGCACTTATCTTTTCACGCAGTATTATCGGCATGGTTTAACTGCATGATAATGAAGCAAAAGCGATATACTGCATCTGAATCTGAACGCCGGCGGTGGCTAGTTTCGGCTACGTCAGTCACCAAGAATGTTCGAATGCATGTTTATCGACGAAGCACCGATATTTAAAGGTGTTGAGTGCAACTCTAGTTAATATCTGAATTCTCTGTTGCCTGGGGCTTACCAAACCACACAAAAGTATTTGTAAACCAAACGATACAATTTTTCGGCATCCGCTTTGTTCCTCCGGTCACTGAGCTCGATACTCGTGTCTATTGAAATAGTGTACACGAAATCTATGGGCATAATAACGCAAATGTCTTACTAGCCCCATAATGCGAAATCCGTCTGCCATTGCTGTAGTTGTAATAGATGCAGTTGGGATTGTCAACAGGCGACGGGGTTCATAACGATGGCGTACGGCATCACTAATGGACCTCCATGTGGTGGAAGATTTCACAACTTCTATATCAAACATGTGTTTCATTTGCAGTATTCCGGGTGGTGCCATTCTATTTCTTTTACCCTTCAGAACGCCGTCGCAAGCCTAGTTTGCGATTGAAATCAAAATGATGACATATGCCATACCGTCTTTATCAAAAGTAACAATACATGCGCGAACGGCCGGCGCGAGCAAGAGCGCGGTCGTGAGGTGGCATTGCGTTTGCGGGAGCCTGCTGGCGAGTGCACATTCAACAGCAGCTACGCACGGAAAGGCTGAACGGGTTTATGAGACTCGAGGAACGTTACAGCTGAAGAGAAAGAGTGGCAACGAAATATTCGCAGTTGATTGGCACAGAATAGGAGCGGAAAATGGCATTGCCCCTCGTAACCGCCGATGACCTCTCACATCCACGTATTAGCGGCATTTGAATGCAAGAACTAAAACGTTTAAGAACGCCGTCGTAAACAATGGAATCGACAGATTTGCGATGTGGCTCCAGCACTGGCTAAGCGGCGCCCGCGCATCCGTCATGATCCATGTCCAGTCTCAGAATATCAAAAATTAGTCTTAGCTACTGGCTTTTCTGTCCACCTTTTTGAACAGCCGTTTTAAACCCCGCTACCATCAGGTCAGCAAGCCTGCTAAGTTCTTAAAGTGTTAACTTGAGTTGTGTGGAGCGCGGAAAGCAGCGCAGAGAGAGAGACATCTTTCGCGTTCGCAAGAGCCTTTTGCGCACCAGCGCATGAAAATATAACCAAGTGTAACCCAGTTACAGACACGCACACAACCAATTTAGTGGAAGGCATACATAGTCTGTTAAATTTTCATGCGCTAGCGCGCGAAAGGGCTCCTGCATAACGCGAAAGATTTCTGAGAAAGAGAGACAGAAACAGAAGAACGGAGTATAGCTGGGAGGTTAACTTGTCAATGCCCAGGGGGGCCAATTTGCACATACAGACGGGGATCAAATGAGAAAAGGGAAAGAAAGCGAAAGATGACTGGAAATCGTGGTATGAAGCTATGGTGACGCCGCGTGCACATGTTCATTAGTGTCGTAACGGTAAAATGCAAAGCAATAAAGAAAGATTCTTTTTTGGCTGGATTAAAAAACAGTCAAGGAAAAAGTCAGTTAACAACATCATATGATTACAGCGTAGTGTCATAACGTGCTCTTGAGTAATTATTTTTATTTTCCGAATAATAAGCAAATGGTGAGCCTGTATGCACACATCTGCAAAACCTTACATGAAATACATCATAAGTGACAAGCAAACATGTTCCATATACATGGCGCGTACATTACCTTATTAAAAAAGAAGCTGCCAGTAAATTTGCTTGCTTCTTCCATAGTGGGAAGACTCCATTTCGTTGACATTGAAGTGTATGCATAGTGCTAGACAAATATGGCAGTGTTGGAGCTGAAGTTTAAGGCAGTACTTGGCGATCTATCGATGCCTGTCAGGGTTAGTAATGTTAACAATTTCACTTGGTAACGCATTCCACATTTCGATAGCCTTAGGAAAAAACGAGTATTTAAACGTGTTGCAACGCGCCAAGAATGGTCTTATGCAATAGTTATGGTTACCTCGGGTGGATCGACGCTGGAGTGTTAACAGGTAGTCTTCCTTATGTATGTTTAATCTATGATGATAAATGTTGTAAAGGAACTTCATTACAGTCGTTTTCCGGCGACAAAACAAGATCTGTATTTGTGCAGTGATGCGCATGGCTGTTACGCTTTCATGACATGAGTATTTTGAATATATGAATCGTAGTGCTTTCGACTGAATTGTTTCTAACTTTTCGATCAGGTACGCTTGATGGGGATCCCAGATTATGTTTGCATACTCAAGGATAGGTCGTACTAATGTTTTATAGGCTGTTAACTTCACGTGCGGTGGAGCCATTGCTAGTCTGCGGCGAAGAAAACCAAGCTGCTTGAATGCGTTGCTACATATGTTCTCGATGTGTGCATGCCATTTAAGGTCTTGGGTTAGTGTGATCCCCAGGTATTTTGCTTTGGCTACGTGGGGTATCGGGGAGCCAGATAATGTGTAGTTGTAAGACAAAGGAATTTTTTTCTTGTTATGTTTAAATGCGCCGTTTTCGATATGTTAATTTGCATGTCCCATGCTGCACACCAGTCAGAAATGTTTTTTAAAGAAGACTGAAGTTTCATTTGGTCACCAGAGCTGTTCACGGCTGTATAAATCACGCAGTCATCTGCAGAAAGTCTCATTGTCACTCCATGTTCGGCACACAAATAGATATCATTTACATATATGAGAAACAGCAGGGGCCCAAGAACGGAGCCCTGCGGGACCCCCGAAGGACTTCAAGGTAATCTGAGTCGAAACCATTTATTGACATGAACTGTTTACGGTTGGAAAGATAGGCTTCTATCCATGCTACTATTTTCAGATCAATACCTATCGTTTCTAGTTTTAAAATCAATTTTTTATGGTGAACACGATCGAAAGCTTTAGCGAAATTTATGAGGATTGTATCAGCCTGTAGTCGAGAAATAATTATTGATGCCAGGTCAGTGTGATTTCAAACAGTTGAGTAGCTGTTGACAATTTATTTCGAAAGCCATGTAGTCTGGGGAATAGAAGGTTGTTCTCTTCTAAGTATGTTATGATAGCATTATGAATTATATGCTCCATTACCTTGCAACAAGAACTGATTAATGATATAGGTTGGTATGCGTTCCCCAGCAATTTGCTGCCGCCCTTGTGAATAGGGTTCACCTTTGAATGGAGCCAATCTTGTGGAACAGTACCTGTTTTAAGTGACTCGGTACATTTTGCGCACAGAAAAGGAGCAGTCTACTCAGCATAGCGTCTGATGAATACGTTTGAGATGCCATCAGGACCAGGACACTTTTTCGTATCTATTTGCAAGAGTAAGTTAATTACGCCTGTTTGTGTTATCACCACTTCGGGCATGTGGCTAGTGTGCTGGGCAGGGGTTGCATTCACCGGTGTTGCACGTGTGAAGACAGATTGGAAGTATGAATTTAAATAGTTTGCAATCGCTCACTGATATTTATGATACATCCGTCAACTTATATTTTTGAGATCGCGTCATCAGATTTTGAAGAATAGCGCCAACATTTCTGTGGTTGTGTAGACATAAAGTTCGACATTGTGCTTGAAAAAAACCTTACTCTCGCCTCTTTAATTTTTTTCATGAACAGGGGGGGGGGGGAGTTCACATATTTCCGCAAGTGATTTTTTACTTCTACGAATTCTCACGAGTTTTCGCTTTAGGTGAATAATATTGCGGGTAATATATGGCGTTTTACGTTGTCTTCTTTTCGTCTTGGATGGAATGAATTTTTCTTCCCAGTATATTATCGTTTCCTTGAGCTTTAGCCGTAATTAAACAACTGACCGGTTTTCCAAAATATAAATATCCGACTTTAAATCTATAAAGTCGATGATGCTCACGTCATAAGCCCGACTATAACCTTTCGTTACAATACGTGTCTGCTCAAGGTGGACTGCGGTGCTCTGCTGTCCCATCTGTGGAAATGTTAATGCGAGTAACTTATGGTCTGATATACTTTCCGCAATGACAAGTTCCGGGGTTCACATGCTAGATACAATAACAAGATTAAGCACTGAGGTAGTATAGCCCCGAATGCGTGTCGGCAATAGTAACCAGCTGCTGTAAACAAAAAACTGAACATTATGTTTAAAAGCAGTTCGCAATTGGTCACTTCCTTTCTTCCTGGAGTTAAGGTGGTCCAATCAATTCCGGGTAAATTGAAATCTCCAGATAATATGATTTTAGTCCGTTCTTTCATTTTAGAATTCAAATAGTCATGCCCTTTCAAAAGATAGTCATCTGTTGCGTTCGGGCACCTAAAAATACCACCGATTACTGCTTATCATTACCCGTTGTTATCATGCACCAAACACTTTAATGGCCGTCCATGCCTTCCTCTTCCTTGAAGTAGAGGTTCTGATTAATGGCAATAGCAACCCCACCACCACGGCTGTTCCGATCAGAAGAAGTGTGTAAGACTCAGGGACGATTTCCGAGTCATGTATGGAAGAATGCAACCATGTTTCTGTAATTATTAGTACGTCTGAACTGTAAAGCAGGAATAATTCTTATAATTTATCATCCTTATTAACAATGCTCCTAGCATTGAAACTCAGAATGATTAATGGTATATTGTGAAAACGTCATTCAGCGGGAGCACCATGAGATTTCGAAAATGTGTTTTTCGTTTGCTTCACTGGTACCCTTTTATCCTCTGTGGGATCCCATGCGTACATATTATTGTTTATTTTGAGCTTGTCAAAAACTAAACTTACTTTATCCCCATTGTCACGATTCAATTTAAATACTGCCATAATTTTTTGCGTATTTCGCGCACAGGAACCGAGAAATTCTCAGATATTGATATTCCACTGTTCTTTAGCTTATGGCAACTTTGAAAAACCTTAACCTTTTCAGTGAAATCATAAAAGCGCAAGATGACAGGGCGTTCATTGCCAGCATCTTTCCTGCCAACACGATGGATGCGTTTTATGGATCTGACCTGGACTTCCAATTTGCTTCTCAAGAGATTGTTTTCTACTTTTTTTTGAAGCTCGGAGGCACTCTCGTTATTTTCCTCTTTCAATCCATAGGTCACAATATTATTTCTACGGCTCCTATTTTCCAGGGCATCCAGTCTTTTAGTGATTTGGAACAATTCCTTATGCATCACCACTACAGATTCCTCACATTTCTGCACTTTTTCATTACATAGCTTTAGCGACGCTAATGTGTCTTCTATTTCAGTGAGCCTGAACTGAACACCCTCAAGTTCACCTTGCAAAGCAGTTTGGGTAGCCTTAATTTCCGTGACAGTGCTCAGAATTTGATCCAGTTTCTGTTCATCAGGCACAGGGTTCTCCTCCACATCGCCACTTAGCTTCAACAGCATGCAAAGCACTCGCGATTACTCATGGCAGCAACAAAAAATACACTGGGGGATCGGCAGCATGACAAGGCAGGCACAATCGCTTCTAAGGCAACTTGTGAAGGACCATTTGTCACTAACCTGTGCAAAGAAAAGTACGAAGTTCAGCATCATGCGTCTAACGGTGCCGCCGAGCCCACTGAAGAGATCTGCTGTCCGTCCAGTCTTTTTAGGCCGTTCCCACGAAGTCTCGGATGTTGCCGCTGCGCCAAACGATGTGTCCAAACGAGGTAACGGTGATAGTCCTTCCATGCGGTTTCCATCTGATTGCACCGATATAAGCGACCCAAACACACCCGTATGCAAACTTGGTTGCCGATGTCGCGTCACCGACGTCACAAAAGACAGATGGCCCGGGGACACATGGAAGTCGCCACAGCCCGATCCACTGCATTCCAGTAGCGCCTGTGCAAAGAAAAGTACGAAGTTCAGCATCGTGCGTCTAACGGTGCCGCCGAGCCTGTCACAGCACCATATGACTCCTCGGGTGGTCGCACTTACGAACTGTCCAGACAGATAATTCGAAAGCGTCGCAGTGCTCTCTGAAATGCCTCATCTCGCGCAGATAAGCCGCTTGAGTTAGCAGACCGCCATTGCTTCGCTTGGCAACCTCACGGATCAATGATTTCTCTGCGAGAGCAAAGCGTTTGCGACGGGAAGACAGATAGTGCCCTCGTGCGGCTGTAAATTTGCGCTTCCATTTTAATCCTTCAAAAGGTTGCGCGGCTGAAAACTACTCTTATAGCGTCGTTTCAGTACTTTCTGTAATTACAGCAAGATGTCTCAGCTTACATCACCACCGAGAGTAATTTTGTACCAAACAGCGGTGAGTTGACAGCCTCCTGTACTCCACATCAAATTCGCGGCTTTATGCACTCGCCTAACGTGGCGCCCAACTTCTGCCATTTTCGTCAATGACAGGACATTGTTTATGTCATGAAACTTCATTTTGTCATAACAGTCTGATGTGTATGCATGACGTATTTACCGCTGCACAACGTGAACCAGTCAGATTACAGGAATAGTACCTTTTATCTCATCCGTAATACAAGCATAAGTGTTTTCCTCCCAATCATCTATACAGTTTTTTTTTTCCGTCCGCAGTTACTGATATCTACTATTCAGTCGGCGTGAATAGCTCTGCTAAAGATGTGTCTGCAACTTAACGTCATTTTGACGGCACTGCAAGAAGCCATTTCGACAGCTCAAAATTTTGCGCCACAAGATTGAAACACATGACCATTCTGAGAACCAATCAAACAAAACGGCGCCGAACAGCGGCCATGCGCTGAAAAGATCCCGAAACAGGTGACAAGCTTCTGGGCAGCACGAACAAACGATCCTTACTCGGGGGTCGCACGCTTCCCTGTGTACTGAAATTTAAGAAATTGAAGACGCGATATCCAAGCATCTTACAGATACTTAGATAAATTGTGCCATTGTTTATCACGCGATATCGTATGCAGGAACACGAAAAGTACTCTGACTGCTCAAGGAATCTACTCAAAATGACCGCCGACTAAGGAGCTGTACTGACGCTGCGATCAACAATACAATTCAACACTCATATGCACAAAGACGGGATGGGGTTGAGTACTATTTGCAGGCATTTCGATTTTCATCTTAAGCAAGAGCTATAAATTGATCGCGTTTTCGCTTACAGTGACTAGAGTCAGCGTCAAATGCAAAATGACCAAAATGAACTGCGCACAGCACGTCACCCGTTTCGGATGACTAGATCATAAGTGGTGAAAACTGAGATATAGTGCAGTTGAATTTTTTATTTGAAAGGCGCGATAAAATATTTCTAAGTAACAAACAACCCGTTTGGATTTTTGTTCAGGAGGGAATAATTCTGCGTTTTCGTGCTCGCGTTGCTGCCATCCTGTTCGTGTTTTTTTTTTTATTCGGCATTTTTATCTTTTTTATTCGCGAGTGGCGCCCCCCTGTATTAGTTTCACCAGACTCACTGCGGTTCCAGGCGCGAGGCTCAGACCATTTTATAATCACCCACAGGTCGGCGGACGCACACATGTACCGACTCTCTCGGGCTCATTCACGCTCAGATCATGATCTGAGTCTTGATTAAGTCCGGACTCAAATTCAGATCGCATTGGCCCTAAATGGTAAGCTTTCGACGATGTGTATAACTAACAGAAATCGAGTAGCAGTCACCGCATCCCATCAATAGAGACAGAGTACACTAACTCCCAGAAGGGATCTTTCGTTTCCCGCAATCTTCATTAACGTACGCAGTTATCTTCAGAGGAGATTAGGCTCGTTTCTAACATCATCGCATCAACACAAGGCAACTTGCTTATTCTAACAGAAAACTGGCTACAAAATGACGTTAGTGATATCAAAGTTCTGGCGCAACTTGTCTGATATCAAAGTTCACCCAAGTGACCGTGAATTATCAAAGAGCGGTGGTGTTCTCATAGCAGATCGTCAGCAAATTTTATGTTTTGTTGTAAACGTCTAATTTAAGATCGGAATAATTTAGTTACTGTGTCGCTCATAACCAATTCAAGTGTTAGCATTTGCATTGAACTCCTGTAATGGCCGATTACAATGAATATAGGGCTATTCTTCGCAACGACCTGGCGTTGGCGCGTCGTGCGTTAAAAATGTTGAGCGAGGACGAAGGCCGAACAGGTTGGACCAGAGAAGAATGATTGAGTCACGTTATGCTACCGACTGCCTACGGTCTCGCGAGCTTGTTCTGCGGAGGCCGCAGAGTGCCTGGGGCAGAGCATTGCCACGTTCTGCAGAATCGCCGATGCAGAGGAAAGCCATGAGCTAGTGGATCACAAGCCCAGCGCAGGCATCAACTTGGCCGAGTTGCAAGGCTCTTCCGCATGCCTGCCAACTCTGCTGACGTCCGCGGGAGACTCCTGATTTTTGACCGAACTTTCTGGTTGTACGACCACAGTCCTATATCTCCCGATAAGTCTCCTCTGCCCGCGCAAGTACGGTTCACATGGTTTAAGCAAAGCTGAGTTTTGGTACAGTTGGCAGGCCATGATTTACAGGGAGGTTTAGCGCCAGCAGACGAGTGACCGTCCTGCGTCACTCTCTTATCCTTGTCTCCTCGCTCTAAGCCCCCTGTAAATCGTGGTTTACATAAAACCGGCACCACGAAATCAGCAGCTGCGTCGTAATCATCAGCATCAATGTCTTTGGCCTTTCCAAGGATAAAATCAGGCAGAATGAGTAGGGGAATCTCAACGGACCACAGATCACAGAGCTGACGAGTGCCTGAACGGCACGAGCCCAGTATGCGAGTTCCATTTCGGGCCACCCACCTTATGTGTTCGATGTTTAGGTGCACATCGTACAAGAAAAAAATGAAGTAATGAGGTTAACAAAGAGGAGAGGATAACAAAATACTGTGAACGGGAAGGCCTCCTTTATCCGTTCAATCAGTTGTATGGCTTTATCAATATGATCGAGGATGTCACCACGAACTGAATGGACGCTTCTGTCAGGGCAAGCTACACTCTGACAGCATAACGGATATGCTAGTTGGCAGCTGTTCAGAGCAGACTTTCCCTAGAAATCGTTTGTCGTGGTCACCGCTCCGATTCTCACAGCTGAAATAATGACGTTTTATGGCGTCACTCGTCATTTAGACGTGAAGGGACTTTGACTTAACAGTGAGCGACAGAGGCCCGGCTAGCTCTGTCCGTAGAGCATGAGACTTAACCTCAGGGTCATGGGTTCAGGCCCCACATTGGGCGCCAGATGAAGGCCTCGCCTTCAAAAAACCGGTCCGCGAGCCATGGTCTCGACTGAAGAGTGACAAATCCAGTCTCTTAATAACCCCGCTTTATTCCGGATAAACTAAAATGCATTAAAAAGAAAGGAAACAACATCAGGCGCTACTGCGCTGAGAACATGCTGTTCATGCGCGCGACAATAGAACAGCGAAGAGAAGCGGGAAACATGTCAGGGCTTTACCGCGGCGAGACAAAACACACTGCGAAGCGAATAGGGCGAGCAATAAGGCCAAAGCGCTCACGGCGGAACAAGAAGCATTGCTCCTCGCGTTACAGCAACTCACGCGAATACGCCCAGGCTGTTTCTGCAGGCACTCCTTCCACCTTCGTGACGCCGGTCTGCTTTCCGTAGTCCCTGCACACCCCGCTGGCCCATGACGCTCGCTGCTTGCCCCGCCGGGGCGAAAAAAGGCCTCGCGCCTTGCTTCGACGCGCGTATCTGCCCGCGTCTTTCACCGCTAACATCCCGCCCCCAAGATTATCTGCTCACTCATGCGCACTCGCGCTGCTCGCGCAAACACAACACAAATAGGAAAACGCGCGCGCGGTTTAAAACACCTAAAGAGGCTGCGGAGCCCCAAAACGGCTAATCTAAGACCGGAATAATTAAGTTACTGTGTCATTCATAACCAATAGCACTGTTACTGGGAGTCTGCTACAGGCGACCCCATTCGACCCATGACTTTTCTAACGAGCAAAATAACAACCTAATCTAACTCACAGCAAGCTACCCCAAGTGCCTCTATCCTCATTTTCGGGGATTTTACCTTCCCAAACATAGAATTGCGTAATCTTCCACCTGCCTCAATAGTAGGTTCCGCAAAAGGCAACTTTATTGCAATACATTTCAACGGTAATTTATCACAATTGCTTTCAGAACCAACGCGCACCTTATCGCAATCTAAAATCATTCTTGACTTTATTTTGGCTAGTAAACCCGATGCCGTCTCATTCATTACTTACCTTCAGAGAATTATAGACCAAAATGTCATTCCAGCCGCCTTCTTTTTTCTTGTAATGCCAAATATGACCTTGAAGAAGACTGTAACACTTTAAGAAAATAGCCATTAAGGGGCGATAAATCAAGAACTTAAGACCTACTTTCCTGCATAACAAGCTACATATGACATTCAATCGACACATGATAACTGGGCAATCTTTAAAAATAAATAAATGATTCACCTGATAAACATATACCAACCGTCAACATTCGTACAAGTAACCAAAAACCATGCTTTACTGATTCTTTAAAAAAAATCGAAAAATAAGCGCCTCTATTGGGAAGATAGCGGCAACACAATTTGATAGCAAAACTATATGTTAGGTAGCTCAAGATGAATATTTGACTGTCATTCGCAGCTTAAAACGTCCTTTTTATAATACTACACTTCCAAATTTGTTGCGTACTAACCCAAAATACGCACTTACCCTCACCAATGACACACGCGTTGAATGTGCTGGCACATTTAATTCCGCATTTTCCTCAGTATTCTCGAATGAAATCAAGAGGCCCTTTCTTTTTCTTTTTTCTTTTTGCAATATGAAAGGTGTCATACTAAGCATCGCAGTTTATGAAGACGGAATTTCATCCATAACTCTGAAGACTGCACTATCATCATCGTGTGGCATGAAGGTATGAACTATAAAATTCCAAGAAACACAAGACACCCGGCTGCTTATTGCCTGTCATTACTGTTCTCAGTCACTTTCTTCACTACCTTTCCGGATGATTGGTAAGTGGCATAGGTCATTCAAATCTACAAGAAAGACAACAGAAGCTCTTCATTAAATTATCGAACTATCTCGCTAACAAGCGTGTCATGCAAAATCAAAATACACGTCTACTGTCAAATTATTTTTTCTTAGATGGTAACAACTATTTTCACCCGTCACAGCATAGGTTTCGCATAGCTTTCTCCTGTGAAACCCAAATAACTATTTTCTTCATGACTTGCGTCTTAACCTGGTCATCGATGTGCGAATCGGTACAATCTATTTTGGATTTAGAGAAAGCATTTGATAAAGTGCCTAACTACCGCTTACAACTAAAAGTTCAACTACTAAACCTGGATCCTAATGGTCTGATGTGGATACGGGAATTTTTGTATATTCGTACGCAAATGGTTTCGGTCAACAATAATTTGTCTAGCCCCCTCCCAGTAACTTCCGGTATGCTGCAAGTATCTGCTCTTGCCTTCCTGTTATTTTCATATATTTTAATGATTCACTTTAATGTGTCTCCTCTAATATACGCATATTTGCGGACGACTGTGTCACCGCACTATCTATAACGCATCGCACCAATCTGCTCTCTAGAACTTGTTTAAGAACGATTCAGAATGGTGCAATATTACACTAATGACCGTAATCACCAGCAAATTCACTTGCCTGTCCTTCTCGCACCATCGCGCTCCCTATTTCTTTCCTTACGCAACTGTTAACCCCCCGCTTGAACAGGTACATTCTTGTAAATGCTTACGTGTAACCCTATTCATGATTTGTCTTGGGACGCACATGTCGTAATCGTTGTTGTCGTCGTGTCTGCGTTGGCATAATTTGGTCACAGAATAAAACTCCGGTGAAACTTCACAAACTGATTTAATGGCTACATGGAAGAAACATTATAGAAATTCCAACTGACAAACGTTTCGTTCGGCGTCTTTTAAGCTACTCCTTTCATGACGGTTGGCCGTGTTCCTCTCTACAGGCCTTCCTTTCTTTCCTTTTTCTTTAGGGGGGCCCCCGCTTGCGTGGGCTCTTAGAACCTGGCAGTGGCGGCGCTCGTTCGGCGGTGTCGGTAACAGAGGAATCCTCCTTGCGTCTCCGGTGCTGGCCCGCAGCCGCCTCGTAGGCTAGAAATTCAGGGCAGGCGGGCGTCCGCGTCTGGTTAGGCCGCCAGCGCGTACACATGCCCAGGCCTGAAACCTTCTATCCGTGGCATGGACGCGGTTCAGCCCATCGCTGTTCCCTTTGGACTTCCAGGAACCTCTTCTGCCGACACGTGGTGCAGGCCCGCCGAGTTTGGTGAGAATGATGGCCCCGGTTGTGTCTTCGACAGCGCCAGTGGAGCGGGAGGGACGCTTTGAGGGACGACGAGCCGCTGGTCGACTTGCTGGCAGTGGCAAGGAGCAGGCGTGCCACTGCCATACGTCAGTAACATTATATCATACGTCAGTAACGTCAGGACATACGTCAGTAACATTATATCAACATCTGACAAAAACTCAGAGAATTTGTGGAATGCACCGCCGTGTTCAAAACTACTGGCTTATAATTCATTTGTTAGGCCAAAAATTTAAAATGCATGCGACACATCTGGAGGCCAATCAAGCATATCTCGTCAAAAAGAATTGGTTAAAGATTGCGCTGTTAAATTGATTCATGCATCATACTCATAGAAAATCAGGTTTTGATCCCTAAAAACAGAATCCGGTGTATCGACACTTTTATGTCGACATCGCATTTCCAGCATTTTATTGTGTCACGTTTTTTTTTTTTTCATCACTTAATCAAGCCCCATTAATCACTGCAGCAGCACGCATATCTTAACGAACCAGTCATCCACTTCACATTGCGAACCCACACGCCGGACGACCGCCTTTACTGCTTCGTTTTTCATTCGAACCACCATAGACTGGAACGGCCTCCTCCACGAAATTGCTACAAGAAATCCACGAAAATGACCATCTTCGTTTTCGCAACTTTTATCTGACCATTGTTCCCAGTAACTAATTACCATGATCACTAGTGTTTGTATAAGAACCTACGCCTTATGTAATGCCTCTATGTATTAATTAAGGTAATAAACGGAACTGAAGTCAGGTGAAAATAGCAGGAGAGTTCTGCTTCTTTGTTTTAAGCATGAAAATGTAAAGCACCTGCTTAGAACTTATTCGAAGTCATAAAAATGCTACAACAATAATGCTCCCTGTGTTTTTACGGTCTCCTTGGAATGAGCTCGCACTGAAGTGATTGTTATTATTGGTACTTGTAAAATCTCGCTTCCACTTGGGAAATTGGACTTCCTGAAAAATACCAACAAACCCTAAATCCGCAATGATAGGTCGATATAACTGACGTAAAAATACAGAGTGCGCCACTTTCCGTATATCTGCTTCTATTTACCAAGATCGGGATTATTTGGCCACTGTTCGAGGCATTTGAGTCATCTGCTTTTTTCGTTTTTATTTTTGTTTCATAATTCACGTGCCGGGTTTTGCTAAGTACATATTGCCGCTTAGGAGGAGGAGAGCCGTGGACTGTTTTCTTTTAAAGCCAAAGCTCTCCTTCACGACCAAAGTGGCAAAAGCTGTGCTATCTCGGAAGCCTGATCTTTATTTAACCTTCTGAGCATAGCATAGGAACAACGTATCTTAAACCAAGGTTAGTGTTGTGCACACATATTTGAGGAGAGAAATGGGGGGGGGGGCACGTGCAGCATACACCTAAATCTAGAAAAGGCCATCGAAATCATGCAGTCCGAGAGGGCGAATAAGCCACCGCAGAAGCCGAAAGGAAATCGGTTGGCGCCAGTAAGCAAAGTGACCAACAACCGTCCTCGCTCCTGTCCATTCCGTCGTTGAGTGAACACCTATAACGCGCGTTAATGGTCGGCGCGGGCAACCACTCCGACTGCAACCTCTTTGCTCGAGGACGGAGAATGCTGCGAAGGAAAGAGAAGGGAGTTGTTTTGAAGTTGATTACCCGAGTTTCTCGGCCGGTTTTCAGTCGTACACCCTTCTTTTCTGTCTCTACCGCCACATTTGGTGATGCGCGTCGTAGAATAATGGGGTCGCTAGAAACTATGAAAAAAAAAACTTAGTCCTGAGCTTAATGTACCTACTACGCTGCCGCATTCTACTGGAGAACAAAGTTTCTGCGCAGTGGCAACAAAGGCGTCACATGCGCATCGCCGTCTTCCGGATCTTTGAGGGTGTCTCCTAAGCAGAGGTGGACAACCTCTTGAGGTTTCGGCCTCATGAGATTGACCTGAACCTCAAAATGACCTCAACCTCACGGAGTGAGGTGAGGTTGAGGTGAGGTCGAGGTGAGGTCGAGGTGAGGTCGGTGACAGCTAGAAATTTTTTGTGTGAGGTCACCAAATTGAACCTCAAACTCACGCGTGAGTTTGAGGTTGAGTGAGGTCGTCATTGTGTGACGTCGAAATAGTGAGGTCCAGGCTTTTCGCTGTTGCCGCGGCTGTCTTCGAAGAGCGCCCCTTTTGACGCGGAGCTCGAGCATACTGCCGCGGTGTGCCCGCCGACTCTCGGTGTTTGGTTACCCCCCAATCGGACGACCGAATGCCGCAGCCCCTGCCCAGCTTTCGGCATTCCACCGTAATGTCCGAAGCCCGAGTACGCTTCCCTCTGGTCTACTAGGAAGGAGATTTTTTTTTTACTTCACGAACTCCTCATGCCCCCCGCCTGCCACCCCCGTTTCCTCTGACTTGTTTGTGCCGATGCTTGCCGCAGGCTCAAACACCCAGGAGCGCGGAAAGCACATAACTCACGTTGACCGGCGGTGCTTTTGTCCGATGCCGCAAGGAAACCAGCAAACTAAAAAGTGAAGCAAATTATCTTTGCGCAGACGGCGCGGAACAGAACTGTGTCTTGTGCATTCCCGTTTCCAGGCGATAACGTCACGGCTGCTGCCTTGAATTCGATAAAGGACCCCGCTGTACATTGCACGGAAACTTAACAGGAAATGGTGCAGCGAAATTGTTAGAGGACGTGATACTGACAGATAAAAAAAAAAAAACATGAACAAACCAGAAAAACCGGCACAATACCATCTGTGCATTTTATCGAAGTCCTCCCTTTCGAATTGTACGTTATCGTTTTATATTCCTGTCCTGTAAATTTATATTCTTGTATTCTCCAGAACAACCTCTCTTTGGTCTTGCACTGCTTGTTTCTTCTAACAGATTTAAAGGTGATGGTGCTAGTGTAGCGGTAAAACATGCAACAGGATGAAATGGACGGCACAGCTTATAAGACGCAACTGGTAAACAGGAAAAAGCCTGCGCATGTTAACCATATGCTGAGATAGAAGGGACAAAAAATATATGGGGCCTGTATGCAGTACAGCGCAATGAAAAAAAAAATTATTTCGCTCCGCTAGGGCCCTTTATTTCTCTCTCAAATTCTAGTGAAATCAAGCAATGCAGGAGGAAGGAGGAGACTAAGGGATTCTTAACTTATTCAGGAGCAGAAAACGAAATTTGAAAAGCGTTCTCCTACATGTTTTTATGAGCTAAAAAGTATTGAGATGGTTTCCGGCTCGACATTTTGGTGTCTAGACGGACGAATTGGTGTGGCGAAGTGAACATGCCTTTTTTGTGCTCCAGTCTGCTCTAGACGCACTAATCAATAGGATGAAAATTGTTGTGGCCAGATGTCGGAATAATTCTTTCAGATATTTGTTTTTTTCTTTAAAAACCAATTTAGATGTACGTGATATGAAGCCAATTACATGCTAGCACTGAGGAATGCAGTATTAAGTCGATGTCTCAAACTTTTCATACGCTCTGGGAAGAGCAGTTCTCTTTTGTTTTTATTGTGCGATATTGGTTATTACTTTCGGCAACATGGTATTTATTTATATATATATATTTTCTTGTATGTCAATTAAGTTCGTACACTGCCGAAAAGAGAACAGGCTTCTTCCCTCACATTAGGCTCTTTCTTTGGCATCTTTTCAGAGGCGCATAGCACAACCCTCCTTTCCACTTACCCGTGCGGTCATTTAGTTTTTTCTTTTTCTTTTGCAAGTATTGGAAAGCGCGATCTACTCTCTGAATGCGGAGCTGGCACACATACGCCAATACCTTTTGGTGTGTATTGGTAACAGTTCGGCATTCACCGCATGAGCAAAACCAGATGCCTACAGGCGGAGGGTGAAGGGAGGAGCGCGTGCACAGCGGGGGGCGCGGTCCCTCCGGGCTGCTTGCTCGTCTCCTTTCTGTTGTTCTTGTCTTTATTTTACGTTTATGTGCTGTAACTATACGACACTAACGGGGAAACGGTTTCTCTAGATTCACCTACGGTGCATGCGGGGAAGCTGCTTCGGAGACACCACTGTTCAACTGATTAGTTCAGTCGTCGAAGGAAAACAAGTGAATACCAGAAAGAAGCTCGTCTCAGAATTGTTGGCGAAATGGCATCCAGTATTCGGTTCGGACGTACACGTATTTATATCGTGTGTACGTGTTCTTTTTTTTAGGTGGTTGCGAGTTGGACATTTTGCTCCGGCGAAATTTGACGGACGAGCCGATGTTCGCGGAAGCAAAGCGGTTCACGTTTGGCATGGAAGCAGCACGATAGAGCACATGGCTAACGATCGTCGTCTTCACGTTATCCAGGTTTTGGCTTGGCTTCTACCATGCCTGGCCAGAAGTGCACCGGACCCGTACGTCGCTACCTGCCTGCAGCCATGCCGTGTTCAGGTGTGCGACCTTTCTTCGAACCCAGGCGCTGCCTTCGTTGGATCGGAATCCTTGTTCATCGGTTCAGCCGCATCAACAGGAACATCATCCACGCCTGCCTTAAAAGCCAACAGCCAGCCGCGACACGTCAGTGGGCATGGAAGCAGCATGATAGAGCACATGGCTAACGATCGTCGTCTTCACGTTATCCAGGTTGGTCAATCGTGTTCTCTACATGCTAGGAAAACATCAAATCGTTTTTACTGCTGCTTCCGTGCCCACAAGTGCTCTATGACGTGTGTTGTGACTGCAAGGAGGTGTTGCTTATGTTGTTGCTATGTTCGGGTGACGTTGAGCTAAACCCCGGGCCTAATCGCAAGCAAACTACAGAGCGGCAGACCCAAGTAGCTGATGAAGACGACACGTCGTGCGCCCATCGTCATAATGAAGTCATGGCTGCGTTGTCCTTTATTAAAACCGCCTGTGAGGCGTCAGCGGAGGCCCAAGCCATGTTCACGCAGGCTGTGAATGACGTAAAAGCCAATCAGGAATGTTTAGCAAAGCGGCTGTCTAATATTGATACTCGACTCGCTTCTGTTGAAACAGAAGTCAGCATGGTTAGTAGTCTCGAAGGAGAACATCTGTTAACAAACGACACCATTAAAGGGCCCATGAAAAGCTTGAAGCTGTGCTTAAGAAAAGCACACGAGCGGTCGGCGCCCTTCACTAGTCAGCAAAGCGCAAAAAAAATTTAGGCTAACATCTTTAATAACGCAGATATTCCATATTAAAAATGACGCTCCTCCTCTCCCGTCGCTGTAACCCTCAACTCATACACGCCATGCGCCGGCCAAAAAAAAAAGAAAATGTCTGGGCCGACGCCCCGCCCATAATGCGTCACGAAGCGACGCCAGCGACGCCACCGACTCTCGGTTTGTTTACTTCCGGTGGTGCTCCGATTTCTTCCCCTTCGTGTTTGCGGTTCGCGTGTCGGTCGCCATGGAACGCATGGATCCCGAGCTTGAAGCTTCGCTGCGTGAAGCCGCCGCCGAGCTGGACTTCGACCCTTATGATTACACGCCGTTTCGTGATCCGCTAGACAGCGACGACAGCAGTGACAGCAGCACGCCATCGACTGGCCCGTCTGAACCACCCGCTGGCGGCGGAGACGACGGCCTACCATGGTGCGTTCCGTGGCGCGCGCGCCACTGCACATAAGTTATTACAACTTTCTTATTTCACGAAATGCCGTTTCGTGTTTGCTTCGGGGCCTTTTCACATTTTGCTTATGCGCAGGTGCCGCTGCGGCTGCTGCGAACGCATGCCCACACATGAAGAAGATGTGTGCTGCCGCAGCATGCCGGAGGTGCTGGTGGTGCACGGCGGCTGCATCGGCTGCATTACGAGCCACCCAGCGTTCCAAAGCGTGTGCCTAACGCCCGAAGTTCTTCGGGCTGTGCACATTGCTCTAGAGGAGGAGGGGGCGAATATCGATGAAGACGGAGATGTGAACAAGTAGGTAGTGCGGAAGCGTCGGGTGACAGATTCTCATTATTATTTTTTATTATTTTGTGTGTGTGTGTGTGTGTGTGATCCGTTTACTGTAAAGAGTGGTATTTTCAGGCAGCACCGCTACATAGCCTACCGCTTGTTTACGAAGTGGATTTGGGGCAGGCTGGGCGAAGGCAACAGGGTGGTGCTGCCAGCCTGCGTCGTTTGCCGGGTTCGTCGTCAATTTCCGTCGGCGAGCTACGTGGGATTCAGGCACCCTCCCCTTTAATCTCAGGTGATTGCCGCTTCACTGCATGCTGGCTTCTAAACTTTATCACGTGTGCAGGCGCACTGCTTCGAGTGGTGCATGGAAGTGCGTTTACTTTTAAGGTGGAAAAATTGAGAATGCTATTTTATGAACGCCAATTTATGCACTTTGTCGAGTGTCTGTTTTGTGGCACTGTTTAAGAACAGACATCGCATTTCTCTAAAGTGCCAGAACTTGTAGATGTGTAAGCAAGAAAGGTGTAGAACTGTTAGCTAGTGAAAAATAAAACCTGGGGAGAAAGTTCAATTCCTAGTAAAAATATATATATATACACATCCAAAAACAAGCCAGAATGGAGGACAATGCTAAGCATTGCCAAGTCTACTTGGGCACATGCTTCCAAGCATCTACCATAAACATTTATTTGGAATGGAATTTATAGAAAAAAAAAATTAAAATCAAAACACAGAATGCTTCTGCCGAGGCAGCACAAGCATTCTGTGTTTTGATTGATACCGAGTGTGTGAGTGATCAATACTGACACAATGAAATGAGTGCTTGAAGGTTTGTTTATTGATACTCCTAGCCGTGAATACAGGACAACAGATAGCAGAATACATCCATTCCAGCAGTGGAGTAATACAGGTGAAGCACAGATCAAACCACGACTTTTGTTCCTGCATTTGCTGATCTGAATTATTAATTCGAATTTATTTACAGTCTAATATGCTTGCAGGGTGTCACATTTCTTATCTCCAAGCTGCAGTAATAGCTGGTCCCTTTCAGGTGTGTTTGCCAAAGTGTAGGGGCAGCACTACATGTTTTCAAAAAGTTATGAAATTTGATTCAAGGACGCGTTCGCCATTGGCCGCAGTCACAGTTGCTGCTACCGCTTCGATCTTGGCTCGCTTGCACTCTTGCTCAGCTTTTTGGCAATGGGCTAGTCTGGCTTCTCTTTGTTCAATGGTCTCGGCAGGCTGTCTGGCACGGTTGCAGCCTCCGTCTTTAGTGAGGTGGCGTATGTGCATGGTGTATTTCCGTAAGTTTAATGAAGGAGAAGGAGTAGATGAAACATTAAGACTATGATCATTGTAGCGCACGAAAATGTCTTGCAGTTAGAAATTGATGGAGGCGATGTTTACTGTATAGTGCGAGAGTGTGTTTTAGTTTTACTACGAGGTGTGATAGGTTGTGGCGATAGCATAGTGCTCTCATGTCTGAGCTGTAAAGATGACATTGTTTGCTACACAGCGTGAAAGTTCAAAGTCAACATTGCATTCACTTTGAGGTTTGTGCATGGGAGGAGTAGAGCGAATGCTCTAAAAGCCTTACTTTAGCTGTCTCGGCTATCACAAGCTGTCATGCCTGGACATAATCCCCTATTCCTTGATTATCAGCTGTATGTAACTGTGCATTACATCGCTCTCCTTTCACAGTGAATATATGTACACGAATTCTGCCAGCTACGGTAGCCACTGCTTCTCATTTTGGGGCCTGTACCGCAGGAATCACTTAGTCGGGCTGGGAGACCTTGTCATTGCCTGTTCTAATATTTATCCCTCTGGCATTTTATAGAGCGAGGAGCTTCTTTCATAATTCATTCGTTTGGCACTGTTGATAAGGATACTTTTAACTTGTTCTCTTGCAATTTCTGGAGCCTGGGGCCTGAACTTTGTCGACAGCTTGGCTTGTTGTCTTGTTTCTTTGAGATTGTTTCTAGTTTTTTCTGTCGCTTTTCTTATCCGCATATCTCCTCTTCTTCTTTTCATGGCCGCTTTTTCCAGTGTTGGTGTTTACATTTTATTTATCTATGCAGGTACATTTTATTTATCTATGCAGGATAGTCAAAGGAAAACAAAAGGCAATATAGAACAGAGCACCAGGAAGAAGGAACAGAACTGAAGAATTTACAGCTTTACAGAAAAAGACCACGATGAAATTTGCAAGGAGAGAAGAAGGGAGCACTTATACAAGGGGAAGAGGTCACCTGCCTTGGGGCAGAGCATTCCGACCAGCTACGTGGGTGTGTGATGGTGGGCTGTCGGCTTTGACGGTTCCAAGCGGCCTCCACTGGCTTCTGCTTTGGTTGTGTGGGCTGAGGAATTTCCCCGTCTACGGTACGAGCAATGCACTTTGCAACAAACTCTCATTCTGTGCAGTAAGCATCGCTGTCTTCATCAAGTTCAAACTACAACATTCTGTTCAGCTGTGCGGCGAACATTGTCATCTTCATGAAGTTCCATCTGCACCACTCCTTCATTTAACCTGGGTAAATATGGCATACACATACGCCATCTGGAAGAGTGCGGCCGAGGTTTGCTAGCGTAATGTCGGACCAATTTAAGCAGTGTGACATAATTCGCAGTGCTTTCACATTACTGCACCTAAGCAGAATTGAGTGCACTCATGCAATTTCTTTTGAAGGGGGGGGGGGGGGTGAGCAGTTTTTTTCACTGCACTAGAGTATGCAGGCTGTGCCATGAATTTTTATTAAAGTTGGCAAATCTGATGAATCCTTGCAGCTCATTGACCTTTTTGTAATTTTTGTAATTTTTTAGCATATGTAATACCTTTCCTGCAGTTTTGGTCTGTTCTATATTGTCACAAACCCCACCTTAACGATTAACAGAGGCGCGGGATCCCCTTTACGGTTACCCGTCGTCCCTCTATGAGGTTTGAGAACACAGTTAAAAGTTAGGCCGATCAACCAGTGAAGTGAATGTGTTGGTGTGTGATCAAGGAATAAATTTATGCGTCACTTTTTTCAACATACAATGGGAACATTTATAGGTAGTAGTCCAAATTACACTGCATAAAAAAAAAATAAAACACCAGGACATGATAGTAATAAAAAACGACTCGGTAAATGACACGAGAAAAAGCCGACAATGAGCAAACACTGCGATAAAGAAGACTATAAAATAACAAAGCAAGTATTCCAGAGATAGTAAGGGCGAGAGTTACACAAAAACACAGCGTAAAATACTAAGCCAGATCAAGGTTTAAACAAAGGCGAAAAGAATATTCAATTAACCGACAGTCTGTAGCAAAAGAGATTCCCACAGCCTTCTTATCTAATCGTAGTTGCAGAGTTGGTCGGTAGCGGCGGCCGTACAGGGAGGGGGGACGACAAGTTGGTCGCGGGCTCTGTGAAAAAAACACGACACTTTCCTGGGGCAAGCAGCCACGAGGGAGGCCCAGGGCACACTGCTGCGGCATACTCCGGTCTGCCTTTTTTATACTCTCTGCTGGTTGTACTGCGGCCCGACCGGCAAGGATGTGCTCTCGCCGGTCGCTGCCCCGGAGCGTCTTGTCGAAGCATGCTCTCCCGTTAGTTCCGCTCTATATATGAGGCAAGAAATCCCATAACTTCGCTCTATATGTGAGGCAGCTTGTGACATATCCTTGCTATATGCATTAATGTTTTCTGAAACATTGCTTGCTTCTTCTCACTACCTGCCTTCATGTTGCATGAAGTACTCCCACAAACATTTGAGCCTTTGTTGTCTACAATATCTGCTAAAGGTTATGCCCCAGGAAGCTTGTTCAAAGTTCCTGCTGATGATACCACAGAATTGGGTCCTGTTGCTTCAACCATTGGCGTTGGGTATCGATCTTCAGATGGCTTTGTTGGCTTGCCTCAAGTTCATGCAAAGCCGGAGAATGGCTACAATAAGCTACACCCAAGTCCTCGCACTGGTTCTGTGACATCAGGTGGTGCACTTGTTCAGTTTCTGCTTCCCCTTTGTTTCGTAGGTGTAGCAGGGCCTGTGCCATTGGTTGCACGTTGTTGATCCGCAGTTTCCTTTAGAAGTCTTGCTGTTTTCACCATCAGATGAAGAATTCATCGAGTTTTGGAGAGTGCTTCATGTATTTTAGAGATTGCATTGCTGTGCTCCGCCTGATTTCGTATGGTGTGCAGGAGATCTAGGTAGCTGGACGTATGTCATGCTAGCAGTGGGAATGTGTGTTGCTGACTGTTGATAATCGTGGTGTCTGTTGCTTATATCCAGATGCAGTTTCATTCATGAACTGTTATCATTTTTCCAGTGGTGTTTTAGAGCTGGCATAATAAACTTCTTTACACTGAAAATATTTCCTTTTATGACAGCTCTGCAGTATTTGTCTGAAACCTCACTATTTTTCATTGCTGGCTGTCTGTACTGTGGCACTAAAGTGAGTGATCAATTTCGTTGGCTCACCCTTGAGCTTCCAGATCGAACTGATCATCTTGTGCTATCATCAGTAAGCAAGAAGTTTGCATGTGTCTTTCAGTCCGAACTAGACACTGGCCTGTTATGCAACGAAATATCCTTTTTCTGTGCAAAAAGTCCAAGAAAGCTTTCCTTCAAGGCTAGGTTCCAGCAAAGGAGAGATATTTGAGGGCTTCCCATTTTGCAAAAAAAGCACAGCTTGTCTAATGTGTAACCTCCCAACATCGTTTTTTACAGCCAGTCATTGGCTACATTTAGCGTTTCGTAGCACTACACTCCGAGACCTATTTATTTTAAAACTGGCTGCGCTATGGTGGTTGTGAAACTGGCTGGTGAACTTTTAACGATGGTTGAAGAAGCTTTTCTTCATGACCATGTTGACCCACGGTGAGATTTCTGAAGTCGGTTGTTGGAAAGGTGCTTTTGTCGTGCAGGGCTTTCCTTCGTGCAACCATTTGTGATGTGCCAAAAGGCGAGGAAGAAAAAGGGGCACATAACGTGGGAAGCTGGGAGTAATTGGCGTTCGAGCAGTGAAGAGGTGGCAGACATGACCCAAGCGCTAGTTGCCAGTTATCTCCCAGATGAGGTACTGCCAGTGACGTAAAGGGCCCACTGACATTATTGACGAGGTTTGCATGTGCTGCCCAAGTCGGTTTCGAGTGTTGCCCGGAGCACTTTTTAGAATTTATTTGTAAAGGATAGGCTCCACACAAAGCTTTTAATTTAACTCGAATACTCGTAAAGGCCACCTCTACAGATTTCTTGCATTACAACGCAAGTAGCATTTGAGGAGCCCTCTTATTCAGTATCTATTACCAACTGTCTCCAGCAAGATGTGGTTGCATTTCCTTTGTTAGGTTTCTTAATGTTTTGTATTCTGTTTACTTTCCTACCAGTGTTCTTGCTTTCACCATGTTCACTGGGGACCCACTGGACAGGTGATGTCCCAGGCATTGCCTGCAGTCAAGTTTTGGGGATCATATCGTGCAAGACAATTTCTCTCCGATTCCAGGCTGAATTCGTGAAGAGTCATGGAGCAGTATTGTCATTGATGCTACTGGATTCTCACTCGTGAAACACCAGGTACACACCTTCCCAATTTTGTGCTCCGGTCATACGGGTAAAATAGCTGGGGAATAGGTCTCTGACTGCACTTTGAGCAGGGGAAAATATCTTGAGGTTGGAGACTTCATCAGGACAAAAGAATCTGTCATTGGCGCATCAGACAGCTGATTGCAAGCAAACAGCTGCATGTGAACAAGGAGCAGTGATAGTGTTTCCACTTCATCAGTCAAAGTTCCTACAAACATTCCGCCTGGCTTACAGACGACGTAACACTCTTGACATCTCTACGTAACGCAACGTTTCTGAGACCAAGGAACGATGCACACAAAACAGGTGACACTTCCACTCACTCTTCCTTCTTCGTCCATCTACTCCCGAGTTCCTCATATTCATTATTCATCTGTCTGTAACTCTTGCCTCCTTTTGCAAACGAAGCCCATCGGGCAAGTCAGGTGTTGTCACGAAAGTGGCACTTCTTCAAACGGCCGGTGTGTCACCTCAGTTTTTGCCGAACGTCGTCCACTGGCCGTAAGACGTGCAATCCGGTAGTCAAGTTCGTCGAGTCGTTCTAAGATCACGTGGGCCAGTGTAGCGTGCCAGCATTTTCTGGTGTGAGCTGCGCTTTCTCATTGGTTTCCAAAGCCAGACTAGGTCACCGGGGAAGTAGATGATCTGGCGATGGTGGTCATTATAGCGAGCTTTCGATCGCTCTTGTGACGCCAAAGTCCTCAGTCGGGCTATTCGCAGTGCTTCTTCAGCCAAGCAAAGAGTTTTGGCTAAGCACGGGTCATCTTGAGTGGCAAAATGGGAGGATGGTGTTGAGGGTGTGTCAAGGGGAGCGGGCAAACAGGAGGAAGAATGGACTGTATCCTACGGTCTCATGCCTGGTAGCGTTGAAGGCGTATGTTATGAACGGAAGAACACAGTCTCCATTTTTATGGTCCGATGCGACATACATTGGGGGGGGGGGGGGCAAGCATATTCGTGGGAGTTCTATTGGTGCGTTCAGTTAAACCATTTGTCTGAGGGTGGTAAGGGGTCGAATGTCTGAAATCAGATGCACATAAATGCAGTTCTTCAATTACATCGGCAGTTAACTGACGGCTTCTGTCACTTATAACAACTCTCAGGGGACTATGTCGCAAGATGACTGAATGCAGCTTAAACAGGGAAACTTGGTATGCTGCAGCTGCGGGAAGAGCGGCCGTCTCACAGTAGCGAGTAAGATGGCCCACACATACAACAATCCAACGATTGCCTCCATGCAGCTCTGGAAAAGGACCCAAAAGGTCCACTCCTACTTTCTCAAAAGGAGCCTTGGGTGGCACCACATTCCTGGTGCAACACCAGTAGGACCTTTGCAACTCTGGTACTGAGGACAGCTTGCAACATACTGGTAATTCGTGTGGCGCATCCGTGGCCAGTAGAATCGCTCCTGAGTGCAGTACAAAGTTCTCGAAGATCCCAGGTGTCCCGAAGCTGGATCATCATGCATGACGCGTAAAACAGAAAGACAGAGGATTTCAGGTATTACCAACAGGAACCGAAGGCTAGTGTCCGAGTAAACTTTCTTGTATAGCAGGCCATCACATAGGCAAAACTGGCTGTTCGAGGTTGGGTCCTGAGCAGCAGTTAAGAACGACTCCAGATGCTGGTCGGTGTGTTCCTCTGTTCGAAAGGTGTGAGTATCTGGAAATCTGAGATAAAGCAGCGACGTAATGATCAAAGTTGTCCGCGTCGCATTCCGTCGTGGCAAGTGGCAACCCGGCCACTTCTGAACGAAATGCTGTAGTCGTATTCTTGCAAGCGAAGTGCCCAGCGGGTTAGGCGACTAGACTGATCACGGAGATTGAGTAGCCAGCATAGGGAATGGTGATTGGTTACTACTACGAAAGGCTCTCCGTACAGGTAGCAGCGAAACCGCTGCATGGCGAAAACAACCGCGAAAACAAGAGGATCCGGGTAGGGGTTGCCATCACACCAGCTGTCACTCTGACGTGGTCTCATTTGTCTCATTTCTGATACTTATATCCCCACCCAGGGTGTCCGATATGTAATGACGGAAATGTTGAAGCCGGCATTCACCATTTGCTGTGGGTCTGCCCAGCTTTGAAACCAACACGTATCCGGCACTTGACGATAGCTGGCCTTTCAGCCAACAATCCTGCCTCGTATCTCACTTGGACTGAGGGACCACATCATCGTTCACTCTTGGACTTCATAAAATCAGCCAACCTTTTCCCATTCATTTAATCATTAGCTCATTCTTCATCTCATACCTTACTGATGCCCTGAGGCAATAAATATCGTTAAAAAAAACCTTTTTTAAATGTTACGGCAGTGAGCTTAGTGAAGATTGGCATTTCACAGGACTTGCAAAAAGATCTTTGCTCAAACCACACCCAACGGGTCATGTTTATAACTTTGCTACAGCCCGAAGTTGCAAACTGCTTATGACTTCATTCTGCTTGGTAAAATGGATACTACCATGAGACTTGAATGAGAACATGCCTTTCAGTCTTCTAGATCAGTCCCAATGCCTTGGATCATCCCTGCTATTTTAGCAGTCAGTCTGCTTCAATGTAAAGCTCACCGGTGCAAGCTAGACTTTCTCGATCTCAACCTTGGTAGTTCAGACTGCACATAGACTTGGAATGTCTTGAACATCAATCACATTTGATGCAACCTCTACAGTCCTTTATCAGGTGTTCTCGCTTTAAGCAACAAAAACAGTGGCCCATCTTAGGAGTTTTTTCCTCCTTGGATACGCTTATTCTGTGAGACGCAGTCCTCTGCTTACTTTTTGTCTGACAAAATAAGCATTGCTTCTCATTACTTGCAGTACTTTGAAGTGCGGCTGTAGTCGATGTTCTATGCTGATACAGAGGCTCTCTTGTTCATGATATGGTAGCATTCTCTAACGGTTGCCTTCGGCTGCTCGGACGACAACTCGAACTGCAGTGTTGCTGTCATCTTCACTGCCTTATTGTCTAGCTTCTGAAGCTGGTGGGGGAAAGCTTCAATCCTTTGCAGTAGAGCATTCACCCCTGGAGCAGGAGGATCTGGCACCCGTCATTCATCTGCCTTCACTTCATATTACATGGTGTCAGGAAACCTCTACACAGGTTGCAAGAGGCATTCACACAAAATAGAAGCAGCTTGTCATGTCACTGAGATCAGCATCATGCAGTTCTCTTCTGGGTTACTACACCATGTAATTAACTGACAGGTCCCTCCGCGTTTGCTTAGATGTCTGAGTTTGGAGATGGGTATTAGGAAGATTTCTTTGATGCCGTATCGAGTAGCTGAATGCAACCAAACAGCTGCTTCTGAATTTGGAACAAAATGTCTCTTTCATCTCATCCATTCATGAAAAAGTTCCGAAACCTTATGTCAGGATGCTCTTTGGCCAAAGCTGCCCTTGTCCCAACAAAATCCATTGCCATCATGAAGTTGACTGCTCACCGTTTCAGGCAAGGTGGCTCATAGGCTAAGGTGTTTGACTACTGGGCTGGGGGACCCACATTTGATTTCAACCATAACAGCCATGTTTTGATGAATGCATGGCACCCATGTACTGTGCGATGCCGACAACCATAGGTGATTTTCGAATCCTTGCATTGCAGCGTCCGTGGGCTACGAACTCAAGTGGTCGGCAGAAGCTGCCAACTTGGGTCTGTCGTTCCACATGGGATGGTTATGTCAGAATCAGCCTGCTAGGACCCTGGCATTCACGTTACCCCTATAGGCCACTAAGGCACGTTCATACGCCTTGGTTAAAGCGGGGCTTTATATACGGGCTGAGGAAGAAAACAAAGAGAAGAAGAACGCTCGGTCACCCGCTGCTAATGCTTTTGCTCAATATTTGGTTCAGCAGCGTTGAATCGTTGTAATTTTTTCTTTCATCTCGCTAGACATCCTGACATGTTAGCCCCGCCAGTGTGGTGCAGGGGTTATGGTGCTCAACTACTGTGCCCAAGGATGCGGGATCAAATTCCAACCTCGGCGGCCACTTTTCGGTGCTCAGACAGGAAATCCACACTCCTAAAAATACTGCAGTACCCACTGTCACTCCTCTAAAAGAAACAAATGATTCCTCCTCCACATCCAAACACTCCCCTAGAACACCAAACGACAATGGGGGAAAGACAAGCTCCAACAAACCTCCACCCACCAAGTGAAGGTGTGCAGAGAAACCAGAAAACAACTTTGTAACAAAGGAAACACTTGAAGCAACAATGAGAGACACGAACAGCAGAATAGACAGAACAGAGAGCATAATCATAGAGATGAAGCAGGCCATGGAAGCCATTTGTAGTGCCTAGCTGACGAGTTCAATAATTTCCGAGAAAGACTTGCGAACGATGTAGAATGCTTAATGGCTGAACAAAATGGACAGCCACAACAGTAAGGACAAACCATATCGCATCAAGAAAAACACTCGAATTCCACCACAATATTACAATGGAACTGCAGAGGCTATAAGAGCAAGAAATCACTCTTACAGCAATATAGCTCAAGAAGAAACCCTACCCATAGCAATAATGCTTCAAGAAACAGGCACAAACTGCATAAATCAGCTAAACTACCGAGCCTACGTCAGCGGCAAAGGCAACAAATCCAGAGTAGCCGTTCTGGTCAAATCAATCAATCAGTGGAGGCGAAAAGCTGGGCGCTCGTGTGCTGTGGGATGTCAGTGCACATTAAGGAACCCCAGGTGGTTGGTCGAAATTTCGAGTCCTCCACTGCGGTGTCTCTCATAGCCTGAGTCGGTTTGGGACGTTGAACCCCACAAACCAAACATCCTGGCATGTTGGTTTTTGTCAGTAGTGAGCGGGCAGAACAGCTTAATCTTACTCTGTGGCATTGCTCATGGCTCTCGGGGTGGCTGTGCTTGCATACCGGCTTTTTTTGGAGGCTATGAGGTCAGCTTTTTCTGGCCTTTCATACATTGCAGCCATGTGATGAGGAGTGGGTTGGGGCCTCTTCTGGAAGCTTTCTTTATATGAGCTTCGTGCGCGCTCCAGCGTGTCCTGCAGCAGTGCTTCAACATAGTCTGTGCAAAAAGAAGGAAGCAGTCCTCTCTTAGCATACATCTTAGAGCTGCCTATACTACACCATATCCCTGTTAAGTAAGCAAGAGCTTGAAATAGACTTCACTCTTGTACTGTAGTATTTATCCCCAGCAAAAAAACACATTAGCCCCTGGAGAGGAAATACAGTTGAGATTGAATAACACTTCTAAGCAAAAACCATGGTTCATTCAAGGGTAAAATTATCAAAATACCCATTAGAGCTATTGCACCGTCTAACATGAAATGCACAGCTGTGAACATGCATGATATCATGTTCGTTTAAGTGGGCTCGACTGTTGCATTGTGAATCATATTTGCACAAACTAGTGATCAGTTTTCATTGCTGGGCTTACTTACTGTAGCTTGGCTCCTCCTTCACTTGACTCACAGTGAAGTGACCCCTCCTTGCTTTAGAAGTTTTCACTTTCCACCGTTCCTCGCCAGCCCGGGTGGAAGCTTGTTGCCTTGAAACATTTTCGTTAAAATGCAGCACAGCCAGGCGAGTCCTGAAGAATAAAGCAGGCAATGTGACTCTTGTTTTCTCGCTGCTCTTTGTTGCTTATGTACCTTTCTTGCATCCCTTCTTCTGAATAAGCATTTGACTTTGGAGCAAATCGGTTGAGCACGCTGTGGAATGACTCCAGTGAAAATGTCTGTGCATTTGGAGAAATTTGTTTCAAGTCTCGAAGCAGCAGTGGGCTCTCCACGATTTTCTTTAGCTCCAGGAATGCTTGTGATGCTAGAAATGGATTGTTTATATTGGGTTATTAGCCAATATGCTTGAATGCCATGTTATCATTACAGTGGTGGGAATACTGCGCCGATTGTGCCAAACTACCTTTGCAATAAGCCTCCTACGTGCTGCTACAGACTAACAGGTTTTGATTAAATTGCACCAAGGCTGCCCTAAAATACTATGTATTCCAGCTACCTAGGGCTGAGAACGCAAGAAGGCCGAGGCTGCTGCCAAATTTTCACAGGCTACCTACCAGCTAATGTGCACAGGCATAACTGGTTTCACCTGATGTGTGCTGAGAAAGAGACACACAGCTTACTACTGGAGGCCCATCACCAATCCCACCACTGTCATGCGAAAAGAGCTGTATAGATATTCTATATAGGATCTGAAGTGCTACATACTTGGTTTCAGCCATTTTCTGTCCTGAAGTGGCTTATGTAGGCACTGCTTGTAAGGACCATCATGTCCGTGATGCTTGTTGCAAACATGATTTAGCAAGCTTCTCCACATGCTGATTACCACTTCCTCATTCCCCTTGCCCAATCGAGCCACGTAGTAGAGGTGATTGATAACGCACTGAATCCACCTTGCAAGAATCACATGCTTGCGGCTGGCGGCAAGCAGTTTCTTCTTGAGACCTACATTTCACGAGGAAAGAGATGCTTACAAGCTTGTCAAGGAGAGGAGAAAATATGGTTCTTTACCTTTAGCAATATGCCAGACATCGAACCAGTGCTTCATGCCTGGTCTGCTTGTCCTGCAGTACCGCCTGATGGCTGGGTGCCGGTCTATGAAGAAAAAAAAAGAAAGAAAAGGGAGAAAAGGAACTGTGAGGCCCATTCAAAATGGTAAGAGCAGAGGTAAACACAGCACTTTTTAATGATAGTACATTAATCTCAGACTATTTGTGTAATCACAGCTATAAATTGGGCCAGTTTGTATCTATCTGCAAGAGTAAGACAAGCTAAATGTTTATTCTGCTGGTTTAATTCTTGCCACTTACAGAGCCAGGAGACTCGTGTTTACTCCCAACTGCAGCTGCCCTGTTTCGGTGGAGGATAAACACAAAGCATCTGGGTTACTTCAGGGCACATTAAATAACCGGGAGTCAAAATTATTCTGAAATCTTTAGTATGGCGCCTTTCATAGCTATAGAGTTAATTTGGTTTATTGGACCCCATAAATCAGACTAAACACTTGATGAAATGATGGTGACATTGACATATAATATTGTAATGAAGACTAACATGTGCAAGAACATTGGATGGTACCTGTAGTCAGTGAAGAAATGCCGATTCCAATGTCTTCCACTGCTGCCAAGCACTTGATCAGGCCTTGTTTCTCCATCGAAACACTGTTTGGCACCTCTGGTGACTGCACAAGTGAACAGTAGTTAGCATATTATAAAAATGGTTAGAAATTATGATTCCAAAACCAGTTCTGTGCCATGTTTGAATTTCTTGTTCAGTGGCCTTGCGCGTGCTCTTCATTATTGGCTGAAGTTTAGGGTGTGGCATCACTTTAGTCATTGAAGCAGGGCAGGAAATTCAAGCATGGAATTGATTTGGGAAAGAATCATTATATTGTTCTGACTCGGGCTTACCTCACCGACTTGAACTTGTGCTGTGTGCAAAATGGCTCCATTCTGCACAGCCAGTACACTGTAAGTCATGTACTTTGCGCTGTAGCCTGGCGAGTCGCAGCGACCATCCCCTGCCAGGTCTGTTGTTGTCCCAAGCTCACTAGCAAGTTCTGCTTGCCTTTGCTGAAAAAGCTGCAAAGAAGGAGATGTTCAATTTAGAGGCTACAAACTTGCAGTCATGTGGTTGCCTTAATGCATATTAGGATGAGGGGGGCAGGTTTCAAATGCTGCATTGCTTTTCACTTTTCTCACAGCACATTTACTAAAAAATATATATTGCAAAAATTATGCCTTCAGTACTAGAGCATGCTGCTGGTTTATTAAACATGTAGCCAAAGGCAACAGAGATGTGCAATAGCAGGTGCATTGCACTGCAATGCCTCCGCTGTTGCATATATGAAGCATTTTATGTGTTTTATATGTTGCATTGTAGCTTCAAGTTGTTGTCATGAAAGGATGCGACATCTAGTTATGCAGTTATTAACATATACTTTGACTTGAATGTTGTATGAGAGATATTCTTATTGTCAAACCTCATTTATGGCAGGTAGCAAGTATGCCCGTTGGTAGTTGAAGTAGGTCCTCTCTGTGATGCCTTGCACCCCGATGGATTGCAGAAACCGAAGAACCGAAGCTATACCGCAGCCAGAGAACAAGATGCCTGCAGCCAGGAGGACATTTCCGGCTGCCTTTCCTTCAACCAGTGGCTGGCTTTTCCAGAGGAAAGAATGCTGCAGTGAGCATGTCCCCTTCACAGTCACAAGGCTTCCCACTATGCTGAAGTAAAGGGTTCTTGTTTGCCCGCACATTGTGCAGGTCTCAAGAAGCTGCCGCAGGCAACCCTCGAACACAATGAATTTCCGCTCTTTGTAAAGGGGTTCCTCAATTTCTGACTGGGCCGTTTCTTGCTGATAGTCGCTGAAAAAGAAGTGCAGTGACATCAGCGATTAGTGCCATATGATTGTTAATATTATGAACTAATACGTAGCAGCCGTGGATGTTCATCTCGGAATGTCTTGGCTGTAAAATGTACTAAATAAAGGTGCTGTCAAAGTTTATTGTAGGTATGCATTTTTTTTTTTCGGTCTATCAACAGGGAACAGAAAAATGCCATGGAAAATTAGGTACACTTTATGGCTACACAACTTATATTTTTTTCACAACAGAATCAAATATCCTTGTGCATCTTAGTGACTTGTTCAAATATTTGTGCAAAATTAAACGGCAAAGTGCATGTGATGGCTCCATAGTAGCTCTAAAGACAGCACTAATGTACACTAGGCAGACAAAACATGACCATATTATGTAAGGAAAAATTGCCCTTTTGCTAGCTGAAGCAACTGTGAATATCCTAACACCACATCCGAGATTAGTGGTGTGCAAGGTATGTATGAGGCATGGTCTCTGTAGACTCATCAAGGCAATATTTGTTGACCCATTGTGAGTATTACCACATCCTTAATCATGTCAAGCCATGCATGAGAGTTATGAACGCTATCACTCGAATTGACTGTGTCACCGGAAGGGTATATTTGCAGGTTTGAATGAGTGAACATGTGACACATAGGTGACGTAGCATACGTGTCATGTCTATGTATTTCGTCGCGTTTTCTTCTTTTTTTGCCTAATGAACAGTGCTGAAATGACAAATTTTCTTGCCTGCCATAGCCAGCAAATGCACAAAAGTGGCTGAAAGAAGTTCTGTTTTAACATGCGGCCAGTGATAGCAGTAACTACCAGACCACAGGAAAGGGTACCAAGCACTTCCCAATGAAGCTACCGTAGCCCGGTATAGGCCCCTTTCTAATCAAGCTCCCAGCTTTGCATTTTGTTCACTTATTTACATGATTAGTATGGAATGCCATAATTCAGATATATTTCAACTCCCTTTTCTGCTTCTTGGCCCCACCATGAACGTCCCGCACACTACAGGGAAGCAGACTAATGGCTCCTGCCATCCTGCCTATATTCGTCACATCCCAACATGCACACTCCTAAGAACAAGGAAGGAGGCTATGACATCGATGCTATGTCACCACTGCGTTATATGCTTGTTTGTGCACAACTTGCAAAACTACATTTCCCATATTGCAGCCAAGCCCTCCATCCCGTGCACTGTGGGGTATTGCAGTTTTGATCCTGTCTTTGAAACACTCCAAGAATGAAGCTAGCAAGGGCTTTAGATGAACTTTGCAACATTATTCGTTGAACTGCATGGTATTTGAAAGTTTAAGTCTGCATCTGATTTGGCTTAAATAATTGTGAACATGCACTACTTGGATCTGCTGCAGTAGATGAAAAGTTAGGTGACATCCATTTCAAAGGAGAAACAGCACGAACAGGGACAAGGAAATTTAAGCACAGACTAAAAATGTAGTATGCTTCTATATCTTCGTTTGACATCTGCTTTTATGCTGTTGAAGAACTAAACTAGGAAATTTTGAATACTTTTATGCTCCTACTAGACACTTACTTGTATGTCATTGAGCTAGCTTGAATAAGTGCAACCTATCTACAGTTGCAGTGTAATGCACTATATCATGACTGTCTGCAGCTGGGGCTTTTGTTTTTAAATATTGAAACTCTGTTGAAGTGGAAATACTAATACCTGCAGAAGCTGGCATCAGATGGCAGCACATAACTCAGGTCCCTGCCTGCAGTTAGCGGCTCGTTGTCGTCTTCGGTGCACACAGAGTCATCTACTTCCATCGGGATGGGTGTTGAGCCACGAGGAGGCTGAAAATGCCCTGGCACAGGTGGTAGCGGATCAAGTACCGTTGCAGTTAGGTGCGTTTTTCTTGCTGTACAGGTTTCCTGGTCGGCCTCTACCCCGACTTCTCTGGTGGCAGGCTTCTCTGTTTGGACCTTGGTGCTGACTAGAGATTTAAGTCCAATAGACACCTGTGTACCTGAAAAAATTTCATATATTTAGAATTATTGGCAAGCACCCCGTCTACGTTTAATGTAATCAATCATATAGCTCTCTTTAATGCATTTTCGCAACACTACAACAGCTTTATCAATAATGACTTACCAACAGAATTGCACTCCCACATTGTCTGTGTTGCCACAGTATGCGTGCGAGTAGTTGAAGGCCCCGCTTGCGATGCTTCCTGCAGACACATATTCATAATTATAATGATGGTTGCAGATTTGAAATTTTTCATGCTTTCATTTTCAGGTGCTGTATAAAGTGAACTGCCCTTAACAAAATGCAAACATTGTCAACTTGCTACACATACACAAATATTCTGAAAGTGGAGAACTGATATGACTAAAAAATTTGCACAGACAAGCTGTATTTTGTGGAGTTTCAAGAGCTCTGAAAAATTTGGAGGCATGTTAGCAGCACAAACAAAAGACACAATGCAGGACAGTAGATTAATACACTGTTCCATGAACCAACCCAACAGCTCATTATTTTTGAACGGCGGGTCTCCCATGTTAATCCAGTTAATATATGTGCTCAGAGCTTCTTTTTTTGGTGTGCCAGTGCACACCAAAGCTTTGCATCATCCACTAAACAAAATTAACTATTTGAACTCCAAAATAATCTCATCTCTACAGGAAGAGCTACATTTTAATTGCTTCCAGGAGGTTCCTCAAGCGATGATCGAGCTTGTGCATGGAAGCAGACATAACATTTGCACTAATTTGCATAGCTTACTTACTCGAACAATAGAGCCATCACATGCAATATAATGCAAAGCTGTTCAGTACATAGCGAGACTGTAGCGCAAAGCAGACAGGACACACGAGAAGAACGAACAACACGAGCGCTAACTTCCAACAATCTTTATTTCAGACATGCAGCACATTTATACGCCAAAGATAGGAAATCACTTGTGCTGACAGTATCACCGCCGGAGAAAAGAGAGTTCTTTATCGCATAAACTAATAGACGGAGTGCTAACACAAGTCTCTCCGCAAGCATTTATCTTCTCAGCTTCAATTATCATTCGCGTGGTCATGTCAAAATTTCTTGCTAGCACAACTGTTTGTTCCAAGTACGGTTTGCAAGTTTTCGATTCACAAGAAAGAATATGATCAACAAGAGTACTACCCTTCCCATTCTTGACGTTACGTGCGTGTTCCATTAATCGCTGATTTAGGCACCGTCCTGTCTGTCCGATGTAGTGGCCACCGCATGATAAAGGTATCTTGTACACAACACCTTCAATGCAACTGACGTAAGGCTTCAGATGACGAGTCGTGCAAGCTCGTGCTCCGTTACTGTTTGATTTGCCAATCTTGCACAAGGAAGCGAGTTTTTTTTGGAGCTGAAAATACGACAGTTGTGTTTGCCCTACGTCCAATTCTCTTTAGATTATGTGAAATTCTGTGCATATACGGCATAACAACAAAGCGTTTTCTTCCATCGGACAACGGAGGCTGTTGACACTGATTACTATTGAATTTTCTCAGAAGTTTCTCGGCGACAGATACCTGGACATCGGCAGGGTACCCAGCATTAGTCAACCTTGTGGATTGCTCTTTAAAACTTTCAGTTATCTTGTGGATACACGACTTTTTCAGAGAGTTCTGGAAACACAAGCTGACGATGGCTCTTTTTACGAGTTTTGAATGTGCGGAATGATACGGCAGTACAGGTTTATTACTGCGAGGCTGGTAGGCCCAGCAAATGCGGTTAGGGTGGAAGGTGAAGATGAGGTCTAAAAACCTGCTTTGCGCTACAGTCTCGCTATGTTCACGCACCAACAAGCCCAAAAAGCCACCCTTTTGTTCAGTACAGTTGAAAATTAAGCATGTACATATGTCAAAAGACTTGCGTCATCCACTGGACAAAAAACTATCTAAAATATTCTCACCTCTACAGGAAGATCTGTGGTGTTTGGATTACCTCCTGTAGGTGCCTGGAGCAATGGTTGAACACATAACTGCAAGAAAGCATAAAGACATAGCAACAGTTGTGCTAGTTTATATAGCTTCTAGCAATAGAGCCATCATATATGTCTGCAACATATTCCAAAGTTATATATGAAGCCTAAATATACACAAATATAAATATAAATATACATATAAAAGTATATATACATTGTTATTATTACCGTGATCACAGTGCTAACCTGTCCAGAGGAAACCTGTGTAGTGCTGAGGCCTTTCGGGCTTCCTGGCGATGGTTTGCCATGCTAGGAAAAGAAAGGAAATTTGTGCGTAATCAACATTGTGTTAATGGCAGTTTTATTATTCTGCACATGAATGAGAATGAAAGGAGCTAACAGTCTGCAAGTGCAAGGTAAACATAGGGGATATCTTTTTTTTTTTTTTTATCTATATACCGCATGTTATTTTTCCTTCCACTTTGTATTTAATCATCTTTCTCCCTAAAATCGTTACAGGACTAATTCTGATCAATATCAACCACAAAAGTATTAAAAAAAAAACCTACATTTACCTTGGACTCGACTGTTGGCTCCTTTCATTAATTGTATCATAATGAGCCAATTTCCCCTTCAATTTTCCGCTTCATGAATGAGAAAGACATGCATATACATGTGTTAAAAGGCAAAGATCAAGATTGGACAGCGCACTGTAAAATAAGCATTTCTTTAGGTGAATGAGGGGGGGGGGTGCAGTTGGTCTGTATTGTTACAAGTGTGCTGGTATTTTTTTTTTACAAGTCAGGTTTGGTTTATGGGGTTCAACGCCCCAAATTCGACTCAGACGAGGCGCCGCACAGCACTGAGTGACATCGCACAGCACATGTACAGGTGCGGACGTAAGTAAACGGAGCAGTTAGGCTTTTTCAGTCAAATTAAAATAATGCCTTCCGCACTGGAGATCAGGAAATATTTGTCCGTGAAGGGGCACTTGTGTCTACTACCTGTCCACACACATACCACGACTACCAATTTCAATATGCACCGAGTGAAAAATGATAGAAGAAAAAGCGTGCTCCGTTTACTTTTGTCCGCACCGGTACGCGGGCACCTTGCTTGCATGCGCTTCCGTCGAAAAGCGGCCGCTGTGCCTTGGGCACAGCAGTCGACCACCCTAACCCTATACTACGATTGTTGTGATCGCGTACACGTTATTGTATGTTAATTCATGGTTCCATGTGCGCAGCTCGCCTTATATTTATTTTTTTTTTCCTTATCCACGCGCCGCAGGGCGAGAGCTTCCTTTCATACATTTTCAGCGCATTAACTTGTCCTCTCGCAAGAGCGGTTTGCGCGGAAGGAATCTGCGCCTGCAAAACTTGCGTTAGGCTTCATGCACTTCCATGCGAGACTCCGAGCCATGCTACGCGTGTTTCCACAATAACTCGCAACCCAGAAAACTTACCATTCCAGGGAGAAACTGCGTCGGCAAAGCGTCGGACTTTAGGCGTTGACGTCTCACGTTGAGGCCAGTTTGCTGCGCCAAACTGGGATTGTACTGGTATGCGTCAGCGGAAAAGTGGCGGCCACAAACTCTGAGCTCCTGGCGCTTGTCCGACGATGACAGCCCGACGCGTTGGAGCCAGCTTTCCCGCGTGACACCTTGCTTTGTAGGGACACGATGTCGCATTATAACACCTTTCCTGTCCTCGGCTTTGCAGCCAGCTACACAGCAATTGTGGTCCATTGCAGACCAGAAAAAAAAGCAGCAGCAGTTGGGATCGCGAGATTTCAAGACTGACAATCGGACAACACGTGCTTTTGCGAGCAGACGGATCTCTCGACCGGAAGTGCTCCATTTCCATCAACATGCGCGCAGAATTCTTACCTTTCTTTAATATACAATAATAACTAACGAATAAAATACTTCTTTCAGGAAGAATAGTGCTAATTTTAAAATCTATAATTGCAAAACTTACACGTGACGTCATATGGCCATGGCCAATGATAACGCTAACCCCAATGACGTCGCATGGGCTGGGCGGCTGAAAACGCACGGTGGTGCGTCGCCCAAGTCGGCTGCGAGTGGCAATTTTCAAAAATTATTTGTAAATTATAGCTAACACGCAGAGCTTTTTGAATGTGATCTCGATGCTCACTAAGACCACCTCTAAACACATGTAGCATCAAAATACGACCGTAAATGGCGTTTCAGGGGCCCTTTAATGACTTGGCGCAACAGATTAATGAGCTTCTTTCCCGCATCAATCATCTGGAAGACAGATCTCGCAGAAATAATTTAATATTTTATGGCGTACCCGATAGCAATGAAACGTGGAATGACACAGAAAAAAACGTTATTAGTTTGCTTTTCATCCAGTTTTGGGTCAGAATTTAAACCAGACAAAATAGAACGAGCCCACCGCCTTGGTGGCCCTTTTGTTCAAGAAAAATGCCGACCAGTGATAATAAAATTTTCGCACTTTAAAGCGAAAGAAGAAGTGATGTCACATCGTGATGAGCTGAAAACAATTAAATGACATTTCAGTTTCTGAAGACTACTGCGCAGCAACTAGGCTCGCTCGCAAAAGGTTAACTGCTTTCGTAAAATCTTTGCCTGGTTCACCATCCTTTAGGCTTCGCTACGACAAACTAACTGTAAATAAAAGGCAATATGTTTATGACCCTAGAACAGACAGTTTCATTGAGCTGCCCCGGCTGCGTTATCATTCTCCTTCTCGTAGCAGCCCATCCGATGATTCATCTGCACGCGCTCGACCCTCTACATCCAATGCTGCTCGCGCATGCGAGATGGGAGACATTTCGAATTCAAGTCCCACGCGTAATGTTTCATAACACTTAGCCAGGGGTAGTGGTCATCGGCGCCCTATATCAGTCCTTTATAGTAATATCCGGAGGATTTTAGGCAAAAGAGATGATATCATCGCAGCTATCAATTCGTGCGATGCCGACCTGGTGGCGCTCACTGAAACTTGGTTAAGTGCTCGTGTAAGCGACAGCGAAATTTTTACTCACACCAAGCCTTTCAATGTCTATCGTTGTGACAGAGATGGAAGACAAGGGGGTGGAACCCTGCTCGCAGTTTCTAAAAACCTATCATCGTTCAGAATTAATGTTTCATGCAACATAGAATCTGTCTGGTGCGGCGTCATTTTAAACAACAGAGTACACATCATTGGCGTCTGTTATCGTCCACCTAATGCAGACATCACATTCGTGAATGAATTGCATGACGCGGTTAACACCGTCGTCCTTCGTTATCCAGCATCCCCGGTATTTCTTCTAGGCGATTTCAATTATCCATCAATAAACTGGACATCGACACCGCCTACCTGCACACCATATTCTTCGAATTGTCAAGCTTTTCTCGATATGTGCTCCCTTTTCAATTTTGATCAGGTTGTTGATGGCCCAACGCGTGTTATCGGCAGTTCTGCTAACATTCTTGACCTGATCCTCACCACTAACCTTGATATGATAGGCCCAATAATTTTCATGCCGGGACTCAGTGATCATTCTTTACTTCATTTCGACCTAAACTTTACCGCGTCTTCAGCTACGAAAAAACGCAAGATTATATTTGATTACAAAAAGGCAAACTTTGAAGAGATAAATAGAGAACTTTCGCTCTTCCTTGACAACTATCTTAGTGGTTTTGAACATCGTTCTGTCCAAGAGAACTGGGACCTGTTCGTCAATAAAATTTCATATCTAACTGAGGCTTACATTCCCAAGAAAATACTAACAGTACATAGACATTCGCCATGGTATAATCCGTACTTAAATCGACTTTCGAACAGAAAAAAACGCTTATTTCGGGCAGCAAAACTGCAGCAGACTGCGTCACGCTGGCAAGCATACACTAATGCATCTCACACCTACTCTCAAGCTGTCGCTTCTGCAAAATCTACTTTTTTGAAATACACTCTACCATCCTTGCTCACTAATAACCCTAGCAAATTTTGGAACATCGTAACTAACTCCCAGAGCAACTCAGAGATTTATTTACTTGACCAGAACGACTTACCTGTGCCTAGCAAGGAGTGCGCATCGATTTTAAACAATATGTTCACACTGAACTTTTCATCTGCAACTAATCTTCAATTGCCTACACATTCGTTTTCGGGCTATACGATTATGCATCCAATATCAATAGATGCCGACGGGATTGCAAAGCTAATTGAAACACTAAAACCTTCATGTTCCTCAGGTGTTGACAATATAAATGCAAGATTCCTTAAAGAAACAAACATGTACTCCTCTGTCCTTTTGTCAAAAATATTTCAACAATCTTTAGATACTGGCGCTATTCCTGTACATTGGAAGCAGGCGAAGGTGATTCCACTTCATAAATCCGGTAACAAGCAATCTCCCCTTAATTATCGCCCCATATCTCTTACTACCATACCATGTAAAATTCTTGAACATGTCATTTGCTCACACCTAGCTAGTTTTCTTGACTCGAACCTTTTTTTCAATCCAGCGCAACATGGCTTCAGGAAATCACTCATGCGAGACACAGCTACTTTGTTTCACAAACTCCATGCTAACCCTTATTGACAACCGTTCCTTGGCTGATTGTATCTTCTTGGATTTTTCTAAGGCCTTTGACAAAATAAACCATCATCTTTTACTACTTAAACTCAAGTGTCTTAATATTGACAGACATCTTCTTACCTGGGTCGAAGTTTTCCTCATCGGTCGATCACAGCATGTCTTTGGTAACAATAATAATTCACCGTCAACACCTCTTACGTCAGGTGTACCACAAGGGTCCGTTTTGGGCCCTCTTCTTTTTTTAGTTTATATTAATGACCTTCCTAACTGTGTGACTTCCCCTATTCACTTATTTGCCGATGACTGTGTTATTTATCGCGAGATTGCTGAACCCGCCGATGTTTCTGCTATACAATCTGACCTCAATAATATAACTAAATGGTGCAGCACATGGTGTATGGACCTAAATGTTAAAAAATGTAAAGCTATGCGAGTGTCGCGCAGTAATTTCCCCCCTGCTTGCTATGTATTGAATAACACTCCTTTAGATACTGTAACTTCGTACAAATATTTGGGTGTGCATATTACTAATGACCTCGGCTGGAAGCAACATATTGATTACATTATTAACAACAGTAACCGCATGCTTGGGTATTTGCGCCGTAACTTTTCGAAGGCACCTGTTTCGACTAAAATGACTATGTACAAAGCATTGGTACGTTCAAAGATTGAATATGCTTCTGCAATCTGGGATCCCGGTTTCACGAACTTGAAATCCTCACTTGAGATGGTTCAAAATAATTCAGCGCGTTTCATTCTTTCCAATTACAGTCGCACTAGCAGCATAACTTCAATGAAACTAACGTTATCTTTGCCATCTCTCGAGCTTAGAAGGAAAATTTCACGTCTTAGCCTTTTTCACAAAATTTATCATCATAACGAATTGAGGCATACTTTCATTTCGCAGCCATCGTATCGCTCCTCCCGCGTTGATCATGCTTACAAAGTAAATGTCATAACTTGCAATACTAATGCCCTTTTTCATTCCTTTCTACCTCGTACGTCAGTAGAGTGGAATCGCCTTCCGCCCGATATCGCATTAATCCAAGATCACGATTCATTTCACTCATCACTGATGCAATATCTTGAAGCTGATCCGTGACACTTTTTTCCCCCCTGACTATTATCTTATTTCCGTTTTTAGTTTTTCATGCTTGTTTGCTCCCAGTGCTGCTGTTCTTTTCGCTGTATAATGCTGTTCTCTCACCGCTTATGATTGTTTTCAATTTATTCCGCTTGTATAACTTTCTTTATTGTAAGATTGTTTTCGTTGTTCTGTATTCCCTTGTTCGTTTAGCCTTTGTTATGTTTTGTTCATTTAGTGTTCTATGCTTTCTATCATATATGATGTACCACTCCCCTCTGTAATGCGTATGCGCTTGAGGGTAATAAAATGAAATGAAATGAAATGAAACCCTTTTTCCTAGCAGTTCCGACAGTTGTAATTTTTTAATGTAAGCGTGGTGTTCAAAGAAGCAATTTCGCCAATTCTTGCAGTACGCCACGGGATCACAGAATTATAAACTAACCCCCCGGAGTGGCAGGTTTGGACCTCATAACATAAACAGCATTCCTCTTAGAAATTTTCTGAAGGTTTATTCGGCGTTGGCTTAGTTTTATGATTAATTGGTGTTTTCCTGTCTTTTCCTCTTTTTTTTGTTTTGTTGGGGATTTAGTCTTCACAAGTCATTTCATAAGTGGCTGTTATGGAAAACTTGTGCCCCGTTAATATGACATCCGTTTATATGGAGGACCCGAATAATGGACAATTTTTCTGGGGCCGAAGATTTTTCAAAGTTTTTATGTCACGTTAATATAGAAACTCGCTCTCTGAACAATGTAGATGGGATGAATGCACACAGCCTATTCGGCCCATGTATTTTTGTCTCGTTAATATGGACATTGTTTGAAAAAAGCAGGGGAGTCTGAACGCAAGTTTATGAAGGGTGCGCATGTCGGGAACCAATGCGACAGCCGATACGGTAGGATGCCTGAACGAGTCCTGTTGAGTTGGAAAGAACCAAATCGGGCGTGTCGTCGTTTTAGGAGGGAAGGGGGACGGGGGGGGGGGGCAAGAGCGGAAAGGAAGGGAAGAGGAGGAGAAAGGTTGTGTGGTTGACAGGGATTGTACACAGCAAACCGAAGGTCAGCTGACTGAGAAAGACCCCAAAATGAGGCAACCGGGAGATTTATGGGTGCAGCGGCAGCGCCGCAACCAGTGGCCGCAGTCGGGAAAACAGCAACATGTGGTTGCAATAAATTCTGCTGAACGTGAACAGAAGAGAAGCCGGTAAAAACGTAAGAAAGAAACAATAAGAAGATAGACAAGCGCCGAAATTGGGGGTGGGAACTGAAGTTTTTCTAGCCCAGAACACAAAGCATGTTCTATGAAGCCGTTTCGGTCAGGGTAAAGACACACTAAGGAAGTAGAGCGACAAAAGAAACGCGACGACCACGCAAACAGGACCGGGCGTCCCGTCCTGGACGCCTGTCCTTCTCATGCTCCTGGTTTTCGTCACTGTTGCGCTGCCGAACTACCACATTTTGCACCAGAGCGATCCGCATGTCGGCTTCGCCTTGAGTCAACGATGCGGCCTTGACAAGGATTGAGCTCTTCGTAGTCGGCTAGCCGTCATTTTAAACTGTACTTCAGCTTACAGTGCTTGTTTCATAGGAACACATACAAACGGCACAGGAAAGGGCTGTTTGATAGCCCTCTGTATAGTAGCCTGCCAACTAGACTCCCTCGCTTCCATACAAAAACAGTACAAAGCAAGAAAGAGAATCAGAAGAATGGAAAATCAAGAAGTTTAACTAGGGAAAATGAGTGCAAAGAAGCAGGAGCCTGTAACTCTCGACTTTAGTCTGACTTTTGGCATAGTTGGAGTTAAGCGCAAACGAATGGAGCTGAACTTAGGCGCGAAGCGGGAAATCTGTGAATACAAGCGGCAAAAGCAATCTCAGTCAGTCCAAGCCGTGAAAGACTGGACCCAAGTTCAACTAGGCCTCAGTCTCGTCAGGTTGACGGTATACCATCTATATACACTACCGGACTCCGATAAATGGCTCAACGTCGGCATCACAGCGTAAGCAACAGTCCGCACAGTCGAGCCGGGCATCCTGAATAGTGAAGTAGAATGGGCCTTAGCCAGCCTTGCTAAGAACAAAGCTAGCGGCATTGATGGCATTCCAGCTGAGTTGCTTCGAAACCTTAACCATGACGACGCTGTTAAAGTATTCATGATGGCAGCAAATTTGGACAACCCTGCAGTGGCCACAAGATTGGAGGAGGTCAGTTTACATTCCCATCCCAAAAATAGGAAGTGCCAAAGATTGTTCCAACTACCGCACGATCGCGCTTATTTCGCATGCTAGCAAGGTGATGTTGAAAATCCTGCAAGGTAGGCTGCAGCAGTATGTGGATCGGGAGCTCCCGGACGTGCAAGCTGGGTGTCACAAGGGCAGAGGAACTAGGAACCTTCGCAGAAAAGTGGAAAAAGCAAGAGATTTCCAGAAACCCACCTACTTCTGCTTTATTGATTATGCGAAAGCGTTTGACTGCGTAGATCACAGCAAATTGTGGCAAGTTCTCCAAGAGATGGGAGTTCCAATTCACCTCATCTGTCTCCTCAGGAACCTGTATGAAGGGCAAGAGGCCACAGTCAGAACTGGGCATGGTCTTACTGATTGGTTTCCGATTAAGAAAGGAGTGAGACAAGGCTGCATACTGTCGCCCTGCCAATTTAACCTATATGCTGAGTGCATCACGAGGAAGGCCGGTCTGTACGAGTCTTCAGCTGGAGTGAAGATGCTGGAAAACGTATCAACAACCTCAGATATGCGGACGATACCACTTTAATGGCAGAAAGTGAAGTGGAACTCAAGAGACTTCTGATGCGCGTAAAAGAAGAGAGTGAGAAGTTTGGGCTTAAACCGAACAATAAAAAGACAAAGATCATGGCGTCTTGCCCTATCAAGTCCTAGAGCATCAAGGGGCAAGAAGTGGAATCTGTGACAGATTTTCTCTTCTTGAGCTCCAAGATTACCCCGGAAGGAGACTGCAGCCATGAAATTAGGAAACGCCTGCTTCTGGGAAAGAAAGCCATGGCTAGCCTTGACTGCCTAGCGAAGAGCAGAGACATTACACTGCCAACAAAGATCCGTATAACTCGTTTCAACAGCATGTTAAAACACCTGAGTCACACACTTTTTTCCATTCTTCCTCCTTACTCCATCAAAATACAGGCGCTGAAACAGAAACCAAATGTGAGTGCTTATGCTAAGCGTTTTTCTGTATTTATATCAACTACATCAACACCCGGTGACGTAATTGAAAGGGGCAGGGAGACCGATAAAATTGCATAAACCTGTGCGAGTTAGTAGTCAGAAATTACAGCAATAGAGTCTGAAACAAGGTTCTAAATTTTCATAGTTCTAGACAGGCAACGAAAAACAATCCTGTAAATACAGGGGCGAAAATATGACACACCAATTTTCAAACATTGACTATAGCACGATGACAGCACTCTGGCTAACTAAAAATACGACAATAAAAAATACAACTGGTCCTTCCGGAGAGAGTTAGAGTGATAGATTATGCTATATATTGTCAAGTGGAAGCATAATGCAAGGCAAAGCAAAATGAGGCAGCTCGAGATGATTTCTTGTAGATACGCTTGCACTGTATGTGTATTTCAACAGTCCAAAATGAGTGGCCAGATTGCACACTGATTCGAGATTGCTGGAAAGCTGTCTAAGCAGTTTCCTAAAATTAAGAGGGTGTTTAAGACTTGCCAATGCTTTGTAGAGTCCGTTTCATAGGAACTGTTGCACTAGAAAGGAATATAGACAGTCTAGCATGCAATGGGTTTTTAACCAAAGTATTTATGTACACGCATATGAAAATACAGATGTATGATAGGGTAAAACATACAATAGCTAGCAAGCACTTATTATTAGGAAGATTGTTTATGTAGGAGCTCACAGTTAAAACCGCTAGGAACCAAAGCAAAATGCGAAGTATGAGTGAAAATCCGGATAACGTTTCAGCATTGCATGTTTTGATTGGTGAAAAGTGTAACTCGCCTACTCAATACTCGATGCAACCTTTCTACAGACATAAATAGCCACTTGCCTATAGAGCTTATATACGTGACGTCATTTCTGCTTTACTGGCAACCATGGCACGAACAACCTAAGTTCAAAGAGAGAGAAAGAAAGAGAGAGAGGGCCCACGGCGAATCAGGGTACAGCGGTGGTGAAATCCGAGCTCTGGTTGGACAGCGTTCCAAACGGCGTCTCATGTGTCCGACAAATGAACGGCGCGCAGCAGGGAGGTCGCAGGGAGGGAGCAGGGAGGAGGAGGAGTTTCGAAAAGCCCAATGCTATGGCGTATCCTCAATACAGGGTTGCCACAACGGCCGCCTGCTAAACCTGATAGTGAATAGGGTCTATACACGACGTCCACATCTATGAAAAAATGCTTCATACTGCTTCCAAGTTTATTTGGAGTCGACGTTTCGGCAGGAGCACTGCCTTTCTCAAGACTGAGGGTACATGATTCTTGTTCGTCTTCTTATAGTGTTGGCAAGAGGAGATACAAACATAATATGGGCACATATAGGTGAACCAGCTGGGCACGCACAACACACACATACACACACAGGTGCGGAGAGCAGGCTAGTCCCAAAGGCTCATCCACCCAAGGCAACGGCTGCCGGGAGTCATCTGTATACAATACAGGCAGCCGCTGAACAACCTCGGGAAAAAAAATCACAGGTGGGGGAACGTGTTTGCTGCAGATGGTGAGAAATCTTTTTCCGTTCTCACTAAAAGATGGTAGCGCCAAGCGTGAAGGTGGTTTTTGGGAGAAGTGGTCAACTATCAATGGTCAAGGCCTTGTTTTTGAAGATTTGTTCTTTTTCTCTGCTCCGTCTGTTACCCTACCCACCCTTGCTCCGACCCGCGGCCCGACAGGATGAAAAAAAAAAAAAAAAAAACGCGACAACCAGGTGGACATTGCTGGTTAGAAGAACGTGACATCTACGAGTAGAGTTCGAGCCTGCTTAGAGCGGTAAGCAACTCGCGACGAGAGATGAACATCAAAGAAAGAAAAGAAAAAAAATATGTGGGACAGTAGAATGCTGAAATACTTTGAGGTTTTCGCTAAAAGGTGCGAGCGCCAAGCATGAAGAAGGTTTTTACGAGAAGTGGGATGTGGAGGGTATCAAAGAAGCGGGGTAAAAAAAGGGGCGGAAAGGGGGAAAAAACCCCGAGGAAAACTGTCCTCACATGTACCGTACATTAGTGCCGTCCAGAACAACGTAATCAGAGCTTATAAGGACTAGAGACCAGGGAAGTAAAACCTTTCCAAAAAGGAACGTGACGCATTGAAGGCGCTTAGCAGACGGAAAGATGTGGTCATCAAACCGGCAGATAAAAGAGGCGGCATATTGGTCATGGACAATGACAAATATATTGCCGCGAAACTTCAAAACTGTATTTGTTGTTGTTTAACAGCCGCCGGCATTCAGACTTATCACTCTGAATCTGGACCGCGTATCAGTTCCGTAATCTTTGTTTGTTTGCGATATTTATCATCGTTCACGTTAAGCAATGGCCTCCTAGTGAAGAACTTCGCAGCCAACAATACCGCGCAGCTTCTTGTAGTGCCTAAAAACCTCCGGCAGGAAATTCTGCAGGCGTTGCATGACGAGCCCACAGCAGGCCACCTCGGATTTGCGCGCACGTTGCATCGAATCCAGGAGAAGTACTACTGGCCGCGACTGCCTGCCGAAGTTGCCCACTACGTGAAGACGTGTCGTGAGTGCCAACGACGCAAGACGCCGCCGATCAGACCAGCAGGACTACTAAACCCGATTCCGCCCCCAGTCATGCCCTTTCAACAAATTGGGATGGATCTCCTTTGCCCCTCTCCATCTTCGTCTATGGGTAACAAGTTTATCATCGTGGCCACTGACTACCTTACCCGTTACGCCGAAGAATAAGCACTACCCAATGGTACCGCGGCAGAAGTCGCCAAATTTTTTGTCGAACAAATTCTCTTGCGACATGGCGCCCCAGAAGTCCTCATCACGGACAGGGGAACGGCGTTTACGGCAGAGTTGACTCAAGCCATCCTGGAATACAGTCATACAAGCCATCGACGAACAACTGCGTACCATCCCCAGACCAATGGCCTTACGGAGCGCCTGCATAATACAATCGCGGACATGATCGCCATGTACATCGACGCTGAACACAAGACCTGGGACGCCATCTTGCCGTACATGATCTTCGCGTATAACACGGCAGTCCTGGAGACGACCAGAGCGACCCCGTTTAAGCATGTGTACGGCAGGGAGCCCACGACGAAGCTCGACGCAATGCTGACGCACGTAACTAACGAGGACAACCTTGACGTCGCTGCCTACCTGCAGCATTGCAGAGGAAGCCCGACGACTCGCACGTCTGCGTATTAAAGACCAACAGCGCACCGACAGCCGACGATACAACTTACGACGACGAAAAAGTACAACCCACGAGACCAAGTGTGGATTTGAACACCAATTCGCCGTTGCGGACTAAGTGAAAAGTTGTTGCGTCGAGACTTTGGGCCGTACAAAATCATTCGCCGCGCCGTACCACTGGACTATGAAGTCATTCCCGACGGAACGTCAGCATTACAACGGCGACGCGCATGCCCAGAAATTAGTACATGTTGTACGAATGAAGCCATATTACACGCGTTAAAGAATCTGTGGTGTTTAAACTTTGCAGGGTTTATGTTTAAGTTGCTTTGTTTTGGAACATCGAGGCGATGTTTTTTTAAGGGGGGGGGGGGGGGGGGGTAATGCCGCGAAACCATAGAGAAAGAGATTGGTAAAGAGCGGACACTCCCACAGGGCCACGCGGCCCATTTGACTGTAGTGCACCAAGCGGCCGGCGGCAACTACTTCCGGTCTTGCTGAAAGGCGCGTTATTTGAATACTAGCATGCGCTGCGTCCTTCCCTGCCCTTTTGGCGCATTATTTTGGTTTTACACGGTCTGCTAGTGTTTCTATTTATGCTCAGCATGCATAACAACATGAAAAATAGATTCCCAGTTCACTAAATTGGCCATCAACGCAGCTGCGCCACAGCCTTTGCAAAACAGTATTGCAGAAAAGACGCCAAGTGCTTTGTGAAATGAACATTTATTATGCTGCATATAAAACATACAAGAGACGCAACACATGTAGGCGGATGCATTGACAAAACTTTGCACACATAAGGCGATGTGCAAAATACAGAAAAATAAAAATACACAAGGCGAGAAACAGCACTTCGGTAGCGACAAAAAATAGCATAACGTTTATTTCCAAAATATGGCAAATGATATGTAACAAAACAGGCATTATACATAAACTACACAGTCTCAGTCCCGGCTACCTTAGAAAGGGTAACTTGTATTGTTCAGGGCGGAGAGAAGTACTGACACTTGGGGGAAATGCCACTCCGTTCACTCGTCGCATCTGCCGCGCTTCGGCTGCAGTCCGTGGGTCCATTCAGTGCTGTTGGAAAAGGAATGAACATGATGCAGAAGGTTGCAATGAAATATAAGGCCACTGCACCATGCACAAAATTGCATGTGGGTGCGTACTGAAGACTTGGTGAGCAGCAGTTATGGTCCAGAACAGAAAAGCTGTGATTCGTAAAATTGATACAAAAGCTACTGTTGCAACGTAGAGGTCAGGAAATGCAGGCTAACCGAACCTATCTGAAAATGCATTTCTACAGTGAGTGAAATAACAGCCACTAAATTAACAACATTCCTCAAGAGCACTGAACAGCTAGAGCAATGAAGCTTGCTGCATTATAAAACATTTCTCACTTTAACGTTGTCACGTTACATGCAACGCGACACCACGCAAAACTAGTTGTTCGCAAAACCGCGGCCGGCGGGCACGCCATGTTGGCTTTTCTTCATACGCGACTTTGTGAAGCGCAGAACACCGTGCTGAGCTAAACTGCCCGAAATGTCTCGCAGTTTGACAAGAATGAAACATTTCACACCTTGCGGTTGCCCTGTTAAACGCGACGCCAGGCAAAACTAGCCGTTCGCAAAATCGCCATGTCACGTCACCGCGGCGGTCAGCACGCCTTGTCATGCCTGTTAGCTTGCCCTTCACTTGCGACTTTGTGAAGCGCAGTCGCCGCCGTACTGAGCTAAACTGCCTGAAATACTGCACAGTTTGACAACAAAGTCCCGGCCGGCATGGCCAGTGTAAACTGCTTGAAATGCAGCGTAGTTAAGCAAAAAACGTTGCTCACCTTGCCATCGTTCCAAACCGCTGTCGTTCCGCGCAGCAGCCCACAAGAGGTCTGTGCCGCACAAGCGCGGCGAGGCACGAGCACACAACCGCTCCCCTCGACAACTTCTTGTCTCCTAGCGCTCCGTCGGGCTACCGCTGCAGCGAGTGCCGTCGCGCGCGCGTCCGCGCATTGGTGCCGCCATTCATCAATCGACGGCAGCGCAAAAAGTCGCGCGTCATTTTCTGGGGCCAGTTTTCGCCGAGTGACCGCTCTTTACCAATCAATTTCTCTATGGCGAAGCCTTCAAAACTGTATTTGTTGTTTTTTTAACAGCCGCCGGCATTCAGGCTTATCACTCTGATTCTGGACCGCGTATCAGTTCCGTAAACTTTGCTTGTTATTGCTCGATGTCGCGAGTCACACCTTTATCAGTTTCGTTGTAGCACAAGATGCACCGAGATCTGTCTCGAAGGTTCCGGCCACTCGGGTGTCTTTCCGCAATGTTCCAGCCCGTGCTGGTAGCTGTTTGCGACGTTATCTAGATTGTTCTGGGCAGCCTTTAAATTGAGCGTTGATGAGTGTGACGGACATTCTTTGTTCGACGATCGACCAGCACGTTTGTTGCTATCGCCGCCGCCGAGTTGCTTAGTTCTTTTGCGGTTGCAAGTCAGCCCAATAAAGAGGTAATTTAAGTACCATCAAGCCTGTGCCTTCATTTGTGTCAGCGACCCTGGTCACCACCACGTGACAATATTGAGGAAGGAATTAGACAACTCTGTAACACTAAATTTTATAAACACCTAAAAGCGGACCCCACTCTAAAGCATCAAAACTTCTTACAGGGACTCTAGATGAGCTCGCAAAAAGTGGGGACATCTTCTGCGATTATGCAAAGCCCTGACCGCCTCAGACCCGTCGCCGGGCCGATTCTACATGCTTCCGAAAATTCATAGAAGGGTTAACCCTGGCCGCCCTATAGTATCCGTTATCGGCACAATCACAGAACCAATCTCCAGTTACATTGACACATTAATTGGACACATACCTGAAACACACCTATCCCACATACGTGACACCAACCACTTCCTTCGCGAAATAGCAGGGGTAAATCTTCCTCAGGGGACCTTCCTTGTAACCTTAGATGTAGTCTCTCTATATACAAATATCCCGCATTCCGACAGAATCAAAGCTCTAATTGAGGCCTATAATCAGAATAGTGAGGAAGGACCCCAACTCCAGAAGTCCTAGAGGTATTGACGAAACTAGTTCTAGAATACAACAAATTTGATTTCGACAATGAACACTACTTACAAATTAACGACACCGCCATGGGTACAAAAATGGCCCCTAGTTATGCTAACATCTTCATGCATAGCATTGAATTTGAATTTTTACTTACTTCCCCTATTAAGCCCATCCTATACAAATGCTGCTTGGATGATATTTTCTTAGTTTGGACTGACACAGAACAATCACTCCTACATTTCATTGAAAACTTCAATCTCCTCCATCCTAGCATATCCTTCACGCACACATATTCCCAAAACAAAATTAAATCTGAAGACGTTGAAATTGCGGTTTATGAAGGCTCGCTCACCACTAGCGTATACAGAAAACCCCCGGTCCGACAACAATACGCACAAAGCTGTCGTCCTCATCACTCAAAAACAAGCATTCCGTATTCTCAGGCTCATCGATTCAAAAGAATTTGTTCCCAAGATCAGGATTTCGCACCAAACGCAAAACGTATGCGGAAAGTCCTGACTAAACAACGATACCCGCCAGATATTGTTGACGACGCCATAAAAAAGGCATATGAACTCAACCGAGAGGAAATACTGGAGGGACGTCCACGAGAGGAAAACATAGACCGTCGAACAAGCCTGGTACTCCCTACACGAGTAACCCCCCCAACGTGAACAGAATCCTAAAGAAACATTTCAACGTTCTAGAACAGAGCGATCGTCTCTCCAATACTTTCACGACTCCTCCCCAGGTTCTCTACAGACGACCGAAAAACATTCGCAACATCCTAGTCCACTGAAAAATAGGTAATAACCCGCGGTTGGGGTGCCGGCCTTGAGGAAAGAGTAGATTCCGGGTGTGCAGGCACATGCAGACATCAAGCTGCGCAACAAGCACAACGTCAAATTTTATGTGGAGAATAGATGGTAACTTTGATTGCGATGCCTCAAACGTAATATATCTCCTAGAATGCAATGTATGCCGATTGCAGTATATTGGCCAGACAGCTACCCCTATACGAATGCGGTTTAATTATCACCGTGCTGATGTCCGCTCTCTGCCCAACCTTCCTTTTTCAAAACATATCAACCAGAAACAGCACTCATTCGACTCAGTCAAACTAACAGTTCTTCAGCGGGGATTCAATAATACATGGAACAGGAGCAGCGTGAGTCATACTTTATGTATAAGTTTAGGACACTTAAACTGGGATAAATGAAAACAATGGGGCAATGTCGTCATTGCGAGCCCTGCAAGTTTAATGCTAAGCACATATATCAATCATTATCACTTGACAGTTTTCCTCGCGTTTTTTTTTTATTTTCCCCCCTCTTTTTTTTCCCCCCGCTTGTTTGATACCCTCCACATCAAACTTCTCGTAAAAACCTTCATGCTTGGCGCTCACACCTTTAAGCGAAAACCTGAAAGTATCTCACCATTGTACTGTCCCACATATATTTTTTTTTCTTTTCTTTCTTTGAGGTTCATCTCTCGTCGAGAGTTGCTTACCGCTGTAAGCAGGCTCGAACTTTACTCGCAGCTGTATAAAGCAATTTTGCACTTTATATATATATATATATATATATATATATATATATATATATATATATATAATTTTCTTAAAGTTCGTTCAGGAGCTTTGCATCCTTTAGAAAATGAATAACATTTTCACCTTCGATAATTGGATCTCGCAACAACAGGCTGGGATAGACAGGGATGTGTTCTGTATAAAAACGTGCAAAATTTTTTTTTCCTTCACTTCTTTAGTTCAGCGCACGAAAGTAGGACGTGGTTTATTGTTAGTTCACCTCCGCATCTTTCACAGAGAGGTCTTTCGTCTTTCATTAGAATGAAGCTGTGTGTCAGAAGGGTGTGTTCGATGCCAAGGCGACATAAAATGACTTCGATGAAGCGTTTTTGGTGACTGCGCGATTTCCATTCTTCAACGATCTACTTGACAAGGTGCAATTTATTATTTATTTTGTTGTTCCATGAGCTCTGCCATTTTGCTCTCAGTTTTCTCTTTACAACTCTTAGAACATCTTTATGTGGTATGTAGACTGGCTGTATTTTAGTATGACGGGCTGCTGCAGCACATGCATCAGCTCCTATTGCCGCTGATTCCAACGTTGCTTAGTACCCAACAGAGTTTAATTGTATGCCCCTGTGTTTCGGCGGCGATTATATTATGAATGATGTTTCCGATTAAAAGTTCTGTAGCATTTCTAAGATTTAATGCTGTGATAACGCTGAAAGTATCGGTATGGTAAATCCATGAACAACAAGAGCAACGATACATCAATAAAATAAAAAAGAAAAGCTCAACAGTCTGGTTATAACTTGGCTTATAAAAACGCTTTTTACATTTATTTATTTACCCCCAGGGCCCAAGAGCATTACAGAGGAGAGTTGGGGTGAACACAAAAAATAAAAAACCCAATACAGTAAAAAATAACACAAAAATAATTTGTCATTATACAGTAAATGATAACGACTGCGCAACAAGATATAAAAATACAAAATCAACAGCAACGCAGCCAAGCATAGATGTTTAACAAGAAAAAGCACCGAAAAACGGCAGCAAGAGTATGTTAAACACTGGAGCAAAAAAGGTTAGTAACAGCTGTACGTAAATAAACGGCATCTGTAATTTCGGCAATAGCACAAGGAAGGCGATTCCAACTGTTAGAAGTGTCTGGAATGAAGGAGTCATGGCAGTATTTGGTGCGACATAATGGATTTCCTACTTTGTGACGGTGATCAATGCGTGAAGAAGTGTATGACGGTTGCGTTAGAAGTTTCTGTCTGAGATATGTATTATAGGAAAAAATCTTATGAAACAAACTTAGCCGAAGTACTCTTCTGCGTTCTGTTAGAAGAGGCAATGAAAGTGAAGATTTCATGAGAGTCACGCTAGAAGTGCGATAATAGTTAGACAATAAAAAGGAATATGCGCGATTCTGCACACTTTCTAGTTCAGTAATGAGTGAAACGACGCTTGGGTCCCAGACAGAAGCTGCAAACTCTAGTTTTGGACCAACAAATTTTTGCAAAGGAGAAGTTTTAGCGCGCTAGGACAAAATGAAAAGTTTCTTCTGAACTAGCCAAGAGTTTGGTTAGCATTATTAACTACGTGATGAACATGCCATTTCCATGATAAGTTATTAGTTATGTGAACACTTAAATATTTCTATGAAGAGACAGATTAAAGATGACCAGTGTTGAGGTAGTACGAAGGGGCTGATGTGCTAACGCGAGTGGCACGCGTATGTTTACACATTTTTGTGTTAAGCTTCATATTCCAGCGCTGACAACATTCAGAAATTCTGCTAATATCGGATTGTAATATAAAGACGTCATGACCATTGTTAATTTTACGATAGATAACACAATCATCCGCAAAGAGACAAATTGATGAAGTAAGGTTTACCGGAAAGTCATTTATGTATGAGGAAAAGCAGGGGTCCCAAGCCTGAACCTTGCGGCAAACAGGAATCAACTGGGGAAACTTAGAGTCGGTATTATTTGCTGTAACGAACTGAGATTGATTAGCAAGAAAAGAGTGAAGCCATGAAAGCATCTAAGTTCAATCTGCTTAGTTTAAAGAGAAGCAATTCATGTGAGACTTTATCAAAAGCTTTACAAAAGTCCCGGCATATGCAGTCTGCCAACGAACCACCGTCAACAATGCAATGGAGGTCATGAGTGAAACATAGAAGCTGGGTCTCACAGGAGAAGGTTTTTCGAAAACCATCCTGAAAATTACTGAAAAAAGAATTAGTTAAAAAAATGTAGCATGATGAGAGAAGATGACCTATTCCATGATCTTGCATGGTATGCAGGTGAGCGATACGGGACGATGGTTTTTAGGACAGTGTTTATCGCCAGACATATGCAGAGGAATTACTTTTCCAACCTTCCAGTCATCGGGTAGGCAGCCTGTAACAAGCGACTGCTCAAAAGGTTTAGACAGGACATTGGATGAGTACGCCTTTGTATTTAACAAAAATTTCGAATTTATGTGGTCCTTTTGTATGTTGTATTTTCACATTTATTTCTGTACATCCAGCATGTATGATCTGGATACAAGTGTATTTCAATGTCGAGGAACCTCATAGTGGAGTTCCGCATTTCATGCGTAAATTCTAAACCTGCGAACACCGTTCTAAATTGCAGTAATACCGGACCAATATCAACCGACTTGATCCTACGGTAGGGCAAACACAGTAGAAAGGCATCCACATACCGGAAACATTCTACAAACCCAAAGGCTCTAGCTCATTTCTCAGCGCATGGTCGCATTTCGCCATGTACAGATTAGAAACCCTATGCAGATCCCGTCTCGTTGGCCCTGCACTATGCCATCATGCTCGACAAACAAAGAAGTCATGTACAAACACAGTAATTCCAAAATTCTACACTGCTTCTTAAATTTTATAACCCCATATTAGTCTGTGCACTACTACACTGCTGTGAGTGCGGCTTTCTGCGGAATGTTATAATACATTTCTTTAACATCGATGCATAGGCATCCTGCAGGTTCATTTTGCTTGAAAAAATGCAATAATATCCTCCAATCCTGGCACCATGAACGGGTCATTGATGGGGAACGCGGACAGGTGTGCCTGAAGATACTTGGCTACATGCCTTTGCCATGTGCTCCGGTCCTCGACGATCATTCGGAACGGCGACTCTTCCTTGTGAGTCTTCAAGGCAAATAATGGTCTCAGTGAAAGCTCAGTACTTCCTTTCATCTCAATCTTTCGCTTATCAAGACCCATACGTCCACAACTCTTCGCCAACCCCCAAGCATACCTGGTTGAGGTGCTCCTCACAGAGGTCCGTTGCCTCGAAATTACTGTTGATGGCTTCCAGAGCTTTCCAGTCCTAGTCATCCTTCTTCATAACCACGAATCTTGGTGTCTTGTCTGATAGCAACCGAGTAAGATTCCTCTGATTCAAGGAAGACACTGTTTTTCCCTCGGCGCACCCTCTAGTCCTTGGAGTTTAGTGTTTCAGGATGCACTCCAGTCCTTCAGACACATGCGAGTCCTTCTAGTTAGCTGGCACCCGGACCACGACGACTGCGTGCACCAAGATGATCAGCTGCAGAGGCTTCATGTGCTGCTGCGATGCTAACTTGGGGCCTTTTTCCAATGTAATGGTCACTATGCCTGGTAGCTGGCAGTCTTAAAGGTTGACCCAAACGAATTATTGCTGTTTTGTTTTATCTCTGCGAGGTAGCTTTCCGAGGGCTATATCCCATGGTTGCTCTCCGCTTTGCTCGGCCAAGTTCAGGAAGTACCTTCTCATGAGATGGGATGGGATGATCAAATCGGAGAGCAATAATGGAATGTAGCTCTAGGAAATACTACCACACAAGAGAAAAGCAAACGGCAATGATGCGTTTGGGTCAAACTTTCAGACTGCCAGCTACAAGGCATAGAGACCAAGACTCTGGATAAAGGCCCGAAGTTCGCACCGCAGCCACACATGAAGCTTCCGCAGCTGATCAGCATGGTGCACACAGAAGCTGATCGGGTGCCAGCTAACCAGAAGAACTGTCATGTGTCTGAAGGACTGCAGTGCATCCTGAAATACTCAAGACCAAAGAATAGAGGATGCGCCAAGGGCAAAACAGTGTCGTCTTGAAGCAGAGGAACCTTAGACTCTTGTTATCAGACAAGAAAGCAAGATTCGTGGTCATGAATAAGTGTGACTATGACCGGAAAGCTCTGGAAGCCATCAATAGTCATTTCAAAGCAACGGACCTTTGTGAGGAGCGCTTCAACCAGGTATGCTTGGGGGTGGCAAAGAATTGTGGACGTATGGGTCTTGATAGGCTAAGGGCTGAGGTGAAAGGAGGTCGTGAGCTTTCACTGAGACCATTCTTTGCCGTGAAGACTCACAAGGAAGTGTCTCCATTCGGAATGATCGTCGAGAACCGGGGCACATGGCAAATACATGTAGCCAAGTATCTTCAGGCACACCTAACCGCGATCCCCATCAATGACCCGTTCATGGTGCCAGGTTCGAAGGAAATTATTGCATTTTTCAAGCGAAATGATCCTGTAGGATGCCTATACATCGATGTTAGACATGTTTTATAACATTCCGCAGAAAGCCGCACTCACAGCACAAGAGGAGTGCGTAGACAAATATGGGGTTTTAAAATTTTAAAAGCAGTGTTTAAGAAGTGCATGTGGTTTTGGGAATTACTGCGTGTGTACATGACTTCGTTGGTTGTCGAGAATGATGGCATAGTGTACGGCCAAGGAGACGAGATCCGCATAGGCTGATGCATAGCGCCTTTGATTTCTAATCTGTACATTGCGACAGGCGACCGTACGCTGAGAAACGATCTAGAGGCCCTTGGGTTTGTAGAACGTTTCCGGTATGTGGATGACTTTCTACTTTGCCCTACCGTATTAGAGGACAAATATCAAGCGACTTGATCATACGGTAGGGCAAAGAAAGTAGAAGGTCATTCACATACCGGAAACATGCTTCAAACTTAAGGGCCTCTAGCTCATTTCTCAGTGTACAGTCTCCTTTCGCCATGTACAGATTAGAAATCAAAGCCGCTATGCATGAGCCTACGCAGTTAACGTCTCGTTGGCCGTAAACTATGCCATCATGGTCGACAAACAACGAAGTGAAGTACACACGCAGTAATTCCAAAAAACCGCATGCACTAGTTCGACACTGCTTCTCAAATTTTATAACCCCATATTGGTCTATGCACTCCTCCACTGCTATGAGTACGGCTTTTTGCGAAATGTTATGAAGCATGTCTAACATCAATGGATAGGCATTCTACAGGTTCATTTTGCTTGAAAAATGCAAAGCTTTCCTCCGATCCTGGCCCCATGAAAGGGTCATTGATGGGGATAGCGGATAAGTGTGCCTTAAGATACTTGGCTACATGTCTTTGCCATGTGCCCCGGTTCTCGACGATCATTCGGAACGGCGACTCTTTCTTGTGAGCCTTCACGGTAAAGAATGGTCTCAGTGAAAGCTCACCACTTCCTTTCACCTCAATCCCTACCTTATCAAGACCCATACGTCCACAACTCTTCGCCACCCCCAAGCGTACCTGGTTGAGGAGCTCCTCACGAACGTCCGTTGCCTTGAAGTGACTGTTGATGGCTTCCAGAGCTTTCGGGTCATAGTCAGCCTGGTTCATGACCACGAATATTGCTTTCTTGTCTGATAACAACAGTCTAAGGTTCCTCTGCTTCAAGGAATACACTGTTTTTCTCTCGGCGCACCCTCTATTCTTGGGTGATGAGTATTTCAGGATGCGATGCAGTGCTTCACACACACGAGAGTCCTTCTGGTTAACTGGCGCCCGGTCCTCGACTGCGTGAACCGTGTTAATCAGCTGCAGAGGCTTCAAGTGCGGCTGTGGTGCGAACTTCGGGCCTTAATCCAGAGTCGCGGTCGCTATGCCTGGTAGCTAGCAGTCTGAAAGCTTGACCCAAACGCATCATTGCCGTTTCCTTTTCTCTTGCGCGGTAGCTTTCCCATGGCTATATTCCATTATTACTCTCCGACTTGATCATCCCCTCCCATCTCATGACATTGTACTTCCTGAACTTGGCCGAGCAAAGCTGAGAGCAGCAATGGAATGTAGCCCTATCGGAAAGCTACCACGCAGAGAGAAAGGGAAACGGCAATGATGCGTTTGGGTCAACCTTTCATATTTCTAGCTACCAGGCATACAGACCACGACTCTGGATAAAGGCCTCAATTTCGCACCGCAGCCGCACATGAAGTCTCTGCAGCTGATCAGCAATGTCACGCAGTCGCGGACCGGGCGCCTGCTAACCAGAAGGACTCTTGTGTGCCTGAAAGACTGCAGTGCATCCCGAAATAGTCAAGACCAAAGAATAGAGGGTGCGTCGAGGGAAAAACAGTCGTTCTTGAAGCAGAGGAACCTTAGACTATTGCTATCCCACAAGACAGCAATATTCGTGGTCATGAACAAGGGTGACTATGACCGGAAAGCTCTGGAAGCCATCAACAGTAACTTCGAGCCAAGGGACCTCTGTGAGGAACACTAACCAGGTACGCTTGGGAGTGGCGATGACTTGTGGACGTATGGGTCTTGATAAGATTAGTGATGAGGTGAAAGAAGTAGTGAGCTTTCACTGAGACCGTTCTCTGCCGTGAAGATTCACAAGGAAGGGTCGCGTTCCGAATAATCGTCGAGAACCAGAGCACATAGCAAAGGCATGTAGCCAAGTATCTTCAGACAAACCTATCCACGCTCCCACATCAATGACCCGTTCATGGGGCCAAGATCAGAGAAAATTATTGCATTTTTCAAGAAAAATGAACCTGTAGGATGCCTATCTATCGATGTTAAAGACGTGTTTTATAAGATTCTGCAGAAAGCCGCACTCACAGCAGTGGAGGAGTGCATAGACGAGTATGGGGTTATAAAATTTGAGAAGCAATGTGGAACTAGTGCACGTGGTTTTTTTTAATTACTGCGCGTGTACATGACTTCGTTGTTTGTCGAGCATGATGGCATAGTGTACGGCCAACGAGACGGGATCTGCATAGGTTCCTGAAAAACGCCTTTGATTTCTAATCTGTACATGGCAAAAGGCGACCGTACGCTGATAAATGAGCTAGAGGCACTTGGGTTTGTAGAATGTATCCGGTATGGGGATGACTTTCTACTTTGTTTGCCCTACCGTATATTCAAGTCGCTTGATATTGGCCCTGTATAACGGATATTTATAACGGTGTTCGCAGGTTTAGAATTAACGCATGAAATGCCGGAAAACTCCACTATCAGGTTCCATGACATTGAAATGCACTTGTGCCCGGATGATACATGCTGGATGTAAAGAACTCAATGTGAAAAGCCAATAATGAGATATGACACATGTCAATCAAAGCTTGTAAAAAGGAGTGTAGCACACTCTTCCCTCCGGCAGTGCATTAAGAAATCATGTGATCTCGAAATGGGAAGAAGTGTACATCTGCAAGTTGACAGGCTTGCCGCAAGTGGCTTCCCCGAACATTTGATTGGTGCAACAGTAGAGAAGTTGATGAAAGAGGTAATGGGACCAGAAACTGGGAAAACGAAGGAAAAAGAAAGGGCGAGGCCAGTCGTGGTAACGTACGCAGACAAGGTATCGGACCGACTTAAGAAATTTGCAGCAAAACATGGAACCCCCCTTGTATTTTCACCCCCCCCCCGACGCTAACCTGAATGTGCAGAAAAGTTAACTCCCGGAATAGGAAAAAGAGAGTTAGCACAACATGCGGAATCGACCACCAGAAGAAGATCATAAACTGTGATAAGTGTGTTGTGTACAGCATCCCTCTGTCATGCGGCAGGAGATACATCGGCAAGACGGAAAGTTGCATAAAAATAAGATTGGATGAACATAGCAGGTACTGCGGCAAAAATAACTACCCAAGCAACCTCACCAAGCACGTTATAGCTGTAAAACATGCATCCCAATATTCGAGGAAACAGCTGTAAGCGGACATTTTACAGACCGGCGATAAAGAATAATCTTTGAAGCATATGAAATGTCACGGGCCGCTTCCACGGAATGCGTAAGCGATCCGTCGATAGCGCTGACGTGAAGAGAGATGCAGCTGTTAACAGGCAGCGTGATGGAAAGCGGTGCTTCAAGGGTTAGGATTTGATGAATTGCACTTATAAACTTGTTTCTGACACGTGTTTGTACATGTTTTCTTTGTATGTGTTTGTATAAGGATAGAAGTACTTGTAAGAAACAGTTGAAAGTTCGCGCACGTTCCAGTCTTGATTTGTGTTAGTGAATCGTCTTGAGTAAAATTTCAGCACGCCAGCGTGTGTTGGTTAACACTAGATATAACACACTGGATGATGATGAGACAGTGCGGGGTGGTTCAGTGATAAGTTATGATAGATTAAAATCTGCACACATGTGAAGATCGTAACTGCATTTGGTCGAGAAAGGGCTAGGATAAGCAGATGAGTTTGACCACACAATGGATAGGTAGTTGAAATCGCTGAATAAAATGACAGGAACATCAAGAAAGCGTACAACAATCATATTGATAGCATAATGTAGTTCATCTACAAAAGTACGGCCATACGATGGTGGCTGGTAGCAAATTCCCAAAATCAGTTTCTTAAGAGACACACGAAGTTCGACCCATATCATTTCCAAATCGGTCACAATATTCACGCATGACGAAACAAGGTGGTCAGCAACTGCAATCATAACACCTCCGCCACATGGCTGCCCTCTGTCAAATCGGTATATATTAAATCTTTTTTTGCAAATCACATGTTCAGTCATCAACCTTTGACGAAAGCCACTTTTCGGTTATGAACACAATATCAGCGTCAGCTGAATCAGCAACAGAGATAAGTTCATCGCACTTCAGTAGAACACTTCGTATGTTGGTGTAAAGAACTGAAATGGGATGCGCAGTCACAGATGCCAATCCACTGCCCCGCACACAGTCCTATGTGGCGCTACCTTCTGGCGTCGTAGCCTGACCAGTGGAAGATTTTTTTTTATCTGCAGGCCAGGAATCTCGAGATTGCGACTGGAAAGTGTTAAAATTCAAAAATTTCGGGTCTCTGATAAGAGCATTAGACACTGTCGCAAATGTAGCGAACATCGTCGATAAAAGCATGATCATAGCTCAGTTTGACCTCATAACCCTGTCATCGAAGATGTGAAGAAGCATCCCAAATTCTTTTCATAATAGCACGAACATTGGGTGAAAAATCTTCAGTTATGTAATAATCAGACCCTCTAGGTTTTGAGACATTTTTCATGACCAAAGACTTTTCCCGGTCCAGTAGCTGGAGAATAACTAGGTGTGGATGCTCTTTCCGCTTTCGACCGAGTCTGTGGCAACGCTCTACGTTAGGGGGTTTGAGGGGGCTGACACTGCTCGAACGTCGTCTTCGTCAAAAACTACCGAGATTCTTCTTTTTCCTTATGCGCATATCAGCGCATGGATCGCCTAACGTAACATTACCCGCCGGCTGAAAAGAACCGTCCCGGTGCGTACTAGCGTCCAAACCAGGGTTCGTGTAGTAGGGCTTTAGGCGTGCCGCGTGAACCGTTTTGGTGCGTGATGTAGAGGTATGGCGTGCGGAATGCAAGGGCACAATTTCGTATGTCACTGCAGTGACTTGTTAAATACGGTAGGGTCCTGTATAACGGGGCACATTTTTTTCCCAGAAGCCAACGCGGCGAGCTGGGTTTCAAAGCAGCACGAGAAACCCGCAAGTATAATGGGTGTTGCGATGACAGAAATCACAGCGAAGTTTCTGGGAGTGCTGGGAGGCTGCGAGTCGGTTGCGAGAAACAACGCGGGCCGCATCAGCTCGGGCTATGGCGTCACGAGCATGAGCTGGCAGTGGTGACAGAAGGAAACAGGCTGTCAAATTGAAGCAGAGGTTCACGGCCGTATAGAAGATAGAAGGGGCAGTTGCCAGTAGTGCCGTGACGCGACGGATTGTATGCAAATGTCACAAACGGCAGCATTATGTCCCAGTCGCAGTGATCATCAGAAACATACATTGACAGCAAGTCATTCAATGTCCGCTTAAGGCTCTCGGTAAGCCCGTTCGTCAGTGGATGGTAGGCAGTTGTCAAAGAATGACGAATGTTGCACAACCTTAGGATCTCGTCGACTATACGCGCAAGAAAGCAACGGCCACGATCGGTGAGCAGTTGGCGGGGAGCTCCATGGACGAGTATAACATCGTTGAGGAGGGAAAGAGCGACATCAGTTGCTCAACAGGTTGGTATTGCTCGTGTGACCGCGTAGCGTGTGGTGTAATCAGTGGCCACCGCAATCCATTTCCTCCCCGGTGCGGACAGTGGAAAAGGCCTTAAAAGATCCAGACCCACTCGAGAAAATGGGTCTATATGGATGTCGACCTTTGCAGAAGTCCAGCTGGTAAAACTGATCGTTTTCCGGCGTTGACAGCGGTCACAAGAAGCCACGTAACAGCGGATTGCGCAGTATAGGCCTGGCCTAAAGAACCGACCGCGCACACTGTCGTATGTGCGAGAGACGCCTAGATGATCCGCTGCGGGAACGTCGTGAAGCTGTTCAAGGACGGCTGTGCGTAGGTGCTGAGGGACTACTAGTAGAAGGCCGGGCCATCAGATCGCATACTGTGCCGGTATAAGCTGCCGTCATGGGGCACAAACAAACGAAGGGAATGGTCATGGCGATCGGCGCTAAGGCGATTGACAATTTTGCGAAGCTGAGGGTCTTGGCGTTGCTCACGGCGAATATTGGAGAAGTCAGAAATAGAGAGCACGCAAGCATCATTGTCACAATCAAGTTGGCTTGGTGGGTCGAATGGATGATGGGAAAGGGACCACTGAAATATTGTACTCCTGAAGGCGCAAGGCCAACGCCCAAGGGGACCAGTAGGGTCTTTGAGTGTAGAAAGCCAACACAATGCGCGGTGGTCAGTCACTACTGTGAATGGCCACCCATACAAGTAAGAGCGGAACTTCGTAATGGCCCAAACTGGGGCTAAGCACTCACGTTCAGTCAAGGAATAATTCTGTTCGGCCGCAGAGAGGAGTCGAGTCGGCTGACATAGGCGATGACGCGAGAGGAAACGAGCTGATGTGTTGCGAGAACGGCACCAATTCTATCCCCACTTGCGTCAGTGCGTACTTCTGTGGGCGCTGACGGATTGAAGTGAGCCAATACCGGCGGACCGGTTAGGCGGCCAATAATAGCTGCGAAGGCGGCCGATAGTTAGTGGCCCCAGGAAAAGGAGACCTCTTTTTTCGGAAGCTGCGTAAGTGGGCGGGCAATTTCCGCGAAGTTTGGTGCAAATCGCAGGAAATATGAGCAAAGTCCGAGGAAGCTATGCACGTCGCTGAGAGATTTCGGGATAGGAAAACCACTTACAGCGCGAATTTCGCGAATTTTGTCGGGGTCCGGCTGGATGCCATGGGTGTTGACTAAATATCCTAGGACCTTGGTTCCCTGCCTCCTAAGCTACACTCCTTGGAGTTTAACTGAAGGCGAGCTCTTCGGAAGACGCCAAGAATAGCCGAAATACGATGGAGGTGGCCCTCAAATGTTGATGAAAATACGATGACCTCATCGAGGTAGCTCAGGCATGTGTTCCATTTGAACCCGCGTAGTAACGAGTTCATCAAGCGCTCGAAGGTCGCAGGGGAATTACATAAGCCGAAAGGCATCACCTTGAATTGATAGAGGCAATCCGGGGTGACAAAAGCACTTTTCGCGATCTCTGTCGTCAAAAGAGATCTGCCAATATACAGAACGGAGGTTAACGGAGAAGTATTTGGTACCATGCAGGCAGTCGAGGGCGTCTTTGATCCTTGCAGGAGGGTACATGTCTTTCTTTGTTATCTTATTTAGGTGTCGATAATCTGCGCATAACTTCCAGCTGTTGTCTTTTTTTTAATGAGTACTACCGGAGACGCCCAGGGGCTGCTCGCCGCCTCAATAATGTTGCTGGCCAACATTTTCTCCACTTATTCTTGAATGATCCAGCGTTCGCAAAGAGCAACTCTGTAAGGCTGTAGATGAATAGGGCGGGCATCTCAGTATCGATGCGATGTGTAACGACAGACGTTTGGCCCAGGGATCCGTGACCGAAATCAAAAATGTCGCTGTATGACCGCAAAAGGCCGGCACAGGCTCTGCCCTATTCGGGACGCAGGCCAGAGGCAACCATAGCTGAGATGCGGTTCTCCGGGCTTTGTGACGGGACTGGTTGGGCAGGCACCTCGGCGTCATGGTCAGACAGTACTGCTGATATAGTAAAGCTGGACAAAGGTGAGAGCTCGGCAAGAAAACTTCTCTCCGGGAGAACTTGCGAAGACATGGTGAAGTTGATAAGGGGAATGTAGGTGTGGTTATTCGCGACGTGTACAATGTTATAAGGTAGGACGATGTTGCGCTGTAGAGCGACGTCGGTGATGGGGTTGACAATGAAGTCGCCGTCAGGAAGGGAAGGAAAAGGTTACATGGGCACGTATACTGCCGCCTCGGGAGGTAGGCGAGTAAATGTACTAGAGCGGAGGCGAGGCTGGGAATTGTCAGCACTAGGGTCGTGAACACAATGGACCAGGGCTAGGCGCAGACGTCCGGAGGAACAGTCAATAAATGCGGAATGGGCTGATAAAAAGTATAGGCCTAAAATGAAGGCTTGAGGACAAGTAGTAAGGACGGCGAAGAGCACAGGGACGTGGTGGCCGGCGATGCTAGCGCGCGAGGTGCCCATTCCGATGATGGTAGCAGTGTTGCCATCAGCAACACGAACTGCAGAGGTGTTAGCGGACGTAAGAACTTTTTTGAGGCGTTGGCGGAACGAAGTGCTAAGGACTGAAATATGGGTTCCAGTGTCAATGAGAGCGGGAACAGGGACTCTATCTACGAGGGCATTGATCAAATTGCTGCGTGGTGCGATGGTCGAAACATAATTGGCTGTCCGGGTTGGTAACACAGCGCCACGTGCGGGTGCTGCGTTCCCTAGTTTCCCGAGTAGGGGCCTTGGTACTTTCGCGACAAGCTGCGGCGAGGAGTAGGTGATCGGGAAGGGTAGGCTCGAGGCGATGGCGAACGGCTAGGACAAGGAGACAAGGCTTTCACACAACAGGCCTTTCCTGCAGGCACCAGCAGCCGACACTGCTTGAACGTCGTCGTCGTCTTCACCAAAAACTACCGAGATTCTTCTTTTTCCTTCTTATGCGCATATGAGCGCATGGATCGCCTAACGTAACAATATTGTTGCGACTGGATCGGTTATCATGGTCCTCATTCTTTTCAACCAACCGAGCCACAGTTCTAGTTAGTGTTTTAATTTCGGAACGCGCTAACTGTTAAGCTAGATGGTGACGCTTCAAGTGCAGCCACGCGGGTTTCAAGCGTATCAAAACGTGAGTTCACGAATGCTTGGAATGGCTTAATATTGCCACGGTCCTCAGCCATATGCTTGCGTCGTTCAACAACTTCGGCATGCATGGTCACAATGTTATCAGTTTCAGTTGGACATGTTACAGCAGCCGATTGTTGAGCGGTCTTTGCAGAGCACGTGGACAGTACAGAAGTGCTGTAATAGGCTCATTACATTTTGATGAGTTTCCGGGCTTCGTTGGGGGGTCAGATTAAGGAGGTCCTGGATTGAGCTCCACGTCTCCACTCAACAATAGGTGGCTGATATAATACATGGCGTTCGAACACAAACCAACTGCGTCTTGTGGGCAAAGAAACAGCAGCAATGATCGATTGTCTGATCTTAGGCACCGAGTATTCTCAAGATAACATACCTGCACAATGAAGAGACAGTGCTTTAGCATTGTGTCACAGCCGCTGTTGCTTTGTCCACTGAAGAACGAGATCTCGTATGGCGCTTTTAAGCTCTTGGCTGGTGACGTCGCGCTGCTCCCGAAGTCGACGGTGCGCTCACAAGCACCAAAGTTCCATGGAACGCTCAGGAGCCAAGCCGTTGATCCACCCGGCAAGCCGTAGCTATCGCACACAGGGGCGATGCACTGGCGAAGGTTTCAGCATGCTGCTCGTAAGTCGATGACCCGTCTGCGAAGCATGCGCAGATGACGCCACTTGGAGTATTGTTCCATGAAGCCAGCTTGACGATGCATCCAAGGATCTGCACAGGAAGATACAGTACTTTAGCACTGAGTCACAGCCGCTATTGCTTTGACGTTATTATTGAAAAACCTGGACACTGATCTGTTTTAACGCATGAGGGCCGTGAGTTTCATATAGTTATAGCTGAAAACAGAAGGTTTTGCTTGTCATAGATAGTGTTAATTATGGGCAGTAGCAAATTGCCGCAAAATTTGGTCAGATTACTGTTTATGAACAAAGATGAAAAAAGAGCAGTAATTACAATATCACCATTAGCAGAACTGTTGTGGCGAGGCAGACTCAACAAAGAAAGGATAATAAGATTCCGGTATAGGGGGAGGGGGGGAAGTGGACTGAGGAAAGCTAAATATTCGAACTGCACTATTTTGTAAATGATGAAAGCTTGATATATCAATGAGATATGCAGTTCCCCAAGTTGATATGCAGTATGTTAATTGATTGTGAATATGTTAAAAAAAGTGCCCGGGGGATATGTTGCTGAAAGTAATGATGAGTTCTAAGAAGCACCCCAATACAAAAAGCCCATTCTGACAATGATTCCGAGTGCATACTAAATCTCAGATGTTCGTCTCGTGGGACACTAAGAAATGTAGTGCATTCAGAAAGTGGTATAATTTGGTTATCCAAATAAAGTAGAGCAATATTAATCGCTTGTTTATGATTGCGAATTAAACATCGTAAAATTTCCTTTTCTTTAAAGGATTGATTTCAATCTGGTTACCTGAAACCAGTCAGCTGTAAGTTTTAGTTCAGCTTCAATGTTTTGATTAGATCATTTATATTTCTGTCACTAGTATATAATGTAGTGTCATCAGCGTATAAAATGCAGTTAGATTTGGTGAAATAACCAGAAAAATTCTTGATGCATGCTAAAAAATACAGTCGTCCTAAAATTGAACCCTGGGGCATACATTGGTTAATGGATGCTGGGTGCAATAAAATGTCGGCCAAGCTTATTATTTCGAAATGATCAGTAAGGCAACTGAGTAATAATATGTTAAAGTTCGGCCAAAGGTTCCCAGAGACTCCAGTTAGGAAAAAAGAACGGTGTTGTTAATTGGCAAGTCCTCTGGAAGTCATCGACACCGAAATGTTTAGAATGCATTATCATTTAAGCTCGCACATAGCTGAACATTCTGCAACCAGCGCACAAGCGAAAACTGGTTCGCACGAAGAGAAAAAAAAGAAGGAAAGTAAAAGGAAGAAACGGAGAAATTACAAAAGACGCTCATTGGAGGAGGGCACAAATTGTATATGAAAGCAAAAAAATAGTACCGACAAAAAAAAAATCAAAGAAAGACGGAAAAAAAGAAACTGGAGGGAAAGGTGAATATACAAGTGGAAACGAAATTATAAGTGAAAGCGCGGATAAACTAACGATTAACAGATAAAGAACAAAGCGAATTAAAACTGAAACGAAAGCCACACTGGAATGAAGTGAATGGAACAAAATTAAGAAACGGCGAGTCTGAAATTTCATCTACATGCGGAAGGCGTTTCTTCGACATATCCAGCGTTCTTTAATCTTTTTCAACGTTGACATTTTTGCTTTCCGGGTAAACATATCCCCAATGACTACCTTTTTGAGAGGTGGGAGTAGCGTTACAAATAAACGCTGAAAACCTCATTTAATAAATAATAGACGGCTAGATGGGCCGATGCGATGAACAATCATAAGCAGGGTGAGCTTTCGGGAGAAAGCTTTTGCATTTTATGTTGTTTTTGTTTGATGGCGTTACATTCAGGCATTGCTTCATGGTAATTCGTCTGGATGTCTTTATGGTGCGCTAAGGCCTTTTTTTTGCTGTGGCTGTTTGACATTTGGAGCATTTGCCCTTCGTTTTATTTTGACTGTATTTATGGCTGACTAACCATTGTTATGCTTTAATATTGTGTGCACGTTTCGCTTTCTTTGGCGCGCCGCGTCCGATCAGCAGGTGACGCGCGTTCACTTTCAGCCAATCGAATCTATACAAAGTCTATAGAGTGCCCTGGTGACGCAAGGGCAGTAATTGGGAAAAATCCAGCCCTGCCTTTGGAACGACGCATCTTGTCAGTGTGTCCGCGCAGTGGGATTTCTCTTTTCGCGCATGGGGAGAGTCAATCATACTAAACAGGAACCCGGCCCCGCGGGCTGCACGCGTGAGAAGCGCTATTGTACCCAAACGGGTAGAAAACTGATGCAGAGTGGCCGTCAACATGAAGCACCGCATCGTTGTAAATCTTCTCGCGTGTCGCTTAGCATTGATTCGCGGACCAGTTAAATGCAATGGCGTTCCACAGGTGCATGATCACGCGAAAGCATTTTCCCGCTAAGTGTGATTGACACTGTACGCTTTCCTATTCAGCGTTTTATTTTTTTTACCCCGGAAATGACCATTACCCTAGACTGTGCATGTTGCCATAAACTAATGCGCATAAATGGACAGGGTTATGTGCATCGGTGTATGATCATCTACCTGTCTCGTGGGATCATACGCACTTATCTTTTCACGCAGTATTACCGGCATGGTTTAACTGCATGATAATGAAGCAAAAGCGATATACTGCATCTGAATCTGAACGCCGGCCGTGGATAGCTTCGGCTACGTCAGTCACCAAGAATGTTCGAATGCATGTTTATCGACGAAGCACCGATATTTAGAAGGTGTTGAGTGCAACTCTAGTTAATATCTCTTTTCTCTGTGGCCTGGGGCTTACCAAACCACAGAAAAGTATTTGTAAACCAAACGATACTATTTTTCGGCATCCGCTTTGTTCCTCCGGTCACTGAGCTCGATACTCGTGTCTATTGAAATAGTGTACACGAAATCTATGGGCATAATAACGCAAATGCCTTACTAGCCCCATAATGCGAAATCCGTCTGCCATTGCTGTAGTTGTACTAGATGCAGTTGGGATTGTCAACAGGCGACGGGGTTCATAACGATGGCGTACGGCATCACTAATGAACCTCCATGTAGTGGAAGATTTCACAACTTCTATATCAAACATGTGTTCCATTTGCAGTATTCCGGGTGGTGCCATCCTATTTCTTTTACCCTTCAGAACGCCGTCGCAAGCCTAGTTTGCGATTGAAATCAAAATGATGACATATGCCATACCCTCTTTATCAAAAGTAACAATACATGCGCGAACGGCCGGCGCGAGCAAGAGCGCGGTCGTGAGGTGGCATTGCGTTTGCGGGAGCCTGCTGGCGAGTGCACATTCAACAGCAGCTACGCACGGAGAGGCTGAACGGGTTTATGAGACTCGAGGAACGTTACAGCTGAAGAGAAAGAATGGCAACGAAATATTCGCAGTTGATTGGCACAGAATAGGAGCGAAAAATGGCATTGCCCCTCGTAACCGCCGATGACCTCTCACATCCACGTATTAGCGGCATTTGAATGCAAGAACTAAAACGTTTAAGAACGTCGTCGTAAACAATGGAATCGACAGATTTGCGATGTGGCTCCAGCACTGGCCAAGCGGCGCCCGCGCACCCGTCATGATCCATGTCCAGTCTCAGAATATCAAAAATTAGTCTTAGCTACTGTCTTTTCTGTCCACCTTTTTGAACAGCCGTGTTAAAACCCGCTACCATCAGGTCAGCAAGCCCGCTAAGTTCTTAAAGTATTAACTTGAGTTGTGTGGAGCGCGGAAAGCAGCGCAGTGAGAGAGACATCTTTCGCGTTCGCAAGAGCCTTTTGCGCACCAGCGCATGAAAATATAACCAAGTGTAACCCAGTTACACACACGCACACAACCAATTTAGTGGAAGGCATACATAGTCTGTTAAATTTTCATGCGCTAGCGCGCGAAAGGGCTCCTGCGAAACGCGAAAGATTTCTGAGAAAGAGAGACAGAAACAGAAGAACGGAGTACAGCTGGAAGGTTAACTTGTCAATGCCCAGGGGGGCCAATTTGCACATACAGACGGGGATCAAATGAGAAAAGGGAATGAAAGCGAAAGATGACTGGAAATCGTGGTATGAAGCTATGGTGACGCCGCGTGCACGTGTTCATTAGTGTCGAAACGCTAAAATGCAAAGCAATAAAGAAAGATTCTTTTTTGGCTGGATTAAAAAGCAGTCAAGATAAAAAGTCAGTTAACAACATCACATGAATACAGCGTAGTGTCATAACGTGCTCTTGAGTAATTATATTTGTTTTCCGAATAATAAGCAAAGGGTGAGCCTGTATGCACACATCTGCAAAACCTTACGTGAAATACATCATAAGTGGCAAGCAAACATGTTCCATATACATGGCGCGTACATTACTTTATTAAAAAAGAAGCTGCCAGTAAATTTGCTTGCTTCTTCCATAGTGGGAAGACTCCATTTCGTTGACATTGAAGTGTATGCATAGTGCTAGACAAATATGGCAGTGTTTGAGCTGAAGTTTAAGGCAGTACTTGGCGATCTATCGATGCCTGTCAGGGTTAGTAATGTTAACAATTTCACTTGGTAACGCTTTCCACATTTCGATAGCCTTAGGAAGAAACGAGTATTTAATCGTGTTGCAACGCGCCAAGAATGGTCTATGCAATAGTTATGGCTACCTCGGGTGGATCGACGCTGGGGTGTTAACAGGTAGTCTTATGTATGTTTAATCTATGATGATAAATGTTGTAAAGGAACTTCATTACAGTCGTTTTCCGGCGACAAAACAAGATCTGTATTTGTGCAGTGATGCGCATGGCTGTTACGCTTTCATGACGTGAGTATTTCGAATATATGAATCGTAGTGCTTTCGACTGAATTGTTTCTAACTTTTCGATCAGGTACGCTTGATGGGGATCCCAGATTATGTTTGCATACTCAAGGATAGGTCGTACTAATGTTTTATAGGCTGTTAACTTCACGTGCGATGGAGCCATTGCTAGTCTGCTGCGACGAAAACCAAGCTGCTTGAATGCGTTGCTACATATGTTCTCGATGTGTGCATGCCATTTAAGGTCTTGGGTTAGTGTGATCCCCAGGTATTTTGCTTTGGCTACGTGTGGTATCGGGGAGCCAGATAATGTGTAGTTGTAAGACAAAGGAATTTTTTTCTTGTTGTGTTTAAATGCACCGTTTTCGATATGTTAATTTGCATGTCCCAGGCTGCACACCAGTCAGAAATGTTTTTTAAAGAAGACTGAAGTTTCATTTGGTCACCAGAGCTGTTCACGGCTGTATAAATCACGCAGTCCTCTGCAGAAAGTCGCATTGTCACTCCATGTTCGGCACACAAATAGATATCATTTACATATGTGAGAAACAGCAGGGGCCCAAGAACGGAGCCCTGCGGGACCCCCGATAGGACTTCAAGGTAATCTGAGTGGAAACCATTTATTGAGACGAACTGTTTACGGTTGGAAAGATAGGCTTCTATCCATGCTACTATTTTCAGATCAATACCTATCGTTTCTAGTTTTAAAATAAATTTTTTATGGTGAACACGATCGAAAGCTTTAGCGAAATTTATGAGGATTGTATCAGCCTGTAGTCGAGAAATAATTATTGATGCCAGGTCAGTGTGATTTCAAACACTTGAGCAGCTGTTGACAATTTATTTCGAAAGCCATGTAGTCTGGGGAATAGAAGGTTGTTTTCTTCTAAGTATGTTACGATAGCATTATGAATTATATGCTCCATTACCTTGCAACAAGAACTGATTAATGATATAGGTTGGTATGCGTTCCCCAGCAATTTGCTGCCGCCCTTGTGAATAGGGTTCACCTTTGAATGGAGCCAATCTTGTAAAACAGTACCTGTTTTAAGTGACTCGGTACATTTTGCGCACAGAAAAGGAGCAGTCTACTCAGCATAGCGTCTGATGAATACGTTTGAGATGCCATCAGGACCAGGACACTTTTTCGTATCTATTTGCAAGAGTAAGTTAAGGACGCCTGTTTGTGTTATCACCACTTCGGGCATGTGGCTAGTGTGCTGCGCAGGGGTTGGATTCACCGGTGTTGCACGTGTGAAGACAGATTGGAAGTATGAATTTAAATAGTTTGCAATCGCTCACTGATATTTATGATACATCCGTCAACTTATATTTTTGAGATCGCGTCATCAGATTTTGATGAATAGCGCCAACATTTCTGTGGTTGTGTAGACAAAGTTCGACATTGTGCTTGAAAAAAACCTTACTCTCGCCTCTTTAATTTATTTCATGAACAGGGGGGAGGGGGGATTTCACATATTTCCGCAAGTGATTTTTTACTTCTACGAATTCTCACGAGTTTTCGCTTTAGGTGAATAATATTGCGGGTAATATATGGCGTTTTACGTTGTCTTCTTTTCGTCTTGGATGGAATGAATTTTTCTTCCCAGTATATTATCGTTTCCTTGAGCTTTAGCCGTAAGTCTTAAACAATTGACCGGTTTTCCAAAATATAAATATCCGAATTAAATATATAAAGTCGATGATGCTCACGTCATAAGCCCGACTATAACCTTTCGTTACAATACGTGTCTGCTCAAGGTGGACTGCGGTGCTCTGCTGTCCCATCTGTGGAAATGTTAATGCGAGTAACTTATCGTCTGATATACTTTCCGCAATGACAAGTTCCGGGGTTCACATGCTAGATACAATAACAAGATTGAGCACTGAGCTAGTCTAGCCCTGAATGCGTGTCGGCAATAGTAACCAGCTGTTGTAAACAAAAAACTGAACATTATGTTTAAAAGCAGTTCGCAATTGATCACTTCCTTTCTTCCAGGAGTTAAGGTGGTCCAATCAATTCCGGGTAAATTGAAATCTCCAGATAATATGATTTTAGTCCGTTCTTTCATTTTAGAATTCAAATAGTCGTGCCATTTCAAATGATAGTCATCTGTGGCGTTCGGGCACCTAAAAATACCACCGATTACTGCTTATCATTACCCGTTGTTATCATGCACCAAACACTTTAATGGCCGTCCATGCCTTCCTCTTCCTTGAAGTAGAAGTTCTGCTTAATGGCAATAGCAACCACACCACCACGGCTGTTCCTATCAGATCTAAGAAGTGTGTAAGAATCAGGGACGATTTCCGAGTCATGTATGGAAGAGTGCAACCACGTTTCTGTAATTATTATTACGTCTGAACTGTAAAGCAGGAATAATTCTTTTAATTTATCATCCTTATTAACAATGCTCCTAGCATTGAAACCCAGAATGATTAATGGATTATTGTGAAAACGTCATTCAGCGGGACCACCATGAGATTTCGAAAATGTGTTTTTCGTTTGCCTCACTGGTACCCTTTTATCCTCTGTGGGATCCCATGCGTACATATTATTGTTTATTTTGAGCTTGTCAAAAACTAAACTTACTTTATCCCCATTGTCGCGATTCAATTTAAAGACTGCCATAATTTTTTGCGTATTTCGCACACAGGAACCGAGAAATTCTCAGATATTGATATTCCACTGTTCTTTAGCTTATGGCAACTTTGAAAAACCTTAACCTTTTCAGTGAAATCATAAAAGCGCAAGATGACAGGGCGTTCATTGCCAGCATCTTTCCTGCCAACACGATGGATGCGTTTTATGGATCTGACCTGGACTTCCAATTTGCTTCTCAAGAAATTGTTTTCTACTTTTTTTTGAAGCTCGGAGGCACTCTCGTTATTTTCCTCTTTCAATCCAAAGGTCACAATATTATTGCTACGGCTTCTATTTTCCAGGGCATCCAATCTTTTAGTGATTTGGAACAATTCCTTATGCATCACCACTACAGATTCCTCACATTTCTGCACTTTTTCATTACATAGCTTTAGCGACGCTAATGTGTCTTCTATTTCAGAGAGCCTGAACTGAACACCCTCAAATCCACCTTGCAAAGCAGTTTGGGTAGCCTTAATTTCCGTGACAGTGCTCAGAATTTGATCCAGTTTCTGTTCATCAGGCACAGGGTTCTCCTCCACATCGCCACTTAGCTTCAACAGCATGCAAAGCACTCGCGATTACTCATGGCAGCAACAAAAAATACACTGGGGGATCGGCAGCACGACAAGGCAGGCACAATCGCTTCTAAGGCAACTTGTGAATGACCATTTGTTACTAACCTGTGCAAAGAAAAGTACGAAGTTCAGCGTCATGCGTCTAACGGTGCCGCCGAGCCCACTGAAGAGATCTGCTGTCCGTCCAGTCTTTTTAGGCCGTTCCCACGAAGTCTCGGATGTTGCCGCTGCGCCAAACGATGTGTCCAAACGAGGTAACGGCGATAGTCCTTCCATGCGGTTTCCATCTGAGTGCACCGATATAAGCGACCCAAACACTCCCGTATGCAAACTTGGTTGCCGATGTCGCGTCACCGACGTCACAAAAGACAGATGGCCCGGGGACACATGGAAGTCGCCACAGCCCGATCCACTGCATTCCAGTAGCGCCTGTGCAAAGAAAAGTACAGTCGAGCGCGATTTGAAGGTTATCGCGCGAGCGCCGACCGGGTACATGAACAGCGCCATGGCCCAGAATTCTCTGCCGAGGCGAGGGAGGTATCAAGCCAGCTTCCCTCACTCTTTTTGCTGTTCCTTTGTTAGCCGTCACTCCCTGCTGGGACATCACTTTCATTTTTTTCGTTTGGTTCTACGAACAGGCAGTTATAGTTATGAGCGCGACGTATTCTTCGGTATTATCTGAAATTGGACACTTTATCGCAACAAATGGAAAGCTTAGAACAAAGCGAAAGGGCGGTGAGTATGTCGCGGGGGTGATGGTTGTTGCATGGAACAGCGAACGAGGGAGAGAAGAGTGCGAAATCATGATTTTTCCTGTTCCAAACCCGGCCGCCAGGTGCCTGGAGTGCAAGGCTGGTCGACGCTCGCGCGATAACCTTCAAATCGCGCTCGACTGTACGAAGTTCAGCATCGTGCGTCTAACGGTGCCGCCGAGCCAGTCACAGCACCATATGACTCCTCGGGTGGTCGCACTTACGAACTGTCCAGACAGATAATTCGAAAGCGTCGCAGTGCTCTCTGAAATGCCTCATCTCGCGCAGATAAGCCGCTTGAGTTAGCAGACCGCCATTGCTTCGCTTGGCAACCTCACGGATCAATGGTTTCTCTGCGAGAGCAAAGCGTTTGCGACGGGAAGACAGATAGTGCCCTCGTGCGGCTGTAAATTTGCGCTTTCATTTTAATCCTTCAAAAGGTTGCGCGGCTGAAAACTACTCTTATGGCGTCGTTTCAGTACTTTCTGTAATTACAGCAAGATGTCTCAGCTTACATCACCACCCAGAGTAATTTTGTACGAAACTGCGGTGAGTTGACAGCCTCCTGTACTCCACATCAAATTCGCCGCTTTATGCACTCGCCTAACGTGGCGCCCAACTTCTGCCATTTTCGTCAATGACAGCACATTGTTTATGTCATGAAACTTCATTTTGTCATAACAGTCTGATGTGTATGCATGACGTATTTCTCGCTGCACAACGTGAACCAGTCAGATTACAGGAATAGTACCTTTTATCTCATCCGTAATACAAGCATAAGTGTTTTCCTCCCAATCATCTATACCAGTTTTATTTTTTTTTTCCGTCCGCAGTTACTGATATCTACTATTCAGTCGGCGTGAATAGCTCTGCTAAAGATGTGTCTGACACTTAACGTTATTTTGACGGCACTGCAAGAAGCCATTTCGACAGCTCAAAATTTTGCGCCACAAGATTGAAACACATGACCATTCTGAGAACCAATCAAACAATAAGGCGGCGAACAGCGGCCATGTGCTGAAAAGATCCCGAAACAGGTGACAAGCTTCTGGGCAGCACGAACAAATGATCCGTACTCGGGGGTCGCACGCTTCCCTGTGTACTGAAATTTAAGAAATTGAAGACGCGATATCCAAGCATCTTACAGATACTTAGAAAAATTGTCATTATTTAGCACACGATATCGTATGCAGGAACACGAAAAGTACTCTGACTGCTCAAGGAATCTACTCAAAATGACCGCCGACTAAGGAGCTGTACTGACGCTGCGATCAACAATACAATTCAACACGCATATGCACAAAGACGGGATGGGGTTGAGTACAATTTGCAGGCATTTCGATTTTAATACATGAGCAAGAGCTATAAATTGATCGCGTTTTCGCTCACAGTGACTAGAGTCAGCGTCAAATGCAAAATGACCAAAATGAACTGCGCACAGCACGACACCCGTTCCGGATGACTAGATCATAAGTGGTGAAATCTGAGATATAGTGCAGTTGAGTTTTCTTATTTGAAAGGCGCGATAAAATATTTCTAAGTAACAAACAACCCGTTTGGATTTTTGTTCAGGAGGGAATAATTCTGCGTTTTCGTGCTCGCGTTGCTGCCATCCTGTTCGTGTTTTTTTTTATTCGGCATTTTTATCTTTTTTATTCGCGAGTGGCGCCCCCCTGTATTAGTTTAACCAGACTCACTGCGGTTCCAGGCGCAAGGCTCAGACCATTTTATAATCACCCACAGGTCGGCGGACGCACACATGTATCGACTCTCTCGGGCTCATTCACGCTCAGATCATGATCTGAGTCTTGATTAAGTCCGGACTCAAATTCAGATCGCATTGGCCCTAAATGGTAAGCTTTAGACGATGTGTATAACTAACAGAAATCGAGTAGCAGTCACCGCATCCCATAAATAGAGACAGAGTACACTAACTCCCAGAAGGGATCTTTCGTTTCCCGCAATCTTCACTAACGTACGCAGTTATCTTCAGAGGAGATTAGGCTCGTTTCTAACATCATCGCATCAACACAAGGCAACTTGCTTATTCTAACAGAAAACTGGCTACAATATGACGTTAGTGATATCAAAGTTCTGGCGCAACTTGCCTGACATCAAAGTTCACCCAAGTGACCGTGAATTATCAAAGAGCGGTGGTGTTCTCATAGCAGATCGTCAGCAAATTTTATGTTTTGTTGTAAACGTCTAATTTAAGATCGGAATAATTTAGTTACTGTATCGCTCATAACCAATTCAAGTGTTAGCATTTGCATTGAACTCCTGTAATGGCCGATTACAATAAATATAGGGCTATTCTTCGCAACGACCTGGCGTTGGCGCGTCGTGCGTTAAAAATGTTGAGCGAGGACGAAGGCCGAACAGGTGCTGGACCAGGGAAGAATGATTGAGTCACGTTATGCTACCGTCTGCCTACGGTCTCGCGAGCTTGTTCCGCGGAGGCCGCAGAGTGCCTGGGGCAGAGAATTGCCACGTTCTGCAGAATCGCCGATGCAGAGGAAAGCCATGAGCTCGTGGATCACAAGCCCACCGCAGGCATCAACTTGGCCAAGTTGCAAGGCTCTTCCGCATGCCTGCCAACTCTGCTGACGTCCCCGGGAGACTCCTGATTTTTTACCGAACTTTCTGGTTGTACGACCACTGTCCTATATCTCCCGATAAGTCTCCTCTGCCCGCGCAAGTACGGTTCACATAGTTTAAGCAAAGCTGAGTTTTGGTACAGTTGGCAGGCCATGATTTACAGGGAGGTTTAGCGCGAGCAGACGAGCGACCGTCCTGTGTCACTCTCTTATCCTTGTCTCTCTCGCTCTAAGCCTCCCTGTAAATCGTGGTTTACATAAAACCGGCACCACGAAATGAGCAGCTTCGTCGTAATCACCAGCATCAATGTCTTTGGCGTTTCCAAGGATAAAATCAGGCGGAATGAGTAGGAGAATCTCAACGGACCACAGATCACAGAGCTGACGAGCGCCTGAACGGCACGAGCCCAGTATGCGAGTTCCATTTCATGCCATCCACCTTATGTGCTCGATGTTTAGGTGCACATCGTACAAGAAAAAAATGAAGTAATGAGGATAACAAAGAGTAGAGGCTAACAAAATACTGTGAACGAGAAGGCCTCCTTTATCCGTTCAATCAGTTGTATGGCTTTATCAATATGATCGAGGATCTCACCACGAACTGAATGGACGCTTCTGTCAGGGCGAGCTACACTCCGACAGCATAACGGATATGCTAGTTGGCAGCTGTTCAGAGCAGACTTTCCCTAGAAATCGTTTGTCAAGGTCACCGCTCCGATTCTCACAGCTGAAATAATGACGTTTTATGGCGTCACTCGTCATTTAGACGTGAAGGGACTTTGACTTAACAGTGAGCGACAGAGGGTCCGGCTAGCTCTGTCCGTAGAGCATGAGACTTAACCTCAGGGTCATGGGTTCAGGCCCCACATTGGGCGCCAGATGAAGGCCTCGCCTTCAAAAAGCCGGTCCGCGAGCCATGGTCTCGACTGAAGAGTGAGTTATCCAGTCTCTTAATAACCCCGCTTTATTCCGGATAAACGAAAATGCATTAAAAAGAAAGGAAACAACATCAGGCGCTACTGCGCTGAGAACATGCTGTTCATGCGCGCGACAATAGAACAGCGAAGAAAAGCGGGAAATATGTCAGGGCTTTACCGCGGCGAGACAAAACACACTGCGGAGCGAATAGGGCGAGCAATAAGGCCAAAGCGCTCACGGCGGAACAAGAAGCATTGCTCCTCGCGTTACAGCAACTCACGCGAATACGCCCAGGCTGTTTCTGCAGGCACTCCTTCCACCTTCGTGACGCCGGTCTGCTTTCCGTAGTCCCTGCACACCCCGCTGGCCCATGACGCTCGCTGCTTGCCCCGCCGGGGCGAAAAAAGGCCTCGCGCCTTGCTTCGACGCGCGTATCTGCCCGCGTCTTTCGCCGCTAACATCCCGCCCCCAAGATTATCTGCTCACTCATGCGCACTCGCGCTGCTCGCGCAAACACAACACAAATAGGAAAACGCGCGCGCGGTTTAAAACACCTAAAGAGGCTGCGGAGCCCCACAACGGCTAATCTAAGACCGGAATAATTAAGTTACTGTGTCATTCATAACCAATAGCACTGTTACTGGGAGTCTGCTACAGGCGTCCCCATTCCACCCATGACTTTTCTAACGAGCAAAATAACAACCTAATCTAACCCACAGCAAGCTACCCCAAGTGCCTCTATCCTCCTTTTCGGGGATTTTAACTTCCCAAACATAGAATTTCGTAATCTTCCACCTGCATCAATAGTAGGTTCCGCAAAAGGCAACTTTATTGTAATACATTTCAACGGTAATTTATCACATATGCTTTCAGAACCAACGCGCACCTTATCGCAATCTAAAATCATTCTTGACTTTATTTTGGCTAGTAAACCCGATGCCGTCTCATTCATTACTTACCTTCAGAGAATTATAGACCAAAATGTCATTCCAGCCGCCTTCTTTTTTCTTGTAATACCAAATATGACCTTGAAGAAGACTGTAACACTTTAAGAAAATAGTCATTAAGGGGCGATAAATCAAGAACTTAAGACCTAATTTCCTGCATAACAAGCTACATATGACATTCAATCGACACATGATAACTGGGCAATCTTGAAAAATAAATAAATGATTCACCTGATAAACATATACCAACCGTCAACATTCGTACAAGTAACCAAAAACCATGCTTTACTGATTCTTTAAAAAAAATTCGAAAAATAAGCGCCTCTATTGGGAAGATAGCGGCAACACAATTTGATAGCAAAACTAAATATTAGGTAGTTCAAGATGAATATTTGACTGTCATTCGCAGCGTAAAACGTCCTTTTTATAATACTACACTTCCAAATTTGTTGCGTACTAACCCAAAACTGTTTTGGCAAGTAATACACTCTAACCCAAAATACGCACTTACCCTCACCAATGACACACCCGTTGAATGTGCTGGCACATTTAATTCCGCATTTTCCTCAGTATTCTCGAATGAAATCAAAAGGCCCTTTCTTTTTCTTTTTTCTTTTTGCATTATGAAAGGTGTCATACTAAGCATCGCAGTTTATGAAGACGGAATTTCATCCATAACTCTGAAGACTGCACTATCATCATCGTGTGGCATGAAGGTATGAACTATAAAATTCCAAGAAACACAAGACACACATCTGCTTATTGCCTGTCATTACTGTTCTCAGTCACTTTCTTCACTACCTTTCCGGATGATTGGTAAGTGGCATAGGTCATTCAAATCTACAAGAAAGACAACAGAAGCTCTACATTAAATTAGCGAACTATCTCGCTAACAAGCGTGTCATGCAGAATCATAATACACGTCGTCTACTGTCAAATTATTTTTTTCTTAGATGGTAACAACTATTTTAACCCGTCGCAGCATAGGTTTCGCATAGCTTTCTCCTGTGAAACCCAATTAACTATTTTCTTCATGACTTGCGTCTTAACCTGGTCATCGATGTGCGAATCGGTGCTATCTATTTTGGATTTAGAGAAAGCATTTGATAAAGTGCCTAACTACCGCTTACAACTAAAAGTTCAACGAATAAACCTGGATCCTAATGTTCTGATGTGGATACGGGAATTTTTGTATATTCGTACGCAAATGGTTTCGGTCAACAATAATTTGTGTAGCCCCCTCCCAGTAACTTCCGGTATGCTGCAAGTATCTGCTCTTGGCTTCCTGTTATTTTCATATATTTTAATGATTCACTTTAATATGTCTCCTCTAATATACGCATATTTGCGGACGACTGTGTCACCGCACTATCTATAACGCATCGCACCATTCTGCTCTCTAGAACTTGTTTAAGAACGATTCAGAATGGTGCAATATTACCCTAATGACCGTAATCACCAGCAAATTCACTTGCCTGTCCTTCTCGCACCATCGCGCTCCCTATTTCTTTCCTTACGCAACTGTTAACCCCCCGCTTGAACAGGTAGATTCTTGTAAATGCTTACGTGTAACCCTATTCATGATTTGTCTTGGGACGCACATGTTGTCGTAATCGTTGTTGTCGTCGTGTCTGCGTTGGCATAATTTGGTCACAGAATAAAACTCCGGTGAAACTTCATAAACTGATTTAATGGCTACATGGAAGAAACATTACAGAAATTCCAACTGACGACCGTTTCGTTCGGCGTCTTTTAAGCTACTCCTTTCATGACGGTTGGCCGTGTTCCTCTCTACAGGCCTTCCTTTCTTTCCTTTTTCTTTAGGGGGTCCCCCGCTTGCGTGGGCCCTTAGAACCTGGCAGTGGCGGCGCACGTTCGGCGGTGTCGGTAACAGAGGAATCCTCCTTGCGTCTCCGGTGCTGGCCCGCAGCCGCCTCGTAGGCTGGAAATTCAGGGCAGGCGGGCGTCCGCGTCTGGTTAGGCCGCCAGCGCGTACACATGCCCAGGCCTGAAACCTTCTATCCGTGGCATGGACGCGGTTCAGCCCATCGCTGTTCCCTTTGGACTTCCAGGAACCTCTTCTGCCGACACGTGGTGCAGGCCCGCCGAGTATGGTGAGAATTATGGCCCCGGTTGTGTCTTCGACAGCGCCAGTGGAGCGGGAGGGACGCTTTGAGGGGCGACGAGCCGCTGGTCGACTTGCTGGCAGTGGCAAGGAGCAGCCGTGCCACTGCCATACGTCAGTAACATTATATCATACGTCAGTAACGTCAGGACATACGTCAGTAACATTATATCAACATCTAACAAAAACTCAGAGAATTTGTGGAATGCACCGCCGTGTTCAAAACTACTGGCTTATAATTCATTTGTTAGGCCAAAAATTTAAAATGCATGCGACCCATCTGGAGCCCAATCAAGCATATCTCGTCAAAAATAATTGGTTAAAGATTGCGCTGTTACATTGATTCATGCATCATGCTCATAGAAAATCAGGTTTTGATCCCTAAAAAGAGAATCCGGTGTATCGACACTTTTATGTCGACATCGCATTTCCAGCATTTTATTGTGTCACGTTTTTTTTTTCATCACTTAATCAAGCCCCATTAATCACAGCAGCAGCAGGCATATCTTAACGAACCAGTCATCCACTTCACATTGCGAACCCACACGCCGGACGACCGCATTTACTGCTTCGTTTTTCATTCGAACCACCATAGACTGGAACGGCCTCCTCCTTAAAATTGCTACACGAAATCCACGAAAATGACCATCTTCGTTTTCGCAACTTTTGTCTGACCATCGTTCACAGTAACTAATTACCATGATCACTAGTGTTTGTATAAGAACCTACGCCTTATGTAATGCCTCTATGTATTAATTAAGGTAATAAACGGAACTGAAGTCAGGTGAAAATAGCAGGAGAGTTCTGCTTCTTTGTTTTAAGCATGAAAATGTAAAGCACCTGCTTAGAACTCATTCGAAGTCATAAAAATGCTACAACAATAATGCTCCCTGTGTTTTTACGGTCTCCTTGGAATGAGCTCGCACTGAAGTGATTGTTATTATTGGTACTTGTAAAATCTCGCTTCCACTTGGGAAATTGGACTTCCTGAAAAATACCAACAAACCCTAAATCCGCAATGATAGGTCGATATAACTGACGTAAAAATACAGAGTGCGCCACTTTCCGTATATCTGCTTCTATTTACCAAGATCGGGATTATTTGGCCACTGTTCGAGGCATTTGAGTCATCTGCTTTTTTCGTTTTTATTTTTGTTTCATAATTCACGTGCCGGGTTTTGCTAAGTACATATTGCTGCTTAGGAGGAGGAGAGCCGTGGACTGTTTTCTTTTAAAGCCAAAGCTCTCCTTCACGACCAAAGTGGCAAAAGCTGTGCTATCTCGGAAGCCTGATCTTTATTTAACCTTCTGAGCATAGCATAGGAACAACGTATCTTAAACCAAGGTTAGTGTTGTGCACACATATTTGAGGAGAGAAATGGGGGGGGGGGGGGGCACTTGCAGCATACACCTAAATCTAGAAAAGGCCATCGAAATCATGCAGTCCGCAAGGGCGAATAAGCCACCGCAGAAGCCGAAAGGAAATCGGTTGGCGCCAGTAAGCAAAGTGACCAACAACCGTCCTCGCTCCTGTCCATTCCGTCGTTGAGTGAACACCTATAACGCGCGTTAATGGTCGGCGCGGGCAACCACTCCGACTGCAACCACTTTGCTCGAGGACGGGGAATGCTGCGAAGGAAAGAGAAGGGAGTTGTTTTGAAGTTGATTACCCCAGTTTCTCGGCCGGTTTTCAGTCGTACACCCTTCTTTTCTGTCTCTACCGCCACATTTGGTGATGCGCGTCGTAGAATAATAGGGTCGCTAGAAACTATGAAAAAAAAAACTTAGTCCTAAGCTTAATGTACCTACTACGCTGTCGCATTCTACTGGAGAGCAAAGTTTCTGCGCAGTGGCAACAAAGGCGTCACATGCGCATCGCCGTCTTCCGGATCTTTGAGGGTGTCTCCTAAGCAGAGGTGGACAACCTCTTGAGGTTTCGGCCTCATGAGATGGACCTGAACCTTAAAATGACCTCAACCTCACGGAGTGAGGTGAGGTTGAGGTGAGGTCGAGGTGAGGTCGGTGACAGCTAGAAATTTTTTGTGTGAGGTCACCAAATTGAACCTCAAACTCACGCGTGAGTTTGAGGTTGAGTGAGGTCGTCATTGTGTGACGTCGAAATAGTGAGGTCCAGGCTTTTGGCTGTTGCCGCGGCTGTCTTCGAAGAGCGCCCCTTTTGACGCGGAGCTCGAGCATACTGCCGCGGTGTGCCCGCCGACTCTCGGTGTTTGGTTACCCCCCAATCGGACGACCGAATGCCGCAGCCCCTGCCCAGCTTTCGGCATTCCACCGTAATGTCCGAAGCCCGAGTACACTTCCCTCTGGTCTACTAGGAAGGAGATTTTTTTTTTACTTCACGAACTCCTCATGCCCCCCGCCTGCCACCCCCGTTTCCTCTGACTTGTTTGTGCCGATGCTCGCCGCAGGCTCAAACACCCAGGAGAGCGGAAAGACATAACTCACGTTGACCAGAGGTGCTTTTGTCCGATGCCGCAAGGAAACCAGCAAACTAAAAAGTGAAGCAAATTATCTTTGCGCTGACGGCGCGGAACAGAACTATGTCTTGTGCATTCCCGTTTCCAGGCGATAACGTCACGGCTGCTGCCTTAAATTCGATAAAGGACCCCGCTGTACATTGCACCGAAACTTAACAGGAAATGGTGCAGCGAAATTGTTAGAGTACGTGATACTGACAGATAAAAAAAAACATGAACAAACCAGAAAAACCGGCACAATACCATCTGTGCATTTTATCGAAGTCCTCCCTTTCGAATTGTACGTTATCGTTTTATATTCCTGTCCTGTAAATTTATATTCTTGTATTCTCCAGAACAACCTCTCTTTGGTCTTGTGCTGCTTGTTTCTTCTAACAGATTTAAAGGTGATGGTGCTAGTGTAGCGGTAAAACATGCAACAGGATGAAATGGACGGCACAGCTTATAAGACGCAACTGGTAAACAGGAAAAAGCCTGCGCATGTTAACCATATGCTGAGATAGAAGGGACAAAAAATATATGGGGCCTGTATGCAGTACAGCGCAATGAAAAAAAAAATGATTTCGCTCCGCTAGGGCCCTTTATTTCTCTCTCAAATTCTAGTGAAATCAAGCAATGCAGGGGGAAGGAGGAGACTAAGGGATTCTTAACTTATTCAGGAGCAGAAAACGAAATTTGAAAAGCGTTCTCCTACATGTTTTTATGAGCTAAAAAGTATTGAGATGGTTTCCGGCTCGACATTTTGGTGTCTAGACGGACGAATTGGTGTGGCGAAGTGAACATGCCTGTTTTGTGCTCCAGTCTGCTCGAGACGCACAAATCAATAGGATGAAAATTGTTGTGGCCATATGTCGGAATAATTCTTTCAGGTATTTGTTTTTTTCTTTAAAAACCAATTTAGATGTACGTGATATGAAGCCAATTACATGCTAGCACTGAGGAATGCAGTATTAAGTCGATGTCTCAAACTTTTCATACGCTCTGGGAAGAGCAGTTCTCTTTTGTTTTTATTGTGCGATATTGGTTATTACTTTCGGCAACATGGTATTTATTTATATATATATATTTTCTTGTATGTCAATTAAGTTCGTACACTGCCGAAAAGAGAACAGGCTTATTCCCTCACATTAGGCTCTTTCTTTGGCATCTTTTCAGAGGCGCATAGCACAACCCTCCTTTCCACTTACCCGTGCGGTCATTTAGTTTTTTCTTTTTCTTTTGCAAGTATTGGAAAGCGCGATCTACTCTCTGAATGCGGAGCTGGCACACATACGCCACTACCTTTTGGTGTGTATTGGTGACAGTTCGGCATTCACCGCATGAGCAAAACCAGATGCCTACAGGCGGAGGGTGAAGGGAAGAGCGCGTGCACAGCGGGGGGCGCGGTCCCTCCGGGCTGCTTGCTCGTCTCCTTTCTGTTGTTCTTGTCTTTATTTTACGTTTATGTGCTGTAACTATACGACACTAACGGGGAAACGGTTTCTCTAGATTCACCTACGGTGCATGCGGGGAAGCTGCTTCGGAGACACCACTGTTCAACTGATTAGTTCAGTCGTCGAAGGAAAACAAGTGAATACCAGAAAGAAGCTCGTCTCAGAATTGTTGGCGAAATGGCATCCAGTATTCGGTTCGGACGTACACGTATTTATATCGTGTGTACGTGTTCTTTTTTTTAGGTGGTTGCGAGTTGGACATTTTGCTCCGGCGAAATTTGACGGACGAGCCGATGTTCGCGGAAGCAAAGCGGTTCACGTTTGGCATGGAAGCAGCACGATAGAGCACATGGCTAACGATCGTCGTCTTCACGTTATCCAGGTTTTGGCTTGGCTTCTACCATGCCTGGCCAGAAGTGCACCGGACCCGTACGTCGCTACCTGCCTGCAGCCATGCCGTGTTCAGGTGTGCGACCTTTCTTCGAACCCAGGCGCTGCCTTCGTTGGATCGGAATCCTTGTTCATCGGTTCAGCCGCATCAACAGGAACATCATCCACGCCTGCCTTAAAAGCCAACAGCCAGCCGCGACACGTCAGTGGGCATGGAAGCAGCATGATAGAGCACATGGCTAACGATCGTCGTCTTCACGTTATCCAGGTTGGTCAATCGTGTTCTCTACATGCTAGGAAAACATCAAATCGTTTTTACTGCTGCTTCCGTGCCCACAAGTGCTCTATGACGTGTGTTGTGACTGCAAGGAGGTGTTGCTTATGTTGTTGCTATGTTCGGGTGACGTTGAGCTAAACCCCGGGCCTAATCGCAAGCAAACTACAGAGCGGCAGACCCAAGTAGCTGATGAAGACGACACGTCGTGCGCCCATCGTCATAATGAAGTCATGGCTGCGTTGTCCTTTATTAAAACCGCCTGTGAGGCGTCAGCGGAGGTCCAAGCCATGTTCACGCAGGCTGTGAATGACGTAAAAGCCAATCAGGAATGTTTAGCAAAGCGGCTGTCTAATATTGATACTCGACTCGCTTCTGTTGAAACAGAAGTCAGCATGGTTAGTAGTCTCGAAGGAGAACTTCTGTTAACAAACGACACCATTAATGACTTGGCGCAACAGAATAATGAGCTTCTTTCCCGCATCAATCATCTGGAAGACAGATCTCGCAGAAATAATTTAATATTTTATGGCGTACCCGATAGCAATGAAACGTGGAATGACACAGAAAAAAACGTTATTAGTTTGCTTTTCATCCAGTTTTGGGTCAGAATTTAAACCAGACAAAATAGAACGAGCCCACCGCCTTGGTGGCCCTTTTGTTCAAGAAAAATGCCGACCAGTGATAATAAAATTTTCGCACTTTAAAGCGAAAGAAGAAGTGATGTCACATCGTGATGAGCTGAAAACAATTAAATGACATTTCAGTTTCTGAAGACTACTGCGCAGCAACTAGGCTCGCTCGGAAAAGGTTAACTGCTTTCGCAAAATCTTTGCCTGGTTCACCATCCTTTAGGCTTCGCTACGACAAACTAACTGTAAATAAAAGGCAATATGTTTATGACCCTAGAACAGACAGTTTCATTGAGCTGCCCCGGCTGCGTTATCATTCTCCTTCTCGTAGCAGCCCATCCGATGATTCATCTGCACGCGCTCGACCCTCTACTTCCAATGCTGCTCGCGCATGCGAGATGGGAGACATTTCGAATTCAAGTCCCACGCGTAATGTTTCATAACACTTAGCCAGGGGTAGTGGTCATCGGCGCCCTATATCAGTCCTTTATAGTAATATCCGGAGGATTTTAGGCAAAAGAGATGATATCATCGCAGCTATCAATTCGTGCGATGCCGACCTGGTGGCGCTCACTGAAACTTGGTTAAGTGCTCGTGTAAGCGACAGCGAAATTTTTACTCACACCAAGCCTTTCAATGTCTATCGTTGTGACAGAGATGGAAGACAAGGGGGTGGAACCCTGCTCGCAGTTTCTAAAAACCTATCATCGTTCAGAATTAATGTTTCATGCAACATAGAATCTGTCTGGTGCGGCGTCATTTTAAACAACAGAGTACACATCATTGGCGTCTGTTATCGTCCACCTAATGCAGACATCACATTCGTGAATGAATTGCATGACGCGGTTAACACCGTCGTCCTTCGTTATCCAGCATCCCCGGTATTTCTTCTAGGCGATTTCAATTATCCATCAATAAACTGGACATCGACACCGCCTACCTGCACACCATATTCTTCGAATTGTCAAGCTTTTCTCGATATGTGCTCCCTTTTCAATTTTGATCAGGTTGTTGATGGCCCAACGCGTGTTATCGGCAGTTCTGCTAACATTCTTGACCTGATCCTCACCACTAACCTTGATATGATAGGCCCAATAATTTTCATGCCGGGACTCAGTGATCATTCTTTACTTCATTTCGACCTAAACTTTACCGCGTCTTCAGCTACGAAAAAACGCAAGATTATATTTGATTACAAAAAGGCAAACTTTGAAGAGATAAATAGAGAACTTTCGCTCTTCCTTGACAACTATCTTAGTGGTTTTGAACATCGTTCTGTCCAAGAGAACTGGGACCTGTTCGTCAATAAAATTTCATATCTAACTGAGGCTTACATTCCCAAGAAAATACTAACAGTACATAGACATTCGCCATGGTAAAATCCGTACTTAAATCGACTGTCGAACAGAAAAAAAACGCTTATTTCGGGCAGCAAAACTGCAGCAGACTGCGTCACGCTGGCAAGCATACACTAATGCATCTCACACCTACTCTCAAGCTGTCGCTTCTGCAAAATCTACTTTTTTGAAATACACTCTACCATCCTTGCTCACTAATAACCCTAGCAAATTTTGGAACATCGTAACTAACTCCCAGAGCAACTCAGAGATTTCTTTACTTGACCAGAACGACTTACCTGTGCCTAGCAAGGAGTGCGCATCGATTTTAAACAATATGTTCACACTGAACTTTTCATCTGCAACTAATCTTCAATTGCCTACACATTCGTTTTCGGGCTATACGATTATGCATCCAATATCAATAGATGCCGACGGGATTGCAAAGCTAATTGAAACACTAAAACCTTCATGTTCCTCAGGTGTTGACAATATAAATGCAAGATTCCTTAAAGAAACAAACATGTACTCCTCTGTCCTTTTGGCAAAAATATTTCAACAATCTTTAGATACTGGCGCTATTCCTGTACATTGGAAGCAGGCGAAGGTGATTCCACTTCATAAATCCGGTAACAAGCAATCTCCCCTTAATTATCGCCCCATATCTCTTACTACCATACCATGTAAAATTCTTGAACATGTCATTTGCTCACACCTAGCTAGTTTTCTTGACTCGAACCTTTTTTTCAATCCAGCGCAACATGGCTTCAGGAAATCACTCATGCGAGACACAGCTACTCTTTTTCACAAACTCCATGCTAACCCTTATTGACAACCGTTCCTTGGCTGATTGTATCTTCTTGGATTTTTCTAAGGCCTTTGACAAAATAAACCATCATCTTTTACTACTTAAACTCAAGTGTCTTAATATTGACAGACATCTTCTTACCTGGGTCGAAGTTTTCCTCATCGGTCGATCACAGCATGTCTTTGCTAACAATAATAATTCACCGTCAACACCTGTTACGTCAGGTGTACCACAAGGGTCAGTTTTGGGCCCTCTTCTTTTTTTAGTTTATATTAATGACCTTCCTAACTGTGTGACTTCCCCTATTCACTTATTTGCCGATGACTGTGTTATTTATCGCGAGATTGCTGAACCCGCCGATGTTTCTGCTATACAATCTGACCTCAATAATATAACTAAATGGTGCAGCACATGGTGTATGGACCTAAATGTTAAAAAATGTAAAGCTATGCGAGTGTCGCGCAGTAATTTCCCCCCTGCTTGCTATGTATTGAATAACACTCCTTTAGATACTGTAACTTCGTACAAATATTTGGGTGTGCATATTACTAATGACCACAGCTGGAAGCAACATATTGATTACATTATTAACAACAGTAACCGCATGCTTGGGTATTTGCGCCGTAACTTTTCGAAGGCACCTGTTTCGACTAAAATGACTATGTACAAAGCATTGGTACGTTCAAAGATTGAATATGCTTCTGCAATCTGGGATCCCGGTTTCACGAACTTGAAATCCTCACTTGAGATGGTTCAAAATAATTCAGCGCGTTTCATTCTTTCCAATTACAGTCGCACTAGCAGCATAACTTCAATGAAACTAACGTTATCTTTGCCATCTCTCGAGCTGAGAAGGAAAATTTCACGTCTTAGCCTTTTTCACAAAATTTATCATCATAACGAATTGAGGCATACTTTCATTTCGCAGCCATCGTATCGCTCCTCCCGCGTTGATCATGCTTACAAAGTAAATGTCATAACTTGCAATACTAATGCCCTTTTTCATTCCTTTCTACCTCGTACGTCAGTAGAGTGGAATCGCCTTCCGCCCGATATCGCATTAATCCAAATCACGATTCATTTCACTCATCACTGATGCAATATCTTGAAGCTGATCCGTGACACTTTTTCCCCCCTGACTATTATCTTATTTCCGTTTTTAGTTTTTCATGCTTGTTTGCTCCCAGTGCTGCTGTTCTTTTCGCTGTATAATGCTGTTCTCTCACCGCTTATGATTGTTTTCAATTTATTCCGCTTGTATAACTTTCTTTATTGTAAGATTGTTTTCGTTGTTCTGTATTCCCTTGTTCGTTTAGCCTTTGTTATGTTTTGTTCATTTAGTGTTCTATGCTTTCTATCATATATGATGTACCACTCCCATCTGTAATGCGTATGCGCTTGAGGGTAATAAAATGAAATGAAATGAAATGAAACCCTTTTTCCTAGCAGTTCCGACAGTTGTAATTTTTTAATGTAAGCGTGGTGTTCAAAGAAGCAATTTCGCCAATTCTTGCAGTACGCCACGGGATCACAGAATTATAAACAAACCCCCCGGAGTGGCAGGTTTGGACCTCATAACATAAACAGCATTCCTCTTAGAAATTTTCTGAGGTTTATTCGGCGTTGGCTTAGTTTTATGATTAATTGGTGTTTTCCTGTCTTTTCCTCTTTTTTTTGTTTTGTTGGGGATTTAGTCTTCACAAGTCATTTCATAAGTGGCTGTTATGGAAAACTTGTGCCCCGTTAATATGACATCCGTTTATATGGAGGACCCGAATAATGGACAATTTTTCTGGGGCCGAAGATTTTTCAAAGTTTTTATGTCACGTTAATATAGAAACTCGCTCTCTGAACAATGTAGATGGGATGAATGCACACAGCCTATTCGGCCCATGTATTTTTGTCTCGTTAATATGGACATTGTTTGAAAAAAGCAGGGGAGTCTGAACGCAAGTTTATGAAGGGTGCGCATGTCGGGAACCAATGCGACAGCCGATACGGTAGGATGCCTGAACGAGTCCTGTGGAGTTGGAAAGAACCAAATCGGGCGTGTCGTCGTTTTAGGAGGGAAGGGGGACGGGGGGGGGGGGGGCAAGAGCGGAAAGGAAGGGAAGAGGAGGAGAAAGGTTGTGTGGTTGACAGGGATTGTACACAGCAAACCGAAGGTCAGCTGACTGAGAAAGACCCCAAAATGAGGCAACCGGGAGATTTATGGGTGCAGCGGCAGCGCCGCAACCAGTGGCCGCAGTCGGGAAAACAGCAACATGTGGTTGCAATAAATTCTGCTGAACGTGAACAGAATAGAAGCCGGGAAAAAACGTAAGAAAGAAACAATAAGAATATAGACAAGCGCCGAAATTGGGGGTGGGAACTGAAGTTTTTCTAGCCCAGAACACAAAGCATGTTCTATGAAGCCGTTTCGGTCAGGGTAAAGACACACTAAGGAAGTAGAGCGACAAAAGAAACGCGACGACCACGCAAACAGGACCGGGCGTCCCGTCCTGGACGCCTGTCCTTCTCATGCTCCTGGTTTTCGTCACTGTTGCGCTGCCGAACTACCACATTTTGCACCACAGCGATCCGCATGTCGGCTTCGCCTTGAGTCAACGATGCGGCCTTGACAAGGTTTGAGCTCTTCGTAGTCGGCTAGCCGTCGTTTTAAACTGTACTTCGGAAAGGGCTGTTTGATAGCCCTCTGTATAGTAGCCTGCCAACTAGACTCCCTCGCTTCCTTACAAAAACAGTACAAAGCAAGAAAGAGAATCAGAAGAATGGAAAATCAAGAAGTTTAACTAGGGAAAATGAGTGCAAAGAAGCAGGAGCCTGTAACTCTCGACTTTAGTCTGACTTTTGGCATAGTTGGAGTTAAGCGCAAACGAATGGAGCTGAACTTAGGCGCGAAGCGGGAAATCTGTGAATACAAGCGGCAAAAGCAATCTCAGTCAGTCCAAGCCGTGAAAGACTGGACCCAAGTTCAACTAGGCCTAAGTCTCGTCAGGTTGACGGTATACCATCTATATACACTACCGGACTCCGATAAATGGCTCAACGTCGGCATCACAGCGTAAGCAACAGTCCGCACAGTCGAGCCGGGCATCCTGAATAGTGAAGTAGAATGGGCCTTAGCCAGCCTTGCTAAGAACAAAGCTAGCGGCATTGATGGCATTCCAGCTGAGTTGCTTCGAAACCTTAACCATGACGACGCTATTAAAGTATTCATGATGGCAGCAAATTTGGACAACCCTGCAGTGGCCACAAGATTGGAGGAGGTCAGTTTACATTCCCATCCCAAAAAAAGGAAGTGCCAAAGATTGTTCCAACTACCGCACGATCGCGCTTATTTCGCATGCTAGCAAGGTGATGTTGAAAATCCTGCAAGGTAGGCTGCAGCAGTATGTGGTTCGGGAGCTCCCGGACGTGCAAGCTGGGTGTCACATGGGCAGAGGAACTAGGAACCTTCGCAGAAAAGGGGAAAATGCAAGAGATTTCCAGAAACCCACCTACTTCTGCTTTATTGATTATGCGAAAGCGTTTGACTGCGTAGATCACAGCAGATTGTGGCAAGTTCTCCAAGAGATGGGAGTTCCAATTCACCTCATCTGTCTCCTCAGGAACCTGTATGAAGGGCAAGAGGCCACAGTCAGAACTGGGCATGGTCTTACTGATTGGTTTCCGATTAAGAAAGAAGTGAGACAAGGCTGCATACTGTCGCCCTGCCAATTTAACCTATATGCTGAGTGCATCACGAGGAAGGCCGGTCTGTACGAGTCTTCAGCTGGAGTGAAGATGCTGGAAAACGTATCAACAACCTCAGATATGCGGACGATGCCACTTTAATGGCAGAAAGTGAAGTGGAACTCAAGAGACTTCTGATGCGCGTAAAAGAAGAGAGTGAGAAGTTTGGGCTTAAACCGAACAATAAAAAGACAAAGATCATGGCGTCTTGCCCTATCAAGTCCTAGAGCATCAAGGGGCAAGAAGTGGAATCTGTGACAGATTTTCTCTTCTTGAGCTCCAAGATTACCCCGGAAGGAGACTGCAGCCATGAAATTAGGAAACGCCTGCTTCTGGGAAAGAAAGCCATGGCTAGCCTTGACCGCCTAGCGAAGAGCAGAGACATTACACTGCCAACAAAGATCCGTATAACTCGTTTCAACAGCATGTTAAAACACCTGAGTCACACACTTTTTTCCATTCTTCCTCCTTACTCCATCAAAATACAGGCGCTGAAACAGAAACCAAATGTGAGTGCTTATGCTAAGCGTTTTTCTGTATTTATATCAACTACATCAACACCCGGTGACGTAACTGAAAGGGGCAGGGAGACCGATAAAATTGCATAAACCTGTGCGAGTTAGTAGTCAGAAATTACAGCAATAGAGTCTGAAACAAGGTTCTAAATTTCCATAGTTCTAGACAGGCAACGAAAAACAATCCTGTAAATACAGGGGCGAAAATATGACACACCAATTTTCAAACATTGACTATAGCACGATGACAGCACTCTGGCCAACTAAAAATACGACAATAAAAAATACAACTGGTCCTTCCGGAGAGAGTTAGAGTGATAGATTAGGCTATATATTGTCAAGTGGAAGCATAATGCAAGGCGATGCAAAATGAGGCAGCTCGAGATGATTTCTTGTAGATACGCTTGCACTGTATGTGTATTTCAACAGTCCAAAATGAGTGGCCAGATTGCACACTGATTCGAGATTGCTGGAAAGCTGTCTAAGCAGTTTCCTAAAATTAAGAGGGTGTTTAAGACTTACCAATGCTTTGTAGAGTCAGTTTCACAGGAACTGTTGCACTAGAAAGGAATATAGACAGTCTAGCATGCAATGGGTTTTTAACCAAAGTATTTATGTACACGCATATGAAAATACAGATGTATGATAGGGTAAAACATACAATAGCTAGCAAGCACTTATTATTAGGAAGATTGTTTATGTAGGAGCTCACAGTTAAAACCGCTAGGAACCAAAGCAAAATGCGAAGTATGAGTGAAAATCCGGATAACGTTTCAGCATTGCATGTTTTGATTGGTGAAAAGTGTAACTCGCCTACTCAATACTCGATGCAACCTTTCTACAGACATAAATAGCCACTTGCCTATAGAGCTTATATACGTGACGTCATTTCTGCTTTACTGGCAACCATGGCACGAACAACCTAAGATCAAAGAGAGAGAAAGAAAGAGAGAGAGGGCCCACGGCGAATCAGGGTACAGCGGTGGTGAAATCCGAGCTCTGGTTGGACAGCGTTCCAAACGGCGTCTCATGTGTCCGACAAATGAACGGCGCGCAGCAGGGAGGTCGCAGGGAGGGAGCAGGGAGGAGGAGGAGTTTCGAAAAGCCCAATGCTATGGCGTATCCTCAATACAGGGTTGCCACAACGGCCGCCTGCTAAACCTGATAGTGAATAGGGTCTATACACGACGTCCACATCTATGAAAAAATGCTTCATACTGCTTCCAAGTTTATTTGGAGTCGACGTTTCGGCAGGAGCACTGCCTTTCTCAAGACTGAGGGTACATGATTCTTGTTCGTCTTCTTATAGTGTTGGCAAGAGGAGATACAAACATAATATGGGCACATATAGGTGAACCAGCTGGGCACGCACAACACACACATACACACACAGGTGCGGAGAGCAGGCTAGTCCCAAAGGCTCATCCACCCAAGGCAACGGCTGCCGGGAGTCATCTGTATACAATACAGGCAGCCGCTGAACAACCTCGGGAAAAAAAATCACAGGTGGGGGAACGTGTTTGCTGCAGATGGTGAGAAATCTTTTTCCGTTCTCACTAAAAGATGGTAGCGCCAAGCATGAAGGTGGTTTTTGGGAGAAGTGGTCAACTATCAATGGTCAAGGCCTTGTTTTTGAAGATTTGTTCTTTTTCTCTGCTGCGTCTGTTACCCTCCCCACCCTTGCTCCGACCCGCGGCCCGACAGGATGAAAAAAAAAACGCGACAACCAGGTGGACATTGCTGGTTAGAAGAACGTGACATCTACGAGTAGAGTTCGAGCCTGCTTAGAGCGGTAAGCAACTCGCGACGAGAGATGAACATCAAAGAAAGAAAAGAAAAAAAATATGTGGGACAGTAGAATGCTGAAATACTTTGAGGTTTTCGCTAAAAGGTGCGAGCGCCAAGCATGAAGAAGGTTTTTACGAGAAGTGGGATGTGGAGGGTATCAAAGAAGCGGGGTAAAAAAAGGGGCGGAAAGGGGGAAAAAACCCCGAGGAAAACTGTCCTCACATGTACCGTACATTAGTGCCGTCCAGAACAACGTAATCAGAGCTTATAAGGACTAGAGACCAGGGAAGTAAAACCTTTCCAAAAAGGAACGTGACGCATTGAAGGCGCTTAGCAGACGGAAAGATGTGGTCATCAAACCGGCAGATAAAAGAGGCGGCATATTGGTCATGGACAATGACCAATATATTGCCGCGAAACTTCAAAACTGTATTTGTTGTTGTTTAACAGCCGCCGGCATTCAGACTTATCACTCTGATTCTGGACCGCGTATCAGTTCCGTAATCTTTGTTTGTTTGCGATATTTATCATCGTTCACGTTAAGCAATGGCCTCCTAGTGAAGAACTTCGCAGCCAACAATACCGCGCAGCTTCTTGTAGTGCCTAAAAAGCTCCGGCAGGAAATTCTGCAGGCGTTGCACGATGAGCCCACAGCAGGCCACCTCGGATTTGCGCGCACGTTGCATCGAATCCAGGAGAAGTACTACTGGCCGCGACTGCCTGCCGAAGTTGCCCACTACGTGAAGACGTGTCGTGAGTGCCAACGACGCAAGACGCCGCCGATCAGACCAGCAGGACTACTAAACCCGATTCCGCCCCCAGTCATGCCCTTTCAACAAATTGGGATGGATCTCCTTTGCCCCTCTCCATCTTCGTCTATGGGTAACAAGTTTATCATCGTGGCCACTGACTACCTTACCCGTTACGCCGAAGAATAAGCACTACCCAATGGTACCGCGGCAGAAGTCGCCAAATTTTTTGTCGAACAAATTCTCTTGCGACATGGCGCCCCAGAAGTCCTCATCACGGACAGGGGAACGGCGTTTACGGCAGAGTTGACTCAAGCCATCCTGGAATACAGTCATACAAGCCATCGACGAACAACTGCGTACCATCCCCAGACCAATGGCCTTACGGAGCGCCTGCATAAAACAATCGCGGACATGATCGCCATGTACATCGACGCTGAACACAAGACCTGGGACGCCATCTTGCCGTACATGATCTTCGCGTATAACACGGCAGTCCTGGAGACGACCAGAGCGACCCCGTTTAAGCATGTGTACGGCAGGGAGCCCACGACGAAGCTCGACGCAATGCTGACGCACGTAACTAACGAGGACAACCTTGACGTCGCTGCCTACCTGCAGCATTGCAGAGGAAGCCCGACGACTCGCACGTCTGCGTATTAAAGACCAACAGCGCACCGACAGCCGACGATACAACTTACGACGACGAAAAAGTACAACCCACGAGACCAAGTGTGGATTTGAACACCAATTCGCCGTCGCGGACTAAGTGAAAAGTTGTTGCGTCGAGACTTTGGGCCGTACAAAATCATTCGCCGCGCCGTACCACTGGACTATGAAGTCATTCCCGACGGAACGTCAGCATTACAACGGCGACGCGCATGCCCAGAAATTAGTACATGTTGTACGAATGAAGCCATATTACACGCGTTAAAGAATCTATGGTGTTTAAACTTTGCAGGGTTTATGTTTAAGTTGCTTTGTTTTGGAACATCGAGGCGATGTTTTTTTAAGGGGGGGGGGGGGGGTAATGCCGCGAAACCATAGAGAAAGAGATTGGTAAAGAGCGGACACTCCCACAGGGCCACGCGGCCCATTTGACTGTAGTGCACCAAGCGGCCGGCGGCAACTACTTCCGGTCTTGCTGAAAGGCGCGTTATTTGAATACTAGCATGCGCTGCGTCCTTCCCTGCCCTTTTGGCGCATTATTTTGGTTTTACACGGTCTGCTAGTGTTTCTATTTATGTTCAGCATGCATAACAACATGAAAAATAGATTCCCAGTTCACTAAATTGGCCATCAACGCAGCTGCGCCACAGCCTTTGCAAAACAGTATTGCAGAAAAGACGTCAAGTGCTTTGTGAAATGAACATTTATTATGCTGCATATAAAACATACAAGAGACGCAACACATGTAGGCGGATGCATTGACAAAACTTTGCACACATAAGGCGATGTGCAAAATACAGAAAAATAAAAATACACAAGGCGAGAAACAGCACTTCGGTAGCGACAAAAAATAGCATAACGTTTATTTCCAAAATATGGCAAATGATATGTAACAAAACAGGCATTATACATAAACTACACAGTCTCAGTCCCGGCTACCTTAGAAAGGGTAACTTGTATTGTTCAGGGCGGAGAGAAGTACTGACACTTGGGGGAAATGCCACTCCGTTCACTCGTCGCATCTGCCGCGCTTCGGCTGCAGTCCGTGGGTCCATTCAGTGCTGTTGGAAAAGGAATGAACATGATGCAGAAGGTTGCAATGAAATATAAGGCCACTGCACCATGCACAAAATTGCATGTGGGTGCGTACTGAAGACTTGGTGAGCAGCAGTTATGGTCCAGAACAGAAAAGCTGTGATTCGTAAAATTGATACAAAAGCTACTGTTGCAACGTAGAGGTCAGGAAATGCAGGCTAACCGAACCTATCTGAAAATGCATTTCTACAGTGAGTGAAATAACAGCCACTAAATTAACAACATTCCTCAAGAGCACTGAACAGCTAGAGCAATGAAGCTTGCTGCATTATAAAACATTTCTCACTTTAACGTTGTCACGTTACATGCAACGCGACACCACGCAAAACTAGTTGTTCGCAAAACCGCGGCCGGCGGGCACGCCATGTTGGCTTTTCTTCATACGCGACTTTGTGAAGCGCAGAACACCGTGCTGAGCTAAACTGCCCGAAATGTCTCGCAGTTTGACAAGAATGAAACATTTCACACCTTGCGGTTGCCCTGTTAAACGCGACGCCAGGCAAAACTAGCCGTTCGCAAAATCGCCATGTCACGTCACCGCGGCGGTCAGCACGCCTTGTCATGCCTGTTAGCTTGCCCTTCACTTGCGACTTTGTGAAGCGCAGTCGCCGCCGTACTGAGCTAAACTGCCTGAAATACTGCACAGTTTGACAACAAAGTCCCGGCCGGCATGGCCAGTGTAAACTGCTTGAAATGCAGCGTAGTTAAGCAAAAAACGTTGCTCACTTTGCCATCGTTCCAAACCGCTGTCGTTCCGCGCAGCAGCCCACAAGAGGTCTGTGCCGCACAAGCGCGGCGAGGCACGAGCACACAACCGCTCCCCTCGACAACTTCTTGTCTCCTAGCGCTCCGTCGGGCTACCGCTGCAGCGAGTGCCATCGCGCGCGCGTCCGCGCATTGGTGCCGCCATTCATCAATCGACGGCAGCGCAAAAAGTCGCGCGTCATTTTCTGGGGCCAGTTTTCGCCGAGTGACCGCTCTTTACCAATCAATTTCTCTATGGCGAAACCTTCAAAACTGTATTTGTTGTTTTTTTAACAGCCGCCGGCATTCAGGCTTATCACTCTGATTCTGGACCGCGTATCAGTTCCGTAAACTTTGCTTGTTATTGCTCGATGTCGCGAGTCACACCTTTATCAGTTTCGTTGTAGCACAAGATGCACCGAGATCTGTCTCGAAGGTTCCGGCCACTCGGGTGTCTTTCCGCAATGTTCCAGCCCGTGCTGGTAGCTGTTTGCGACGTTATCTAGATTGTTCTGGGCAGCCTTTAAATTGAGCGTTGATGAGTGTGACGGACATTCTTTGTTCGACGATCGACCAGCACGTTTGTTGCTATCGCCGCCGCCGAGTTGCTTAGTTCTTTTGCGGTTGCAAGTCAGCCCAATAAAGAGGTAATTTAAGTACCATCAAGCCTGTGCCTTCATTTGTGTCAGCGACCCTGGTCACCACCACGTGACAATATTGAGGAAGGAATTAGACAACTCTGTAACACTAAATTTTATAAACACCTAAAAGCGGACCCCACTCTAAAGCATCAAAACTTCTTACAGGGACTCTAGATGAGCTCGCAAAAAGTGGGGACATCTTCTGCGATTATGCAAAGCCCTGACCGCCTCACACCCGTCGCCGGGCCGATTCTACATGCTTCCGAAAATTCATAGAAGGGTTAACCCTGGCCGCCCTATAGTATCCGTTATCGGCACAATCACAGAACCAATCTCCAGTTACATTGACACATTAATTGGACACATACCTGAAACACACCTATCCCACATACGTGACACCAACCACTTCCTTCGCGAAATAGCAGGGGTAAATCTTCCTCAGGGGACCTTCCTTGTAACCTTAGATGTAGTCTCTCTATATACAAATATCCCGCATTCCGACAGAATCAAAGCTCTAATTGAGGCCTATAATCAGAATAGTGAGGAAGGACCCCAACTCCAGAAGTCCTAGAGGTATTGACGAAACTAGTTCTAGAATACAACAAATTTGATTTCGACAATGAACACTACTTACAAATTAACGACACCGCCATGGGTACAAAAATGGCCCCTAGTTATGCTAACATCTTCATGCATAGCATTGAATTTGAATTTTTACTTACTTCCCCTATTAAGCCCATCCTATACAAATGCTGCTTGGATGATATTTTCTTAGTTTGGACTGACACAGAACAATCACTCCTACATTTCATTGAAAACTTCAATCTCCTCCATCCTAGCATATCCTTCACGCACACATATTCCCAAAACAAAATTAAATCTGAAGACGTTGAAATTGCGGTTTATGAAGGTTCGCTCACCACTAGCGTATACAGAAAACCCCCGGTCCGACAACAATACGCACAAAGCTGTCGTCCTCATCACTCAAAAACAAGCATTCCGTATTCTCAGGCTCATCGATTCAAAAGAATTTGTTCCCAAGATCAGGATTTCGCACCAAACGCAAAACGTATGCGGAAAGTCCTGACTAAACAACGATACCCGCCAGATATTGTTGACGACGCCATAAAAAAGGCATATGAACTCAACCGAGAGGAAATACTGGAGGGACGTCCACGAGAGGAAAACATAGACCGTCGAACAAGCCTGGTACTCCCTACACGAGTAACCCCCCCAACGTGAACAGAATCCTAAAGAAACATTTCAACGTTCTAGAACAGAGCGATCGTCTCTCCAATACTTTCACGACTCCTCCCCAGGTTCTCTACAGACGACCGAAAAACATTCGCAACATCCTAGTCCACTGAAAAATAGGTAATAACCCGCGGTTGGGGTGCCGGCCTTGAGGAAAGAGTAGATTCCGGGTGTGCAGGCACATGCAGACATCAAGCTGCGCAACAAGCACAACGTCAAATTTTATGTGGAGAATAGATGGTAACTTTGATTGCGATGCCTCAAACGTAATATATCTCCTAGAATGCAATGTATGCCGAATGCAGTATATTGGCCAGACGGCTACCCCTATACGAATGCGGTTTAATTATCACCGTGCTGATGTCCGCTCTCTGCCCAACCTTCCTTTTTCAAAACATATCAACCAGAAACAGCACTCATTCGACTCAGTCAAACTAACAGTTCTTCAGCGGGGATTCAATAATACATGGAACGGGAGCAGCGTGAGTCATACTTTATGTATAAGTTTAGGACACTTAAACTGGGATAAATGAAAACAATGGGGCAATGTCGTCATTACGAGCCCTGCAAGTTTAATGCTAAGCACATATATCAATCATTATCACTTGACAGTTTTCCTCGCGTTTTTTTTTTATTTTCCCCCCTCTTTTTTTTCCCCCCGCTTGTTTGATACCCTCCACATCAAACTTCTCGTAAAAACCTTCATGCTTGGCGCTCACACCTTTAAGCGAAAACCTGAAAGTATCTCACCATTGTACTGTCCCACATATATTTTTTTTTCTTTTCTTTCTTTGAGGTTCATCTCTCGTCGAGAGTTGCTTACCGCTGTAAGCAGGCTCGAACTTTACTCGCAGCTGTATAAAGCAATTTTGCACTTTATATATATATATATATATATATATATATATATATATATATATATATATATATATATATATATATATATATATATATATATATATATATATATATAATTTTCTTAAAGTTCGTTCAGGAGCTTTGCATCCTTTAGAAAATGAATAACATTTTCACCTTCGATAATTGGATCTCGCAACAACAGGCTGGGATAGACAGGGATCTGTTCTGTATAAAAACGTGCAAAATTTTTTTTTCCTTCACTTCTTTAGTTCAGCGCACGAAAGTAGGACGTGGTTTATTGTTAGTTCACCTCCGCATCTTTCACAGAGAGGTCTTTCGTCTTTCATTAGAATGAAGCTGTGTGTCAGAAGGGTGTGTTCGATGCCAAGGCGACATAAAATGACTTCGATGAAGCGTTTTTGGTGACTGCGCGATTTCCATTCTTCAACGATCTACTTGACAAGGTGCAATTTATTATTTATTTTGTTGTTCCATGAGCTCTGCCATTTTGCTCTCAGTTTTCTCTTTACAACTCTTAGAACATCTTTATGTGGTATGTAGACTGGCTGTATTTTAGTATGACGGGCTGCTGCAGCACATGCATCAGCTCCTATTGCCGCTGATTCCAACGTTGCTTAGTACCCAACAGAGTTTAATTGTATGCCCCTGTGTTTCGGCGGCGATTATATTATGAATGATGTTTCCGATTAAAGGTTCTGTAGCATTTCTAAGATTTAATGCTGTGATAACGCTGAAAGTATCGGTATGGTAAATCCATGAACAACAAGAGCAACGATACATCAATAAAATAAAAAAGAAAAGCTCAACAGTCTGGTTATAACTTGGCTTATAAAAACCCTTTTTACATTTATTTATTTACCCCCAGGGCCCAAGAGCATTACAGAGGAGAGTTGGGGTGAACACAAAAAATAAAAAACCCAATACAGTAAAAAATAACACAAAAATAATTTGTCATTATACAGTAAATGATAACGACTGCGCAACAAGATATAAAAATACAAAATCAACAGCAACGCAGCCAAGCATAGATGTTTAACAAGAAAAAGCACCGAAAAACGGCAGCAAGAGTATGTTAAACACTGGAGCAAAAAAGGTTAGTAACAGCTGTACGTAAATAAACGGCATCTGTAATTTCGGCAATAGCACAAGGAAGGCGATTCCAACTGTTAGAAGTGTCTGGAATGAAGGAGTCATGGCAGTATTTGGTGCGACATAATGGATTTCCTACTTTGTGACGGTGATCAATGCGTGAAGAAGTGTATGACGGTTGCGTTAGAAGTTTCTGTCTGAGATATGTATTATAGGAAAAAATCTTATGAAACAAACTTAGCCGAAGTACTCTTCTGCGTTCTGTTAGAAGAGGCAATGAAAGTGAAGATTTCATGAGAGTCACGCTAGAAGTGCGATAATAGTTAGACAATAAAAAGGAATATGCGCGATTCTGCACACTTTCTAGTTCAGTAATGAGTGCAACGACGCTTGAGTCCCAGACAGAAGCTGCAAACTCTAGTTTTGGACCAACAAATTTTTGCAAAGGAGAAGTTTTAGCGCGCTAGGACAAAATGAAAAGTTTCTTCTGAACTGGCCAAGAGTTTGGTTAGCATTATTAACTACGTGATGAACATGCCATTTCCATGATAAGTTATTAGTTATGTGAACACTTAAATATTTCTATGAAGAGACAGATTAAAGAGGACCAGTGTTGAGGTAGTACGAAGGGGCTGATGTGCTAACGCGAGTGGAACGCGTATGTTTACACATTTTTGTGTTAAGCTTCATATTCCAGCGCTGACAACATTCAGAAATTCTGCTAATATCGGATTGTAATATAAAGACGTCATGACCATTGTTAATTTTACGATAGATAACACAATCATCCGCAAAGAGACAAATTGATGAAGTAAGGTTTACCGGAAAGTCATTTATGTATGAGGAAAAGCAGGGGTCCCAAGCCTGAACCTTGCGGCAAACCGGAATCAACTGGGGAAACTTAGAGTCGGTATTATTTGCTGTAACGAACTGAGATTGATTAGCAAGAAAAGAGTGAAGCCATGAAAGCATCTAAGTTCAATCTGCCTAGTTTAAAGAGAAGCAATTCATGTGAGACTTTATCAAAAGCTTTACAAAACTCCCGGCATATGCAGTCTGCCAACGAACCACCGTCAACAATGCAATGGAGGTCATGAGTGAAACATAGAAGCTGGGTCTCACAGGAGAAGGTTTTTCGAAAACCATCCTGAAAATTACTGAAAAAAGAATTAGTTAAAAAAATGTAGCATGATGAGAGAAGATGACCTATTCCATGATCTTGCATGGTATGCAGGTGAGCGATACGGGACGATGGTTTTTAGGACAGTGTTTATCGCCAGACATATGCAGAGGAATTACTTTTCCAACCTTCCAGTCATCGGGAAGGCAGCCTGTAACAAGCGACTGCTCAAAAGGTTTAGACAGGACATTGGATGAGTACGCCTTTGTATTTAACAAAAATTTCGAATTTATGTGGTCCTTTTGTATGTTGTATTTTCACATTTATTTCTGTACATCCAGCATGTATGATCCGGATACAAGTGTATTTCAATGTCGAGGAACCTCATAGTGGAGTTCCGCATTTCATGCGTAAATTCTAAACCTGCGAACACCGTTCTAAATTGCAGTAATACCGGACCAATATCAACCGACTTGATCCTACGGTAGGGCAAACACAGTAGAAAGGCATCCACATACCGGAAACATTCTACAAACCCAAAGGCTCTAGCTCATTTCTCAGCGCATGGTCGCATTTCGCCATGTACAGATTAGAAACCCTATGCAGATCCCGTCTCGTTGGCCCTACACTATGCCATCATGCTCGACAAACAAAGAAGTCATGTACAAACACAGTAATTCCAAAATTCTACACTGCTTCTTAAATTTTATAACCCCATATTAGTGTGTGCACTACTACACTGCTGTGAGTGCGGCTTTCTGCGGAATGTTATAATACATTTCTTTAACATCGATGCATAGGCATCCTGCAGGTTCATTTTGCTTGAAAAAATGCAATAATATCCTCCAATCCTGGCACCATGAACGGGTCATTGATGGGGAACGCGGACAGGTGTGCCTGAAGATACTTGGCTACATGCCTTTGCCATGTGCTCCGGTCCTCGACGATCATTCGGAACGGCGACTCTTCCTTGTGAGTCTTCAAGGCAAATAATGGTCTCAGTGAAAGCTCAGTACTTCCTTTCATCTCAATCTTTCGCTTATCAAGACCCATACGTCCACAACTCTTCGCCAACCCCCAAGCATACCTGGTTGAGGTGCTCCTCACAGAGGTCCGTTGCCTCGAAATTACTGTTGATGGCTTCCAGAGCTTTCCAGTCCTAGTCATCCTTCTTCATAACCACGAATCTTGGTGTCTTGTCTGATAGCAACCGAGTAAGGTTCCTCTGATTCAAGGAAGACACTGTTTTTCCCTCGGCGCACCCTCTAGTCCTTGGAGTTTAGTGTTTCAGGATGCATTCCAGTCCTTCAGACACATGCGAGTCCTTCTAGTTAGCTGGCACCCGGTCCACGACGACTGCGTGCACCAAGATGATCAGCTGCAGAGGCTTCATGTGCTGCTGCGATGCTAACTTGGGGCCTTTTTCCAATGTAATGGTCACTATGCCTGGTAGCTGGCAGTCTTAAAGGTTGACCCAAACGAATTATTGCTGTTTTGTTTTATCTCTGCGTGGTAGCTTTCCGAGGGCTATATCCCATGGTTGCTCTCCGCTTTGCTCGGCCAAGTTCAGGAAGTACCTTCTCATGAGATGGGATGGGATGATCAAATCGGAGAGCAATAATGGAATGTAGCTCTAGGAAATACTACCACACAAGAGAAAAGCAAACGGCAATGATGCGTTTGGGTCAAACTTTCAGACTGCCAGCTACAAGGCATAGAGACCAAGACTCTGGATAAAGGCCCGAAGTTCGCACCGCAGCCACACATGAAGCCTCCGCAGCTGATCAGCATGGTGCACACAGGAGCTGATCGGGTGCCAGCTAACCAGAAGGACTGTCATGTGTCTGAAGGACTGCAGTGCATCCTGAAATACTCAAGACCAAAGAATAGAGGATGCGCCAAGGGCAAAACAGTGTCGTCTTGAAGCAGAGGAACCTTAGACTCTTGTTATCAGACAAGAAAGCAAGATTCGTGGTCATGAATAAGTGTGACTATGACCGGAAAGCTCTGGAAGCCATCAATAGTCATTTCAAAGCAACGGACCTTTGTGAGGAGCGCTTCAACCAGGTATGCTTGGGGGTGGCAAAGAATTGTGGACGTATGGGTCTTGATAGGCTAAGGGCTGAGGTGAAAGGAGGTCGTGAGCTTTCACTGAGACCATTCTTTGCCGTGAAGACTCACAAGGAAGTGTCTCCATTCCGAATGATCGTCGAGAACCGGGGCACATGGCAAATACATGTAGCCAAGTATCTTCAGGCACACCTAACCGCGATCCCCATCAATGACCCGTTCATGGTGCCAGGTTCGAAGGAAATTATTGCATTTTTCAAGCGAAATGATCCTGTAGGATGCCTATACATCGATGTTAGACATGTTTTATAACATTCCGCAGAAAGCCGCACTCACAGCACAAGAGGAGTGCGTAGACAAATATGGGGTTTTAAAATTTTAAAAGCAGTGTTTAAGAAGTGCATGTGGTTTTGGGAATTACTGCGTGTGTACATGACTTCGTTGGTTGTCGAGAATGATGGCATAGTGTACGGCCAAGGAGACGAGATCCGCATAGGCTGATGCATAGCGCCTTTGATTTCTAATCTGTACATTGCGACAGGCGACCGTACGCTGAGAAACGATCTAGAGGCCCTTGGGTTTGTAGAACGTTTCCGGTATGTGGATGACTTTCTACTTTGCCCTACCGTATTAGAGGACAAATATCAAGCGACTTGATCATACGGTAGGGCAAAGAAAGTAGAAGGTCATTCACATACCGGAAACATGCTTCAAACTTAAGGGCCTCTAGCTCATTTCTCAGTGTACAGTCTCCTTTCGCCATGTACAGATTAGAAATCAAAGCCGCTATGCATGAGCCTACGCAGTTAACGTCTCGTTGGCCGTAAACTATGCCATCATGGTCGACAAACAACGAAGTGAAGTACACACGCAGTAATTCCAAAAAACCGCATGCACTAGTTCGACACTGCTTCTCAAATTTTATAACCCCATATTGGTCTATGCACTCCTCCACTGCTATGAGTACGGCTTTTTGCGAAATGTTATGAAGCATGTCTAACATCAATGGATAGGCATTCTACAGGTTCATTTTGCTTGAAAAATGCAAAGCTTTCCTCCGATCCTGGCCCCATGAAAGGGTCATTGATGGGGATAGCGGATAAGTGTGCCTTAAGATACTTGGCTACATGTCTTTGCCATGTGCCCCGGTTCTCGACGATCATTCGGAACGGCGACTCTTTCTTGTGAGCCTTCACGGTAAAGAATGGTCTCAGTGAAAGCTCACCACTTCCTTTCACCTCAATCCCTAGCTTATCAAGACCCATACGTCCACAACTCTTCGCCACCCCCAAGCGTACCTGGTTGAGGAGCTCCTCACGAACGTCCGTTGCCTTGAAGTGACTGTTGATGGCTTCCAGAGCTTTCGGGTCATAGTCAGCCTGGTTCATGACCACGAATATTGCTTTCTTGTCTGATAACAACAGTCTAAGGTTCCTCTGCTTCAAGGAATACACTGTTTTTCCCTCGGCGCACCCTCTATTCTTGGGTGATGAGTATTTCAGGATGCGATGCAGTGCTTCACACACACGAGAGTCCTTCTGGTTAGCTGGCGCCCGGTCCTCGACTGCGTGAACCGTGTTAATCAGCTGCAGAGGCTTCAAGTGCGGCTGTGGTGCGAACTTCGGGCCTTAATCCAGAGTCGCGGTCGCTATGCCTGGTAGCTAGCAGTCTGAAAGCTTGACCCAAACGCATCATTGCCGTTTCCTTTTCTCTTGCGCGGTAGCTTTCCCATGGCTATATTCCATTATTACTCTCCGACTTGATCATCCCCTCCCATCTCATGACATTGTACTTCCTGAACTTGGCCGAGCAAAGCTGAGAGCAGCAATGGAATGTAGCCCTATCGGAAAGCTACCACGCAGAGAGAAAGGGAAACGGCAATGATGCGTTTGGGTCAACCTTTCATATTTCTAGCTACCAGGCATACAGACCACGACTCTGGATAAAGGCCTCAATTTCGCACCGCAGCCGCACACGAAGTCTCTGCAGCTGATCAGCAATGTCACGCAGTCGCGGACCGGGCGCCTGCTAACCAGAAGGACTATTGTGTGCCTGAAAGACTGCAGTGCATCCCGAAATAGTCAAGACCAAAGAATAGAGGGTGCGTCGAGGGAAAAACAGTCGTTCTTGAAGCAGAGGAACCTTAGACTATTGCTATCCCACAAGACAGCAATATTCGTGGTCATGAACAAGGGTGACTATGACCGGAAAGCTCTGGAAGCCATCAACAGTAACTTCGAGCCAAGGGACCTCTGTGAGGAACACTAACCAGGTACGCTTGGGAGTGGCGATGACTTGTGGACGTATGGGTCTTGATAAGATTAGTGATGAGGTGAAAGAAGTAGTGAGCTTTCACTGAGACCGTTCTCTGCCGTGAAGATTCACAAGGAAGGGTCGCGTTCCGAATGATCGTCGAGAACCAGAGCACATAGCAAAGGCATGTAGCCAAGTATCTTCAGACAAACCTATCCACGCTCCCACATCAATGACCCGTTCATGGGGCCAAGATCAGAGAAAATTATTGCATTTTTCAAGAAAAATGAACCTGTAGGATGCCTATCTATCGATGTTAAAGACGTGTTTTATAAGATTCTGCAGAAAGCCGCACTCACAGCAGTGGAGGAGTGCATAGACGAGTATGGGGTTATAAAATTTGAGAAGCAATGTGGAACTAGTGCACGTGGTTTTTTTTAATTACTGCGCGTGTACATGACTTCGTTGTTTGTCGAGCATGATGGCATAGTGTACGGCCAACGAGACGGGATCTGCATAGGTTCCTGAAAAACGCCTTTGATTTCTAATCTGTACATGGCAAAAGGCGACCGTACGCTGATAAATGAGCTAGAGGCACTTGGGTTTGTAGAATGTATCCGGTATGGGGATGACTTTCTACTTTGTTTGCCCTACCGTATATTCAAGTCGCTTGATATTGGTCCTGTATAACGGATATTTATAACGGTGTTCGCAGGTTTAGAATTAACGCATGAAATGCCGGAAAACTCCACTATCAGGTTCCATGACATTGAAATGCACTTGTGCCCGGATGATACATGCTGGATGTAAAGAACTCAATGTGAAAAGCCAATAATGAGATATGACACATGTCAATCTAAGCTTGTAAAAAGGAGTGTAGCACACTCTTCCCTCCGGCAGTGCGTTAAGAAATCATGCGATCTCGAAATGGGAAGAAGTGTACATCTGCAAGTTGACAGGCTTGCCGCAAGTGGCTTCTCCGAACATTTGATTGGTGCAACAGTAGAGAAGTTGATGAAAGAGATAATGGGACCAGAAACTGGGAAAACGAAGGAAAAAGAAAGGGCGAGGCCAGTCGTGGTAACGTACGCAGACAAGGTATCGGACCGACTTAAGAAATTTGCAGCAAAACATGGAACCCCCCTTGTATTTTCACCCCCCCCCCCCCCCCCCGACGCTAACCTGAATGTGCAGAAAAGTTAACTCCCGGAATAGGAAAAAGAGAGTTAGCACAACATGCGGAATCGACCACCAGAAGAAGATCATAAACTGTGATAAGTGTGTTGTGTACAGCATCCCTCCGTCATGCGGCAGGAGATACATCGGCAAGACGGAAAGTTGCATAAAAATAAGATTGGATGAACATAGCAGGTACTGCGGCAAAAATAACTACCCAAGCAACCTCACCAAGCACGTTATAGCTGTAAAACATGCATCCCAATATTCGAGGAAACAGCTGTAATCGGACATTTTACAGACCGGCGATAAAGAATAATCTTTGAAGCATATGAAATGTCACGGGCCGCTTCCACGGAATGCGTAAGCGATCCGTCGATAGCGCTGACGTGAAGAGAGATGCAGCTGTTAACAGGCAGCGTGATGGAAAGCGGTGCTTCAAGGGTTAGGATTTGATGAATTGCACTTATAAACTTGTTTCTGACACGTGTTTGTACATGTTTTCTTTGTATGTGTTTGTATAAGGATAGAAGTACTTGTAAGAAACAGTTGAAAGTTCGCGCACGTTCCAGTCTTGATTTGTGTTAGTGAATCGTCTTGAGTAAAATTTCAGCACGCCAGCGTGTGTTGGTTAACACTAGATATAACACACTAGATGATGATGAGACAGTGCGGGGTGGTTCAGTGATAAGTTATGATAGATTAAAATCTGCACACATGTGAAGATCGTAACTGCATTTGGTCGAGAAAGGGCTAGGATAAGCAGATGAGTTTGACCACACAATGGATAGGTAGTTGAAATCGCTGAATAAAATGACAGGAACATCAAGAAAGCGTACAACAATCCTATTGATAGCATAATGTAGTTCATCTACAAAAGTACGGCCATACGATGGTGGCTGGTAGCAAATTCCCAAAATCAGTTTCTTAAGAGACACACGAAGTTCGACCCATATCATTTCCAAATCGGTCACAATATTCACGCATGACGAAACAAGGTGGTCAGCAACTGCAATCATAACACCTCCGCCACATGGCTGCCCTCTGTCAAATCGGTATATATTAAATCTTTTTTTGCAAATCACATGTTCAGTCATCAACCTTTGACGAAAGCCACTTTTCGGTTATGAACACAATATCAGCGTCAGCTGAATCAGCAACAGAGATAAGTTCATCGCACTTCAGTAGAACACTTCGTATGTTGGTGTAAAGAACTGAAATGGGATGTGCAGTCAAAGATGCCAATCCACTGCCCCGCACACAGTCCTATGTGGCGCTACCTTCTGGCGTCGTAGCCTGACCAGTGGAAGATTTTTTTTTATCTGCAGGCCAGAAATCTCGAGATTGCGACTGGAAAGTGTTAAAATTCAAAAATTTCGGGTCTCTGATAAGAGCATTAGACACTGTCGCAAATGTAGCGAACATCGTCGGTAAAAGCATGATCATAGCTCAGTTTGACCTCATAACCCTGTCATCGAAGATGTGAAGAAGCATCCCAAATTCTTTTCCTAATAGCACGAACATTGGGTGAAAAATCTTCAGTTATGTAATAATCAGACCCTCTAGGTTTTGAGACATTTTTCATGACCAAAGACTTTTCCCGGTCCAGTAGCTTGAGAATAACTAGGTGTGGATGCTCTTTCCGCTTTCGACCGAGTCTGTGGCAACGCTCTACGTTAGGGGGTTTGAGGGGGCTGACACTGCTCGAACGTCGTCTTCGTCAAAAACTACCGAGATTCTTCTTTTTCCTTATGCGCATATCAGCGCATGGATCGCCTAACGTAACACTACCCGCCGGCTGAAAAGAACCGTCCCGGTGCGTACTAGCGTCCAAACCAGGGTTCGTGTAGTAGGGCTTTAGGCGTGCCACGTGAACCGTTTTGGTGCGTGATGTAGAGGTATGGCGTGCGGAATGCAAGGGCACAATTTCGTATGTCACTGCAGTGACTTGTTAAATACGGTAGGGTCCTGTATAACGGGGCACATTTTTTTCCCAGAAGCCAACGCGGCGAGCTGGGTTTCAAAGCAGCACGAGAAACCCGCAAGTATAATGGGTGTTGCGATGACAGAAATCACAGCGAAGTTTCTGGGAGTGCTGGGAGGCTGCGAGTCGGTTGCGAGAAACAACGCGGGCCGCATCAGCTCGGGCTATGGCGTCACGAGCATGAGCTGGCAGTGGTGACAGAAGGAAACAGGCTGTCAAATTGAAGCAGAGGTTCACGGCCGTATAGAAGATAGAAGGGGCAGTTGCCAGTAGTGCCGTGACGCGACGGATTGTATGCAAATGTCACAAACGGCAGCATTATGTCCCAGTCGCAGTGATCATCAGAAACATACATTGACAGCAAGTCATTCAATGTCCGCTTAAGGCTCTCGGTAAGCCCGTTCGTCAGTGGATGGTAGGCAGTTGTCAAAGAATGACGAATGTTGCACAACCTTAGGATCTCGTCGACTATACGCGCAAGAAAGCAACGGCCACGATCGGTGAGCAGTTGGCGGGGAGCTCCATGGACGAGTATAACATCGTTGAGGAGGGAAAGAGCGACATCAGTTGCTCAACAGGTTGGTATTGCTCGTGTGACCGCGTAGCGTGTGGTGTAATCAGTGGCCACCGCAATCCATTTCCTCCCCGGTGCGGACAGTGGAAAAGGCCTTAAAAGATCCAGACCCACTCGAGAAAATGGGTCTATATGGATGTCGACCTTTGCAGAAGTCCAGCTGGTAAAACTGATCGTTTTCCGGCGTTGACAGCGGTCACAAGAAGCCACGTAACAGCGGATTGCGCAGTATAGGCCTGGCCTAAAGAACCGACCGCGCACACTGTCGTATGTGCGAGAGACGCCTAGATGATCCGCTGCGGGAACGTCGTGAAGCTGTTCAAGGACGGCTGTGCGTAGGTGCTGAGGGACTACTAGTAGAAGGCCGGGCCATCAGATCGCATACTGTGCCGGTATAAGCTGCCGTCATGGGGCACAAACAAACGAAGGGAATGGTCATGGCGATCGGCGCTAAGGCGATTGACAATTTTGCGAAGCTGAGGGTCTTGGCGTTGCTCACGGCGAATATTGGAGAAGTCAGAAATAGAGAGCACGCAAGCATCATTGTCACAATCAAGTTGGCTTGGTGGGTCGAATGGATGATGGGAAAGGGACCACTGAAATATTGTACTCCTGAAGGCGCAAGGCCAACGCCCAAGGGGACCAGTAGGGTCTTTGAGTGTAGAAAGCCAACACAATGCGCGGTGGTCAGTGACTACTGTGAATGGCCACCCATACAAGTAAGAGCGGAACTTCGTAATGGCCCAAACTGGGGCTAAGCACTCACGTTCAGTCAAGGAATAATTCTGTTCGGCCGCAGAGAGGAGTCGAGTCGGCTGACATAGGCGATGACGCGAGAGGAAACGAGCTGATGTGTTGCGAGAACGGCACCAATTCTATCCCCACTTGCGTCAGTGCGTACTTCTGTGGGCGCTGACGGATTGAAGTGAGCCAATACCGGCGGACCGGTTAGGCGGCCAATAATAGCTGCGAAGGCGGCCGATAGTTAGTGGCCCCAGGAAAAGGAGACCTCTTTTTTCGGAAGCTGCGTAAGTGGGCGGGCAATTTCCGCGAAGTTTGGTGCAAATCGCAGGAAATATGAGCAAAGTCCGAGGAAGCTATGCACGTCGCTGAGAGATTTCGGGATAGGAAAACCACTTACAGCGCGAATTTCGCGAATTTTGTCGGGGTCCGGCTGGATGCCATGGGTGTTGACTAAATATCCTAGGACCTTGGTTCCCTGCCTCCTAAGCTACACTCCTTGGAGTTCAACTGAAGGCGAGCTCTTCGGAAGACGCCAAGAATAGCCGAAATACGATGGAGGTGGCCCTCAAATGTTGATGAAAATACGATGACCTCATCGAGGTAGCACAGACATGTGTTTCATTTGAACCCGCGTAGTAACGAGTTCATCAAGCGCTCGAAGGTCGCAGGGGAATTACATAAGCCGAAAGGCATCACCTTGAATTGATAGAGGCAATCCGGGGTGACAAAAGCACTTTTCGCGATCTCTGTCGTCAACAGAGATCTGCCAATATACAGAACGGAGGTTAACGGAGAAGTATTTGGTACCATGCAGGCAGTCGAGGGCGTCTTTGATCCTTGCAGGAGGGTACATGTCTTTCTTTGTTATCTTATTTAGGTGTCGATAATCTGCGCATAACTTCCAGCTGTTGTCTTTTTTTTAATGAGTACTACCGGAGACGCCCAGGGGCTGCTCGCCGCCTCAATAATGTTGCTGGCCAACATTTTCTCCACTTATTCTTGAATGATCCAGCGTTCGCAAAGAGCAACTCTGTAAGGACGTAGATGAATAGGGCGGGCATCTCAGTATCGATGCGATGTGTAACGACAGACGTTTGGCCCAGGGATCCGTGACCGAAATCAAAAATGTCGCTGTATGACCGCAAAAGGCCGGCACAGGCTCTGCCCTATTCGGGACGCAGGCCAGAGGCAACCATAGCTGAGATGCGGTTCTCCGGGCTTTGTGACGGGACTGGTTGGGCAGGCACCTCGGCGTCATGGTCAGACAGTACTGCTGATATAGTAAAGCTGGACAAAGGTGAGAGCTCGGCAAGAAAACTTCTCTCCGGGAGAACTTGCGAAGACATGATGAAGTTGATAAGGGGAATGTAGGTGTGGTTATTCGCGACGTGTACAATGTTATAAGGTAGGACGATGTTGCGCTGTAGAGCGACGTCGGTGATGGGGTTGACAATGAAGTCGCCGTCAGGAAGGGAAGGAAAAGGTTACATGGGCACGTATACTGCCGCCTCGGGAGGTAGGCGAGTAAATGTACTAGAGCGGAGGCGAGGCTGGGAATGATCAGCACTAGGGTCGTGAACACAATGGACCAGGGCTAGGCGCAGACGTCCGGAGGAACAGTCAATAAATGCGGAATGGGCTGATAAAAAGTATAGGCCTAAAATGAAGGCTTGAGGACAAGTAGTAAGGACGGCGAAGAGCACAGGGACGTGGTGGCCGGCGATGCTAGCGCGCGAGGTGCCCATTCCGATGATGGTAGCAGTGTTGCCATCAGCAACACGAACTGCAGAGGTGTTAGCGGACGTAAGAACTTTTTTGAGGCGTTGGCGGAACGAAGTGCTAAGGACTGAAATATGGGCTCCAGTGTCAATGAGAGCGGGAACAGGGACTCTATCTACGAGGGCATTGATCAAATTGCTGCGTGGTGCGATGGTCGAAACATAATTGGCTGTCCGGGTTGGTAACACAGCGCCACGTGCGGGTGCTGCGTTCCCTAGTTTCCCGAGTAGGGGCCTTGGTACTTTCGCGACAAGCTGCGGCGAGGAGTAGGTGATCGGGAAGGGTAGGCTCGAGGCGATGGCGAACGGCTAGGACAAGGAGACAAGGCTTTCACACAACAGGCCTTTCCTGCAGGCACCAGCAGCCGACACTGCTTGAACGTCGTCGTCGTCTTCACCAAAAACTACCGAGATTCTTCTTTTTCCTTCTTATGCGCATATGAGCGCATGGATCGCCTAACGTAACAATATTGTTGCGACTGGATCGGTTATCATGGTCCTCATTCTTTTCAACCAACCGAGCCACAGTTCTAGTTAGTGTTTTAATTTCGGAACGCGCTAACTGTTAAGCTAGATGGTGACGCTTCAAGTGCAGCCACGCGGGTTTCAAGCGTATCAAAACGTGAGTTCACGAATGCTTGGAATGGCTTAATATTGCCACGGTCCTCAGCCATATGCTTGCGTCGTTCAACAACTTCGGCATGCATGGTCACAATGTTATCAGTTTCAGTTGGACATGTTACAGCAGCCGATTGTTGAGCGGTCTTTGCAGAGCACGTGGACAGTACAGAAGTGCTGTAATAGGCTCATTACATTTTGATGAGTTTCCGGGCTTCGTTGGGGGGTCAGATTAAGGAGGTCCTGGATTGAGCTCCACGTCTCCACTCAACAATAGGTGGCTGATATAATACATGGCGTTCGAACACAAACCAACTGCGTCTTGTGGGCAAAGAAACAGCAGCAATGATCGATTGTCTGATCTTAGGCACCGAGTATTCTCAAGATAACATACCTGCACAATGAAGAGACAGTGCTTTAGCATTGTGTCACAGCCGCTGTTGCTTTTTCCACTGAAGAACGAGATCTCGTATGGCGCTTTTAAGCTCTTGGCTGGTGACGTCGCGCTGCTCCCGAAGTCGACGGTGCGCTCACAAGCACCAAAGTTCCATGGAACGCTCAGGAGCCAAGCCGTTGATCCACCCGGCAAGCCGTAGCTATCGCACACAGGGGCGATGCACTGGCGAAGGTTTCAGCATGCTGCTCGTAAGTCGATGACCCGTCTGCGAAGCATGCGCAGATGACGCCACTTGGAGTATTGTTCCATGAAGCCAGCTTGACGATGCATCCAAGGATCTGCACAGGAAGATACAGTACTTTAGCACTGAGTCACAGCCGCTATTGCTTTGACGTTATTATTGAAAAACCTGGACACTGATCTGTTTTAACGCATGAGGGCCGTGAGTTTCATATAGTTATAGCTGAAAACAGAAGGTTTTGCTTGTCATAGATAGTGTTAATTATGGGCAGTAGCAAATTGCCGCAAAATTTGGTCAGATTACTGTTTATGAACAAAGATGAAAAAAGAGCAGTAATTACAATATCACCATTAGCAGAACTGTTGTGGCGAGGCAGACTCAACAAAGAAAGGATAATAAGATTCCGGTATAGGGGGAGGGGGGGAAGTGGACTGAGGAAAGCTAAATATTCGAACTGCACTATTTTGTAAATGATGAAAGCTTGATATATCAATGAGATATGCAGTTCCCCAAGTTGATATGCAGTATGTTAATTGATTGTGAATATGTTAAAAAAAGTGCCCGGGGGATATGTTGCTGAAAGTAATGATGAGTTCTAAGAAGCACCCCAATACAAAAAGCCCATTCTGACAATGATTCCGAGTGCATACTAAATCTCAGATGTTCGTCTCGTGGGACACTAAGAAATGTAGTGCATTCAGAAAGTGGTATAATTTGGTTATCCAAATAAAGTAGAGCAATATTAATCGCTTGTTTATGATTGCGAATTAAACATCGTAAAATTTCCTTTTCTTTAAAGGATTGATTTCAATCTGGTTACCTGAAACCAGTCAGCTGTAAGTTTTAGTTCAGCTTCAATGTTTTGATTAGATCATTTATATTTCTGTCACTAGTATATAATGTAGTGTCATCAGCGTATAAAATGCAGTTAGATTTGGTGAAATAACCAGAAAAATTCTTGATGCATGCTAAAAAATACAGTCGTCCTAAAATTGAACCCTGGGGCATACATTGGTTAATGGATGCTGGGTGCAATAAAATGTCGGCCAAGCTTATTATTTCGAAATGATCAGTAAGGCAACTGAGTAATAATATGTTAAAGTTCGGCCAAAGGTTCCCAGAGACTCCAGTTAGGAAAAAAGAACGGTGTTGTTAATTGGCAAGTCCTCTGGAAGTCATCGACACCGAAATGTTTAGAATGCATTATCATTTAAGCTCGCACATAGCTGAACATTCTGCAACCAGCGCACAAGCGAAAACTGGTTCGCACGAAGAGAAAAAAAAGAAGGAAAGTAAAAGGAAGAAACGGAGAAATTACAAAAGACGCTCATAGGAGGAGGGCACAAATTGTATATGAAAGCAAAAAAATAGTACCGACAAAAAAAAAATCAAAGAAAGACGGAAAAAAAGAAACTGGAGGGAAAGGTGAATATACAAGAGGAAACGAAATTATAAGTGAAAGCGCGGAGAAACTAACGATTAACAGATAAAGAACAAAGCGAATTAAAACTGAAACGAAAGCCACACTGGAATGAAGTGAATGGAACAAAATTAAGAAACGGCGAGTCTGAAATTTCATCTACATGCGGAAGGCGTTTCCTCGACATATCCAGCGTTCTTTAATCTTTTTCAACGTTGACATTTTTGCTTTCCGGGTAAACATATCCCCAATGACTACCTTTTTGAGAGGTGGGAGTAGCGTTACAAATAAACGCTGAAAACCTCATTTAATAAATAATAGATGGCTAGATGGGCCGATGCGATGAACAATCATAAGCAGGGTGAGCTTTCGGGAGAAGGCTTTTGCATTTTATGTTGTTTTTGTTTGATGGCGTTACATTCAGGCATGGCTTCATGGTAATTCGTCTGGATGTCTTTATGGTGCACTAAGGCCTTTTTTTTTGCTGTGGCTGTTTGACATTTGGAGCATTTACCCTTCGTTTTATTTTGACTGGATTTATGGCTGACTAACCATTGTTATGCTTTAATATTGTGTGCACGTTTCGCTTTCTTTGGCGCGCCGCGTCCAATCAGCAGGTGACGCGCGTTCACTTTCAGCCAATCCAATCTATACAAAGTCTATAGAGTGCCCTGGTGACGCAAGGGCAGAAATTGGGAAAAATCCAGCCCTGCCTTTGGAACGACGCATCTTGTCAGTGTGTCCGCGCAGTGGGATTTCTCTTTTCGCGCATGGGGAGAGTCAATCATACTAAACAGGAACCCGGCCCCGCAGGCTGCACGCGTGAGAAGCGCTATTGTACCCAAACGGGTAGAAAACTGATGCAGAGTGGCCGTCAACATGAAGCACCGCATCGTTGTAAATCTTCTCGCGTGTCGCTTAGCATTGATTCGCGGACCAGTTAAATGCAATGGCGTTCCACAGGTGCATGATCACGCGAAAGCATTTTCCCGCTAAGTGTGATTGACACTGTACGCTTTCCTATTCAGCGTTTTATTTTTTTTACCCCGGAAATGACCATTACCCTAGACTGTGCATGTTGCCATAAACTAATGCGCATAAATGGACAGGGTTATGTGCATCGGTGTATGATCATCTACCTGTCTCGTGGGATCATACGCACTTATCTTTTCACGCAGTATTACCGGCATGGTTTAACTGCATGATAATGAAGCAAAAGCGATATACTGCATCTGAATCTGAACGCCGGCCGTGGATAGCTTCGGCTACGTCAGTCACCAAGAATGTTCGAATGCATGTTTATCGACGAAGCACCGATATTTAGAAGGTGTTGAGTGCAACTCTAGTTAATATCTCTTTTCTCTGTGGCCTGGGGCTTACCAAACCACAGAAAAGTATTTGTAAACCAAACGATACTATTTTTCGGCATCCGCTTTGTTCCTCCGGTCACTGAGCTCGATACTCGTGTCTATTGAAATAGTGTACACGAAATCTATGGGCATAATAACGCAAATGCCTTACTAGCCCCATAATGCGAAATCCGTCTGCCATTGCTGTAGTTGTACTAGATGCAGTTGGGATTGTCAACAGGCGACGGGGTTCATAACGATGGCATACGGCATCACTAATGAACCTCCATGTAGTGGAAGATTTCACAACTTCTATATCAAACATGTGTTCCATTTGCAGTATTCCGGGTGGTGCCATCCTATTTCTTTTACCCTTCAGAACGCCGTCGCAAGCCTAGTTTGCGATTGAAATCAAAATGATGACATATGCCATACCCTCTTTATCAAAAGTAACAATACATGCGCGAACGGCCGGCGCGAGCAAGAGCGCGGTCGTGAGGTGGCATTGCGTTTGCGGGAGCCTGCTGGCGAGTGCACATTCAACAGCAGCTACGCACGGAGAGGCTGAACGGGTTTATGAGACTCGAGGAACGTTACAGCTGAAGAGAAAGAATGGCAACGAAATATTCGCAGTTGATTGGCACAGAATAGGAGCGAAAAATGGCATTGCCCCTCGTAACCGCCGATGACCTCTCACATCCACGTATTAGCGGCATTTGAATGCAAGAACTAAAACGTTTAAGAACGTCGTCGTAAACAATGGAATCGACAGATTTGCGATGTGGCTCCAGCACTGGCCAAGCGGCGCCCGCGCACCCGTCATGATCCATGTCCAGTCACAGAATATCAAAAATTAGTCTTAGCTACTGTCTTTTCTGTCCACCTTTTTGATCAGCCGTGTTAAAACCCGCTACCATCAGGTCAGCAAGCCCGCTAAGTTCTTAAAGTATTAACTTGAGTTGTGTGGAGCGCGGAAAGCAGCGCAGTGAGAGAGACATCTTTCGCGTTCGCAAGAGCCTTTTGCGCACCAGCGCATGAAAATATAACCAAGTGTAACCCAGTTACACACACGCACACAACCAATTTAGTGGAAGGCATACATAGTCTGTTAAATTTTCATGCGCTAGCGCGCGAAAGGGCTCCTGCGAAACGCGAAAGATTTCTGAGAAAGAGAGACAGAAACAGAAGAACGGAGTACAGCTGGAAGGTTAACTTGTCAATGCCCAGGGGGGCCAATTTGCACATACAGACGGGGATCAAATGAGAAAAGGGAATGAAAGCGAAAGATGACTGGAAATCGTGGTATGAAGCTATGGTGACGCCGCGTGCACGTGTTCATTAGTGTCGAAACGCTAAAATGCAAAGCAATAAAGAAAGATTCTTTTTTGGCTGGATTAAAAAGCAGTCAAGATAAAAAGTCAGTTAACAACATCACATGAATACAGCGTAGTGTCATAACGTGCTCTTGAGTAATTATATTTGTTTTCCGAATAATAAGCAAAGGGTGAGCCTGTATGCACACATCTGCAAAACCTTACGTGAAATACATCATAAGTGGCAAGCAAACATGTTCCATATACATGGCGCGTACATTACTTTATTAAAAAAGAAGCTGCCAGTAAATTTGCTGGCTTCTTCCATAGTGGGAAGACTCCATTTCGTTGACATTGAAGTGTATGCATAGTGCTAGGCAAATATGGCAGTGTTTGAGCTGAAGTTTAAGGCAGTACTTGGCGATCTATCGATGCCTGTCAGGGTTAGTAATGTTAACAATTTCACTTGGTAACGCTTTCCACATTTCGATAGCCTTAGGAAGAAACGAGTATTTAATCGTGTTGCAACGCGCCAAGAATGGTCTATGCAATAGTTATGGCTACCTCGGGTGGATCGACGCTGGGGTGTTAACAGGTAGTCTTATGTATGTTTAATCTATGATGATAAATGTTGTAAAGGAACTTCATTACAGTCGTTTTCCGGCGACAAAACAAGATCTGTATTTGTGCAGTGATGCGCATGGCTGTTACGCTTTCATGACGTGAGTATTTCGAATATATGAATCGTAGTGCTTTCGACTGAATTGTTTCTAACTTTTCGATCAGGTACGCTTGATGGGGATCCCAGATTATGTTTGCATACTCAAGGATAGGTCGTACTAATGTTTTATAGGCTGTTAACTTCACGTGCGATGGAGCCATTGCTAGTCTGCTGCGACGAAAACCAAGCTGCTTGAATGCGTTGCTACATATGTTCTCGATGTGTGCATGCCATTTAAGGTCTTGGGTTAGTGTGATCCCCAGGTATTTTGCTTTGGCTACGTGTGGTATCGGGGAGCCAGATAATGTGTAGTTGTAAGACAAAGGAATTTTTTTCTTGTTGTGTTTAAATGCACCGTTTTCGATATGTTAATTTGCATGTCCCAGGCTGCACACCAGTCAGAAATGTTTTTTAAAGAAGACTGAAGTTTCATTTGGTCACCAGAGCTGTTCACGGCTGTATAAATCACGCAGTCCTCTGCAGAAAGTCGCATTGTCACTCCATGTTCGGCACACAAATAGATATCATTTACATATGTGAGAAACAGCAGGGGCCCAAGAACGGAGCCCTGCGGGACCCCCGATAGGACTTCAAGGTAATCTGAGTGGAAATCATTTATTGAGACGAACTGTTTACGGTTGGAAAGATAGGCTTCTATCCATGCTACTATTTTCAGATCAATACCTATCGTTTCTAGTTTTAAAATAAATTTTTTATGGTGAACACGATCGAAAGCTTTAGCGAAATTTATGAGGATTGTATCAGCCTGTAGTCGAGAAATAATTATTGATGCCAGGTCAGTGTGATTTCAAACACTTGAGCAGCTGTTGACAATTTATTTCGAAAGCCATGTAGTCTGGGGAATAGAAGGTTGTTTTCTTCTAAGTATGTTACGATAGCATTATGAATTATATGCTCCCTTACCTTGCAACAAGAACTGATTAATGATATAGGTTGGTATGCGTTCACCAGCAATTTGCTGCCGCCCTTGTGAATAGGGTTCACCTTTGAATGGAGCCAATCTTGTAGAACAGTACCTGTTTTAAGTGACTCGGTACATTTTGCGCACAGAAAAGGAGCAATCTACTCAGCATAGCGTCTAATGAATACGTTTGAGATGCCATCAGGACCAGGACACTTTTTCGTATCTATTTGCAAGAGTAAGTTAAGGACGCCTGTTTGTGTTATCACCACTTCGGGCATGTGGCTAGTGTGCTGCGCAGGGGTTGGATTCACCGGTGTTGCACGTGTGAAGACAGATTGGAAGTATGAATTTAAATAGTTTGCAATCGCTCACTGATATTTATGATACATCCGTCAACTTATATTTTTGAGATCGCGTCATCAGATTTTGATGAATAGCGCCAACATTTCTGTGGTTGTGTAGACAAAGTTCGACATTGTGCTTGAAAAAAACCTTACTCTCGCCTCTTTAATTTATTTCATGAACAGGGGGGAGGGGGGATTTCACTAATTTCCGCAAGTGATTTTTTACTTCTACGAATTCTCACGAGTTTTCGCCTTAGGTGAATAATATTGCGGGTAATATATGGCGTTTTACGTTGTCTTCTTTTCGTCTTGGATGGAATGAATTTTTCTTCCCAGTATATTATCGTTTCCTTGAGCTTTAGCCGTAAGTCTTAAACAATTGACCGGTTTTCCAAAATATAAATATCCGAATTAAATATATAAAGTCGATGATGCTCACGTCATAAGCCCGACTATAACCTTTCGTTACAATACGTGTCTGCTCAAGGTGGACTGCGGTGCTCTGCTGTCCCATCTGTGGAAATGTTAATGCGAGTAACTTATCGTCTGATATACTTTCCGCAATGACAAGTTCCGGGGTTCACATGCTAGATACAATAACAAGATTGAGCACTGAGCTAGTCTAGCCCTGAATGCGTGTCGGCAATAGTAACCAGCTGTTGTAAACAAAAAACTGAACATTATGTTTAAAAGCAGTTCGCAATTGATCACTTCCTTTCTTCCAGGAGTTAAGGTGGTCCAATCAATTCCGGGTAAATTGAAATCTCCAGATAATATGATTTTAGTCCGTTCTTTCATTTTAGAATTCAAATAGTCGTGCCATTTCAAATGATAGTCATCTGTGGCGTTCGGGCACCTAAAAATACCACCGATTACTGCTTATCATTACCCGTTGTTATCATGCACCAAACACTTTAATGGCCGTCCATGCCTTCCTCTTCCTTGAAGTAGAAGTTCTGCTTAATGGCAATAGCAACCACACCACCACGGCTGTTCCTATCAGATCTAAGAAGTGTGTAAGAATCAGGGACGATTTCCGAGTCATGTATGGAAGAGTGCAACCACGTTTCTGTAATTATTATTACGTCTGAACTGTAAAGCAGGAATAATTCTTTTAATTTATCATCCTTATTAACAATGCTCCTAGCATTGAAACCCAGAATGATTAATGGATTATTGTGAAAACGTCATTCAGCGGGACCACCATGAGATTTCGAAAATGTGTTTTTCGTTTGCCTCACTGGTACCCTTTTATCCTCTGTGGGATCCCATGCGTACATATTATTGTTTATTTTGAGCTTGTCAAAAACTAAACTTACTTTATCCCCATTGTCGCGATTCAATTTAAAGACTGCCATAATTTTTTGCGTATTTCGCACACAGGAACCGAGAAATTCTCAGATATTGATATTCCACTGTTCTTTAGCTTATGGCAACTTTGAAAAACCTTAACCTTTTCAGTGAAATCATAAAAGCGCAAGATGACAGGGCGTTCATTGCCAGCATCTTTCCTGCCAACACGATGGATGCGTTTTATGGATCTGACCTGGACTTCCAATTTGCTTCTCAAGAAATTGTTTTCTACTTTTTTTTGAAGCTCGGAGGCACTCTCGTTATTTTCCTCTTTCAATCCAAAGGTCACAATATTATTGCTACGGCTTCTATTTTCCAGGGCATCCAATCTTTTAGTGATTTGGAACAATTCCTTATGCATCACCACTACAGATTCCTCACATTTCTGCACTTTTTCATTACATAGCTTTAGCGACGCTAATGTGTCTTCTATTTCAGAGAGCCTGAACTGAACACCCTCAAATCCACCTTGCAAAGCAGTTTGGGTAGCCTTAATTTCCGTGACAGTGCTCAGAATTTGATCCAGTTTCTGTTCATCAGGCACAGGGTTCTCCTCCACATCGCCACTTAGCTTCAACAGCATGCAAAGCACTCGCGATTACTCATGGCAGCAACAAAAAATACACTGGGGGATCGGCAGCACGACAAGGCAGGCACAATCGCTTCTAAGGCAACTTGTGAATGACCATTTGTCACTAACCTGTGCAAAGAAAAGTACGAAGTTCAGCATCATGCGTCTAACGGTGCCGCCGAGCCCACTGAAGAGATCTGCTGTCCGTCCAGTCTTTTTAGGCCGTTCCCACGAAGTCTCGGATGTTGCCGCTGCGCCAAACGATGTGTCCAAACGAGGTAACGGCGATAGTCCTTCCATGCGGTTTCCATCTGAGTGCACCGATATAAGCGACCCAAACACTCCCGTATGCAAACTTGGTTGCCGATGTCGCGTCACCGACGTCACAAAAGACAGATGGCCCGGGGACACATGGAAGTCGCCACAGCCCGATCCACTGCATTCCAGTAGCGCCTGTGCAAAGAAAAGTACAGTCGAGCGCGATTTGAAGGTTATCGCGCGAGCGCCGACCGGGTACATGAACAGCGCCATGGCCCAGAATTCTCTGCCGAGGCGAGGGAGGTATCAAGCCAGCTTCCCTCACTCTTTTTGCTGTTCCTTTGTTAGCCGTCACTCCCTGCTGGGACATCACTTTCATTTTTTTCGTTTGGTTCTACGAACAGGCAGTTATAGTTATGAGCGCGACGTATTCTTCGGTATTATCTGAAATTGGACACTTTATCGCAACAAATGGAAAGCTTAGAACAAAGCGAAAGGGCGGTGAGTATGTCGCGGGGGTGATGGTTGTTGCATGGAACAGCGAACGAGGGAGAGAAGAGTGCGAAATCATGATTTTTCCTGTTCCAAACCCGGCCGCCAGGTGCCTGGAGTGCAAGGCTGGTCGACGCTCGCGCGATAACCTTCAAATCGCGCTCGACTGTACGAAGTTCAGCATCGTGCGTCTAACGGTGCCGCCGAGCCAGTCACAGCACCATATGACTCCTCGGGTGGTCGCACTTACGAACTGTCCAGACAGATAATTCGAAAGCGTCGCAGTGCTCTCTGAAATGCCTCATCTCGCGCAGATAAGCCGCTTGAGTTAGCAGACCGCCATTGCTTCGCTTGGCAACCTCACGGATCAATGGTTTCTCTGCGAGAGCAAAGCGTTTGCGACGGGAAGACAGATAGTGCCCTCGTGCGGCTGTAAATTTGCGCTTCCATTTTCATCCTTCAAAAGGTTGCGCGGCTGAAAACTAATCTTATGGCGTCGTTTCAGTACTTTCTGTAATTACAGCAAGATGTCTCAGCTTACATCACCACCCAGAGTAATTTTGTACGAAACTGCGGTGAGTTGACAGCCTCCTGTACTCCACATCGAATTCGCCGCTTTATGCACTCGCCTAACGTGGCGCCCAACTTCTGCCATTTTCGTCAATGACAGCACATTGTTTATGTCATGAAACTTCATTTTGTCATAACAGTCTGATGTGTATGCATGACGTATTTCTCGCTGCACAACGTGAACCAGTCAGATTACAGGAATAGTACCTTTTATCTCATCCGTAATACAAGCATAAGTGTTTTCCTCCCAATCATCTACACCAGTTTTATTTTTTTTTCCGTCCGCAGTTACTGATATCTACTATTCAGTCGGCGTGAATAGCTCTGCTAAAGATGTGTCTGGCACTTAACGTTATTTTGACGGCACTGCAAGAAGCCATTTCGACAGCTCAAAATTTTGCGCCACAAGATTGAAACACATGACCATTCTGAGAACCAATCAAACAATAAGGCGGCGAACAGCGGCCATGTGCTGAAAAGATCCCGAAACAGGTGACAAGCTTCTGGGCAGCACGAACAAATGATCCGTACTCGGGGGTCGCACGCTTCCCTGTGTACTGAAATTTAAGAAATTGAAGACGCGATATCCAAGCATCTTACAGATACTTAGAAAAATTGTCATTGTTTAGCACACGATATCGTATGCAGGAACACGAAAAGTACTCTGACTGCTCAAGGAATCTACTCAAAATGACCGCCGACTAAGCAGCTGTACTGACGCTGCGATCAACAATACAATTCAACACGCATATGCACAAAGACGGGATGGGTTTGAGTACAATTTGCAGGCATTTCGATATTAATACATGAGCAAGAGCTATAAATTGATCGCGTTTTCGCTTACAGTGACTAGAGTCAGCGTCAAATGCAAAATGACCAAAATTAACTGCGCACAGCACGACACCCGTTTCGGATGACTAGATCATAAGTGGTGAAATCTGAGATATAGTGCAGTTGAGTTTTCTTATTTGAAAGGCGCGATAAAATATTTCTAAGTAACAAACAACCCGTTTGGATTTTTGTTCAGGAGGGAATAATTCTGCGTTTTCGTGCTCGCGTTGCTGCCATCCTGTTCGTGTTTTTTTTTTATTCGGCATTTTTATCTTTTTTATTCGCGAGTGGCGCCCCCCTGTATTAGTTTCACCAGACTCACTGCGGTTCCAGGCGCAAGGCTCAGACCATTTTATAATCACCCACAGGTCGGCGGACGCACACATGTATCGACTCTCTCGGGCTCATTCACGCTCAGATCATGATCTGAGTCTTGATTAAGTCCGGACTCAAATTCAGATCGCATTGGCCCTAAATGGTAAGCTTTAGACGATGTGTATAACTAACAGAAATCGAGTAGCAGTCACCGCATCCCATAAATAGAGACAGAGTACACTAACTCCCAGAAGGGATCTTTCGTTTTCCGCAATCTTCACTAACGTACGCAGTTATCTTCAGAGGAGATTAGGCTCGTTTCTAACATCATCGCATCAACACAAGGCAACTTGCTTATTCTAACAGAAAACTGGCTACAATATGACGTTAGTGATATCAAAGTTCTGGCGCAACTTGCCTGACATCAAAGTTCACCCAAGTGACCGTGAATTATCAAAGAGCGGTGGTGTTCTCATAGCAGATCGTCAGCAAATTTTATGTTTTGTTGTAAACGTCTAATTTAAGATCGGAATAATTTAGTTACTGTATCGCTCATAACCAATTCAAGTGTTAGCATTTGCATTGAACTCCTGTAATGGCCGATTACAATAAATATAGGGCTATTCTTCGCAACGACCTGGCGTTGGCGCGTCGTGCGTTAAAAATGTTGAGCGAGGACGAAGGCCGAACAGGTGCTGGACCAGGGAAGAATGATTGAGTCACGTTATGCTACCGTCTGCCTACGGTCTCGCGAGCTTGTTCTGCGGAGGCCGCAGAGTGCCTGGGGCAGAGAATTGCCACGTTCTGCAGAATCGCCGATGCAGAGGAAAGCCATGAGCTCGTGGATCACAAGCCCACCGCAGGCATCAACTTGGCCAAGTTGCAAGGCTCTTCCGCATGCCTGCCAACTCTGCTGACGTCCCCGGGAGACTCCTGATTTTTTACCGAACTTTCTGGTTGTACGACCACTGTCCTATATCTCCCGATAAGTCTCCTCTGCCCGCGCAAGTACGGTTCACATAGTTTAAGCAAAGCTGAGTTTTGGTACAGTTGGCAGGCCATGATTTACAGGGAGGTTTAGCGCGAGCAGACGAGCGACCGTCCTGTGTCACTCTCTTATCCTTGTCTCTCTCGCTCTAAGCCTCCCTGTAAATCGTGGTTTACATAAAACCGGCACCACGAAATGAGCAGCTTCGTCGTAATCACCAGCATCAATGTCTTTGGCGTTTCCAAGGATAAAATCAGGCGGAATGAGTAGGAGAATCTCAACGGACCACAGATCACAGAGCTGACGAGCGCCTGAACGGCACGAGCCCAGTATGCGAGTTCCATTTCATGCCATCCACCTTATGTGCTCGATGTTTAGGTGCACATCGTACAAGAAAAAAATGAAGTAATGAGGATAACAAAGAGTAGAGGCTAACAAAATACTGTGAACGAGAAGGCCTCCTTTATCCGTTCAATCAGTTGTATGGCTTTATCAATATGATCGAGGATCTCACCACGAACTGAATGGACGCTTCTGTCAGGGCGAGCTTCACTCCGACAGCATAACGGATATGCTAGTTGGCAGCTGTTCAGAGCAGACTTTCCCTAGAAATCGTTTGTCAAGGTCACCGCTCCGATTCTCACAGCTGAAATAATGACGTTTTATGGCGTCACTCGTCATTTAGACGTGAAGGGACTTTGACTTAACAGTGAGCGACAGAGGGTCCGGCTAGCTCTGTCCGTAGAGCATGAGACTTAACCTCAGGGTCATGGGTTCAGGCCCCACATTGGGCGCCAGATGAAGGCCTCGCCTCCAAAAAGCCGGTCCGCGAGCCATGGTCTCGACTGAAGAGTGACAAATCCAGTCTCTTAATAACCCCGCTTTATTCCGGATAAACGAAAATGCATTAAAAAGAAAGGAAACAACATCAGGCGCTACTGCGCTGAGAACATGCTGTTCATGCGCGCGACAATAGAACAGCGAAGAAAAGCGGGAAATATGTCAGGGCTTTACCGCGGCGAGACAAAACACACTGCGGAGCGAATAGGGCGAGCAATAAGGCCAAAGCGCTCACGGCGGAACAAGAAGCATTGCTCCTCGCGTTACAGCAACTCACGCGAATACGCCCAGGCTGTTTCTGCAGGCACTCCTTCCACCTTCGTGACGCCGGTCTGCTTTTCGTATTCCCTGCACACCCCGCTGGCCCATGACGCTCGCTGCTTGCCCCGCCGGGGCGAAAAAAGGCCTCGCGCCTTGCTTCGACGCGCGTATCTGCCCGCGTCTTTCGCCGCTAACATCCCGCCCCCAAGATTATCTGCTCACTCATGCGCACTCGCGCTGCTCGCGCAAACACAACACAAATAGGAAAACGCGCGCGCGGTTTAAAACACCTAAAGAGGCTGCGGAGCCCCACAACGGCTAATCTAAGACCGGAATAATTAAGTTACTGTGTCATTCATAACCAATAGCACTGTTACTGGGAGTCTGCTACAGGCGTCCCCATTCCACCCATGACTTTTCTAACGAGCAAAATAACAACCTAATCTAACCCACAGCAAGCTACCCCAAGTGCCTCTATCCTCCTTTTCGGGGATTTTAACTTCCCAAACATAGAATTTCGTAATCTTCCACCTGCATCAATAGTAGGTTCCGCAAAAGGCAACTTTATTGTAATACATTTCAACGGTAATTTATCACATATGCTTTCAGAACCAACGCGCACCTTATCGCAATCTAAAATCATTCTTGACTTTATTTTGGCTAGTAAACCCGATGCCGTCTCATTCATTACTTACCTTCAGAGAATTATAGACCAAAATGTCATTCCAGCCGCCTTCTTTTTTCTTGTAATACCAAATATGACCTTGAAGAAGACTGTAACACTTTAAGAAAATAGTCATTAAGGGGCGATAAATCAAGAACTTAAGACCTAATTTCCTGCATAACAAGCTACATATGACATTCAATCGACACATGATAACTGGGCAATCTTGAAAAATAAATAAATGATTCACCTGATAAACATATACCAACCGTCAACATTCGTACAAGTAACCAAAAACCATGCTTTACTGATTGTTTAAAAAAAATTCGAAAAATAAGCGCCTCTATTGGGAAGATAGCGGCAACACAATTTGATAGCAAAACTATATATTAGGTAGTTCAAGATGAATATTTGACTGTCATTCGCAGCGTAAAACGTCCTTTTTATAATACTACATTTCCAAATTTGTTGCGTACTAACCCAAAACTGTTTTGGCAAGTAATACACTCTAACCCAAAATACGCACTTACCCTCACCAATGACACAAGCGTTGAATGTGCTGGCACATTTAATTCCGCATTTTCCTCAGTATTCTCGAATGAAATCAAAAGGCCCTTTCTTTTTCTTTTTTCTTTTTGCATTATGAAAGGTGTCATACTAAGCATCGCAGTTTATGAAGACGGAATTTCATCCATAACTCTGAAGACTGCACTATCATCATCGTGTGGCATGAAGGTATGAACTATAAAATTCCAAGAAACACAAGACACACGTCTGCTTATTGCCTGTCATTACTGTTCTCAGTCACTTTCTTCACTACCTTTCCGGATGATTGGTAAGTGGCATAGGTCATTCAAATCTACAAGAAAGACAACAGAAGCTCTACATTAAATTAGCGAACTATCTCGCTAACAAGCGTGTCATGCAGAATCATAATACACGTCGTCTACTGTCAAATTATTTTTTTCTTAGATGGTAACAACTATTTTAACCCGTCGCAGCATAGGTTTCGCATAGCTTTCTCCTGTGAAACCCAATTAACTATTTTCTTCATGACTTGCGTCTTAACCTGGTCATCGATGTGCGAATCGGTGCTATCTATTTTGGATTTAGAGAAAGCATTTGATAAAGTGCCTAACTACCGCTTACAACTAAAAGTTCAACGAATAAACCTAGATCCTAATGTTCTGATGTGGATACGGGAATTTTTGTATATTCGTACGCAAATGGTTTCGGTCAACAATAATTTGTGTAGCCCCCTCCCAGTAACTTCCGGTATGCTGCAAGTATCTGCTCTTGGCTTCCTGTTATTTTCATATATTTTAATGATTCACTTTAATATGTCTCCTCTAATATACGCATATTTGCGGACGACTGTGTCACCGCACTATCTATAACGCATCGCACCATTCTGCTCTCTAGAACTTGTTTAAGAACGATTCAGAATGGTGCAATATTACACTAATGACCGTAATCACCAGCAAATTCACTTGCCTGTCCTTCTCGCACCATCGCGCTCCCTATTTCTTTCCTTACGCAACTGTTAACCCCCCGCTTGAACAGGTAGATTCTTGTAAATGCTTACGTGTAACCCTATTCATGATTTGTCTTGGGACGCACATGTTGTCGTAATCGTTGTTGTCGTCGTGTCTGCGTTGGCATAATTTGGTCACAGAATAAAACTCCGGTGAAACTTCATAAACTGATTTAATGGCTACATGGAAGAAACATTACAGAAATTCCAACTGACGACCGTTTCGTTCGGCGTCTTTTAAGCTACTCCTTTCATGACGGTTGGCCGTGTTCCTCTCTACAGGCCTTCCTTTCTTTCCTTTTTCTTTAGGGGGTCCCCCGCTTGCGTGGGCCCTTAGAACCTGGCAGTGGCGGCGCACGTTCGGCGGTGTCGGTAACAGAGGAATCCTCCTTGCGTCTCCGGTGCTGGCCCGCAGCCGCCTCGTAGGCTGGAAATTCAGGGCAGGCGGGCGTCCGCGTCTGGTTAGGCCGCCAGCGCGTACACATGCCCAGGCCTGAAACCTTCTATCCGTGGCATGGACGCGGTTCAGCCCATCGCTGTTCCCTTTGGACTTCCAGGAACCTCTTCTGCCGACACGTGGTGCAGGCCCGCCGAGTTTGGTGAGAATTATGGCCCCGGTTGTGTCTTCGACAGCGCCAGTGGAGCGGGAGGGACGCTTTGAGGGGCGACGAGCCGCTGGTCGACTTGCTGGCAGTGGCAAGGAGCAGCCGTGCCACTGCCATACGTCAGTAACATTATATCATACGTCAGTAACGTCAGGACATACGTCAGTAACATTATATCAACATCTAACAAAAACTCAGAGAATTTGTGGAATGCACCGCCGTGTTCAAAACTACTGGCTTATAATTCATTTGTTAGGCCAAAAATTTAAAATGCATGCGACCCATCTGGAGCCCAATCAAGCATATCTCGTCAAAAATAATTGGTTAAAGATTGCGCTGTTACATTGATTCATGCATCATACTCATAGAAAATCAGGTTTTGATCCCTAAAAAGAGAATCCGGTGTATCGACACTTTTATGTCGACATCGCATTTCCAGCATTTTATTGTGTCACGTTTTTTTTTTCATCACTTAATCAAGCCCCATTAATCACAGCAGCAGCAGGCATATCTTAACGAACCAGTCATCCACTTCACATTGCGAACCCACACGCCGGACGACCGCATTTACTGCTTCGTTTTTCATTCGAACCACCATAGACTGGAACGGCCTCCTCCTTAAAATTGCTACACGAAATCCACGAAAATGACCATCTTCGTTTTCGCAACTTTTGTCTGACCATTGTTCACAGTAACTAATTACCATGATCACTAGTGTTTGTATAAGAACCTACGCCTTATGTAATGCCTCTATGTATTAATTAAGGTAATAAACGGAACTGAAGTCAGGTGAAAATAGCAGGAGAGTTCTGCTTCTTTGTTTTAAGCATGAAAATGTAAAGCACCTGCTTAGAACTCATTCGAAGTCATAAAAATGCTACAACAATAATGCTCCCTGTGTTTTTACGGTCTCCTTGGAATGAGCTCGCACTGAAGTGATTGTTATTATTGGTACTTGTAAAATCTCGCTTCCACTTGGGAAATTGGACTTCCTGAAAAATACCAACAAACCCTAAATCCGCAATGATAGGTCGATATAACTGACGTAAAAATACAGAGTGCGCCACTTTTCGTATATCTGCTTCTATTTACCAAGATCGGGATTATTTGGCCACTGTTCGAGGCATTTGAGTCATCTGCTTTTTTCGTTTTTATTTTTGTTTCATAATTCACGTGCCGGGTTTTGCTAAGTACATATTGCTGCTTAGGAGGAGGAGAGCCGTGGACTGTTTTCTTTTAAACCCAAAGCTCTCCTTCACGACCAGAGTGGCAAAAGCTGTGCTATCTCGGAAGCCTGATCTTTATTTAACCTTCTGAGCATAGCATAGGAACAACGTATCTTAAACCAAGGTTAGTGTTGTGCACACATATTTGAGGAGAGAAATGGGGGGGGGGGGGGGGGGGGCACTTGCAGCATACACCTAAATCTAGAAAAGGCCATCGAAATCATGCAGTCCGCAAGGGCGAATAAGCCACCGCAGAAGCCGAAAGGAAATCGGTTGGCGCCAGTAAGCAAAGTGACCAACAACCGTCCTCGCTCCTGTCCATTCCGTCGTTGAGTGAACACCTATAACGCGCGTTAATGGTCGGCGCGGGCAACCACTCCGACTGCAACCACTTTGCTCGAGGACGGGGAATGCTGCGAAGGAAAGAGAAGGGAGTTGTTTTGAAGTTGATTACCCCAGTTTCTCGGCCGGTTTTCAGTCGTACACCCTTCTTTTCTGTCTCTACCGCCACATTTGGTGATGCGCGTCGTAGAATAATAGGGTCGCTAGAAACTATGAAAAAAAAAACTTAGTCCTAAGCTTAATGTACCTACTACGCTGTCGCATTCTACTGGAGAGCAAAGTTTCTGCGCAGTGGCAACAAAGGCGTCACATGCGCATCGCCGTCTTCCGGATCTTTGAGGGTGTCTCCTAAGCAGAGGTGGACAACCTCTTGAGGTTTCGGCCTCATGAGATGGACCTGAACCTCAAAATGACCTCAACCTCACGGAGTGAGGTGAGGTTGAGGTGAGGTCGAGGTGAGGTCGGTGACAGCTAGAAATTTTTTGTGTGAGGTCACCAAATTGAACCTCAAACTCACGCGTGAGTTTGAGGTTGAGTGAGGTCGTCATTGTGTGACGTCGAAATAGTGAGGTCCAGGCTTTTGGCTGTTGCCGCGGCTGTCTTCGAAGAGCGCCCCTTTTGACGCGGAGCTCGAGCATACTGCCGCGGTGTGCCCGCCGACTCTCGGTGTTTGGTTACCCCCCAATCGGACGACCGAATGCCGCAGCCCCTGCCCAGCTTTCGGCATTCCACCGTAATGTCCGAAGCCCGAGTACACTTCCCTCTGGTCTACTAGGAAGGAGATTTTTTTTTTACTTCACGAACTCCTCATGCCCCCCGCCTGCCACCCCCGTTTCCTCTGACTTGTTTGTGCCGATGCTCGCCGCAGGCTCAAACACCCAGGAGAGCGGAAAGACATAACTCACGTTGACCAGCGGTGCTTTTGTCCGATGGCGCAAGGAAACCAGCAAACTAAAAAGTGAAGCAAATTATCTTTGCGCAGACGGCGCGGACCAGAACTGTGTCTTGTGCATTCCCGTTTCCAGGCGATAACGTCACGGCTGCTGCCTTAAATTCGATAAAGGACCCCGCTGTACATTGCACGGAAACTTAACAGGAAATGGTGCAGCGAAATTGTTAGAGGACGTGATACTGACAGATAAAAAAAAAAAACATGCACAAATCAGAAAAACCGGCACACTACCATCTGTGCATTTTATCGAAGTCCTCCCTTTCGAATTGTACGTTATCGTTTTATATTCCTGTCCTGTAAATTTATATTCTTGTATTCTCACGAACAACCTCTCTTTGGTCTTGTGCTGCTTGTTTCTTCTAACAGATCTAAAGGTGATGGTGCTAGTGTAGCGGTAAAACATGCAACAGGATGAAATGGACGGCACAGCTTATAAGACGCAACTGGTAAACAGGAAAAAGCCTGCGCATGTTAACCATATGCTGAGATAGAAGAGACAAAAAATATATGGGGCCTGTATGCAGTACAGCGCAATGAAAAAAAAATGATTTCGCTCCGCTAGGGCCCTTTATTTCTCTCTCAAATTCTAGTGAAATCAAGCAATGCAGGAGGAAGGAGGAGACTAAGGGATTCTTAACTTATTCAGGCGCAGAAAACGAAATTTGAAAAGCGTACTCCTACATGTTTTTATGAGCTAAAAAGTATTGAGATGGTTTCCGGCTCGACATTTTGGTGTCTAGACGGACGAATTGGTGTGGCGAAGTGAACATGCCTGTTTTGTGCTCCAGTCTGCTCGAGACGCACAAATCAATAGGGTGAAAATTGTTGTGGCCAGATGTCGGAATAATTCTTTCAGGTATTTGTTTTTTTCTTTAAAAATCAATTTAGATGTACGTGATATGAAGCCAATTACATGCTAGCACTGAGGAATGCAGTATTAAGTCGATGTCTCAAACCTTTCATACGCTCTGGGAAGAGCAGTTCTCTCCTGTTTTTATTGTGCGATATTGGTTATTACTTTCGGCAACATGGTATTTATTTATATATATATTTTCTTGTATGTCAATTAAGTTCGTACACTGCCGAAAAGAGAACAGGCTTCTTCCCTCACATTAGGCTCTTTCTTTGGCATCTTTTCAGAGGCGCATAGCACAACCCTCCTTTCCACATACCCTTGCGGTCATTTAGTTTTTTCTTTTTCTTTTGCAAGTATTGGAAAGCGCGATCTACTCTCTGAATGCGGAGCTGGCACACATACGCCACTACCTTTTGGTGTGTATTGGTGACAGTTCGGCATTCACCGCATGAGCAAAACCAGATGCCTACAGACGGAGGGTGAAGGGAGGAGCGCGTGCACAGCGGGGGGCGCGGTCCCTCCGGGCTGCTTGCTCGTCTCCTTTCTGTTTTTCTTGTCTTTATTTTACGTTTATGTGCTGTAACTATACGACACTAACGGGGAAACGGTTTCTCTACATTCACCTAAGGTGCATGCGGGGAAGCTGCTTCGGAGACACCACCGTTCAATTGATTAGTTCAGTCGTCGAAGGAAAACAAGTGAATACCAGAAAGAAGCTCGTCTCAGAATTGTTGGCGAAATGGCATCCAGTATTCGGTTCGGACGTACACGTATTTATATCGTGTGTACGTGTTTTTTTTTTAGGTGGTTGCGAGTTGGACATTTTGCTCCGGCGAAATTTGACGGACGAGCCGATGTTCGCGGAAGCAAAGCGGTTCACGTTTGGCATGGAAGCAGCACGATAGAGCACATGGCTAACGATCGTCGTCTTCACGTTATCCAGGTTTTGGCTTGGCTTCTACCATGCCTGGCCAGAAGTGCACCGGACCCGTACGTCGCTACCTGCCTGCAGCCATGCCGTGTTCAGGTGTGCGACCTTTCTTCGAACCCAGGCGCTGCCTTCGTTGGATCGGAATCCTTGTTCATCGGTTCAGCCGCATCAACAGGAACATCATCCACGCCTGCCTTAAAAGCCAACAGCCAGCCGCGACACGTCAGTGGGCATGGAAGCAGCACGATAGAGCACATGGCTAACGATCGTCGTCTTCACGTTATCCAGGTTGGTCAATCGTGTTCTCTACATGCTAGGAAAACATCAAATCGTTTTTACTGCTGCTTCCGTGCCCACAAGGGCTCTATGACGTGTGTTGTGACTGCAAGGAGGTGTTGCTTATGTTGTTGCTATGTTCGGGTGACGTTGAGCTAAACCCCGGGCCTAATCGCAAGCAAACTACAGAGCGGCAGACCCAAGTAGCTGATGAAGACGGCACGTCGTGCGCCCATCGTCATAATGAAGTCATGGCTGCGTTGTCCTTTATTAAAACCGCCTGTGAGGCGTCAGCGGAGGCCCAAGCCATGTTGACGCAGGCTGTTAATGACGTAAAAGCCAATCAGGAATGTTTAGCAAAGCGGCTGTCTAATATTGATACTCGACTCGCTTCTGTTGAAACAAAAGTCAGCATGGTTAGTAGTCTCGAAGGAGAACTTCTGTTAACAAACGACACCATTAATGACTTGACGCAACAGAATAATGAGCTTCTTTCCCGCATCAATCATCTGGAAGACAGATCTCGCAGAAATAATTTAATATTTTATGGCGTCCCCGATAGCAGTGAAACGTGGAATGACACAGAAAAAAACGTTATTAGTTTGCTTTCATCCAGTTTTGGGTCAGAATTTAAACCAGACAAAATAGAACGAGCCCACCGCCTTGGTGGCCCTTTTGTTCAAGAAAAATGCCGACCAGTGATGATAAAATTTTCGCACTTTAAAGCGAAAGAAGAAATGATGTCACATCGTGATGAGCTGAAAACAAATGACATTTCAGTTTCTGAAGACTACTGCGCAGCAACTAGGCTCGCTCGCAAAAGGTTAACTGCTTTCGCAAAATCTTTGTCTGGTTGACCATCCTTTAGGCTTCGCTACGACAAACCAACTGTAAATAAAAGGCAATATGTTTATGACCCCAGAACAGACAGTTTCATTGAGCTGCCCCGGCTGCGTTATCATTCTCCTTCTCGTAGCAGCCCATCCGATGATTCATCTGCACGCGCTCGACCCTCTACATCCAATGCTGCTCGCGCATGCGCGATGGGAGACATTTCGAATTCAAGTCCCACGCGTAATGTTTCATAATACTAAGCCAGGGGTAGTGGTCATCGGCGCCCTATATCAGTCCTTTATACTAATATCCGGAGCATTTTAGGCAAAAGAGATGATATCAGCGCAGCTATCCGTGCGATGCCGACCTGGTGGCGCTCACTGAAACTTGGTTAAGTGCTCGTGTAAGCGACAGCGAAATTTTTACTCACGCCAAGCCTTTCAATGTCTATCGTTGTGACAGAGATGGAAGACAAGGGGGTGGAACCCTGCTCGTAGTCTATACTAACCTAACATCGTTCAGAATTAATGTTTCATGCAACATAGAATCTGTCTGATGCGGCGTAATTTTAAACAACAGAGTACACATCATTGGCGTCTGTTATCGTCCACCTAATGCAGACATCACATTCGTGAATGAATTGCATGACCGGGTAACACCGTCGTCCTTCGTTATCCAGCATCCCCGGTATTTCTTCTAGGCGATTTCGATTATCCATCAATAAACTGGACATCGACACCGCCTACCTGCACACCATATTCTTCGAATTGTCAAGCTTTTCTCGATATGTGCTCCCTTTTCAATTTTGATCAGGTTGTTGATAGCCCAACGCGTGTTATCGGCAGTTCTGCTAACATTCTTGACCTGATCCTCACCACTAACCTTGATATGATTGGCCCAATAATTTTCATGCCGGGACTCAGGGATTATTCTTTACTTCATTTCGACCTAAACTTTAACCGCGTCTACAGCTACGAAAAAACGCAAGATTATATTTGATTACAAAAAGGCAAACTTTGAAGAGATAAATAGAGAACTTTCGCTCTTCCTTGACAACTATCTTAGTGGTTTTGAACATCGTTCTGTCCAAGAGAACTGGGACCTGTTCGTCAATAAAATTTCATATCTAAGTGAGGCTTACATTCCCAAGAAAATACTAACAGTACATAGACATTCGCCATGGTAAAATCCGTACTTAAATCGACTGTCGAACAGAAAAAAAACGCTTATTTCGGGCAGCAAAACTGCAGCAGACTGCGTCACGCTGGCAAGCATACACTAATGCATCTCACACCTACTCTCAAGCTGTCGCTTCTGCAAAATCTACTTTTTTGAAATACACTCTACCATCCTTGCTCACTAATAACCCTAGCAAATTTTGGAACATCGTAACTAACTCCCAGAGCAACTCAGAGATTTCTTTACTTGACCAGAACGACTTACCTGTGCCTAGCAAGGAGTGCGCATCGATTTTAAACAATATGTTCACACTGAACTTTTCATCTGCAACTAATCTTCAATTGCCTACACATTCGTTTTCGGGCTATACGATTACGCATCCAATATCAATAGATGCCGACGGGATTGCAAAGCTAATTGAAACACTAAAACCTTCATGTTCCTCAGGTGTTGACAATATAAATGCAAGATTCCTTAAAGAAACAAACATGTACTCCTCTGTCCTTTTGGCAAAATTATTTCAACAATCTTTAGATACTGGCGCTATTCCTGTACATTGGAAGCAGGCGAAGGTGATTCCACTTCATAAATCCGGTAACAAGCAATCTCCCCTTAATTATCGCCCCATATCTCTTACTAGCATACCATGTAAAATTCTTGAACATGTCATTTGCTCACACCTAGCTAGTTTTCTTGACTCGAACCTTTTTTTCAATCCAGCGCAACATGGCTTCAGGAAATCATACTCATGCGAGACACAGCTACTTTGTTTCACAAACTCCATGCTAACCCTTATTGACAACCGTTCCTTGGCTGATTGTATCTTCTTGGATTTTTCTAAGGCCTTTGACAAAATAAACCATCATCTTTTACTACTTAAACTCGAGTGTCTTAATATTGACAGACATCTTCTTACCTGGGTCGAAGTTTTCCTCATCGGTCGATCACAGCATGTCTTTGCTAACAACAATAATTCACCGTCAACACCTGTTACGTCAGGTGTACCACAAGGGTCCGTTTTGGGCCCTCTTCTTTTTTTAGTTTATATTAATGACCTTCCTAACTGTGTGACTTCCCATATTCACTTATTTGCCGATGACTGTGTTATTTATCGCGAGCTTGCTGAACCCGCCGATGTTTCTGCTATACAATCTGACCTCAATAATATAACTAAATGGTGCAGCACATGGTGTATGGACCTAAATGTTAAAAAATGTAAAGCTATGCGAGTGTCGCGCAGTAATTTCCCCCCTGCTTGCTATGTATTGAATAACACTCCTTTAGATACTGTAACTTCGTACAAATATTTGGGTGTGCATATTACTAATGACCTCGGCTGGAAGCAACATATTGATTACATTATTAACAACAGTAACCGCATGCTTGGGTATTTGCGCCGTAACTTTTCGAAGGCACCTGTTTCGACTAAAATGACTATGTACAAAGCATTGGTACGTTCAAAGATTGAATATGCTTCTGCAATCTGGGATCCCGGTTTCACGAACTTGAAATCCTCACTTGAGATGGTTCAAAATAATTCAGCGCGTTTCATTCTTTCCAATTACTGTCGCACTAGCAGCATAACTTCAATGAAACTAACGTTATCTTTGCCATCTCTCGAGCTTAGAAGGAAAATTTCACGTCTTAGCCTTTTTCACAAAATTTATCATCATAACGAATTGAGGCATACTTTCATTTCGCAGCCATCGTATCGCTCCTCCCGCGTTGATCATGCTTACAAAGTAAATGTCATAACTTGCAATACTAATGCCCTTTTTCATTCCTTTCTACCTCGTACGTCAGTAGAGTGGAATCGCCTTCCGCCCGATATCGCATTAATCCAAGATCACGATTCATTTCACTCATCACTGATGCAATATCTTGAAGCTGATCCGTGACTTTTTTTTCCCCCCTGACTATTATCTTATTTCCGTTTTTAGTTTTTCATGCTTGTTTGCTCCCAGTGCTGTTGTTCTTTTCGCTGTATAATGCTGTTCTCTCACCGCTTATGATTGTTTTCAATTTATTCCGCTTGTATAACTTTCTTTATTGTAAGATTGTTTTCGTTGTTCTGTATTCCCTTGTTCGTTTAGCCTTTGTTATATTTTGTTCATTTAGTGTTCTATGCTTTCTATCATATATGATGTACCACTCCCCTCTGTAATGCGTATGCGCTTGAGGGTAATAAAATGAAATGAAATGAAATGAAACCCTTTTTCCTAGCAGTTCCGACAGTTGTAATTTTTTAATGTAAGCGTGGTGTTCAAAGAAGCAATTTCGCCAATTCTTGCAATACGCCACGGGATCACAGAATTATAAACTAACCCCCAGGAGTGGCAGGTTTGGACCTCATAACATAAACAGCATTCCTCTTAGAAATTTTCTGAAGGTTTATTCGGCGTTGGCTTAGTTTTATGATTAATTGGTGTTTTCCTGTCTTTTCCTCTTTTTTTTTGTTTTGTTGGGGATTTAGTCTTCACAAGTCATTTCATGAGTGGCTGTTATGGAAAACTTGTGCCCCGTTAATATGACATCCGTTTATATGGAGGACCCGAATAATGGACAATTTTTCTAGGGCCGAAGATTTTTCAAAGTTTTTATGTCACGTTAATATAGAAACTCGCTCTCTGAACAATGTAGATGGGATGAATGCACACAGCCTATTCGGCCCATGTATTTTTGTCTCGTTAATATGGACATTGTTTGAAAAAAGCAGGGGAGTCTGAACGCAAGTTTATGAAGGGTGCGCATGCCGGGAACCAATGCGACAGCCGATACGGTAGGATGCCTGAACGAGTCCTGTGGAGTTGGAAAGAACCAAATCGGGCGTGTCGTCGTTTTAGGAGGGAAGGGGGACGGGGGGGGGGCAAGAGCGGAAAGGAAGGGAAGAGGAGGAGAAAGGTTGTGTGGTTGACAGGGATTGTACACAGCAAACCGAAGGTCAGCTGACTGAGAAAGACCCCAAAATGAGGCAACCGGGAGATTTATGGGTGCAGCGGCAGCGCCGCAACTAGTGGCCGGAGTCGGGAAAACAGCAACATGTGGTTGCAATAAATTCTGCTGAACGTGAACAGAAGAGAAGCCGGTAAAAACGTAAGAAAGAAACGATAAGAAGATAGACAAGCGCCGAAATTGGGGGTGGGAACTGAAGTTTTTCTAGCCCAGAACACAAAGCATGTTCTATGAAGCCGTTTCGGTCAGGGTAAAGACACACTAAGGAAGTAGAGCGACAAAAGAAACGCGACGACCACGCAAACAGGACCGGGCGTCCCGTCCTGGACGCCTGTCCTTCTCATGCTCCTGGTTTTCGTCACTGTTGCGCTGCCGAACTACCACATTTTGCACCACAGCGATCCGCATGTCGGCTTCGCCTTGAGTCAACGATGCGGCCTTGACAAGGTTTGAGCTCTTCGTAGTCGGCTAGCCGTCGTTTTAATCTGTACTTCAGCTTACAGTGTTTGTTTCATAGGAACACATACAAACGGCACAGGAAAGGGCTGTTTGATAGCCCTCTGTATAGTAGCCTGCCAACTAGACTCCCTCGCTTCCTTACAAAAACAGTACAAAGCAAGAAAGAGAATCAGAAGAATGGAAAATCAAGAAGTTTAACTAGGGAAAGTGAGTGCAAAGAAGCAGGAGCCTGTAACTCTCGACTTTAGTCTGACTTTTGGCATAGTTGGAGTTAAGCGCAAACGAATGGAGCTGAACTTAGGCGCGAAGCGGGAAATCTGTGAATACAAGCGGCAAAAGCAATCTCAGTCAGTCCAAGCCGTGAAAGACTGGACCCAAGTTCAACTAGGCCTCAGTCTCGTCAGGTTGACGGTATACCATCTATATACACTACCGGACTCCGATAAATGGCTCAACGTCGGCATCACAGCGTAAGCAACAGTCCGCACAGTCGAGCCGGGCATCCTGAATAGTGAAGTAGAATGGGCCTTAGCCAGCCTTGCTAAGAACAAAGCTAGCGGCATTGATGGCATTCCAGCTGAGTTGCTTCGAAACCTTAACCATGACGACGCTGTTAAAGTATTCATGATGGCAGCAAATTTGGACAACCCTGCAGTGGCCACAAGATTGGAGGAGGTCAGTTTACATTCCCATCCCAAAAAAAGGAAGTGCCAAAGATTGTTCCAACTACCGCACGATCGCGCTTATTTCGCATGCTAGCAAGGTGATGTTGAAAATCCTGCAAGGTAGGCTGCAGCAGTATGTGGATCGAGAGCTCCCGGACGTGCAAGCTGGGTGTCACAAGGGCAGAGGAACTAGAGACCAGATTGCCAACCTTCGCAGAAAAGTGGAAAAAGCAAGAGATTTCCAGAAACCCACCTACTTCTGCTTTATTGATTATGCGAAAGCGTTTGACTGCGTAGATCACAGCAGATTGTGGCAAGTTCTCCAAGAGATGGGAGTTCCAATTCACCTCATCTGTCTCCTCAGGAACCTGTATGGAGGGCAAGAGGCCACAGTCAGAACTGGGCATGGTCTTACTGATTGGTTTCCGATTAAGAAAGGAGTGAGACAAGGCTGCATACTGTCGCCCTGCCAATTTAACCTATATGCTGAGTGCATCACGAGGAAGGCCGGTCTGTACGAGTCTTCAGCTGGAGTGAAGATGCTGGAAAACGTATCAACAACCTCAGATATGCGGACGATACCACTTTAATGGCAGAAAGTGAAGTGGAACTCAAGAGACTTCTGATGCGCGTAAAAGAAGCGAGTGAGAAGTTTGGGCTTAAACCGAACAATAAAAAGACAAAGATCATGGCGTCTTGCCCTATCAAGTCCTAGAGCATCAAGGGGCAAGAAGTGGAATCTGTGACAGATTTTCTCTTCTTGAGCTCCAAGATTACCCCGGAAGGAGACTGCAGCCATGAAATTAGGAAACGCCTGCTTCTGGGAAAGAAAGCCATGGCTAGCCTTGACCGCCTAGTGAAGAGCAGAGACATTACACTGCCAACAAAGATCCGTATAACTCGTTTCAACAGCATGTTAAAACACCTGAGTCACACACTTTTTTCCATTCTTCCTCCTTACTCCATCAAAATGCAGGCGCTGAAACAGAAACCAAATGTGAGTGCTTATGCTAAGCGTTTTTCTGTATTTATATCAACTACATCAACACCCGGTGACGTAACTGAAAGGGGCAGGGAGACCGATAAAATTGCATAAACCTGTGCGAGTTAGTAGTCAGAAATTACAGCAATAGAGTCTGAAACAAGGTTCTACATTTCCATAGTTCTAGACAGGCAACGAAAAACAATCCTGTAAATACAGGGGCGAAAATATGACACACCAATTTTCAAACATTGACTATAGCACGATGACAGCACTCTGGCTAACTAAAAATACGACAATAAAAAATACAACTGGTCCTTCCGGAGAGAGTTAGAGTGATAGATTATGCTATATATTGTCAAGTGGAAGCATAATGCAAGGCAAAGCAAAATGAGGCAGCTCGAGATGATTTCTTGTAGATACGCTTGCACTGTATGTGTATTTCAACAGTCCAAAATGAGTGGCCAGATTGCACACTGATTCGAGATTGCTGGAAAGCTGTCTGAGCAGTTTCCTAAAATTAAGAGGGTGTTTAAGACTTACCAATGCTTTGTAGAGTCAGTTTCATAGGAACTGTTGCACAAGAATGGAATATAGACAGTCTAGCATGCAATGGGTTTCTAACCAAAGTATTTATGTACACGCATATGAAAATACGGATGTATGATAGGGTAAAACATACAATAGCTAGCAAGCACTTATTATTAGGAAGATTGTTTATGTAGGAGCTCACAGTTAAAACCGCTAGGAACCAAAGCAAGAACTGGGGGCGGAATCGGGTTTAGTAGTCCTGCTGGTCTGATCGGCGGCGTCTTGCGTCGTTGGCACTCACGACACGTCTTCACGTAGTGGGCAACTTCGGCAGGCAGTCGCGGCCAGTAGTACTTCTCCTGGATTCGATGCAACGTGCGCGCAAATCCGAGGTGGCCTGCTGTGGGCTCATCGTGCAACGCCTGCAGAATTTCCTGCCGGAGGTTTTTAGGCACTACAAGAAGCTGCGCGGTATTGTTGGCTGCGAAGTTCTTCACTAGGAGGCCATTGCTTAACGTGAACGATGATAAATATCGCAAACAAACAAAGATTACGGAACTGATACGCGGTCCAGAATCAGAGTGATAAGTCTGAATGCCGGCGGCTGTTAAACAACAACAAATACAGTTTTGAAGTTTCGCGGCAATATATTGGTCATTGTCCATGACCAATATGCCGCCTCTTTTATCTGCCGGTTTGATGACCACATCTTTCCGTCTGCTAAGCGCCTTCAATGCGTCACGTTCCTTTTTGGAAAGGTTTTACTTCCCTGGTCTCTAGTCCTTATAAGCTCTGATTACGTCGTTCTGGACGGCACTAATGTACGGTACATGTGAGGACAGTTTTCCTCGGGGTTTTTTCCCCCTTTCCGCCCCTTTTTTTACCCCGCTTCTTTGATACCCTCCACATCCCACTTCTCGTAAAAACCTTCTTCATGCTTGGCGCTCGCACCTTTTAGCGAAAACCTCAAAGTATTTCAGCATTCTACTGTCCCACATATTTTTTTTCTTTTCTTTCTTTGATGTTCATCTCTCGTCGCGAGTTGCTTACCGCTCTAAGCAGGCTCGAACTCTACTCGTAGATGTCACGTTCTTCTAACCAGCAATGTCCACCTGGTTGTCGCGTTTTTTTTCATCCTGTCGGGCCGCGGGTCGGAGCAAGGGTGGGGAGGGTAACAGACGCAGCAGAGAAAAAGAACAAATCTTCAAAAACAAGGCCTTGACCATTGATAGTTGACCACTTCCCCCAAAAACCTCCTTCACGCTTGGCGCTACCATCTTTTAGTGAGAACGGAAAAAGATTTCTCACCATCTGCAGCAAACACGTTCCCCCACCTGTGATTTTTTTTCCCGAGGTTGTTCAGCGGCTGCCTGTATTCTATACAGATGACTCCCGGCAGCCGTTGCCTTGGGTGGATGAGCCTTTGGGACTAGCCTGCTCTCCGCACCTGTGTGTGTATGTGTGTGTTGTGCGTGCCCAGCTGGTTCACCTATATGTGCCCATATTATGTTTGTATCTCCTCTTGCCAACACTATAAGAAGACGAACAAGAATCATGTACCCTCAGTCTTGAGAAAGGCAGTGCTCCTGCCAAAACGTCGACTCCAAATAAACTTGGAAGCAGTATGAAGCATTTTTTCATAGATGTGGACGTCGTGTATAGACCCTATTCACTATCAGGTTTAGCAGGCGGCCGTTGTGGCAACCCTGTATTGAGGATACGCCATAGCATTGGGCTTTTCAAAACTCCTCCTCCTCCCTGCTCCCTCCCTGCGACCTCCCTGCTGCGCGCCGTTCATTTGTCGGACACATGAGACGCCGTTTGGAACGCTGTCCAACCAGAGCTCGGATTTCACCACCGCTGTACCCTGATTCGCCGTGGGCCCTCTCTCTCTTTCTTTCTCTCTCTTTGATGTTAGGTTGTTCGTGCCATGGTTGCCAGTAAAGCAGAAATGACGTCACGTGAATGAGCTCTATAGGCAAGTGGCTATTTATGTCTGTAGAAAGGTTGCATCGAGTATTGAGTAGGCGAGTTACACTTGTCACCAATCAAAACATGCAATGCTGAAACGTTATCCGGATTTTCACTCATACTTCGCAGTTTGCTTTGGTTCCTAGCGGTTTTAACTGTGAGCTCCTACATAAACAATCTTCCTAATAATAAGTGCTTGCTAGCTATTGTATGTTTTACCCTATCATACATCCGTATTTTCATATGCGTGTACATAAATACTTTGGTTAAAAACCCATTGCATGCTAGACTGTCTATATTCCTTTCTTGTGCAACAGTTCCTATGAAACTGACTCTACAAAGCATTGGTAAGTCTTAAACACCCTCTTAATTTTAGGAAACTGCTTAGACAGCTTTCCAGCAATCTCGAATCAGTGTGCAATCTGGCCACTCATTTTGGACTGTTGAAATACACATACAGTGCAAGCGTATCTACAAGAAATCATCTCGAGCTGCCTCATTTTGCTTTGCCTTGCATTATGCTTCCACTTGACAATATATAGCATAATCTATCACTCTAACTCTCTCCGGAAGGACTAGTTGTATTTTTTATTGTCGTATTTTTAGTTAGCCAGAGTGCTGTCATCGTGCTATAGTCAATGTTTGAAAATTGGTGTGTCATATTTTCGCCCCTGTATTTACAGGATTGTTTTTCGTTGCCTGTCTAGAACTATGGAAATTTAGAACCTTGTTTCAGACTCTATTGCTGTAATTTCTGACTACTAACTCGCACAGGTTTATGCAATTTTATCGGTCTCCCTGCCCCTTTCAGTTACGTCACCGGGTGTTGATGTAGTTGATATAAATACAGAAAAACGCTTAGCATAAGCACTCACATTTGGTTTCTGTTTCAGCGCCTGCATTTTGATGGAGTAAGGAGGAAGAATGGAAAAAAGTGTGTGACTCAGGTGTTTTAACATGCTGTTGAAACGAGTTATACGGATCTTTGTTGGCAGTGTAATGTCTCTGCTCTTCACTAGGCGGTCAAGGCTAGCCATGGCTTTCTTTCCCAGAAGCAGGCGTTTCCTAATTTCATGGCTGCAGTCTCCTTCCGGGGTAATCTTGGAGCTCAAGAAGAGAAAATCTGTCACAGATTCCACTTCTTGCCCCTTGATGCTCTAGGACTTGATAGGGCAAGACGCCATGATCTTTGTCTTTTTATTGTTCGGTTTAAGCCCAAACTTCTCACTCGCTTCTTTTACGCGCATCAGAAGTCTCTTGAGTTCCACTTCACTTTCTGCCATTAAAGTGGTATCGTCCGCATATCTGAGGTTGTTGATACGTTTTCCAGCATCTTCACTCCAGCTGAAGACTCGTACAGACCGGCCTTCCTCGTGATGCACTCAGCATATAGGTTAAATTGGCAGGGCGACAGTATGCAGCCTTGTCTCACTCCTTTCCTAATCGGAAACCAATCAGTAAGACCATCCCCAGTTCTGACTGTGGCCTCTTGCCCTTCATACAGGTTCCTGAGGAGACAGATGAGGTGAATTGGAACTCCCATCTCTTGGAGAACTTGCCACAATCTGCTGTGATCTACGCAGTCAAACGCTTTCGCATAATCAATAAAGCAGAAGTAGGTGGGTAACTTCATTACAGTCGTTTTCCGGCGACAAAACAAGATCTGTATTTGTGCAGTGATGCGCATGGCTGTTACGCTTTCATGACGTGAGTATTTTGAATATATGAATCGTAGTGCTTTCGACTGAATTGTTTCTAACTTTTCGATCAGGTACGCTTGATGGGGATCCCAGATTATGTGTGCATACTCAAGGATAGGTCGTACTAATATTTTATAGGCTGTTAACTTCACGTGCGGTGGAGCCATTGCTAGTCTGCTGCGAAGAAAACCAAGCTGCTTGAATGCGTTGCTACATATGTTCTCGATGTGTGCATTCCATTTAAGGTCTTGGGTTAGAGTGATCCCCAGGTATTTTGCTTTGGCTACGTGTGGTATCGGGGAGCCAGATAATGTGTAGTTGTAAAACAAAGGAATTTTTTTTCTTGTTATGTTTAAATGCGCCGTTTTCGATATGTTAATTTGCATGTCCCATGCTGCACACCAGTCAGAAATGTTTTTTAAAGAAGACTGAAGTTTCATTTGGTCACCAGAGCTGTTCACGGCTGTATAAATCACGCAGTCATCTGCAGAAAGTCTCATTGTCACTCCATGTTCGGCACACAAATAGATATCATTTACATATATGAGAAACAGCAGGGGCCCAAGAACGGAGCCCTGCGGGACCCCCGAGAGGACTTCAAGGTAATCTGAGTCGAAACCATTCATTGACACGAACTGTTTACGGTTGGAAAGATAGGCTTTCTATCCATGCTACTATTTTCAGATCAATACCTATCGTTATCAGTTTTAAAATAAATTTTTATGGTGAACACGATGGAAAGCTTCAGCGAAATTTATGAGGATTGTATCAGCCTGTAGTCGAGAAATAATTATTGATGCCAGGTCAGTGTGATTTCAAACAGTTGAGTAACTGTTGACAATGTATTTCGAAAGCCATGTAGTCTGGGGAATAGAAGGTTGTTTTCTTCTAAGTATGTTATGATAGCATTATGGATTATATGCTCCATTACCTTGCAACAAGAACTGATTAATGATATAGGTCGGTATGTGTTCACCAGCAATTTGCTGCCGCCCTTGTGAATAGGATTCACCTTTGAATGGAGCCAATCTTGTGGAACAGTACCTGTTTTAAGTGACTCGGTACATTTTGCGCACAGAAAAGGAGCAATCTACTCAGCATAGCGTCTAATGAATACGCTTAAGATGCCATCAGGACCAGGACACTTTTTCGTATCTATTTGCAAGAGTAAGTTAAGGACGCCTGTTTGTGTTATCACCACTTCGGGCATGTGGCTAGTGTGTTGGGCAGGGGTTGCATTCACTGGTGTTGCATGTGTGAAGACAGATTGGAAGTATGAATTTAAATAGTTTGCAATCGCTCACTGATCTTTACGATACATCCGTCAACTTCTATTTTTGAGATCGCGTCATCAGATTTCGATGAATAGCGCCAACATTTCTGTGGTTGTGTAGACAAAGTTCGACATTGTGCTTGAAAAAAACCTTAATCTCGCCTCTTTAATTTATTTCATGAACAGGGGGGAGGGGGGATTTCACATATTTCCGCAAGTGATTTTTTACTTCTACGAATTCTCACGAGTTTTCGCTTTAGGTGAATAATATTGCGGGTAATATATGGCGTTTTACGTTGTCTTCTTTTCGTCTTGGATGGAATGAATTTTTCTTCCCAGGATATTATCGTTTCCTTGAGCTTTAGCCATAACTCTTTAACAATTGACCGGTTTTCCAAAATATAAATATGCTACTTTAAATCTATAAAGTCGATGATGCTCACGTCATAAGCCCGACTATAACCTTTCGTTACAATACGTGTCTGCTCAAGGTGGACTGCGGTGTTCTGCTGTCTCATCTGTGGAAATGTTAATGCGAGTAACTTATGGTCTGATATACTTTCCGCAATGACAAGTTCCGGGGTTCACATGCTAGATACAATAACAAGATTGAGCACTGAGGTAGTATAGCCCCGAATGCGTGTCGGCAATAGTAACCAGCTGTTGTAAACAAAAAACTGAACATTATGTTTAAAAGCAGTTCGCAATTGGTCACTTCCTTTCTTCCAGGAGTTAAGGTGGTCCAATCAATTCCGGGTAAATTGAAATCTCCAGATAATATGATTTTAGTCCGTTCTTTCATTTTAGAATTCAAATAGTCATGCCATTTCAAAAGATAGTCATCTGTGGCGTTCGGGCACCTAAAAATACCACCGATTACTGCTTATCATTACCCGTTGTTATCATGCACCAAACACTTTAATGGCCGTCCATGCCTTCCTCTTCCTTGAAGTAGAGGTCCTGCTTAATGGCAATAGCAACCCCACCACCACGGCTGTTCCTATCAGATCTAAGAAGTGTGTAAGACTCAGGGACGATTTCCGAGTCATGTATGGAAGAGTGCAACCACGTTTCTGTAATTATTATTACGTCTGAACTGTAAAGCAGGAATAATTCTTTTAATTTATCATCCTTATTAACAATGCTCCTAGCACTGAAACTCAGATTGATTAATGGATTATTGCGAAAACGTCATTCAGCGGGACCACCATGAGATTTCGAAAATCTGTTTTTCGTTTGCTTCACTGGTACCCTTTTATCCTCTGTGGGATCCCATGCGTACATATTATTGTTTATTTTGAGCTTGTCAAAAACTAAACTTACTTTATCCCCATTGTAACGATTCAATTTAAAGACTGCCATAATTTTCTGCGTATTTCGCGCACAGGAACCGAGAAATTCTCAGATATTGATATTCCACTGTTCTTTAGCTTATGGCAACTTTGAAAAACCTTAACCTTTTCAGTGAAATCATAAAAGCGCAAGACAACAGGGCGTTCTTTGCCAGCATCTTTCCTGCCAACACCATGGATGCGTTTTATGGATCTGACCTGGACTTCCAATTTGCTTCTCAAGAGATTGTTTTCTACTTTTTCTTGAAGCTCGGAGGCACTCTCGTTATTTTCCTCTTTCAATCCATAGGTCACAATATTATTTCTACGGCTTCTATTTTCCAGGGCATCCAATCTTTTAGTGATTTGGAACAATTCCTTATGCATCACCACTACAGATTCCTCACATTTCTGCACTTTTTCGTTACATAGCTTTAGCGACGCTAATGTGGCTTCTATTTCAGAGAGCCTGAACTGAACACCCTCAAATCCACCTTGCAAAGCAGTTTGGGTAGGCTTAATTTCCGTGACAGTGATCAGAATTTGATCCAGTTTCTGTTCATCAGGCACAGGGTTCTCCTCCACATCGCCACTTAGCTTCAACAGCATGCAAAGTACTCGCGATTACTCATGGTAGCAACAACAAATACACTGGGGGCTCGGCAGCACGACAAGGCAGGCACAATCGCTTCTAAGGCAACTTGTGAATGACCATTTGTCACTAACCTGTGCAAAGAAAAGTACGAAGTTCAGCATCATGCGTCTAACGGTGCCGCCGAGCCCACTGAAGAGATCTGCTGTCCGTCCAGTCGTTTTAGGCCGTTCCCACGAAGTCTCAGATGTTGCCGCTGCGCCAAACGATGTGTCCAAACGAGGTAACGGCGATAGTCCTTCCATGCGGTTTCCATCTGATGGCACCGATATAAGCGACACAAACAGACCCGTAGGCAAACAAGGTTACCGATGTCGCGTCACCAACGTCACAAAAGACAGATGGCCCGGGGACACATGGAAGTCGCCACAGCCCGATCCACTGCATTCCAGAGCGCCTGTGCAAAGAAAAGTACGAAGTTCAGCATCGTGCGTCTAACAGTGCCGCCGAGCCTGTCGCAGCACCATATGACTCCTCGGGTGGTCGCACTTACGAACTGTCCAGACAGATAATTCGAAAGCGTCGCAGTGCTCTCTGAAAGGCCTCATCTCGCGCAGATAAGCCGCTTGAGTTAGCAGACCGCCATTGCTTCGCTTGGCAACAACCTCACGGATCAATGGTTTCTCTGCGAGAGCAAAGCGTTTGCGACGGGAAGACAGATAGTGCCCTCGTGCGGCTGTAAATTTGCGCTTCCATTTTAATCCTTCAAAAAGTTGCGCGGCTGAAAACTACTCTTATGGCGTCGTTTCAGTACTTTCTGTAATTACAGCAAGATGTCTCAGCTTACATTACCACCGAGAGTAATTTTGTACCAAACTGAGGTGAGTTGACAGCCTCCTGTACTCCACATCAAATTCGCCGCTTTAAGCACTCGCCTAACGTGGCGCCCAACTTCTGCCATTTTCGTCAATGACAGCACATTGTTTATGTCATGAAACTTCATTTTGTCATAACAGTCTGATGTGTATGCATGACGTATTTCTCGCTGCACAACGTGAACCAGTCAGATTACAGGAATAGTACCTTTTATCTCATCCGTAATACAAGCATAAGTGTTTTCCTGCCAATCATCTATACCAGTTTTATTTTTTTTTTTCCGTCCGCAGTTACTGATATCTAATATTCAGGCGGCGTGAATAGCTCTGCTAAAGATGTGTCTGCAACTTAACGTCATTTTGACGGCACTGCAAGAAGCCATTTCGACAGCTCAAAATTTTGCGCCACAAGATTGAAACACATGACCATTCTGAGAACTAATCAAACAATAAGGCGCCGAACAGCGGCCATGCGCTGAAAAGATCCCGAAACAGGTGACAAGCTTCTGGGCAGCACGAACAAACGATCCGTACTCGGGGGTCGCACGCTTCCCTGTGTACTGAAATTTAAGAAATTGAAGACGCGATATCCAAGCATCTTACAGATACTTAGATAAATTGTGTCATTGTTTAGCACACGATATCGTCTGCAGGAACACGAAAAGTACTCTGACTGCCCAAGGAATCTACTCAAAATGACCGCCGACTAAGGAGCTGTACTGACGCTGCGATCAACAATGCAATTCAACACGCATATGCACAAAGACGGGATGGGGTTGAGTACAATTTGCAGGTATTTCGATTTTCATCTTGAGCAAGAGCTATAAATTGATCGCGTTTTCGCTTACAGTGACTAGAGTCAGCGTCAAATGCAAAATGACCAAAATGAACTGCGCACAGCACGACACCCGTTTCGGATGACTAGATCATAAGTGGTGAAAACTGAGATATAGTGCAGTTGAGTTTTTTTATTTGAAAGGCGCGATAAAATATTTTTAAGTAATAAACAACCCGTTTGGATTTTTGTTCAGGAGGGAATAATTCTGCGTTTTCGTGCTCGCATTGCTGCCACCCTGTTCGTGTTTTTTTTTTAATTCGGCATTTTTATCTTTTTTATTCGCGAGTGGCGCCACCCTTTATTAGTTTCACCAGACTCACTGCGTTTCGGTTCCAGGCGCAAGGATCAGACCATTTTATAATCACCCACAGGTCGGCGGACGCACACATGTATCGACTCTCGCGGGCTCATTCACGCTCAGATCATGATCTGAGTCTTGATTAAGTCCGGACTCAAATTCAGATCGCATTGGCCCTAAATGGTAAGCTTCCGACGATGTGTATAACTAACAGAAATCGAGTAGCAGTCACCGCATCCCATAAATAGAGACAGAGTACACTAACTCCCAGAAGGAATCTTTCGTTTCCCGCAATCTTCAGTAACGTACGCAGTTATCTTCAGAGGAGATTAGGCTCGTTTCTAACATCATCGCATCAACACAAGGCAACTTGCTTATTCTAACAGAAAACTGGCTACAAAATGTCGTTAGTGATATCAAAGTTGTGGCGCAACTTGTCTGACATCAAAGTTCACCCAAGTGATCGTGAATTATTAAAGAGCGGTGGTGTTCTCATAGCAGATCGTCAGCAAATGTTATGTTTTGTTGTAAACGTCTAATTTAAGATCGGAATAATTTAGTTACTGTTTCGCTCATAACCAATTCAAGTGTTAGCATTTGCATTGAACTCCTGTAATGGCCGATTACAATGAATATAGGGCTATTCTTCGCAACGATCTGGCGTTGGCGCGTCGTGCGTTAAAAATTTTGAGCGAGGCCGAAGGCCGAACAGGTGCTGGACCAGAGAAGTATGATTGAGTCACGTTATGCTACCGACTGCCTACGGCCTCGCGAGCTTGTTCTGCGGAGGCCGCAGAGTGCCTGGGGCAGAGCATTGCCACGTTCTGCAGAATCGCCGATGCAGAGGAAAGCCATGAGCTCGTGGATCACAAGCCCACCGCAGGCATCAACTTGGCCGAGTTGCAAGGCTCTTCTGCATGCCTGCCAACTCTGCTGACGTCCCCGGGAGACTCCTGATTTTTGACCGAACTTTCTGGTTGTACGACCACTGTCCTATATCTCCCGATAAGTCTCCTCTGCCCGCGCAAGTACGGTTCACATAGTTTAAGCAAAGCTGAGTTTCGGTACAGTTGGCAGGCCATGATTTACAGGGAGGTTTAGCGCGAGCAGACGAGCGACCGTCCTGTGTCACTCTCTTATCCTTGTCTTTCTCGCTCTAAGCCTCCCTGTAAATCGTGGTTTACATAAAACCGGCACCACGAAATCAGCAGCTGCGTCGTAATCACCAGCATCAATGTCTTTGGCCTTTCCAAGGATAAAAACAGGCGGAATGAGTAGGAGAATCTCAACGGACCAGAGATCACAGAGCTGACTAGTGCCTGAACGACACGAGCCCAGTATGCGAGTTCCATTTCGGGCCACCCGCCTTATGATCTCGATGTTTAGGTGCGTATCGTACAAGAAAAAAAGATGAAGTCATGAGGATAACAAAGAGGAGAGGATAACAAAATACTGTGAACGGGAAGGCCTCCTTTATCCGTTCAATCAGTTGTATGGCTTTATCAATATGATCGAGGATGTCACCACGAACTGAATGGACGCTTCTGTCAGGGCGAGCTACACTCCGACAGCATAACGGATATGCTAGTTGGCAGCTGTTCAGAGCAGACTTCCCTAGAAATCGTTTGTCATGGTCACCGCTCCGATTCTCACAGCTGAAATAATGACGTTTTATGGCGTCACTCGTCATTTAGACGTGAAGGGACTTTGACTTAACAGTGAGCGACAGAGGGCCCGGCTAGCTCTGTCCGTAGAGCATGAGACTTAACCTCAGGGTCATGGGTTCAGGCCCCACATTGGGCGCCAGATGAAGGCCTCGCCTTCAAAAAACCGGTCCGCGAGCCATGGTCTCGACTGAAGAGTGACAAATCCAGTCTCTTAATAACCCCGCTTTATTCCGGATAAACGAAAATGCATTGAAAAGAAAGGAAACAACATCAGGCGCTACTGCGCTGAGAACATGCTGTTCATGCGCGCGACAATAGAACAGCGAAGAGAAGCGGGAAACATGTCAGGGCTTTACCGCGGCGAGACAAAACACACTGAGGAGCGAATAGGGCGAGCAATAAGGCCAAAGCGCTCACGGCGGAACAAGAAGCATTGCTCCTCGCGTTACACCAACTCACGCGAATACGCCCAGGCTGTTTCTGCAGGCACTCTTTCCACCTTCGTGTCGCCGGTCTTCTTTCCGTAGTCCGTGCACACCCCGCTGGTCCATGACGCTCGCTGCTTGCCCCGCCGGGGCGAAAAAAGGCCTCGCGCCTTGCTTCGACGCGCGTATCTGCTCTCGTCTTTTGCCGCTAACATCCCGCCCCCAAGATTATCTGCTCACTCATGCACACTCGCGCTGCTCGCGCAAACACAACACAAATAGGAAAACGCGCGCGCGGTTTAAAACAGCTAAAGAGGCTGCGGAGCCCCACAACGTCTAATCTAAGACCGGAATAATTTAGTTACTGTGTCATTCATAACCAATAGCACTTTTACTGGGAGTATCCTACAGGCGTCCCCATTCCACCCATGACTTTTCTAACGAGCAAAATAACAACCTAATCTAACCCACAGCAAGCTACCCCAACTGCCGCTATCCTCCTTTTCGGGTATTTTAACTTCCCAAACATAGAATGGCGTAATCTTCCACCTGCATCAATAGTAGGTTCCGCAAAAGGCAACCTTATTGAAATACATTTCAACGGTAATTTATCACAATTGCTTTCAGAACCAACGCGCACCTTATCGTAATCTAAAATCATTCTTGACTTTATTTTGGCTAGTAAACCCGATGCCGTCTCATTCATTACTTACCTTCAGAGAATTATAGACCAAAATGTCATTCCAGCCGCCTGCTTTTTTCTTGTAATACCAAATATGACCTTGAAGAAGACTGTAACACTTTAAGAAAATAGTCATTAAGGGGCGATAAGTCAAGAACTTAAGACCTACTTTCCTGCATAAGAAGCTACATATGACATTCAATCAACACATGATAACTGGGCAATCTTTAAAAATAAATAAATGATTCACGTGATAAACATATACCAACCGTCAACATTCGTTCAAGTAACCAAAAATCATGCTTTACTGATTCTTTAAAAAAATTCGAAAAATAAGCGCCTCTATTGGGAAGATAGCGGCAACACAATTTGATAGCAAAACTATATATTAGGTAGCTCAAGATGAATATTTGACTGTCATTCGCAGCATAAAACGTTTCTATCCCTTTTCTATCCTGTAAATCAATTTCAAACAGCGCTGATGCCTGCTATACTAACGCCTCCTTGACATCTGCGTCTGCTTCTGTTTGCTGTGCGGTGCGGCGTTCGAGGTAGCGGCAAAGGAAAGGGAGCACGGACGCCGGAATTGATCGCCCGCTGGGGTCAGCTTCGTAATGAATGAATCCCCTTGTAACGTCATTACCTGTCGTGACGGTACATCGCGCGCCCCTTGTCGAACACAACCAGCATCTCATTGAACGAATTAAAGTTCACCGGCGTTCTATAATTCGCATCCAGGAAAGGAAAGGCGCAGTGCCTGTCACTCGCGAAATCTCGCTATCATTCTCACTGTGAGTTCAGTTCAGTCGTTCACTCGTGTCCGACTCTTAGTGACCCTATGGACCATGTCACGCCACGCTTTCCGGTCTTTCACCATCTTCATAACATCACATGACTTCATCTGCAGTGCCTCGAGGATGCCATCTAACCATCGCGTTCGCTGCCTACCCCTTCTCCAGCGACCCTCAACCTTTCCCAACATCAAATCTTTCTCCAGCGACTCCTCTCTTCTCATCAGATAACCAAAGTAGCTGAGTTTTAACTTTAGAATTTGACCCTCCAATGACCAGTCAGGGTTTATGGTCGACAATATCGACTGATTTGATCTTCTGGCAGTCCAAGGAACTCTCAAGAATCTTCGCCAGCACCACAATTCAAATGCGTCAATTCTTCGGCGGTCAGCCTTTTTCACAGTCAAACTCTCGCATCTATACATCACAACTGGAAAGACCATAGCACGAGTTATACGGATCTTGGTTGGCAGACTAATGTCTCTGCTCTTTACTAGGCGGTCAAGGCTAACCATTGCTCTCTTTCCCAGAAGCAGGCATCTCCTAATTTCATGGCTGCAGTCTCCTTCCGAATTAATCTTGGAGCCCAAGAAGAGAAAATCTGTCACAGCTTCCACTTCTCCATTGATGCTCCAGGACTTGATAGGGCAAGACGCCATGATCTTTGTCTTTTTAATGTTCACTTTAAGCCCAAACTTCTCACTCTCTTCTTGTACGCGCATCAGAAGTCCTTTGAGTTCCACTTCACTTTCTGCCATTAAAGTGGTATCATCCGCATATCTAAGGTTGTTGATACGTTTTCCAGCAATCTTCACGCCAGCTGAAGACTCGTCCAGACCGCCCTTCCTCATGATGCACTCTGCATATATGTTAAATAGGCAGGGCGACAGTATGCAGCCTTGCCTCACTTCTTTCTCGATCGGAAACCAATCAGTAAGACCATGCCCAGTTCTGACTGTGGCCTCTTGCCCTTCATACAGGTTCCTGAGGAGACAGATGAGGTGACTTGCAACTCCCATCTCTTGGAGAGCTTGCCACAATCTGCTGTGATATACGCAGTCAAACGCTTTTGCATAATCAATAAAGCAGAAGTGCATGGGTTTCTGGAAATCTCTTGCTTTTTCCACTTTTCTGCGAAGGTTGGCAATCTGGTCTCTAGTTCCTCTGCCCTTGCGAAACCCAGCTTGCACGTCCGGAAGCTCCCGATCCACATACTGCTGCAGCCTACCTTGGAGGATTTTCAAAATCACCTTGCTAGCATGCGAAATAAGCGCGATCGTGCGATAGTTGGAACAATCTTTGCACTGCCTTTCTTTGGGATGGGGATGTAAACTGACCTCCTCCAATCCTGTGGCCACTGCTCGGTTGTCCAAATCTTCTGACATAATGTATGCAGAATGTTAGCAGCGTCATGGTTGAGGTTTTGAAGCAACTCAGCTGGAATACCATCAATTCCGCTAGCTTTGTTCTTAGCAAGGCTGGCTATGGCCCACTCAACTTCACTCTTCAGGATACCCGGCTCGAGATCAGTAATCACAACTGTCTTATGTTGGGTTTGCACTTTCGGGACCTTCTTGTACAGTTCTTCTGTGTATTCCTGCCACCTCTTCTTTATCTCTGAGACTTCAGTGAGGTCCTTGCCTCGTTTGTCCTTTATCACGCCCAGCTTATCACAGAAGCTTCCTTTGATATCTTTGATTGTCTTATACAGAGCTCTTGTGTTCCTTAATTGGCTGTTGTCCTCAACTGCTTGGGACTGTATGTTAAGGAAGGCATTCTTATCTCTCCTTGCTATTTTCTGAAAATCCGCATTGAGAACCTTGTATCTTTCTCTTTCCCCCATAACTTTTGCCATCCTCCTTTCCTCAGCTATTTGCAAAGCCTCTTCAGATAACCAGTTTTCTTTCTTGCATTTCTTTTGCTTTGGAACTACCTTAGTAGCTTCTTGTATTATATCACGAACATCGGTCCACATCTCTTCGGGCTCTCTGTCTTCTAGATCTAATTCTTGAAATCGATTCCTCACTTCCACAGCATATTCTAATGAAATTTAGATCCAGATCATACCTCCTCAATCGAAGCTTAATTCTCACTGCAGATAAGGGTAATTATGAAGAGCGTTGTGGTAACACGCTGGGCAGGCGATCCAAGAGATGGAGATTCGATTCCCCGGTAGGAGACAAAGTTTATTAGTTATTTTTTAAGTACCACAGCAACCGCTAAAGCGTGACACTTTTGCTGACGACAGTGATGAGTCATTAAAGGCTTTCGCCTTAATTGTTGTGCCATTTCTCACATGCACCACTTAAGAGACTTCATAGATGTCCTGCCTTTTTACCCTTCTGAGTGTTCAAAAAACTATTACGTACATTCACACGTGGAAACCGTAGGGGCCATCAATTTAGTTTTTTGTTACCGGAAACGTCCTCTTATCACCCGTGTAAAATAATATGCACCACCGAGTTATGTTTTCGCCGATTTGTGGCCCCGTTGTGCCAGTGTTTACTCATTGTTTTCTTCAATGTCTGCATACAGTGGGCATTGCACGCTTTACTGCCTTGTTTCGCAGTTTTACACAAAATCCCCCTTTTTTACCACTGAGTAGGCGCGGTCTGTTTGCAACAATTTTGACGCACCAGCTCTCATTGCTACGAATATGACACTATATATTTTGCTCTCTTTTATAACAATTTTAGCCCTTAAGGACTACGTTTCAAGCAATCGTCTTCCTTTTGTTAGAAAAACTGTACCTTGCCAACAGGGACATGACTAGGTGGGAGGGACACGAGCAATCCAGTAAAGGGGTTTAACCCAGTTTATATGTTCCTCCCACATATTTCGGCCCCAGTTTACTAACTATAATGATTTACGAACATAATATGATATGCCAACAAGCTAACAAACTTCCATCATAGCCTTTTGCTCTCCTTGACTGGGGCAGTAATTTTGCGGGAAGTTATGACTCGTGCCACCCTGTAAAAAGGAAAAGGGTCTTTGGGAAGATCAGGGGGCATTTGAGCGTTGTCACACGCACAAACTAATCATCATGGTCCGGCTGGTGTGACATAATACGAGAACTCGTGCCAAGTAATCCCAACCGTCTAAACAGGACCCTACTGAAAAATCCTTATAACTTTTGTACAGGAAATCGCATACAGGTTTACTGTACAGAATCTGGGATACAGGATTGTTGGCTGTTTCAGGAAATTCCTGTACTGCCTTGGAAAGTCCGGAATGAAACAGCGCGGAATGGCCTGTATGGTTGACGGCCCTCGCTTCCGGAAAGAAACGCGTCGCCAGGGTGGAAAAAGCATGAAACAATACAAAATAATACGACTACATAGAAAATAATAAATAAAATAAAAAACTTTTATTACCAATTATGGAATCGAACCTCGGCCCTCATGGTCTTTAGACGGGCACCTTAACCACTACTCTTTTTTTTTCAGCATGGTGTTTATTACATGCTTTTAAATTCAGCGTAGAGTTATAAACATTATTTACAGAGTAATCAGCCTGTAGGCGAAACGTCCAATTGGAACATACAACACAACACCACTCAACTAAAATACGACTTAGCACAACTTCACTAAAACGGTGGCAAGTAAAGACAACACATCAAAAATGGCAGCCAGTCAGGTTGATGGTCACTATCTTCGTAAGTGTCTCTAAGCTGGTGTACCATCTGACCAAAATGAGTAGCGGGGGAGATTAGAGGTTCAGCATTCCGGTCCAACATACGAGTTTTCCATGGGCTGTGCAGTCCATGGAGGAAGATCATGTCAAAGGATTCGTGGTCATGTTCGGTGGTTATCAAATAACGCACATGGTGGCAATTCAAAATAAAGCCTTTCTTCAATGTTCTTTACAGAACGTCCCAAAATAATATTGCATCTTTGCAGGCAATAAACCAGTGTTCGATGGTTTTAGGTGTATCACATAACCGGCAATTAACAGAAAAAACGAAAATATTTTTTTCTGAAGCCACACTTTAAAAGGCAAAACCTTGGTATGAAGTTTAAAGAAAAATGTTTCAGTAGAAGGCGAGATCAGCATTTTGCGCACCCTTTTTAACACATCATGCTCCATATTATTGGAATTGAGTGAACGATGTAAGGGAGGCGGGAACAACATAGATATGAAATTATGGTATATATTTTTCCGTGAAACAAAGAATAAGTACTCATAAGAAAAGCAAACCGCCAGAAAACGCACTGAATCGTAAATTTCTTTCATGAAACCACATAAAACCAAACCAAGAGACCACTAAGTTTGGAAGAAGGTTCACTAGATTAGTGTGCAGGGATGCTCTGGTAATTGGATGGGAGCTATTACGGAAAAAGAAGCAACGAGCTTCTAACTGTCTGATATAGATATGTGTCAAACCTAGTCCGCCAGCACAAACAGGCCTGAATAAGTTATCGCGCCTCATAGGCTCAAAACTGGACGACCATATGAGCGTCGCAAACGTTCTGTGAAACCTGTGGATTTAATTCCTCGCGCAATGGAGTACCTGTAAAAAAATAAAGTTTTGTAGCCAGAAACATGTTACATGCCTGTGCTCGACTAAAATTGATAGGCGGTGCGGAACAAAAGTCTGAGCATAGCTTTTGAGTGCCGTGACCCGCTCTTTCCGGTAACGTCCACTAAACTTGAATGCATGAAGGGGAATCGAAGGTATTTAGGGGGAACACGAGACCATTCAATTCCAGCATAATAAGTCGGCATTGCTCCCCATGAACCGAACCATAGATCCGAACTCTTAGACTTATTCATTTGAGCGCCAGATACAATCCCAAACAGCTCAATGATGGTTATAATTTTGTCAATGCTGGGTTTTTCTGTGCAGAAAAACGCCAAATCGTCGGCGTACGCAAGCCCTTTCACTTTGTTACTGAAGGCAACATAACCATGGATACTGTGGTTTTGCAGTACACTCAAACAAAGTGGTTCTAGGTAGAGGGCAAAGAGCAGCAGTGACATAGGTCAACCCTGCTTCACGGACGATCGAATTGGCACAGGCTTTGAGAGATCACCGTTAACAATCAAGCGAGTGGAACAGTTGTCGTAACAAAGTTGCACCCCTTTCAGTACAGTTCATTCATCATTTGCACGCTCGAGAAGAGAAAATAGAAACGAATGCCGACACGATCAAATGCCTTCGCAAGGTCAATCTGGAGTAGAGCAAGCTGCTCATAAAAGCCAAAGTAATATTCGATAATTGTACGTGCAATATGCATGTTATTTTGTATGGAGTGTCCACTCAAGCCACACGTCTGATGAGGGCCAATGAGAACCGTCATGGCATACTGTAAACGATTCGATAGAACTTTTGCAAAAATTTTGTAGTCCACATTTGCCAACGTGATTGGCCTATAGCCATCGACTGAGAGCAATTTTTCTTTATCCGTACTCTTTGGAATTAAGACTGTGTGTTTCCTAGTAAAGGACTGAGGAAGGAACCCCACATCGAAACCTAAAGCGAAGATCTGCAGCAAGATAGGGCTCAGCAAAAGTTTAAAAGTTTTGTAAAACCTGCACGATATGCCATCAGGGCCAAATGTTTTGGAGAGGGGTAATTGGTCAAGTGCGTGCTCTATTTCTTCCAACGTGAAAGGGCCATTGATAAGAGCACAGTCTTCATCTGATAAAGGCGTTATAAGAGCTTTAAAGTTAGCTAGTAGATCCGAATTAGAAGTAGCAGAAGCGTCACTGAACAGTGTCGTGTAATAGCTCACAAACACAGAGATTTGTCACACGTTTTCTTTACTAGGGTGCCATTGGACATCATTCCCGGTATCAATTTGGCCGTAGCATTACGGTGCTCATCAAATAGAGCTTGTCGCGTAGGGGTTTCAGGGTGCAATGCACGATTTGTACGAGATGGAACTCGGGCGCCCCATGTATCTTGCAGCGTCATGTTTTTGTAAGTCACACTTTACCCTAGCAATTTCGTCTAAATATACTCCAGGTGCCTCACATTCTAATTCATAGAGGTAATACAAACTCTTATGCAATGTCCTCTCTTGTAATTTCCTGTAAAATGACCTAACAGACGCAATTTCAATAGATATATCCGCACCTCCTGTTTAAACAGCTCCCATGCAGCAAATATTGGCATGGCACCTGTCAAACACACTTGTAGCTGGGAGCGTATCCGAAAGGCAAACGCCTGATCATTTACAAGTGAAGAATTTAGCTTCTAAAGCTCCCATTGCGGCCTAAATTTTGAACAGTAAGTTCTCCCGAGCCGAGAAACCACCACACAATGATCTGAAAACGAAACCGCTACAGTTTCACACAACAAATCACGGGAAATCAGCGTGGAAGAAACAGAAATCTTGTCTAGGCGCGCGTGGGACCTCCCCTGGATATGCGTGAATAGTGGAGTTGCATGACATGAGGCCCCTGTATCAATGAGTCCTGAATCATCTATAACACGCGACAACACTTCGCCACTTCTGTATCTGTGTACACTAGGCCCAGCACGATAATTCATGCAACATACACAATTAGTCTCCCATTAGCACAACATTCTTATCACAATCTAGGAGGTTAGTCATGGCTTCAAACGTATCAACACGCTCAGCTGCACTATTAAAAGCATAAATGTTGATAAGTCTTCATGGCTTCCCGTGGAGCAAAAAATCACAACTCATTAGCCGCCCATCAGAGTCAGTATAGTAAGATAACCCAGAATAAGGGAGAGCCCTTCGCAGAAATAGGAAGCTACCCGCCGAAAAACCAATAGCATGCGTCACAATAACATTGTAATCAGACAAAAAGGGTCCTAGTGCCCTCTCTGTGTCCTGCTCACTCAATCTTCGTTTCCTGGACGGCGACAAAATCAAGCCGCCTGCTGCTGAAAAGTCGACGAAGTTCCACCTGCTTCTGATGAGACCTAAAGCCTCCCACGTTCCAAAATAACGGCTTGAGGGGCAAGTTGGTGCTGCATCGTATTCAGAAATGTGGCGCAACAAACACAAACACAAGAGAAGATACACAACACACACGCACATTCAGCGTTGCAAACACTAGCTCCTCAGAGGTCGCCATGGTGACCACACAAGGACTAACTAGGCTTGCATTTGTCTCTCCGGAGACGGCGACGTCGCCTCCGGACCTCCACCACGACTGCGGGAACGCGAACGTTGGCACTTCCCCTTGTGTTTTGACGTGCGCCGGCGGCGGCGATGCTTCACGCTTACCAGATCATCATTTTCACTCGCGTCAGATGCGCATTTTTTCTTGCGCTGATGAAGATGCTCTTCAACAAGAGGGACGGCCTCAGCTGCAGGTAGAGTGGGCTGACCTGCAAGCTCTTCCTCGGCGTTGACCTCCGTGGCTGGAGTAACCGGGGCGGTATCTTTGGCAGCATTAGAACAGGTGGCAGGCTCCTTATCATGTGCCGGATTCGGCGTCTCATATCGAAGCAGCGTCTTACTTTCCTTGGAGTCACCTTGAGGAACAACCGTTGTATTAGCTGTGGTAGCCGTGTCCACAGTAGCAACTGAGAGGACACCAGCCGCGTCAAGCACTTCTGTGGCGTCCATAATATGCTCTTGTATGACGTCTTCCGGTGGCCGCACACAATGCCGCAACTTGTACGCATAGGTAACGATGCACTCTTCTACGGTGTGACCGAACCGTCGGCAGTCGTCACAATGCGGAGTACGGCAGTGCCTACGGATGTGGTCAACACGGGTGCATCGGAGGCAGAGCGGTGGCCTCCCTGGTATTAAAACAAGGCTCTGTATACCACAAATAGTCAGTGCATGCGGGACGTCGCCAACGCCGACTCCTTCAGCGAGAGACACAACATCATCCCGGTTCAGCGTTCTCAAAACTTCCATGTCCGCCACTTTAAAATTTTCCGTCGAAATGGAAGTCACCTTCCCGTACGCCTGTAGTGCCTCACGTATGAAGGCATCTTCCAAGCGTTCGGGAAGCCACAGAAGATTCAATTTCACCACGTTTTGGTTCTGGGTCCACAACGACACAACGGCGGCTCTTAACGACAAGATCACCGCAAGCCACCAATTTCTCTTTCGATTGTGCAGACTTGCAGGTGACCATCCATACATGAGACATTTGAAATTGGCCAATTGAACTAATTTCCTTGAGGTCCACAACATTCTGACGGGAGTCTCTGAAGTCTTGTGCCCGGTACGGGCGTCGGGCAAGGTCCGCATGCAAGAAAACGGAGTCAGCGACCAGCTTACCTGCTGGGAGACGGGGCAAAACAATCCGGTATTCATTGCTGCTGGCATTAGCCTGAGCAGTACCTCGTCCAGAGGCCGATTGAAGCCTTTGAGTTGAGAACATCGCGAAACGCAACCGCTTTGAACAGCGTCTTCGTCTTCTTCACTACTCTGTATACAGTGGTTTAGAGTTACAATGGTTGTTATTCAGTATGTGTAGCTAATTTTCCTTTTTCGTACTTCGTATATTTTTTTCGCTGTAGAGTTGATGGCCGTAATTCACTGATCGCCCTTTAAACACGCTGAATCTTTTTCCAGGCTATCACGATGGTTTACGAATGTCTCGTATTTTTATAATGCGTCGCTTTATTGCAGGCAAACCTCAAGATATAATTTTCTAGTGCTGATGTGTTTTTCATCGTCTACGAACGCTTGTAAGTTTTCCTACATACAGAGATATCCGGTGCACTAAATACTTTTAATACAGGGCGTTTCAGCTTGACGTGCTACGAGTGGAGCCGCGACGTCAATGAATACACTTCCAATGAGCGGTCTCAATACGTAAACATTCGAGAACGCGTCGCCCGGTGCGCGGCTATTTGCGCGTCTTTCGATGGTCAGCGATGTTTGTTTATTTTATATCGAGCAGTTTTTTGTCATTGCTAGCGAAACGATACGTTCGTGCTTCCACTTTCGTGTTGAAGGTGGCAGATCTTCAGTCGCAGATATGAAGACGCACCGCAAGATCGTACGAGCTGCAGTGACTGTTGCACGCCCAAAAGCAACGCGACGCGCGTACATGCTTCCTAGTGCACACTTCAACGGCTTCGTATTTTCGAGGTATTTGTGAAACAATGCGTGTCTTCGTATAGAGAATAGTTCTATATGTTTGGTATCATGCTTATTTAGTGCGCTGGCGTGTCTGGCATGGTCATTCTGGTTGCGTTTCATCGATCGGCCCGGCTTCTGTTCAGAAGTGGAAAAACTCTGCCCGGTATCAGTTCCGGAAATGACACGTTCGTCCGGTTTTTGGTTCATTGATACAGGCTTAACCGAAATTAAACCGCGCGGAGCTCTCATTTCAAAAATTCCTGTATAGTCCGCGGCCTTTGTTTCACAAGAAAAACTGGACGCCAGGCTGCAAAAATCATGCAGAGCTACAGAATAATACAATAATATTTGAAAACGAAAAAAAAAAGAATAAAAAAACAGAAAAATGGAAAAGAAAAAAATTTGCGCGTTTTTTAGACTTCGGTCTTCTCGGTCAGCAAGCACGCACTTTAACCCCTACACCACGGAAGCATACGGAGGCAGCGGTTATATTTCTGCTTATGTAGTCTACACTGCTCTTTCGTAGTTTGTGTATTTTTGTAGCCTGTAGAATTTGTGGTTGTAATTGAACGATCGCCATTCAAACACGCTGAATCTTTTTCCGGGCTATCACGCAGGGTTATCCGTGTCCCGCATCTTTACAATGTATCGCTTTCTTGCAGACAAACCTCGGGATGTCACAATTTACTAGTGCTTATGTGTTTTGTCATCGTCTTCGAACGCGCGCAATTTTGCTACATATAGATATATGCGGTGCACCAACTCTTGTAATACTACTTGTTTTAGCTTCACCTGCTGCCAGCGGAGCCGCTACATCAATGAACTTACTTCTGACCAAGTGTTTTGCGTACGTAAACACTCGAGGAAGCGACTCCCAATGTCCGGCTGACCTGTGCATATTTCGATTGTCAGCGATATGTTTCATTTATTCTCGAGCGTATTTCATCCTCGCTAACGAAACACTACGTTCTTGCTTGCACTTTCGCGTTGAAGGTGGCAGATCTTCAGTCGCAGATATGAAGATGCACCGCAAGTTCGTACAAGCTGTAGCGACTGTTGCACACGCAAAAGCAAAACGCGATGCGTTTGTGTACTTGCTAGCGCACCCATCTTCTTATCTTCTAGGTATTTGAGAAAAAACGCGTACTCCACATATACAGAAAAGTTGTAACGTATAATATGTATGGTTTCATGTTTATTTAGCACAAAGACATGTTCCGACGTGGTCATCCTGGTTGAGCTTCACGATCCGCCCGAATTGTGTTGAGAAGCGAAAATACTCTGTCCCGTATCAGTTTCATTCATATCGGGTTTGTCCGGTTTCTGTTAAACCTGACGTGGCCTGTCTTGTGTATGAGGTCAATACAGGACTGGTCCGCCATTTCATATCCATACCGGACTGGGATGTCATGTATGAGATGCATAATGGAAATGGTCCGCCCTGTATTAACTCTATACCGGACCGTACCGTCCGGATTCAAACTCATACCGGACATGACCTGTCCGAAATAAACCCGAGTAAGCTTCGTACAGGACTGGTCACACCGGAATGAAATTTATACGGGATAATACAGGAGCGGTTCAATCCCGTTTGTCGCGATATGGGATTTTTCTCTAGGGGAAGCACATGTATCCGCAGCGGTGGCTCTGTAGCTTTGGCGTTCGGCTGCTAGCTGACCCCAAGATCATCGGTCAAATTCTTGCAGTGGTAGAGAATTTTTATGGGAACAAAAAGCAAATATACCCTGGTTCTGTGCAACGTCGGTGGTTTAAATTAAACGGATCCCTCCACGAGGGAGATTACGCATATTCCATGTGCAGCTTCAGAACATACAACAATGCACACCATTCCATATCAAGATAGCCCCACATGGTTTAGAGTCTATCTCATATCGTTGCCCAAGTTAGTCATGAGAGGAATGTAGACATAGGTAGAGTTTGAAATGCCAGAGTCCACTTAGTGTAAGCTTCCGTACAAGCTTAGTACAAGGCGATGCTTCATGGCGCCTGCCTTCTTGGTTCGTTTACTGCTTGCACTCTACTATATTTTGAAAGAATTTCAAAATTAATTAAACTTTGTAATGATGTACCTATGACAATGACTAGTCTACTTTGTGAACAACAGCTGTGAGTACACTTAAGCTCCGCCATCAAGGGCTGCGTGCATGTAGTCTTTGCTCGCTTATTTACCATTTATCAATCCCCAAATTCCTGCCTCTAATATATCATGCATATTGATTAGGTACAGTACAAAGTAATTACGTCCTCCAGCTACCGGTCGTCCCTATTGCAAAAACCAGTGCCACTGGTCCCAGCGCCCCAGCGCCATACCTGATTATGGTCCCAGTATGACGCTGGAAACTGGGCGCACTGGAACGCGGCATACTGACGCTTTGCACTGGCGGCACTGTTCGCCCGGAGAAAAAAAGGCGTGGGATAGAAATTAAAAAGTAAAAAGTAACGAAACAAGTTAGGTCCATAAAAAAAACCTAAAAACTGAGTAAAATAAAGAAAAAAAAAATGACAGCACCAAACGCGCTTCGAACTCAGTCCCTAGGCACATACTAACCCGTAGCTCAGCACGCTAACCACTTGGCCACGCCGTGAATTTTTTTTTCTTTATTGCATGGAAAAACTTCCGTAAAAAGGAACAACTCCACTTACTTAAACATGTCCATGTCTAAAGTTACCGGGCTGCTTAATACGAGCCCGTCATATCCTCAGCCCGACAATGCACAATCATTAGAACATCAAAAGTCTGGGAGACATACACATGCGTCTAGATACGGCATCCAGTTTGGAGGTTCTTCACGTGCAGCATATACACTTCTCACCAAAGCACACTGCTCCCGAAACACGGATTTCGACGATCTTGGTGGCTCTGCATGCCTGTCGATCATGCGGCTTTTCCAAAGGCTGAACAGTCCCATCAACACAAATAGATCGTAAGGCACGACAGAGTTTTTGTCAGGAGGCAAAAATCTAATTGTATAAGGCGTAATTTCAATGTCCTTTTTAAGAGTTCTTTGTAGTATGTCCCAAAAACACATAGCATCACGGCACAGAATAAAGCAATGCTCAATTGTCTCAGGCACGTTACAGAGACGACAATTTACCGACCAGGGCACAAACATCTCCTTATTGTGAAGAAATGTCTTGACAGGCAACGTCGCTGTATGTAATTTGAAAATGAAGGTTTTTGCAGCTGCCTGAATGCACATTTGGCTAACACGCTTTAGAACAGTGGTGTCCTAAAACCCCAGATAAGGCTGCCGATACAACGGTGTAGGGAACAGACTCAGTGAGAGCCTGGGTCATCTGCTTTCTCGAGAGGCTATACAGGTAATCTACAGAGAAACGCACAGTGAGAAAATTGAAAGTGTCAGCAACCTCCTTAAGGAGTATCCATAAATGCCCCTCACGAGCCTGCCCAGTTGGTGCGAATAAGTAAGGCAAATGTGGACTAAGGCGCCTTATGAGCACAGTTACAAGAAACGGATGGTTTGCCGATTTGAAAAAGAAAAAACGGGAGACAAGTTGATGCACAAACAAGTGAACAAGGCAAACTCCACCAGACTCTAAGGGAAGAAACAAGTTGTCACGCCGCATGGGCTCCCATTGAGAGCGCCACACAAATGTTGCAAATATTCTGTGTATAACTTGTACTTTGCTCCTCGCACAATGCAGGACTTGAAGGACATACGCAAGCTTTGCAAACAAAAATATGTTATAGACCTGTGCCCTAGCAAACACTGAGAGTTCCCTACCCATCCAAGCCTGCGTTTGTCGCCGCATAGGCACGATTTGTGAATCCCAGTAGGCTGCGCTGTTACGAACTTGGTGCAGCGGAACCCCTAGGTACTGAAGAGGACTACAGTCCCAGCATATGCCTCCAAACTGGCTTGGTCTAGTGCCCCAGTGTCCCAACCAAAAACCTTTGGATTTATCGAAATTAAGGGCCGCGCCTGATACATCGCAGAACTGTTCAGCCAAGTGTTCAAGTACACTCTTTTCGTCAGAACAAAAGAGGGCGATATCGTCCGCGTAAGCTAAAATCTTAACTTCACATTGAGCCAGAGAGAAACCACGGATGGCTGCACTGTTAATTACACTGAGACAGAAGGGTTCTAGATATAAGCCAAACAACAGTGGAGACAGTGGCCATCCTTGACGAACAGATGATTCCAGTGGTATTGGTTTCGTTAGCTCCTGATTAACAATTAGTCTTGTATACGAGTTCATATAGCACAGCCTTATGCCTTTGAGCAAAACGTCACCAATGTTTGCATTCTCCAAGACCGCGAACAAGAAATTGTGCCGAACTTTATCAAACGCCTTCGCCAGGTCAATTTGAATCAGAGCTACTTGGCCTGTCTCATCTGATACTGTCTCGATTACTGAACGTGCAATATGGATGTGTGTTTGAATACTGCGCCCTCTGATACCACACACCTGATGCGAACCTATCAAGTCCATGATAACCAGGTGCAAACGAGAACAAAGGACCTTGGCAAAAATTTTGTAATCAACATTACAGAGGGAAATTGGACGATATCCTTCAACAGTTTTCAACCGATTAGTATCTTTGCTTTTGGGTATTAATATTGTGTGGCCTGAATAGAAAGTGGGAGGCAGGAAACCCACATCATAAGATGCTTGGAATACTTCCATCAAAACAGGCATTAGGCAAGGCGAAAATGTTTTATAAAATTCGCTAGTAATACCATCTGGGCCAGGAGATTTCTGGTTCTGAAGGTCTGAAATGGCTGATTTAATTTCTTTCAAAGTGATGGGTCCCTCTACTACAGCACATTTCTCATCGTCTAGTCGAGGAAAGTTCTCAAGTAAGGAATTATAATCGAAACCCTGATTTGGATCTTTACAACTGCCGAACAGCTTTCGATAATAATCATAGAAAGCAGCAAGAATACTAGGAGCATCACTATATGTGCAACCACCATACTGAATTTCCAATATTTCCTTCGTAAGAGCATTCTCTCTTTCATCACTGAGGGCCCGACGTGAAGGTTGCTCGTCAAGAAACCTTCGAGTCCTAGATCTTATTAGGGCCCCCTTGTATCTTTCCGTCGCAATTTGTTGAAGCTCTGCCTTTACGTTATTAATTTCTTCAACATAGGCACCCGGGCTAACCCTCTCTAGCTCATGTAGCTCAGTTAGAGTGCGCCCAAGCTCACGAAGGTGGTGTCTCTTTAGGAACGCGATTCTTGCAGAGGCTTCAATTGCTAAGTTTTTGGTTTCCTGTTTGAACAAGTGCCATTTTTGAAAAACTGACAGATCCAATGTTTGCATTGGATACACGCCGAGAACTGGATTTCTTCGAAACATTTGTGCATTTTATGTCATGACCCGCATTTATAAGGTTGGGACTTTATGTTTCGCAGTCTACAGGTTATCGCTACCGCTCTAACAATTACAACTTCTTGATCATTGGAGCTTGCTGTCTGCTCTCAGCACTTGCAAATGATGTTCTGGGTGCCTTTGCGCGCTATTTTGTGCACTGGAATCATTTTAACATGTGGAGTTTGACATCGCTGGCAAATTTACCAACGCCGGCTCTTCGGTGGTGCTCTGCTACCGTGGGCATAATTTTCGCTGAACACGGAGCTTTAGTACAAACCTTCAAAGAAAAAAGTGCGACCAAGCTTCAATACCGGCAAGTGCCGCAGCGATGACCCTATATTGCGAGTAACTATAAACCTTATTTGTATGTAAACATTTCGGGAAGCGTTGCGATGACAGAGGGCTCGGCTGCTTCATACGCAGAGTAAGAAGGAGCGCAAAAGTTTGAGAAACACGCCAAATATTATGCATTACAAGCGCTGTGTGTTGTTGTTTTTTCTCTTATGGGCCCATCGCTCGGTAAACTACTCTCTTCCTCGTTTTAGTTTTTCTTTCTGCTGTTTATACTGGGCCGTGGTGCAGGCTACGATCGCCTGCGATTGAGCCCGCATTTAACATTTTTGTGGTAATCATTGTGTTAGAGTGCCCTTAAAATCAGCTGTGAAGTTTGTTATGCTTGGTAGCCCACATTATTCAATTCCAGCTTTAGTTGTGCGTTAATCGTCAGTGTGTCATGAGATAGAGGCGCGGCGGTCATGGTCTCTCTCGAAACGATCGAAACGACCTATCGAAACATGGAAACTCTAGAAAAAAAGACACTGCCTTTGTTTTCTTACAAATGCGCAACGCCTTCGAAGCAAAAAGCGCTTGCTTGAACCATATTTTTCATATGCGCACCGATAGTCGATTGCGAGTACGCTGTTGCCCTGTTGGCCCCTGAGGGATGCTACTCCGGGTGACGCCGCTGGCCGCACCGCCTATACTGGGACACTGGGACCAGTGCGGCTCCAGTGCACATACAGCGCTTATCCCAGTGCATCGCGGATGCCAGCGACCCACCCAGCGTCAAAAAGCTAATACCAGCGTTTTTCTTCCATCGCACCAGTGCAACCAGTGTCTTCCCGTTACTGCTCCAGTGAATATCGCAGACCTCCAGCGTGCCCAGCAGATCCAGTGCAAAACCAGCGCGGAAATCGTACTGGTTTCGCACTGGAGACGCTGGTTTTTGCAATAGGGGTAGGTTACCGTCCGACATACACAGCCCCGCTTTAACCAAGCCGTATGAACTTGCCTGCGTGGCCTGGGTGTAGCTTACCTGACTCAACATCAAAGAGCACTATAAGGTTGACTCTTATTTCACTTTTCCAGCTCCAGTGAAAAACGACTTGACAACTTCAAACTTTCCGACGTCATGTAGTCTCGTTAAGTGCTCGGCCTAGTCAGCTGCAAGCTCCCACCTGCTCATTGTACATATGGCATAGATGGGCGCGTGATTGTCGTTTACATTTTTCTGGATGGCCGCAAGACTCGTTTTGTCAACGTGTACGCGCCAGTCACGCGTAGTCTGACAAACGAGTTCTTTCGATCCATCATGACATACTTTCTTGACGACGTGCCCCACTTTCTGCTCGGGGATTTCAATTGTGTTTTAGACACAATGCGCGACATCAGGGAGCCTGGTCAGGGCGCCTCCAATTACCACGCCAAAGAACTTGGAAAACTAGTGCGATCATTACGCTTAGAGGACGCGTGGGGCACTCTTCAAAGAGACAATTTCGAGGCAACACGAGTCTGGGGCCAGAGCGCAAGCCGAATAGACCGAGTTTACATCCCCTCCGCCATGGCACCTGACTTGCTACAGTGCGAGGTATTGCCTTTCCCACCAGGCCTTAAACTAAGTCATCACTTCCCGGTTACTCTGCGCCCTGTGCCGTGCAAACAGCCCCCTGATGTGGCGCATGGATGCAGCGGTACTACGCGATGAACAGTGTTTCACTGATATACGCCGAGAGTTGTGCTTATCTGTGGCAGCAGTTAGTGACATAACACCTGTTACCTGGGACGCGCTGAAAACACGCTGGCGCGATGTTCTTGTGAGTGCGGGGAAGGCGCGGCGTGTCGGCATGACGACCATGCTGAATGACGTTCTGCGCCGTATGCGCATCGTACGGGGCGGCGAAACGCTTACGTTCGCGATATCTCGAGACGCTGCGCGCGCGTTATCACCGCATCCTCGAAGACAGTCCTCGCGCATCACTCTTAGCGGGACCAGCAAACGTGCCGCTTGAGGATGCCGCGGACCTTGGACATGCTCGAGCCGTTGGCCAGCGCAGTAACAGGCGAACGCGCGTGGAGAGCGTCACGTTTGCGGACGGTACGACGTCTTCAAAACCCGCGGACACCCGCAAATCGATTACCTAGCATTTCGCTGCCCTCTTTTTGTCGCAAGGCCTCTACCAGGAGGCGCATTTTCAAGAAACTGTCGGTTCCTTCTGTGGGCCGCTTCGTCAACTTCCAGAAGACGCATCTTCGGCACTTTGGAGGAGGTGCGTTGTGCCTTAGGCGCCATGAACCAGTCGACCGCTCCCGGTCCTGACGGACTTGTAACCGGTTTTTATTCTACTTTCTTTGACATCCTCGGTCCTTTACTTAAGCTCGTAAATTGTTTCCTCGAGAGCGGCACCAAGCCACCCTCGTTCAGTGCCGGTCGTATCGTTCTTATACCGAAGGAGGGCATGACGCCGTCGAGTCCCTCATCGTGGCGACCGATTACCCTCCTTAACACCAACTATAAGCTCGTAGCCACATTGCTAGTCCGTAGGGTGAGAATCTACCTTCAGGACTTGGTTAGCCCATGCCAATCCTGTTCGGTACCTGGACGATCGGTGTTCGCTTCGCTGACACTGACGAGAGACGTCTTCGAATACGCCTGTGCCAAACAGATCACTGGAGCTTTTGTTTCCTTGGACCAGCCAAAGGCCTTCGACTGCGCAGAACATGGTTACTTGTTAGCTGTGCTCCGCTCATTTGGATTTCCTGACGAATTCTTTTAGCTCCTACGCGGCCTTTACGCAGATCTTAGCAGTGAACTAGTACGGAATGGCGGAATTGCCCGCAACTTTCCGATTACGCGGGGAGTGCTTGTCAGGGGTGCCCGCTCTCTCCGGTACTCTTCATACTTTCGCTCGACCCGCTGCTGCGTAGGGTCGCCGCGGACAGGCGTATTCGAGGTTTTCCAACGGTAGGACAGGAGACTGTCGTTTTATCTGCATACGCGGACGACATTTCACTCTTCGTGCGCGACAATGACAGCTTCATTGTTTTTTTTAACATCTTTTAAGAATACGCAGCTGCATCAGGAGCGCAGCTCAACCCGAAGAAAAGTAGCGCTCTCCGCTTCGGTCTGTTCAGGGGCCCTTTAGCCGCCGCCGTACCGTTTTTGGACGCAGTGCGTGTACTTGGCGTGCTGTTTGAGCCAAGCGGAGTCTCCCCCCGGACATGCGACGTAGTTCTCTCGCGAGCCACGCACGCCCTTTCTGAAGCAGCGAGTTTAAACCTCGTGCACGATGCTAAAGTTAGCATCGTCAAGACGCGATCGTGCGCTTTCACCTTTCATGTGGCGCGTATCGCGACAATCTCGCGCCGGGTGGTGAACAGACTCGCGTCCCTAATAGGGACTTTTGTTTGGGATGGCAGGACAGCGCTAGTCGCCCGTCACATCCTACACCTTCCGAGGAGCAGGGGAGGCCTTGGCCTTCCGTGCATCCCGACAGTGGCTCGAGCGCTCGCGTTAAGGCTGGTAGAGAGGCTATTAGCTGACGAGTCTTACCCTGGTCGCTCGCTCATCCTGTAATGGATGAGCACGGCGCGTCGTGTGCTTGCACCCGAACAATATGTCGGCCCACAAGCGGACAGACCTCTGCCTTTATACAGCGAGGTTGCCGAGATAAAGTCGACTCTAGATGCAGACCTTTCAAATGTTAATGTTTCTGCGGGGCGCTGGCACACACGCTTCTATGTTGTACAAGGCAGCAGAAATGAGATGCCTGTCGTCCTTTATTAGAAACCTCTTCGTTTATATTGTTTTCTCCTCTCTGGGGAATCGTGTTATTTTTAGTTTATTATGCATATGTAAACTATGCTGTTTTGTATAGTGCTTTGTTTTGTGAGTAATGTGCGTTTTTGCATGTATGAGTGTAACCAATAAATTCTATTTTGTGTAGAGTTTATATGTGCATAGGCATGTATGTACTTATGAAGTGGAGGGTCCTGGCTGTTTTGCGGGACACTCGCAAAAAGTCATGCTTCCAATGCTGCATGGGATAAGAACAATGTTCTACACAAATTTAAAAGAAGAACGGACTACACCGGGGAGGAAGAATTTATGTGACGATTTTTTAGACGATTCATACTTGTTGTGAACGGCATATTGACCGCGCCTATCCATACGTACTTGGAAGGGAGGGAAGTATTTTCTAATGGTATGATGTCTGAATCCATAGAGTAATACGGCTACGCAAGTGTTATTGTTGCAAATTCCTGTATGAAACATATATTCAGTGTATGCCGTGAGCAAAAGTGGTGTACAACACTCAACCGGTGACGGAGCTCAGGAAAATTGCATTGCGATTTCATCTAACAACAGCTATCTGGGATCGAGACAATAGTGGCGGTGCCGCATTTTATCCACATGCACATGTCACGGTCGCTGTCTCTATCGCTATATGGCATTAGTATGCCGTTTTCCCGAGCTCCGTCACCGGCTGAGTGTTGTATATCACTTTTGCTCACGACTGTACATGACTGAGTGCTTATCAGACCAATATGTGTCCCAGAGAAATGTGCCTGAGGATTGTAGATTATTAGAAAAACAAAATCTTTTAAATGGTCACTGACCCGATAGTTGTTACACGTGGAATACGGCAATGATGCACACTCTCATCTATTCTTTTCGTGCTTTCTATAGAGCCTTTATTGTAGCAGATCCAAAACTTTAGATCTATACGTGGTTTCTCTCTCCCAGGTCAGGGTGAGGTGAGAGTTTCAGCAGTCATAATCTTCGAGTGCTTGCCAAATTCGCTCAATACCAATCTTACTCTCCTTGTTATTTTCCTTCATGGTCCGGATCTGCGGTTACTACCTGTCCTAAGTAGACATATCGCTTACTACTTCCCGTTCTTCGCTACCTAACGTAAACTGCTGTTCCTTCCCGAAGCTGTTAACATTACCTTTGTCTTCTACATATTGATTTTCAAAGTTACCTTTTTACTATTCCTGTCTAATTCATCAATCATTCTTTGCAATTTATCCCCTGAGTTACTTAGCAAGGTAATGTCATCAGCAAATCACAAGTTTCTGAGGTATTTTCCATCTACCCTTTTCCCTAACTACTCCCGTTCCAAATCTTTGGCTACTTCCTCTAGGCAAGCAGTGAGTAGTACTGGGGAGATCGTGTCTCCCAGCCTAGCACCTTTGTTTATAGAAAATTTGTCACTTTATGCAGAAGTATGGTTGTTGTGCAGCCATGTACATATATTTCAGTACTTTCGTATACGGCTCGTCTACAGCCTGATTTCGCAATGCCTGCATTACCGCCAAGGTTTCGACTTCGTCAAATGCTTTTTTATATTCAGTGAACACTATGAATGAGGGCTGGTTGTATATTCTGAGAATTCTATTACCTGGTTAATGACATGGATATGAAGAATAGTAGAGCACACCTTTTCCGAAAACCTGCTTCATCTTTTGCTTTATTGCCATCTAACGTTTTCCTGATTTTATTAGCGATTATCTTAGCCGCTTTAGGATAAGTGAAAGCGGTTTGGCTTTGGTTTGTCTTATTTGCATTTGGTCTCATTCATTCATGACTTGTCTAATACGCACAATATACACATAAAGGTATATATGTACGTCTTTTACGGGGAACATTCGGAGCCTAGGCCACAGTTTTGTTTGAGGCTCCAGGTCACCGGATTTTTTGGCGCCGTTATTGTGCTCCGTTCTCCTAGGGCTGAAATTTGGTGCTGCGACGAAGCCCACGATGAAGCGCAGATAAAAAACGCTGACCGGAAATGCGATCAACAAATAATGGAGGCCGAGAGGCACATACGAGGACGCAATAATTGATACGCCGTGTGATCGCATCGCGACTCCTCAAGGGTCCTGGCTGGCTTATACGCTGGCTGGCCTAAGCCTGGTAGCGAAAAAGAAACTGTCAGAGATCGTATTGCAATAAGCGAGTAATTGTCACTGGCATCTTCATCAGCGTGTCCATGTAGCACGAAATTTTTGAGAAAGTTCTATATACCTTGAATTTGTTGATGTATCTTCGTCAGTGACGGGAAATTGAAAAGCCGCCCATGTGCGGAACAATGTTATATCCCGTCAATTAAATAATATATAATTAATTAGTTAATAATTTACACTGTGGTCTTGTTTCCAAGACCTTGGCAGGGTGGATACAGAAAAAATAAAAAAAAAAAACGAAGTATACAAAATGCAGCAGTACATAACGGAAGACGCATGACGTCACTCACAATGTGCACACACAATCATCAGCTGAAATGCGACGCAACACAAAGGAACAACTGTGCCGGAAAAATAAATGCAATAAGATCAATCGCTACTTAAGCACAAATAAGATTCAAATAATAGCAGTGAATCTTGGGTTACAATGTCGTTAGCTAGATTGTTCCATTTATTGATACTTCAAGAAAAAAAAATGAAAACTTGAAGCAATTCTTTCTCGTAAATAATGGTGTCATTGTCAGCGAGTGGCGTTGTCGTGTAGCGTAACCAGCCGAAAAACCCATGGGGATGATATTAACACAAGGGAATGATATTAATCGAGAGCTTCCCTCCTGGTGCGCCACTTTCCCTCTTGTTTTTTTACGCCTTCCGTCCCTCTTCTCTCATGGAGAGTTTGGGGTGGCAATGGGCACAGGCATCTTAACGCCGTCTACCTTTCCTCCCAACCAATTTTCCCAAGGTTAAATGTTGTATCTTGAAGCTCGACGGCGTGTGACAAAACTAACTATGCGAGTGCGGTTGGCACCTGGCAATTGATATGCCTGTGAATGCAACGCGCTGAACAGACGTGATCTCTGACGCATACATACACATAGAAGAGCCGTAAAGCAAACAGCAAACGCAGAAAGAAGTAATTATACTCCGAAAGGCATAAACTATTATTGTTATTTGTTTTGTTTTCGGCTGATTCACCTAATTGGTAAAGACGCCTAATGTATTCTTGATCTCCGTTGCTGGTACACCATGTGAGCGAACATAAGCAATTTAAATGAAGTCCAGAGCTAAACATGTTACGTTCAGTATGGAGCGCACCTTTACGTCTCAACATGGCGAGCCCACAAAGTATTTGGCCATTGTTGTTCCTGGGGGAGCTTGTTGAGAGAACGTCTTAGTCGCGATGCCCTCTAGGAACGAGGTCTACTGAGTTCTAGACTAAGGTGGCGCAACTGGTAAATAATCTTTGAAAGCGCAGCTGTCGTGGTAGCCGCATCGTATGTCACACCGACGGCAAAAGAGCGCGTACCATGCGCACCCGTGATCTCACGGTACACTTCTCAGCCGCGCGGCGAGGAAAAAAGAAATAAGCACTAACATGTGCTAAATGCTTACGCCTAGCTTTAGTGCTTATTGTTTTTCTCGTTTGCGTTCTTGCGCCGCATCTGAGTGTAAACGCCAACGAGTTTGAGACAAGCGCGAACGCTAGGTGGTCAAAAAAGTACTTGCTGGTAAGACGGCTGACTACCGTTTTCTCCTCTGTTCATAAGATGCAGCGGTACGTCATGCCTCAACCAGAGGTGGTTGGTAAGCCTGTGCATTTTCTTTTCCACCTTCCTTCAGTCGCAGCAACAACCTAGCGGTTTTTTAAACAGTGTGTTCCTCCAAAATACTTCCCAGGTCGTCATCTGGATTCAGGGTGTTTGTGGCGGTAATGTATCAAAATTTCACTGTGGTGTTAGTGAAAGTGTGAAAATAGTGAAATAGTGAGAAATCATGACGAAACTTTACCAGAGTACCCAGGTTCGAACCCTACAGCCGGCAGCTGCATTTCGATGAATTCGATACGGTGAGGCGTCCGTGTGGGAGGTCAGTGCCCGTTTAATGATCCCCAGGTTGTCGAAATTACCCCGTAGCCCTCCACTGCGACACCTCTTTCGCTCGCCACCTAGCTCCTATTGCTTATTGGGTGTCCACGCAAAAGTGCGACAGATACTGCGCCTTACCTATGAAGCAATTTACAATTTTTGTTGGAGCCATGAAATAGCTGCTATATTCTATGTCATTATAGGATGCCGCCACGGCTTAGCCTAAAAGCCCTGTGCTTCTCTTAGAAATCCCTGCACTCGCAAAATTGAACTTGTCCGCGATTGAAAAGCACATGTGCTGCGATATAAACAGTCCAATTTATCTTAGTATAGCAAAATGCGTTCTGTGTGATCACGTCTTGGACACTATAGATGAGCTAACGGGTTCTTAAGCACTTTTCCTTGAAGGGCCGTATTTTGTGTACAGGCGTGTATAGGAAGTGGAGGGTCCTGTCTATTTTGCGGGACACACGCAAAAGTCATGCTTCCAATGCTGTATGGGATAAGAACAATGTTCTACACAAATTAAAATGAAGAACTGACAACACTGGGGGAGGAAGAATTCCTCTGACGATTTTCTACAAGATTTATCTTTGTTGTGAACGGCATAGTGACCGCGCCTTTCCTTACGTACTTGGAAGGGAGGGAAGTATTTTTTAATGCTCTGATGTCTGATTCCATAGGGAATACGGCACCGCAAGTGTTAATGTTGCAAAGTTCCTATATGAGATATATATTCATGAGTATGTCGTGAGCAAAAGTGGTATACAACACTCAACCGGTGGAGGAGCTCGGTAAAACTGCATTGTGACTTCATCTAGCAACACCGGATTGAGACAATAGTGGCGGTGCAGCATTTTATCCACATGCACATGTCACGGTCGCTGTCTCTACCACTATATGGCATTATTATGCCGTTTTCCCCGAGCTCCGTCACCGGTTGAGTCTTGTATACCACGTTTGTTCACGACTATACATGACTGAGTGCTTATCAGAGCAATAAGCGTCCCAGAGAAATCTACCTGAGTTTTGTAGATTATTATGAAAAATAAAATTATTTTGAAAGGTCCCTGATCCGATAGCTGTTACACGTGGAATACGGCAAGGATGTCCACTCTTTTCTATTCTCTTCGTGCTTTGTATAGAGCCTTTATTGTAGCAGATACAAAACTTTAAATTTATACGTGGTTTCCCTCTTCCAGATCAGAGTGAGGTTAGAGTTTCAGCATATACTGCTGACATTTCTCTATTCATAAGGAACATTGATAGTTATTGGGCATTTTGGTGTCTTCTCCACACATTCAGCTGCTTGGATATAACGTGCCACCTGTTGGCCCTAAGAGCCACTTACTTGTGTGTGTGCCAGAGGGAACAAATGCCTTCACTCTGCTGCAGACAACCTCGAAGCAATGAGCCGGACTTCAAGGGTCGCATAGGCGTCGTCACTTGTATTCGAAAGGCTAGAGTAGACGTACAAAAGCCCATCCCGAACTTCTCGTCCTTAAGGCTTTACAGTAATGTGCAAGTACGGATCCGTGCATAAAGTATGCTCGAGGTGTCGCATTGAAGGCCCCAAGCATGCTTCGACAGGACGGCGGGGCAGCGACTGCGCGTCCTTGACGCCGGAACTGCCGCGCACTGCGTAGCAAGCCGAGGGTATAAAACAGCATACCGCAGAACGCCAGCGGCAGAACGCACTGGGAAGATTCAGTCTTCCCTGTACTCAGAAATTATGTCCCAAACGGCTCTTAGGCTAAGGGCTTAGCCTAAGCCCTTAGCCTAAGAGCCACTTGGGACATCATTAGCCTAAGGGCTTTAGGCTAAGCTGACACAAACAAGGTGTGGAAGCCATGCAGTCAGAGCAAGCCCTAGTAGCAACAAACTAACGCGAAATCCCTCCAAGATGTGCAAAGAAGCGCAATGGCCTTGAAACCACCAGGAGCGGCTGCGCGAGCGCATGGCGTGAGAAAGAGCCTGCGCTCGGTTCTCTTGCGTCGGTCGCGTGATCGCCAGACCACGTGACTAGGTGTATATATAGCGCTGCAAATGCTCTCGCTTTTCAGAGCAGTGTTAGCTCCCGGCCCTCCGTGGCCGTTTTCGGCGGAGGCTCCTTTGCCACCGGCGTTTTCGTATCTGTTATGCCTGCCGACACTGCACCCGCCAACGTTTCGGTGGCGGCTGTTGCGAGGAGCTTCTTTCTCTTTGTTTCTTTTTATTCTTCTCATTACTCCTCTGTCCGCGCGAGGTGGTCGCTCAACTAGAGCTACCTGGCAGACCCGTGTATTTTCTTTTCTCGGTTGAAGGAAATTTGCGGCGCCACATGACCTAGGTATTTGCAGTGCGAAGAGCAAAGCTTATACTCTAATCACTACGTGTTTGATTTTGCGACTCATCCGCGGTGGAGTAAGTGTACAAGCATTCCAAGGGAGCCGCACTGCAGCGGTGGAAGCGGCTATATATGCTGCCATGGGGGAAAACTTATTTGCTTTAATTGTGGTCGTCACTCTTAGCAGGAATGCGGGTCCGCGATTCTTAAGGAGCATTCACTCTTGTTCACTTATCTGACAGCCTATTACTTACGTGAGCTGCAAGTTTTGTCACGGCATTGTGGCGCTAGCGTGAGGCATCTTTTTTTTTAGCCATCATCGGAAGGACGCTCTCGTTGCTGTGTTGAAAATAGCCAGATTTCTCAAATACAGCATCGCGCTGGAGATCAGCGCGTCACTTCACTTGTTGCATCCAAGCATTCATTGCGTATACCTTAGCCAAGAACCGCGACAAGCTGTGTAACGAGCACCGTTGATAAGCCTTAGGGATCTGGCAGGGGGATGTGGCGGTGCGTGCCGTCGGGAAAAGAGTGCGCGAACCATACACAGCGCAAGTATTCGTGGCAGCGCGGTGCAAAGATAATGGAATGATTAGCGGGCGAAACGAATTCTAGTTAAACCTGATGCTTAATCCTCTGTCGCGTCTCTAGAAAAGACCAAATTGTAAAATGTAAATACTGAAATAGAGAAAATGCTGCCCTAGAGTTTCGCACATTCGATTACAGGGGAGTGTGCTTAACACGCGGTGTTTTATGAAAAAAAAAGTTGAGCGTTTTACCGCTGCTGAACCGAATGAGGAGGAGGAGGAGAAATACATTTAATTACACGATAAGAGTATACATGAAGATGGATTCGATCAACCCTTGAGGGGCTGGTCCTTTTTGTCCCTGGGACACCATAGGTGGGAAAAAAACAGAAAATAGCGAACTGGCCTCGAAGGGCTGGGCGTGAACGCACAAAGCATGAATACTGCAGGCGCGTCTCTCCCCAACCACGTAGGAGGATTGTAAGAAGTGAATGAGGAGTTCAACTTCGAGAGACACGTGGTAGTGTTTTTGTGAACGATACTTTTGAAAAGAACTTTATTTTCCATATTATTCTACAAAACTAAAGTACATTGTTTTTCACACTTATTGGTCTGACAAGCCCTTAGTCATGTACATACACTGAATATATATCTCATACAGGTTCTTTGCAACAATAACACTTGCTTAGCCTTCTTGCTCTATGTATTGGGACGAATCTTGACAATTCATAAGACAGCGTTTAAAAAGCTGCTAGCTCATCTATAGTGCCCAAGACGTGATCTCGCAGAAAAGAGTTAGCCATACTAAGAAAAATTGCATAGTTTATATCGCCGCACATGCCATTTCAAATATGAACCACTTGTGGGTGCGGTGATTTCTAAAAGAGGCACAGGGCTTTTAGGCTAACCCATCGCGGTATCCTGTATTGGTAGCGAATATTCCGTAACAATTCGATATATTCCGCACCATTTCATGTCTACATTAAATGGTTTATAGGAAAGGCGCAGTACCTGTCAGGCTTGTCAGCGGACAGCTGAACCGAGCCGTCAGAGAAGGGAAGTAGTTTGGAAAGAACGCGAAAAGAGAAAAAGAGGTGCCGCAGTGGAGGGCCACGGAGTAATTTCGACCACCCGGGGATTTTAGTGCTGCCGCACTACTGGCCGCATTATCGCAAATGTAAGGCGTCTTAGCACCCGCCAACGTTTTGGTGGTAGACGACGGCTGATCCCTCTTCTTTTTCTTTTTTCTCTATTTTCTCTTGTGTCAGCACGAGGCAGCGGAGGATGAGGAGGAAAAACATTTATTTCCGCCGAATATGGCGCGGCAGCCACCTCTGGGTCCACACGCAGGCGTCCGGGGAGGCTGTCTGTCGCACCGCGGCCGGAGGACACCCGACCCCGTATAGGAGAAGAGGTCATCAGCCTCGGCCGCCAGGCGGACGGCGAATCGCTGTTTTTTCGTCAGAGCTTCTTAGCGTGGTCTCCCATTCGTTACTAGTTTTAATCGCGTTGCGCCCTGGGGCTCGAACGCATCTCCATATTACGCGATCTAATGTTGCCACGTGGTCGCAAAATTTGCAAATTGCGATTTCTGCACCGATCCTCTTCCGCCCTCTGGCACCCGTCCAACTCCTCCACAGGGGCGAAAAGAAATTTCGAGCTTGGAGTCTTCTCCTGTCGTATGATTCCTTTTTACTCAGGGATCTATCCGGTGGCGGATATATCCTCCGGTCTTTCTCCAGGTTGTCGGTTACATCCCTAAACGTACCAATACATTCTTTGCTTTTAGACGTTCTTGTGGAGGCGTCCGCAGCACCCCGAGGTAGCTTGGAGCAGGCGAGCATGTGGGCAGCCTCGTTGCCGGCGAGACGGGCCTGTGCTGGGGTCCAGATTATGGTCACGCTTTCGGCGAGAGACGACTCGTTCAGAATTTTTGCAGCATGATTGCTGACTCTACCCTTGCTAAAATTCCTAACCGCCGCTTTGCTATCGCTGATGACGTGTTTCACGCCTGGTCGTACAATGGCAATGGCTATTGCAATCTCCTCCGCCTGTACCGGCGGTAGATCTCGGATTCTTTCGATTCCTATGGCGATCCCGGTGTCTAATAGGGCGACAGAGGTTACGTCGCCTTTTTTCCCGATCGAAGCATCGGTGTAGGCGACCGATCCCGGCAGGAGTTTGTCCAATTAGTTAGCGAGGTGCTTAGCTCTGCTTTTCCTCCTCACTTCGTCGTGTACGGGGTGTATGTTCTTCGGTATGGGCGAGACGTATAGATGCTTTCTGATTTCTCGATCTATATATATGCTTTCTCTGACACTTTCGCCTTCCCCGGGCGCTAGTAGGTTTACCCAGTCGAGGATTTGTCAGCCCGCCGCCGTTCCCGCGAGTCGCACTGTCTGGGACAGCCTAACCTCCGCAGCTAGCTAGCTCTTTCCACTCATTATGCAACCACATTTTCTCTAGAATGTCGTTAGAAGTAATTATGGGGAGTACTAGAGCGAACTTCGTGCATCTCTTAATTATGGTGTTTAATTCGCGTTCTTCGGTCTTGTTGATATTTAGGAATGGAGTCCCGTAGCAGAGTCTGCTAGTGACAAAAGCTTGTACGAGTCTGAGTCTACTAGCCTCCGTGAGACCACTCCTTCTGTTGGACGTCTTCTTAAATAATGTGAGTACGAGCTCCGCCTGATCTTTTAATTTCTTAATCAGGCTTTTGTTACTACAGCTGCGGTTGATAATCATACCTAATATTCTAATTTCATCGACTTTCGGGACTTTGTTCCTGTTTACTTTATTTTGATATCTGTAGTTATCTTCCCATTACTGCTGGTCATTACCTGGAGCTCCGAGTTTTCTGGCGAACAGCATAGACTTACGTCCTCCGCGTGTTTGCTGATTATATCTGCTGCCTCTTGGAGCCTGGATGTGATGTACGAGTCGTTCCCTTCGCACATCCAGACGGTCACATCGTCCGCGTAGATGCTTTGCAACTCTCTTTGCAGCTTTGATGCTAAGTACCATTTTTTAACCATGTACGTTTTCAGTTTTGTTCATTTGTCATCCCACATGTCAATGTAAACGTGTAATAAAACTTTTGCTAGACAAACCATTTTTTAAGACAAAGAAAATGATGAGAAAACCTTTGCGCCTTGTGCGTCAATGGTTTGGTAGTTAATGCTTTTCTTTTCGACTATGCAATTGAGGCGGCACCAAAGCAAAAAATTGCCGACGATTACGTTACTTCCTAATGCGAAATTTGAGAGGAGCTCATCAGTTGTTTCAACTTTTCGATAGATTGATGTATGCGTTTCCGCGTTGGGGTGCGGCTGCGTTTCGACTGAGGTGAAACGAAGAGGCGTCCGCGAGGTGTGCCATGTAACTGCAAGTTCCCCAGGTGGTCGAAATTACTCCGTAGCCCTCCGCTACGGCTCCTCGTTCTCTCTTTCCACTTTGTCTCTCACATTCCTCCCTTGCTCTACGGCGCGGTTCAGATGTCCACAGAAACCTTGTGACAGATACTGCGTCTTACCTTTGATGTGAACCAATTATTATTATTATTATTAATATTAAAATGGTGTAGGGGAAAATACGCACTCTCTTTTGTACTGAAATTCCATTTCATCTATTGCTTCCTTAAGTGCAAGAAGGCATTACTTAAGCAGGGGAGTATCAGTCTTCATACTGCGAACTTCCTTGAAACAAAGCACAACACAGAAAGCACAACATGATGTCAGCTTCGTATATGCGTTAATCGCCTGGTGACGTCATCACCAGTCGTGACGGCATGAGGTGATGTGACATCATGACGACTGATGCTTGTGCAAGTTGGTATGCCATTTTCTGAAGAACAGCGCGACTTGGACAAGGACGGAAGGAAGACAACACGGACAGGCGCTGACTTGCAACTGATGTTTATTGCTCGGAACGTAGTAATATATATATATATATATATATATATATATATATATATATATATATATCAGGCTCCAAACAACAAAAGAAAACACGGAAGCGATACACATTTGATTATACACTTGAAAACACGTGTGATGCCACCACGTCACTTCCCTGTAGCTAGATATCTAAGTTCCTTTGCTGACAACGCCAAGGACGGGCTGCTGACACAGGCGTCATTTGGCCATGCGATTTGTGCGCCCTCAATAATTTCACGGGTTATCTTGTCCCAATGCCTATTTAACACTTTTGTTATTTGGAAATAAGGCTGGCAGTCGTTACTTTTACAATCTCTGCAATGGATGCGGAGATGCCCTTTAACGGAGTTAAAAACATTACTATTGTGTTCTCTTGCTGTGTTATCTACTCCATCCCACTATCTTGCTGCAAACAGTACGTCGGCCAGACGGGCAGATGCCTTAACGAGCGCTTAAGAGAACACAACAATAATATCTGCGGCGCAATTCATCTGGCGCTTCCTCGAACGCCACACAGACTCAGTGCAGTAGGCATCAGCAGCGTTTCAAATTGGTTTACAGGAAAGAAAAGGCGCAGTATCTGTCACAATTCTCCGCGGACACCTTACCCGAGTCGTAAGGAAAAAGAGGAAGGGCTTCCGAACACCGCGCAACAGACGATTTCGCCTCATCGCACTTTAGTAGTCCAAAGTGCTCGCGATGGCATAAATAAAGCTGCTCTCATTGCTAAACAAGAATGACCACAACAAGCTCAGCTACGCAAACGTACCTCTCGCAACGTGTATCCTGGCATAGCTGAGCTAAGCCACTGCCATTTTTTTTCCATAACGAACATTTAAAATAAAGCACGATCTCTCACCGCTGTATTGTGGTTGCATGACTGCCACACATACAAGATGTGGCAGCCGTGTATACAGATAACTGATTGATTTATCGGAAGGGAAAGCGCGGTAGCTGTTTCACTTCTTATCTGAGGACACCTCAAACGCACCTTAAGGGAAGGGAGGAAGGTGGGAGTGAAGGTGGAAAGAGAGAAAGAGGAGCCGTAGTGAAGGGCTATGGAGTAATTTCGACCACCTGGGGACCTTTAACGTGCGCTGACATCTCACAGCACCCGGACACCTCCTCGTTTCGCCTCCATCGAAACGCAGCCGCCGAGTTCGGGTTCGAAACCGGGTGACTCCGGCACAGTAGTCGGGCGTCTTACCACCGTGCAGTCAGAGCAAGCCCTTGAAGCAACAAACTAACGCGAAAACCCTCCGAGATATAACTTCCAAGGTCTGCAAACCTGCGCAATGGCCTCGAAACCACGAGCTGCGGCTGCGCGTGCGCATGGCGTGAGCATGCGCGTGCGCTCGCTTCTCTTGCGTCGGTCGCGTGATCGCCAGACCACGTAGCTAGCCCTATATATAGCGCTGCAGCTGCACTAGCTCTTCAGAGCGGTATTAGCTCCCGGCTCTCTGTGGCCGTTTTCGGCGGAGGCTCCTTTGCCACCGGCGTTTTGGTGGCGCATGACGGCTGTTGCGAGGCGCGTCTTTCTGTTTGTTTTTTACTTTTTATTCCTGACACTACTCCTCTGTCCGCGCGAGGCGGCGTCGGTCGCTCAACTAGAGCTAGCTGGCAGACCCGTGCATTTTCAAGGTAAATGTGTAATAAAACTTATTCTAAACAAACCATTCTTTACGCTAAAGAAAAATAGGAGAAAACCTTTACGCCTTGTACATCCCTGGTTCGGTAGCTAATGCTTTTTATTTTCTGCTATGCAAGTGAGGCGCCAATAAAGAAAAAAAAATGCCGACTATTACGTTACTTCCTAATGGGAAAATTGAGAGCAGTTCATCAGCTGTTTCACCTTTTCGATAGATTGAGGTATGCGTTTCGGCTAGGGCGGTGCAAATATCGAGATACGCCGCCACCGATCCGGCGCTCTGATTGCAGCCGCACAGGGGTGGCACTAGAGGAGGAGCGAAGAGAGAAATTAAGTTATCGGGAGGTCGTGGGCCCATAGAAACGTTGCACGACGAATAGATAGGCAGCAGCTGAATGATGCCGCTGACGCTGCTAGCTAGTCAAGTCGACTTGGCCCTGCGTTTCGGCTTGTGATACACGCACCGGGATCAGCTGAAGCCGAGCCGGCGCTTGGGCCCCCGGAGAATACCCTCGCCGCCACTAAAAAAAAGAGGGGGGGGGGGGGGGGCGCTCGCGCGGTGTCGCCGCCGAGGAGTAAGTGGGAGCGGGTGCCCCATGGCGGTGGTACAGTGGTAAGACGCGTGACTACTGCGCGGGAGTACCCGAATTCCATCCCGAGAGAGGGGAGGCCTCCCCGATTCACAGATCTGCTAGAACACTACAGGCTGTTCGATGTGCATTGCCACCCCCTGTACCCTGTCTATTCAAGAAGCAGCAACTTACCGCCGCCTGCAAACTAATACCTTTGTTACTCAATTTTCCTAAACTTCCGGTACTCCTGCCTTTATTCCCCTGACTGCCCACATCGCGTTGAACGGGCAACGCTCTACCATATGGTTTGGGCGTGCCAAATTATCCCTTCTCTCAGTCCACTCTCCCACCCCTGCATTGAAGATAGGGAGGCCACCCTGCAGGACCCCTGCCCGGAGCGCCAGCAATGACTTGCTCGCCGCGCTGTTACTGCAGCCGCGGCCTACGGGACCCTGGACTGAAGGTCCCCCCCGCTGAATAAATAAAGATGTTTTATTGTCCTCCTCCTCCTCGATCCCGACAGCCGGCGGCTACATTTCGATTGAGGCGAAACGGAGACGCGTCCGCGAGGTGTCCTATGTCAGTGCAAGTTGAAGTTCCCCAGATGGTTGAAATTACTCCTTAGCCCTCCACTGCAGCTCCTCTTTCTTTCCGCTTTCTCTCTCACCCTCGCTCTACGAAGGCCTAATTTGTTCAAGTGTTGGGCGTCTTACCACTGCACCACCCCGGCGGGGCGTTCAAACACTTGAACAAATTGTTTGATCGCCCCGTCGGGGTGGTGCAGTGTTAAACATACATCAGTAAAAGATTAATGCAATAAATAAAAGCCGGGGTGATGCAGTGGTATGTCGCTCGGCTTCTGTGCCGGAGTACCCGGGTTCTAACCCGACCTAGGCGGCGGCGTTTCGATGGAGGCGAAACGAAGAGGCGTCCGTGTGCTATCCGATGTCAGCGCACGTTAAAGATCCTCAGGTGGTCGAAATTACTCCGTAGCCCTCCACTACGGCTCCTCTTTCTCTCTTTCCACTTTCACTCCCACCTTCTTCCTTTCCCTACGGAGTGGTTGAGATGTCAACATAAAACAATGAGACAGTTATCGCGCCTTTCCCTTCCTATAAGTCAATCAGTCAAGTGTTTGATGTGCGTTGCTGTGTGCTCTTCGATGTTTTTTTTTTCTTTTCGAGCATCGTGTTTCTTTTTTTCGTATGTTGTGTTGTTGTGGTTTCTTTCTATGACCTGGGCACCAACACTGTGCCCACCCGATAAAAATGGAATGGTCAATGGTCAATTGATCATCACCATCATCATCACACTGGGCAAAATGACGGAAATATTGGGCACCTAACTCGTCCCTGAAAATTGCATTGCTGTTCCTTGTTTGTGATGAAATTTGTAGTGTTTGTGAAAAGCGGTCGCATTTATGACGGTTCGCGCTTAATTCTGACATGGTTCAAGCATTCAAGTGCACCAGAGACTATCAGACTGAAGTTCAGGCGCCGGCGTCGCTGAAGGTCCACAAAAAATCGTGATCAGCTGACGAATGTGTTTACGAAGTCTACCGTGGAGAAAAGCGACGTGTTTTTCGCCAATGCTTCTGAGAGACGGAAGCACGTTGGCACTACATATTGCTACAGGTAAGGACCAACTATTTCGCCATTCGTGAATGGAAAGGCACCGCTCATCGGGCGAGCCTCCGGTTGTCGCGCTTGTTGCCGCTGTTTGATAGCGATCAGCATTAAAACTTATTTTTTTTTCAGTCTGCAGTATTTTTTCGTTTCCGAATATAATCTGATTCTATTCGTAGTGTGATAGGTCATCACGATTATTAAAAAAACAAATGCGAATTTGATGAGATAGTGGGTTTAAATTAACGGCGCATTTCACTGACTAGTGCAACAATTCTTTCGTGAATGATGGTGCCGCTTGCATTGCTCGGTATCAGTTTCAGCAGCAAGATGTCTTGCGTTTACGCGTTATGTCGCTACGCCGACTGTCTGTGTCGTGCACGTAGGCATTTGCTTTCCTCGAGAGTGCGAGCGTGATAAGTGAAGCCTTCGAAAAGCCTGCGTGCAGTGTCGCCCCTTTCGGGTGTGTATCTACGTCTAGGCAATCGGATACCATAAGCTCGTTCTCTAGCGAGGTCCTCGGGAATTTTCGCTCCGCAGACAGTCTGTGACCAAGAAGCTTCTTAGTATAAATACCGTATTGTGTCGTATTTACACGCTGCTCGGCCCGTCTGGCTTGTGTCTACCTTTCGACGAAGTACTTCCAACCCAGTTACAGGGTTAAACGAACATAAAAAGACGCTAAGAAAATTGCTAAAAAGGCAGACAGGAAATTAAACCATAAGACTGCTTTCCGTTGTCCTGCATGGTTCGTCAGCCTGACTTTCGTCTTGCTCTTTTGATGCTTGCACCAGAAAAGTGATTTAACAACTGAAGTGAAAGTGGAGTTATTATGCCACCTTTGGTTCCCCTACTGTGCACTCTACACAGAAGTTATCATTTGTGGCAAGGAATACGTCCTGGATGTGTGTGCCTTTATCATTCAGATGCTAAATCATTTGGACCATAACATATGTTACATGGTATCTCACCCATTACTTTTCGACTGGAATGGTTTCAAGCTAAGGGATCAAGGCACCGCTTGTGTAAGATGGGTGACAAGAGAGTTCTTTATTTTATTATTTTTTTGGCACCAGCTTCTGAGTTTGGAATTTTTCTGGTTACATGATATATAACATGTTCTCTACGACTGCAAAGTACCACTAGGAAGATATTTTATGAGAGAAAAAAGATTCTGTTTGAGTAAGAATATACTTTTGCACATTTTTGGGGCTAATAACTCGAGCATGGTATAAGAAGAGTCACTTGCCCTGTCTTTAATGTGTTAGACCTTTTTACTAGACAGTAGAACAGCATGTGATTGTTATTTTTATTCTGTCATTTTAAACATGTTTCTTAACATATTACATATCTTTGATAAAGGAATTTAGTCATTTTTTCTCTAATTTCACTTGCCAATTCCTATGTGAAGTGATTCTATTTATACGCTGTTTCCGGAGGGTTTCTTTTTCATAATTTTGTCTTCGTACAATTTCTATGAACCATAGTGCTCTTTCATTTACTGCTAGTACTTTTCATTATTAAGACTGTGCTTTTTAACAATGCAGCTGAAAAGGCCTGCGGTCCACATCAACCTACTTTGCTGAAACCTCCAAGGCTAAAGAGCGTCTGCATAATGCTGCGAAAACAGTAGAGTCTATGACACTTAACATTCTCTTGAATGGCTCAGATATCAAAAGAATTACTTCACTGCAATTATTGCACGTACCATCTTTACCAGACAACAAGGCTTGCTTCTCAGCCACCTAGCGTATCCAAATAACACCCCTAAAGACTATAGAAGATCATATAATTCGAGGAAAAGGGTGCTCTTTACCTTGTAGAACCTTAGGGCTTGGAGGTAGCATAGTGCTGTATTGCATGACTAAGAAATAAACTTTGATGCTTCATCAATTTTTACAATCTATGCATCTGCAGCCTGTGGAAACACATTTTATGCAAAATGCTTATCTGACATTTACCCATTGCTTACTTGAATCTTAAAGTAAACCTATATGTAATCTAGCTACGATTACTTGAACGCCAAAAGAAACGTTCGTATTATTTTCGTACAAAAATGGCTACAGAGAAAACACCGATTTGGGATACATAAGATAGGCATCACATTACTCCAGTTTCATATCTGTGGGTGCTGTGCCCATGAACTCTTAAATTAATGTGTTGTGTTTTATGGCACATGGACACCTAAGGCTATCATGCGCCAAAAGCAAGGTTTAAAATCTGAACTTGGCTAAAGGGCTTTAAAACGTTATTATAGGTTGTATAACTTATTAAAATCTTTGCTTCTTTTAGGAACGAAGCTATGCAGGAAGTGTCAACGAGTGACCTATCTCCTAAACGTAAGCTTGGGTGGAATGGTATATGTTCATTGTAAAGTTGTGCGAAGTGCTTCTGTCATAGGTCTTCAAGTCTTGTACAACTGATTAGGATGTGGTTGATTGTGAGCACCTCTCCGCATTCTTCACAAGTAGTCTGATCGTGTTTCGTTAGTAAAACGTTATGTGTAAGATGTGTGTGACCGATACGAAGACGACAAAGAGCCACTTCAATGAAACACACTTGGTGGCTACAGGTTTATCATTCCTCTACAACGGGCTTCGGTACTTGTAACTTATTGTTGATTTCTTTGTCCCATGAATCCTGCCATTTCTCTTTCAATTTTCTTTGTATAGGTTTTATGACATCTTTATAAGGTACATTTACTCATTCTATTTTTACATTCTGGGCGGCTGCAGCACATGCATCAGCTCTTTCATTTCCATTTATCATTACGCGACTTGGCACCCAGCAGAATTTAATTTAGTGTCACAGTGTTTCAGCTGCTCTTATGCAACATATTATATTTCCTAATAAGAGTTGGGTTGCATTTCTGGCGTGTAGTGCTTTGATCACACTAAGTGAGTCTGTGTAGATTATATTATTTCAATGTTGCACTTTATTACTTTTTCCGCAGCTAAGGAGATGGCATAACATTCGGCGGTAAAAACTGTTGCACACATAGGTAGCTTAACTGTTTTTTCTAGTTTTTTCTTCTAATACACCACTGCCAACATAAAAAGTTGTTTTAGAACCGTCTGTATAATATGCCTCGTGGTTTTTGTACTTTTCCTCTAAGGCTAGGAACTCTTGTATTATATGATCAGGTGGCGTCTACTTTTAGTGAGAGGTCGCATACAGAAGCGAAGCTGTACTAAGGGGCAATTTGTGTATCAAGTATGTTTAGTTCCTGGCATATTTGTTCAAAATATGTCGTTAAAAAGTGTTTTAGATGGGCACTTTGGGACTATAGAGTAGCAGAGGTGTTTTGGGATGGACCTTATTTTTAGCACGTAAGCACACGTAAGTATTGTTCCTCTGTCTGGGAGGGGTGGTTCATTTGTTTCTACATGGAGGCTATTTACAAGGGATGTTCTGTATGCACCAGCTGTAAGCCGAAGGCCAAGGTTTTGTATAGGATCTAGATGTTTTAAGTAAGAAGGTCTTCTTGACCCATACACGACACATCCGTAGTCCAGAGAAGAGCGTACTACTGAGTGATAGACACGTAAAATACATGTTCTGTCAGAGCCCCAGCGTTTGTGTGATAGTACTTTCAGTATGTTCAGGGATTGGGAAGCTTACTTTTTGAGGTTGTTGATATGTGGCCAAAAAGTGAGCTTCTTGTCAAAAGTTACACCAAGAAATTTGTGCGCGTTTTTTATTGGCAGTATTGTTTCATTTAGGTGCAAGTTAGAGTCGGTTTGTAACCCTCGTCGCAGAGAGAATAGAGCTGCCACCGTTTTTTGTGGTGAAAACTTAAGTCCATTTTGATCTGTCCATGTCGCCAGCTTGTTTATGCTAAGCAGCACTTCTCTTTCACATGTTGATACATTGGAGGATATGTATGCTGTCAATAGGTCGTCGACATACAGTGAATACATTACAGATTTCGGGAATATTTTATTTAAAGAATTCATATTTACCATACAGAGAGTTGTACTTAATATACAGCCTTGTGGCACCCCATTCTCCTGCATAAACTTTCTTGAAGAAGTTGAGCATAAGCACGCACGAAATGTGCGATTCCAAAAGAAGTATTTTAGACAGTTCAGCATTCTACCACGGATGCCCAAATCTGCAAGGTCGCGAAGGATGCCGAACCTGCATGTCGTATCGTATGCCTTCTCCATATCAAAGAAGACGACAGTGCTGCTTAAGAATAAATGCCTCATGGGCTGTGTTTTCAAGGCGGACAAAATGGTCCATTGTAGAACAGGCTTTTTTGAAACCACACTGGTGAATGTCTAGAAGTTCCCGAGATTGAAGGACAAAGGTTAGCTTAATATTTAAAACACTTTCAAATGATTTTACAAGGCAACTTGTAAAGGTTATATAGGTCTATAACTACCGAGGGCATTGAGTGGCTTTACTGGCTTCAGGAAAGGCACAATAAATGCTTTCTTCCATGTTTCTGGGATCTTTCCATGTACCCATATCTTATTGAAAAATTTCACAAGGGCTCCTATCGCACGTGTGGAGAGATGTGCTAGCATTAAGAGTATTTCGTTCGGCCCAGGCTCCATCTTTTTACCCGCAGCTAAAACGGTATTTATTTCTTGTACTGTGAGCAAGGAGTTGTAAGGTTTATTTCCACTCCCACTTGTTGGAAGTCTTTGTTTTTCAGCTGAAGTTTTGTATCTTAAGAAGGATTTTGTGTTGTGTAATGAACTTGATAATGAAGAAAAGTGTTCGCCTAAAGTGGTGCCTGTTCGTCTATGCTCGTTTGCGTGCTGGGATCTGTAAGAAATGGAATTGTGAAAGGAGAGAAGGTTCCATCAAGTTTACGAACTTGCTCCCAAATTTGTTTTGATGTGATTGAACTATTTATGATATATATATATATATATATATATATATATATATGAAATTTATGAGATGTTTATTCGTGGGGTGCCTGCGAAAAATTCCCCAGGCTTTGTTTTGTTTTCTTTTTGCTTTACATTCTCACGAATACCAGATGTTGTGATTTTTTTCGCCCAGCTCCTGAGGACTGCGGGATAGCCAAGTATGCTGCAGCTATGATGCAAGTTGCAATCTTTTCATTAAGCTCATCTACGCTGAGGTGATTTGATTAAATGTTTTCGAGGTTAGCTCTTGATTGAAATAATGTCCAGAAGTAATGACCAGAAATAATGGACCCACCATCGTTGTTTGTTAAGCGTGATGGCTGGTGAAGGTGTTAAGCTGATTGTGACAGGGAAATGATCACTCCCCTGTGGGTTGTCCTGAACATCCCATTTAATATCTGTAAAAATTGATGGTGAACTGAAAGACAGATCGAAGCAGCTCACTGCTCCAGTACTTGGCGAGCCGTAAGTAGGCTTTCCAGTATTGAGCAGGCAAACATCGTTGCACAAAATAAAATGTTCTAAAAAATGACCCCTGCTATCAGTTTGTTTACTTCTCCAAAAAGTAGAATGTGCATCAACATCTCCAAATACTAGATAACGCTCTAGTAGCTGTTTAATAATTGATTTCAGGTAATGAAGTATGACATGAGAATGAGGTTCAAGGCATACAGAACATAATGGTATTTTTTTGTGGTGAGGGATCAGTTCAGTTCAGTTCAGGCGTTCAGTCGTGTCCGACTCTTCGTGACCCTATGGACTATGTCACGCCATGCTTTCCGGTCTCTCACTATCTTCTTAACATCACATAGCTTCATCTGCAATGCCTCGAGAATGCCATCTAACCATCGCGTTCGCCGCCTACCCCTTCTCCGGCGACCCTCAACCTTTCCCAACATCAAATCTTTCTCCAGCGACTCCTCTCTTCTCATCAGATGACCAAAGTAGCTGAGCTTTAACATTAGAATTTGACCCTCCAATGAGCAGTCAGGGTTTATGGTCGACAATATCGACTGATTTGATCTTCTGGCAGTCCAAGGAACTCTTAAGAGTCTTCGCCAGCACCACAATTCAAACGCGTCAATTCTTCGGCGGTCAGCCTTTTTCACAGTCCAACTCTCGCATCCATACATCACAACTGGAAAGACCATAGCACGGGTTATACGGATCTTGGTTGGCAGACTAATGTCTCTGCTCTTTACTAGGCGGTCAAGGCTAACCATTGCTCTCTTTCCCAGAAGCAGGCGTCTCCTAATTTCATGGCTGCAGTCTCCTTCCGAGGTAATCTTGGCGCCCAAGAACAGAAAATCTGTCACAGCTTCCACTTCTTGTCCATTGATGCTCCAGGACTTGATAGGGCAAGACGCCATGATCTTAGTGTTTTTAATGTTCAGTTTAAGCCGAAACTTCTCACTCTCTTCTTGTACGCGCATCAGAAGTCTCTTGAGTTCCACTTCACTTTCTGCCATTAAAGTGGTATCATTCGCATATCTAAGGTTGTTGATACGTTTTCCAGCAATCTTCACTCCAGCTGAAGACTCGTCCAGACCGGCCTTCCTCACGATGCACTCTGCATATAGGTTAAATAGGCAGGGCGACAGTATGCAGCCTTGCCTCACCCCTTTCTCAATCGGAAACCAATCAGTAAGACCATGCCCAGTTCTGACTGTGGCCTCTTGCCCTTCATAAAGGTTCCTGAGGAGACAGATGAGGTGAATTGGAACTCCCATCTCTTGGAGAGCTTGCCACAATCTGCTGTGATCTACGCAGTCAAACGCTTTCGCATAATCAATAAAGCAGAAGTAAATTGGTTTCTGGAACTCGTTTGCTTTTTCCATGATCCAGCGAAGGTTGGCAATTCGGTCTCTAGTTCCTCTGCCCTTGCGAAACCCAGCTTGCACGTCCGGAAGCTCCCGATCCACATACTGCTGCAGCGTACTTTGCAGGATTTTTAACATCACCTTGTTAGCATGCGAGATAAGCGCGATCGTGCGGTAGTTGGAACAATCTTTGGCACTGCCTTTCTTTGGAATGGGGATGTAAACTGACCTCCTCCAATCTTGTGGCCAAGTGAAGGATAGTGACCGCAAAATCGTCATAATTAGTTTTTGAGGTCACTTTGATGAGTGGCAACTGAATTCTGAATGATAATAGCTACACCTCCAGATAGCCTATTTGCTTGCTGTCAATCGCAGCGAAAGACTATACTTTTTTGGAATATTTGTGGGTTTAGACCCTAGGTTCGTCTTTTCTAAACATGGAGCAACCGGGGGCAAGTGAATTAAAAAAATCGGTTGCAGCACTGTAGTTCGTAATGAGTCCACTACAGTTCCAGTGGACCCGAAATGCCATGTTAAATGCTTTGTGAGGATGGAACTAAAAACTTAGGTTTCCTGATTGTCGAGTCCTGTTATTTTATTTCGCTCTCTTTTTTTTTCGTTCAAGAGAGTGCCACCGCTGGAGCGGTGGCAAGTGAGGGGTAGTATTAATCTTTTTTTCCGTTCAAGAGAGTGCCACCGCTGGAGCGGTGGCAAGTGAGGGGTAGTATTGATCGCCTGCTCGGAGGCGCTGGAGATTCGCAGACGAGCTGCGGGAGCAGAGATTTCAGGCTTCTCCTTCCTCAAAGAAGCTTTTTGGGCAGCTGGTTGAGGGGCCAGTGGACCCTGTTTCTCAGCTGATAGGGCAACGTTCGCTGTCCCTGTTTGAAGCAGAGGTGGTCCTGTTTGAGGCACAGCCTGAGCAAGAACCAGATCCAAGTGTGGCGTGTCGCCCCGCCATGCCACTTTGGAGTAGTTTGCTTTCGCAGTGAAAACAAACGGGTTTTCGTCTTTGATTCCTTAACGTGCTTCTTTGAAGCTGATGTTTTCAGTCGTTTTTAGGGTTATAATTTCCTTTTCGTTTTTCCATGACTGGCACGACCTAGAATAAGCGGGATGGTCGCCCTCGCAGTTTGCGCAGTGCAGCGCAGCAGCGCGGGCATCGGATACATGATCCTTTGCAGCACATCTAGCACACGTTTTGCGGCCACGGCTACTCTGTGAGCCATGTCCGAAACGTTGGCAGTTAAAGCTGCATCTGGGGTTGGGTTTATAGTGTCGAACATTTGCATTGATGTACCCTACTTAAATCGACTCAGGAAGTTGTAAGGTTGCAAAAGTCAGGACAATGTGTTTGGTAGGTATTTCCTCGTTGTCTTTTCTTATTTTGAATCTGTGCGCGTCAGTCACATTTTGATCTTGTAGTCCCTCTAGCATTTTTTTCCTCTGTGAGGTTCAAGAAGTCGTTTTCGGATATCACTACACGGAGAAAGTTCAGAGATCTGTGTGCAGACACTGTAATGCGGGTTTCCACAAAGTTCTGAAGCTGTGAAATTTTCAAGGATTGGACACTGTCTCGGTCTTCGAGTAGAAGGTCTACACTGGCTAGTTAAGATACTTTATATCCTCTTCCTAGGGTTTAGGTAAGAGTCTTAGACACAATAAATGAAGATATTGCGCGGGCGTGCTTTTCTGGATGTTCACTGTGAATTATTTGTACACCATAACTATAACCTAATATGGGGCAACGCAGGGTAATTACTCCACACACGGTTAAAGAATTGCTTGTTGAGAAAAAGTTTTATTTCACATTTACCTTGAAATTTCACGGGTCACGCGGACAGAGAAGTAGTGAGAGAAATAAAAAGTAAAAAACACAGAAAGACGCGCCTCGCAGCAGCCGTCATCCTCCACCGAAACGTTGGCGGGTGCAGTGACGGCATGCCCAACAGGTACAGATACTAAAACGCCAGTGCCAAAGGAGCCTCCGCCGAAAACGGCCACATAGAGCCCGAAGTTGCCCCGTCGGGGTGGCGCAGTGGTAAGACGCCCGACTACTGTGCCGGAGTACCCGGGTTCGAACCCGACCTCGGCGGCTGCGTTTCGATGGAGGCGAAACGAAGAGGCGTCCGTGTGCTGTCCGATGTCAGCGCACGTTAAAGATCCCCAGGTGGTCGAAATTACTCCGTAGTCCTCCACTACGGCTCCCCTTTCTCTCTTTTCACTTTCACTCCCACCTTCCTCCCTTCTCTTACGGAGCGGTTCAGGTGTCTACAGAGCAAGTGTGACAGATACTGCGCCTTTCCCTTCCAGTGAACCAACCAACCAAGAGCCCGAAGCTAACACCGCTCTGAAAAGCGAGGACAGCTAGCGCTATATATAGGGCTAATCACGTGGTCTGGCGATCACACAACCGACGCAAGAGAAGCGAGTGCACGCGCATGCTCACGTTATGCGCACGTGCAGCCGCTACTCGAGGTTTCAAGGCCATTGCACAGGTTTGCTGACCTTGGAAGTTATAGCTCGGAGGGTTTTCGCGTTAGTTTGCTGCTACAAGGGCTTGCTCTGACTGCACGGCTGTCACACCTTGCATGTGTGGCAGCCATGCAACCACAATGCAGCGGTGAGAGATCGCGCATTCCTTTAAATGTTCGTTATGGAAAAAAAATGGCAGTGGCTTAGCTCAGCTATGGCAGGATATACGTTGCGAGAGGTACGTTTGCCTGGCTGAGCTTGTTGTGGTCATCCTTGTTTAGCAATGAGAGACAGCTCTATTTATGCCATCGCGAGCTTTTTGGACTACTAAAGTGCGATGAGGCGAAATCGTCTGTTGCGCGGTGTTCGGAAGCACTTCCTCTTTTTTCTTACGACTCGGGTAAGGTGTCGGCGGAGAATTGTGGCAGATACTGCGCCTTTTCTTTCCTGTAAACCAATTTTAAACGCCGCCTGCTGCATCGAGTCTGTAATGCTGCGTGGTGCGGCGTTCGAGGAAGCGCCACATGAATAGCGCGCACGGACGCCTGGTTCGAACGCCCGGCGGGGTCAAATTCGTGTGAGCGTGATTCGCCTGTGACGTCATCACCGGATTTGACATCATTATGACGTCTGTTCTGGTCATTAAACATGACCACATGTGACGTCGTCATGATGTCACATCACCTCATGCCGTCACGACTGGTGATGACGTCACCAGGCGACTAACGCATATACGAAGCTAACCCCATGTTGTGTTTTCTGTGTTGTGCTTTGTTTCAAGGAAGCTCGCCATAGGAAGACCGATACTCCCCTACTTATGTAATGCCTTCTTGCCCTTATGTAAACAATAGATGAAATTGAATTTCAGTACAAAAGAGAGTGCGTATTTTCCCCTACACCGTTTTAATAATAATAATAATAATAATCGGTTCACAGGAAAGGAAAGAAACAGTACCTTACCTGTCGCAAGGTTTCTGTGTACATCTGAACTGCGCCGTAGAGCAAGGGAGGAATGTGAGAGAGAAAGTGGAAAGAGAAAAAGAGGAGCCCTAGTGGAGGACTACGGTGTAATTTCTACCACCTGGGGATCTTTAACTTGCACTGACATGGCACACCTCCCGGACGTCTCTTCGTTTCACCTCAGTCGAAACGCAGCCGCACCCCAACGCCGAAACGCATACATCAATCTATCGAAAAGTTGAAAAAAACTGATCAAATTTCGCATTAGGAAGTAACGTAATCGTCGGCAATTTTTTTCTTTAGTGCCGCCTCAATTGCATTGTCGAAAGTAAAAGCATTAACTACCGAACCATTGACGCACAAGGCGCAAAGGTTTTCTCATCTTTTTCTTTGTTTTAAAAATGGTTTGTCTAGCAAAAGTTTTATTACACATTTACATTGACATGTGGGATGACAAATTACCGAAACTGAAAATATACATGATTAAAAAATAGTACTTAGCATCAAAGTTGCAAAGAGATGTTTATTGACTTCCATTCTCATAAAACATAAATATGGTGCAAAATACACTGTATGTGCATTTTAAAAAAGCAGCAGGTTTCCCCTGCGCATGGTTGAAGAAATTTTTATTTTTCATAAACATCTACAGAACACAAGTGTATCCGTCTGGGGCCTTAGCGATGCTACTTTTCAATTCTCTTATTGCCAATCAAATCCAGCTTTTCACGGCAGCCGTTTCTTCCGTGCCACACTACCGAACAGGCAAAGCTGCTCTAGACTGCGAGTGTGATTACAACGTCCTAACTGCACATTTCATTTAAAATACATTCATATTAACCAATGGATATATAAACAGCAATGGAACCGCTTAGTTTGTTAATTCGGGTCTTCGACACAAGAACTGAGCAGGAAGCAATACAAATATTGTCGATTACAGTCTGTATTAACTATCGCTGCGAGAACTTGCGGCGTCATTTTGCTTATTTTATTTCACGTGCAGCCTGTCTCTATCTGCATCGCGAGGCGCCGGTATCCACAAGCGTTGCACGAAAATCACGAGCTAGCCACAAATCTTCGCAGTGACTAAATGGTTTACACGAGAGCATAACGGCTGCAACTGGCTCTCTCAAGGTGGACGTCAAGGGAAAGATGTGTGAATATGAATATAAATTTCAGCTACTTGGAGCGTACACATGACAGCATGTGGGCCTTCAAAGCACGTGCTAAGACAAGATGCGGGAAATAAAAATGGAGGAAGAAGAGAGAAGAAAGTTTTTTTTCTGCGCTCCGTCACGTTTTCTTTTTAGTTTTGTATCTAATCTCGTTTTGTGAGCCCACTGGACCTTGTATAACCAGCAAGTGCCGAGCGTGATTACGGTACGGGGAGTGCAAGGCACCGAGCGTCCTCTTGTTGATTTCCCACGTCCACTACCACCGCGATGGGAGGGGACCAACCCACAACCCCTAGTCTACCCAGTCTAATGCGCCTAAGAGGAATCCATCCACTAATAACCACCCCGCATTGCGGCTTTTCCTGCTGCTGCCGGTTTTTATTTTTTCTTTCAGGCCACATGATCACCGATTCCCGGCTGAGAAATATGCGCTGAAGAAATATTTCTTTTATTTTTGCACTCCTTGACCTCCTTTCTTTTCACTGACCCTCCTCCCTCTCCGTCCCCAGCTTGCTCGGAAGCAAAACCGCATTTAAACCACTGCCAGTGATGATAGCTCTGCCTAGACGAAGACAAGTCCACTTGTCGAAACGTTGGCTCGACCACCGAATTGAGGCCTCCCCCCTCCACTCTACCCTTGTTCTGTCTCTTTCCGACCGATGTATTGTGAAATGACAGCGCCGAGCTCACCCTGCTGAAACGCTGTCTTGAAGGCGACTGTAGTGCGTACATGGCTTGATCACGATCACGAAGTCGTCAGTATTCATCATGACCGTTGGTTTTTCCGCCCACTTGGAAAGTGGGCACGAAATCGGTGTTGCTTTCGAAGACGGAGCGCGGCGCCTCCCGTGTCTGCGCTGTTCAGAGGACTCTTTGGCTTGGCCGCTCCACGTGCGCTTTGCTGGCGACGACGCCGGTTGTCGACGTCTTGAAAAAGGCCAGCTTGCTACGCTGAAAAAACAGGTTACCCGTCCTCTAGCGAGCGTCTACGGCCAGCGGCGGGAGAGCCGCAGCAGTTGCCTATAGGCACCGTGCAGGAGTAACTCGCGGTGCGACGCGCGCGCCCCTTGCGGCGGGAAGAACAGTTTGGTAGGGAGACGTGCGCCCGGCCGTGCAGCGGAGACGCGGCAGATCTCCTGTGCGTGGGGCACATTCGCCGTTCGTTCTTTCGATTCGCAGCATTCTATGGTCACAAATGAATTGCTAGGTTGCAGACCTTGGATTGGTGCCGTTGCACACATTTTCACTGGCCTGATCAAATATTTTTCGCGTCACCGAATAAGCTTTACGAAGCGAAGCGACGCTAAGGCGAATCGCTGCCTTCCATCGAGTGAGCTGGCAATCATGCCCGGGTATTGCCGCGTCCAGATTTACCGCGAAGCATTTTTCCCGAAAGAGGACCCACTATACCTTCACCTGCATTAGCACACTTTCTCAAACCGCAAAAAAAAAATTATAATATTTAAAGAAATTGGGCAGCTCATAGGCATCAGCGCTACTGGGACCGCCGTGCGCGCCTGTGGGCGGCGCTCGTGGATGCAGTTGTTCATTGCATACTTTTTATTTATGCTGTCCTGTGGTCTATATTTCCCTGTCTACGATAGCTTGCATAAGCACCAGTACAATGCAGAGAGTAATCAACAGGAATGGAGTGTTTAAATGGCGCATTTACTATGTCTCGCGCATTAGTTTCGCGAGTTTGCCTTGGCAACTTTTTTTTTGCTTGCTTGCTTTCATTATTTTTTTCCTCCTCTCAGCTTGTTCCTTTTCTTCTTCCCAGACTCTTTCCTTCCACGCTTATGCCGCTACTTTCCTTCTCCTCTTGGGCGGCTTCCTTTGTCCGTCCTCTAGCCTGATATTTTTTTTCCTCGCCATCCTTCGCTGTCCACTTCGCCCTCCTCTGTAGATGTGATTCAGGAGGTGCCATTCCATACGCTTTATTCATTTAGTTGTGTTAATGACATTTCGATGTCTACTGAGTTATTGAACCTCGAATGATAAGCTGTTTCTCATGCGATACTGCTCAATCGAGACTATAATTAAAAAAAATTAAAAAAAATGTTTTTCTTAATTATTCGTGGACACTCTGAACAGATCTTGCATTCATTACATGCAATCCTGCTCCAAACAAGTGTCGAGCGGCTGGCTGCCACCTGTTACATTCCCCTGTCGTAACTTAATTCTGTGGCAGAGGACTTGAAAGTACCGTTAAAGAGGCATTAAGGATCGTTAAAAAAAAACGAAAGAAAACTAGCATTCATGTCGGGATGAGGCAGGACGTTCTTTCAACGAAAAAGAAAATTAAGCATGGTACAATTCTGACAAGTGACAGAGGAAGACATGAATGCGTATTAGAAACTGCAGATCGTTTGTGCGGTGCTGCAGGCAGTTTCCATTCTCATAGCTGTGTCGCTGTATCAGCGACCGCGTGCCATCCGCCATACTTTCCTTCATCGTCGAGAAAAGTGGCAACCGCCTCACCAGAAAACAGCTTAAGCTCTTCAAAATCCGTCTGCGTAATATCAGTGCCTACGGCATCTTCAGGCCCCGGTAATCGCGTTCTCGAGTTTCAAGGCTTGTCCCTTTTTTTAGGCTTTTTTATCTTCTTCGACTACAGCTTCATTCATTCCTATTCTTCTCCCATACTCGTTCCACCCTTCTCGGCCGCTCGATTCCCCGCAGCTTGCTTTTTTTTTTTTTTTATCTCACCCACCCCAGCATGAGGCGTTCGAGCTGGCCATTGTGAAGCTGTACCACACTTGGGAGGAGGGTTGTTCGCCACAAATGTTTTTTTGTATTTTTCTACATTTTTACCGTGTTTTTTTACGCCCCCACCCTCCCACCCCCTTTGTTTTTTGCTCGGCCTTTTCCAACTGCGCGGGCTTCTCCTGTCGTCTTCCGTTTCGCGTGTTTCCAGCCTAGAAATAAACGCCCAGCGGGCGTCCAGGGCTCGTCTCTGTCTCTGCGTCTTGTGTCGTGTGGTTCTCGCATCGTTTGTGCTTCGCTACGTCACTCGAGCTGGCTAAAACTGCTACCATTTCGTTGCGCAGGCCGCCTTTTCAAGCGCGCGCCCTGCCTAGGCGGCCGCGCGTCTCCCTACCCAACTGTTCCGGCGCTCACTCGTGGAGCTGCCTATTCGCCGCGAGTGCTGCCCCCTGGGTTTCTGCACGGTGCCTATAGCTCATCCGCTACGTGTTGATAAGAAGAGTCGCTCTAACTGGCCGAAAATTGAGCGTACCTGGATACGATCGGTGTTGCCAGGATCATGCTACCTTCAAGGATGCAGATGCGCAGTTTTCGAAGGAGTTAAGATTTCCACGGTTCCATCCTAAAATCGACGGAGCCGGTACGCCACGCGTCCGATCACTCCGCGCTGCGCTAGCGTTAGCTTTTGCTCATCCTCATCCTCTATCATCCTCATCCTTATATCATCCTCTATCGATCACAACCATTCGTTAGAACTCTTCTGAGAACGACACAACGGCTGCGGACGCGACCTTACCGACACAGGCGAGAAAGGCTTTTGTTGGTTTGTATTTATGAAAAGAAAACCGGAGCATCTGCCGCAATCCTCGGTGGACGTCTACACGGAGGTGACACACAAGCGTTAGACGAGTTTGCTAAGCTCTGAACCTGCGGATTAGTGATTTCGTACTCGAAAAAATATCTGACTCTACTTTAATCGAGGTAAGCGTGACTATAACGTACCGGAGTTCCCAGGTTCAAGCCCGACTGCCGGCGGCTGTGTTTTGGTGGATCGAAACGGGAAGGGATCCGTGTGCTCTACGTTGTCAGTGCAGTATAAAAAAATACCGACAGTTTAACTTAGTCAATCATGCAATATCGTGCAGCAGTAGGGCGTTTCGACAGGATCGTGCTTGCTGTGTCTCAATTAATTAATACCGCGCGCACCTTGTTGAACACTAGCAGCGTTCTGTTGAACGCGTCAGTGTTTACCGGTACAATTGGTTTACACGAAAGGAAAGGCGCAGTATCTGTCACACTTGTTTCTGTGGACACCTGAAGTACCTCGGAAAGGTAAAAGTTTAAATCGGCTTCAGATATCGGGTTGTTCTTGTTGTGACTGTCGGAAGAAGGAAAAGAAAATGCAAGGGCGTGCTACTGGCTCTGTAGCTGAGCCACCTCCGCTGCCTCGTGCGGACACAAGAGAAAATAGAGAAAAAAGAATAAAAGAATAAGGCGCGCGTGGCATCAGCCGCCGTGGACCACCGAAGCGGTGGCGGGTGCTATGACGGCCTACATTTGCTAAAACACCAGGGTGGTCGAAATTACTCCGTGGCCCTCCACTACGGCACCTCTTCTTCTCTTTCCGCGTTCTCTCCAACCTACTTCCCTTCTCTTACGAATCGGTTCAGCTGTCGGCTGACGAGCCTGACAGGTACTGCGCCTTTCCTATAAACCATTTTATGTAGACATAAAATGGTCGCGGAATATATCGAATTGTCACGGAATATTCGCTACCAATACAGGATACCGCGATGCGTTAGCCTAAAAGCCCTGTGCCTCTTTTAGAAATCATTGCACCCACAAGTGGTCCATATTTGAAGTGGCATGTGCTGCGATATAAACTATCCAATTTTTCATAGTATGGCAAACTCTTTTCTGCGAGATCACGTCTTGGGCACTATAGATGAGCTAGCAGCTTTTTAAACGCTGTCTTATGAATTGTCAAGATTTGTCCCAATACATAGAGTAAGAAGGCTACACAAGTGTCATTGTTGCAAAGAACCTGTATGAGATATATATTCAGTGTATGTGCATGACTGAGGGCTTGTCAGACCAGTAAGTGTAAAAAAAATGTACTTTAGTTTTGTAGAATATTATGGAAAATAAAATTCTTTTAAAAGTATAGTTCACAAAACCACTACCACGTGTCTCTCGAAGTTGAACTCCTCATTCACTTCTTAGAGTCCTCCTATGTGGTTGGGGAGAGACGCGCCTGCTGTATTCATGCTTTGTGCGTTCACGCCACACGCCCAGCCCTTCGAGGCCAGTTTGCTATTTTCTGGGTTTTCTTTTTTATTTTTTTTTTCACCTGTGGTGTCCCAGGGACGAAAGGGCCAACCCCTTAAGGGTTTATCCAATCCATCTTCATGTATATACTCTTTTCGAGTAATTAAATGTAAATTTCCTCCTTATCCTCCTTCGCTTCAGCAGCGTTAAAAAGCTCTATTTTTTTTTCATAAAACACCGCGTATTAAGAACACTCCCCTGTAATCGAATGCGCGAAATCTCAGGGCAGCATTTTGTCTATTTCAGTATTTACATTTTACAATTTGGTCTTTTCTAGAGACGCGACAGAGGATTAAGCATCAGGTTTAACCAGAATTCGTTTCGCCCGCTAATCATTCCATTATCTTTGCACCACGCTGCTACGAATACCTGCTCTGTGTATTGTTCGCACACTCTTTTCACGACGGCACGCACCGCCACATTCCCCTGCCAGATCCCTCAGGCTTACAAACGGTGCTCGTTACACAGCTTGTCGCGGTTCTCGGCTAAGGTATACGCAATGAATGCTTGGATGCAACAAGTGAAGTGACGCGCTGATCTCCAGCGCGATGCTGTATTTGAGAATTCTGGCTATTTTAAACACAGCAACGAGAGCGTCCTTCCGATGATGGCTAAAAAAAGAAGATGCCTCACGCTAGCGCCACAATGCCGTGACAAAACTTGCAGCTCACGTAAGTAATAGGCTGTCAGATAAATGAACAAGAGTGAATACTCCTTAAGAATAGCGGACCCGTACCGAGTTCCTGCTAGGACGGACAACTACAATTAAAGAAATTAAGTTTTCCCCCACGGCTGCATATATAGCCGCTGCCAGCGCTGCAACGCGGCTCCCTTGGAATGCTTGTGCACTTACTCCACTGCGGGTGAGTCGCATAAATCAAACGCGTAGTGATTAGAGTATAAGCTTTGCTCTTCGCATTGCAAATGCCTAGGTCATGTGGCGCCGCAAATTTTGCCTTCAACCGAGAAAAGAAAATGCATGGGTCTGCCAGCTAGCTCCAGTTGAGCGAGGAGTAATGAGAGAGGGGTAATGAGAGAAATGAGGAGTAATTAGAGAAATAAATTTGAGCAGTAATGAGATAAATAAAAAGAAACAAACAGAAAGAAGCACCTCGCAACAGCCGCCACCGAAACGTTGGCGGGTGCCGTGACGGCACGCATAACAGATACCAAAAAGCCGGTGGCAAAGGAGCCTCCGCCGAAAACGGCCACGGAGGGCCGAGAGCTAACACTGCTCTGAAAAGCGAGAGCATTTGCGACGCTATATATACGGCTAGTCACGTGGTCTGGCGATCACGCGACCGACGCAAGAGACGCGAGCGCTTTCTCACGCCACGCGCACGCGCAGCCGCTCCTTGTGGTTTCCAGGTCATTGCGCTGCTTTACACACCTTGGAGGGATTTCGCGTCAGTTTGTTGTTACAAGGGCTTGCTCAGACTCCATGGCTTCCACACCTTGTTTGTGTCAGCTTAGCCTAAAATCCCTGTGCCTCTTTTAGAAATCACTGCACTCGTAAACTTGAACTTGTCCGCGATCAAAAAACCACATGTGCTGCGATATAAACAATCCAATTTATATTAGTTTCGCAAAATGTGTTCTGTGCGATCACGTCTTGAACAATATGGATGAGCTAGCGGGTTCGTAAACTCTACGTTCGGAATTTGGGTTGAGATCGCTTCTCGGCCTTTTGGCTATGATCAAAGAGACACCCCATGGTGATCTTCAAAGAAGAAAACGGAAAACTAGAAGTTTGATATTAGAAGACTTGCTCGCGTCAGTCTTCGACCCAGCGGGGTGGTGCGGACGTAGTGCATGTACACTGCGACCCTGCCCCGGTGGGAACAGGCCGGATTGCATGAGCCCCTTGGCTGGGAAAAGCCCACTCCCCGAAACAACAAAAAACCCCTAGACCTTATTGTGCGGGAGGCCTTGCCTGGGGTTGCCGTAGGTTGATGATGGTCGCAGGTTGAGGTCTGTACCCTCACAGGAGGATAGTACTTAGTGCATCCTTCCTTCCATCTGACAAGGCAAGTGCGCTGTCGTCGAACTCTATGTGATTGCCGAATATCTCGGCCTTGTGGCTAAGATCAAAGTGTAGTGGCCCCGTGTTTGCTGAGGAGGCTGCTGCGCACTGTAGTGTTCCTGCACTCTCCCCGGAGGACCTGCCTGTCCGGCGCCGCGTTCCTATCGCGGCTGCCAGGGCCCTGGATAGAGACATGGAACGACCAGCCCCGGCACTGCGCCCGTCCAAGGCGCAGTGCTTCACATTCACAGTTCCGGAACCTGTTCCGGCGGACAGCCTCATCGACACTATCGTGGAGTTTGAGGAGTAGGGGGGCTGCAGTACCTGCAGCACTTTGGAGGTCTTCGTGTCCTGGGCGCCGTGTCCGCCATGGCGTAAGCGACCAAAATGGTGGCGAGAGGCGTCCTGCGTCTCGCCGGAAAAGAAGTGCCGCTGGAGTAGATGGGAACTCCTGTGGTTTATGTGACGGTCTATCGTCCTCCCCCGTGCGCCAGCGACGAGGCTCTCGCTGCGGCGATTTCCCCGTAAGGAAAAATCCGATCCGTTTCAGAAGTAGCGTTTCAGTCAAGGAGCCACGTCCTGAACGGGACGCGGCTGGTCAAGTTGGAAATGACACGGTCACCCCCCAACTTCCAGATGGTAACTGGGACCGGCGTGAAGCTGGAGTATCGAGGAATGAAACGCGTGTGTTCCAAGTGCGGCGTTGAGGGCCAAATTGGCGCTGCTTGTTCGGCGGCGCGCTGCGGTCGTTGCAGCGTTTACGGCCATGATATTGCGAGTTGCCACTCCGCGTGCAAGCGCTGTGGCGGCGAACATCCAACGTCGGATTGTGTTCTACCACGCTCTTATGCAGCGGCTGCTAAGTCATCCTCGGAGCCTGGCGTACAACCCGGAAAGGCCGCGAACCTGGAGCTGTACGGCGACACCCAGGAGCCCTGCAGGGATGCAGAGAAGGACGACGACGAGGCCTTGACGACCACGTCTTAGGCCCTCTCTTACGGGGCAACCACGGAGCCCTCCCCCGATAGCGAGCTTGTGACGGAGGGGACAACCTAACAGAGCGACTCCGAAAATTCCTCAGACGTACCCGGCTCTGAGTCCCGAGCATTGGAGTCGCAACCTGTGGCGGGCCAGCAGATGCATGGCGACAACCTGCAGAAGACGCCCGCTCCACATGTGAAGTCGGCAAACCTGGAGGCTCTGCTGAACGCCCCGCGCCTCCTCCACTCCGCGGCTTCTGCCCCCCTCCTCCCGAGTAAGGAAGCCACCCTGTCTGGCGTTACGGTGACACGACGCTCTGGCTCCGCGAGGCCGCAACGCCTGAGTACGGACCGCGCTATGAAAGCGCTCTTAGCGGACGACGGCAAGCGTCACCTGTCCGGTACAGAGAGCTGTGTATCTTCTTCGAAAGCATCAGCGCCTCATAAGAAGGTGCGGAAGGCACAAGACGGCTTCGAGATGGACTTCTCGGACGCCGAGTCGTAACCACCATGGCGCTGCCTCTCAGGCTCAACGGCCGCACCCTCCTCCTCCTCTTCGCAGGTTTGGCGGTGGCTTCGACGCGGCTCAGTCGGCGCCGACCAGCGGCCACCGCTTCTCGCTCCCGGCTAATAGTCGCCTCGGCTGCGTCGCTGCGGCCTGCGGAGGTTGACCTGCGTGCGTTCCATGCAGTGTGTGTGTGTGTGTGTGTGTGTGTGTGTGTGTGTGTGTGTGTGTGTGTGTGTGTGTGTGTGTGTGTGTGTGTGTGTGTGTGTGACTGTAGTTTTGTTTGCTCAGAGGCGCGCCACACGGACCATGTCGATGCCCGGGCCCGAAGCAATCAACACTCAACTCCCCGAGCGCCTCCTTATTGCCGATTAGCGGACACGTTTACAGTCTTTGCTCGACGAACTTTTCCGCGAGTCTGTTATGTTCGCATCCGTTTCTTTGTTTCTGTGATATGTATAGTAGTCTTTGTTCCTCCTCCTTTTTATGATGGCTCTTTTTCCGTTTTGCTTCCTTTAACGTGCAAGGGTTTCGTCACTCTGACAAGCAAAGGAAGGTGCTTCATCTTGCGCGTTCGCATCGAGTAGATGTTTTGGTTTTGCAGGAGTGCAACTTCCGCACCCCCACCGATGTCCTTTCCTTTCGTTCTCGTTTCAATGTCGAGGCCTTTGTTTTGTTAACGGACTCACGGTGTTGTGGCATAGGCGGGATCTTTCTTTCACCACCATACAGGGCTCATTGCACTTATGGCATAGATGGGCGCGTGATTCTCGTTGACCTTTTTCTGGATGGCCGCAAGACTCGTTTTGTCAACGTGTACGCGCCAGTCACGCGTAGTCTGACAAACTAGTTCTTTCGAACCATCATGACATACTTTCTCGACGACGTGCCCCACTTTCTGCTCGGGGATTTCAATTGTGTTTTACACACAATGCGCGACATCAGGGAGCCTGGTCAGGGCGCCTCCAATTGCCACGCGAAAGAACACGGAAAACTAGGGCGATCATTACGCTTAGGGGACACGTGGGTCACTCTTCACAGAGACCATTTCGAGGCAACACAAGTCTGGGGCCAGAGCGCGAGCCGAATAGATCGAGTTTACATCCCCTCCGCCATGGCACCTGACTTGCTACAGTGCGAGGTATTTTTTGCCTTTCCCACCAGACCTTAAACTAACTGATCACTTCCCGGTCACGGTTACTCTGCGAGCAGCCCTGTGCCGTGCAAACAGCCCCCTGATGAGACGCATCGATGCAGCGGTACTACGCGATGAACAGTGTTTCACTGATATACGCCGAGAGTTGTGCTTATCTGTGGCAGCAGTTAGTGACATAACACCTGTTACCTGGGACGTGCTGAAAACACGCTGGCGCGATGTTCTTGTGAGTGCGGGGAAGGCGCGCCGTGTCCGCATGACGACCATGCTGAATGACGTTCTGCGCCGTATATGCGCATCGTACGGGGCGGCGAAACGCTTACGTTCGCGATGCGCTAATATCTCGAAACGCTGCGCGAGCGTTATCACCGCATCCTCGAAGACAGTTCTCGCGCATCACTCAGCGGGACCATCAAACGTGCCGCTTGAGGATGCCGCGGACCTCGGACACGCTCGAGCCGTTGGCCAGAGCAGTAACAGGCGAACGCGCGTGGAGAGCATCACATTTGCGGACGGTACGACGTCTTCGAAACCCGCGGACATCCGCAAATCGTTTAGCTAGCATTTCTCGGCCCTCTTTTCGTCGCAAGGCCTCGACCAGGAGGAGCATTTTAAAGAAGCTGTCGGCTCCTTCTGAGCGCCGCTTCCTCAACTTCCAGAAGACGTCTCACTCTTCGTGCGTGACAATGATAGCTTCCTTGTTTTTGTTTTTTTCTGAACATCTTTTAAGAAAACGCAGCTGTATCAAGAGCGCAGCTCCACCCGAAGAAAAGTACTGCTCTCCGCTTTGGTCAGTTCAGGGGCCCTTAAGCCGCGGCCGTACCGTCTGTGGACGCAGTGCGTGTGCTTGGCGTGCTGTTTGAGCCAAGCGGAGTCTCCCCCAGGACATGCGACGTAGTTCTCTCGCGAGCCACGCACGCCCTTTCTGACGCAGCGAGTTTGAACCTCGCGCACGATGCTAAAGTTAGCGTCGTCAAGACACGAGCGTGCGCTTTCACCTTTCTAGTGGCGCGTATCGCGACAATCCCGCGCCGGGTGGTGAACAGACTCGCGTCCCTTATAGGAACTTTTGTTTATGATGGCCGGACAGCGCTAGTCGCCCGTCACGTCCTACACCTTCCGAGGAGCAGGGGAGGCCTTGGCCTTCCGTGCATCCCGACAGTGGCTCGAGTGCTCGCGTTAAGGCTGGTAGAGAGGCCATTAGCTGACGAATCTTACCCTGGTCGCTCGCTAATCCTGTACTGGATGAACACGGCGCGTCGTGTGCTTACACCCGAAAAATACCTCGGTCCACACGCGGAAAGACCTCTGCCTTTTTACCGCGAGGTTGCCGAGATAAAGTCGACTCTATATGCAGACCTGTGAGATGTTAATGTAGCCGACCTACCAGCCATACGCTCCAGCCAATTATTAGCCGTTTGCAGGGTTTCAGCTGATGAGCAACGAGAGACCGATGTACGCAAATGGCGAGCGTGGGCAGCTTGTTGGCTGCTAATGAAGTGCCAGATTTTGACTGACTTAGGCGCTGGGGCGTCCTCCTCACGAGACAGCGCCTTGCCAGATGGGGTGTTGTACCCAATGAACACAGCGCCAACTGCGGTGCTCCCGAGAGTCTCACGCATGTTTTTTCGAATGTGTAGTTGCGAGAACAATGTGGCGGCTCGCATATAGGATGTTTAACGTCCGCATGAACCCCGGCGTAAGGCGCCGACGCACCCCTTTTAAACACCTTTTGTTCTGTGTGGTTCCGTTTGCGTTGTGGCATCGCAGGTGCCTCGCTGAGCAATGCACCTAGCCTTGCAGAGGCTGCGCCTCGTCATCTGGAAGTATCTGTCTGGACTGTTAGAAACTGATGGCGAGACGCGGTTTCTGCGGGGCGCTGGCACACACGCTTCTATGTTGTACGAGGCAGCAGACATGATATGCCTGTCGTCCTTTTTTAGAAACCTCCTCGTTTATACTGTTTTCTCCTCTCAGGGGAATCGGGTTATTTTTAGTTTATTATGCATATGTAACCTATACTGTTTTGTATAGTGCTTTGTTTTGTGAGTAATGTGTGTTTTTCTATGTATGTATGTACCCAATAAATTCTCTTTTTGTGTAGAATTTATTATGTGCATAAACATGTATGAACATGGGAATTGGAGTGTCCTGGCTGTTTTGCGGGACACACGCAAAAAGTCATGCTTCCGATGCTGTATGGGATAAGAACAATGTTCTACACAAATTTAAATGAAGAACGGACTACACCGGGGAGGAAGAATTCCTCTGACGCTTTTTTAGACGATTTATCCTTGTTGTGAACGGCATAATGACCGCAGCTATTCTTACGTACGTGGAAGGAAGGGAAGTATTTTTTAAGGTGTGATGGTCTGAATCCATAGAGTAATAAGGCTACGCAAGTGTTATTGTTGCAAAGTTCCTGTATGAGATATATACTCAGTGTGTCTCGTGAGGAAAAGTGATATACAACACTTAGCCGGTGACGGAGCTCGGGAAAACGGCATAATAAGACCATATAGGGGTAGAGACAGCGAGCGTGACATATGCATGTGGATAAAATGGGGCACCGGCACTATTGTCTCGATGCTAAGTAGCTGTTCTTAGATGAAGCCGCAATGCACTTTTCCCGAGCTCCGCCACCGGTTGAGTGTACATGACTGAGTGCTTGTCAGAGCAATAAGCGTCCGAGAGAAATGTACCTGAGTTTTGTTGATTAGTAAGAAAAATAAAATTATTTTTGAAAGACCCTGATCCGATATCTATTACACGTGGAATACGGCAAGGATGCCCACTCTTATCTATTTTCTTCGTGCTTTGTATGGAGCCTTTATTGTAGCAGATCCAAAACTTTAAATTTATACGTGGTTTCCCTCTTCCAGATCAGAGTGAGGTTGGAGTTTCAGCATATCCTGGTGACATTTCTCTATTCATAAGGAACGTTGATAGTAATAGGGCATTTTGACTGTAGCTGCCAAAACGCAGCTGCCGGCTGTAGGGTTCGAACCTGGGTACTCTGGTGAAGTTTACTCATGATTTCTCACTATTTCACTATTTTCACACTTTCACTAACACCACAGTGAAATGTTGATACATTACCACCACACACGCCCTGAATCCAGATACGACCTGGGAAGTATTTTGGAGGAACACATTGTTTAAAAAGCCGCTTGGTTGTTGCTGCGACTGTAGGAAGGTGGAAAAGAAAATGCACAGGCCTGCCAACCGCCTCTGGTTGAGTTATGACGTACCGCTGCATCATATGAACAGAGGAGAAAACGGTAGTCAGCCGTCTTACCAGCAAGTGCTTTTCTGACCAGCTAGCGTTCGCGTTTGTCTCAAACTCGTTGGCGTTTACACTCAGGTGCGGCGCAAGAACGCAAACGAGAAAAACGATGAGCACTAAAGCTAGCCGCAAGCATTTAGCCGATGTTCGTGCCTATTTCTTTTTTCCTCGCCGCGCGGCTAAGAAGTGCACCGTGAGATCACGGGTGCGCATGGTACGCGCTCTTTGGCCGTCGGTGAGACATACAATGCGGCTACGACGACAGCTGCGCTTTCAAAGATTATTTACAAGTTGCGCCACCTTAGTCTAGAACTCAGTAGACCTCGTTCCTAGAGGGCATTGCGACTAAGACGTTCTCTCAACAAGCTCCCCAAGGGACAACAATGGCCAAATACTTTGTGGGCTCGACATGTTGAGACGTAAAGGTGCGCTCCATACTGAACGTAACATGTTTAGCTCTGGACTTCATTTAAATTGCTTATGTTCGCTCGCATGGTGTACCAGCAACGGAGATCAACAACACATTAGTCGTCTATACCAGTTTTATGAATCAGCTGAAAACAAAACAAATACCAATAATAGGCTATGCCTTTCGGAGTATAATTACTTCTTTCTGCGTTTGCTGTTTGCTTTACGGCTCTTCTATGTGTATGTATGCGTCAGAGATCACGTCTGTCCAGCGCGTTGCATTCACAGGCAGATCAATTGCCAGGTGCCAACCAGACTCGCATAGTTAGTTTTGTCACATGCCGTCGAGCTTCAAGATACAACGTTTAACCTTGGAAAAATTGGTTGGGAGGAAAGGTAGACGGCGTTAAGATGCCTGTGCCCATTGCCACCCCAACCTCTCCATGAGAGAAGAGGGACGGAAGGCGTAAAAAAAAACAAGAGGGAAAGGGGCGCACCAGGAGGGAAGCTCTCAATTAATATCATTCCCTTGGGCTAATACGATCCCTTTGGGTTTTTATGCTGGCTACACTACGTGACAACGCCACGCGCTGATAATAACACCATTACTTACTAGAAAGAATTGCTTCAAGTTTTGATTTTTTTTCTAGAAGTATTAATAAATGGAACAATCTAACTAACAACATTGTAACCCAATGCTCAGTGCTATTATTTCAATCTCATTTGTGTTTATGTGGCGTTTGATCTTTTTGTATTTATTTTTTCAGTTACAGTTGTGTTTTTGTGTTGCGTCGCATTTCAGCTGATGCTTGTGTGTGCACGTAGTGAGTACGTCATGCGTCTTCCGTTATGTACCGCTGCATTTTGTATACTTCGTTTTTTTTTTTATTTTTTCTGTATCCACCCTGCCAAGGTCTTGGAAACAAGGCCACAGTATAAATTATTAATAATTTAATTATATATTATTTAATTAACGGGATAAAACACTGCTCTGCACATGGGCAGCTTTTCAATTTTCCGCCACTGACGAAGATACATCAACAAATTGAAGGTATACATAACTTTCTCAAAAATTTTATGCCACATGGATACGCTGATTAAGATGCCAGTGACAATTACTCGCTTATTGCAATACGATCTCTGACAGTTTCTTTTTTTTTTTCGCTACCAGGCTTAGGCCAGCCAGCGTATAAGCCAGCCAGGAACCTTGAGGAGTCGCGATGCGATCACACGGCGTATCAATTATTGCTTCTTCGTATGTGCCTCTCGGCCTCCATTATTTGTTGATCGCATTTCCGGTCAGCGAGTTTTATCTGCGCTTCATCGTGGGCTTCGTCGAAGCACCAAATTTCAGCCCTAGGAGAACGGAGCACAATAATGGCGCCAAAAAATCCGGTGACCTGGAGTCTCAAACAAAACTGTTGCCTAGGCTCCGAACGTTCCCCGTAAAAGACGTACATATATACCTTTATGTGTATATTGTGCGTATTAGACAAGTCATGAATGAATGAGACCAAATGCAAATGAGACAAACCAAAGCCAAACCACTTTCAACTATCCTAAGGAGGCTAAGATACGTGGTATACAAGGCTAATAAAATCAGGCTAATAAAATCAAAGCCAAACCACTTTCAACTATCCTAAGGGGCTAAGATAATCGCTAATAAAATCAGAAAAACTTTAGACGGCAATAAAGCAAAAGATGAAGCAGGTTTTCGGAAAGGGTGCACTCTACTATTCTTCATATCCATGCCATCAACCAGGTAATAGAATTCTCAGGATATACAACCAGCCCTCATACATAGCATTCGCTGATTACGAAAAAGCATTTGACTCAGTCGAAACCTCGGCGGTCATGCAGGCATTGCGAAATCAGGCTGTAGACGAGCCGTATATGGAAGTACTGAAATATATTTAAAGTGACTGCACAGCGACCATAGTTCTGCATAAGGTGACAAATTTTCTATAAACAAAGGTGCTAGGCAAGGAGACACGATCTCCCCAGAACTATTCACTGCTTGCATAGAGGAAGTAGTCAAAGATTTGAAACGCGAGCAGTTAGGGAGAGGGGTAGATGGAGAATTCCTCAGCAATCTGTGATTTGCTGATGACATTGCCTTACTAAGTAACTCGGGAGATAAATTGCAAAGAATGATTGATGACCTAGACAGGAAAAGTAATAAGGTAGACTTTAAAATCAAAATGTAGAAGACTAAGGTAATGTTCAAAAGTCTCGAGGAGGAACAGCAGTTTACGTTAGGTAGCGAAGCACTGGAAGTAGTAAAGCGATATGTCCACATAGGACAGGTAGCAACCGCAGATACGGACCATGAATGGGAAATAACAAGAAGAGTAAGACTGGTATGGAGCAAATTTGGCAAGCACTCGCAGATTATGACTGCTGAAACCATCACCTCACCCTGACCTGGGAGAGGGAAACCACGTATAGATCTGTAGTTTTGGATCTGCTGCAATAAAGGCTCTTTGCAAAGCACGTAGAGAATAGATGAGAGTGGGCATCCTTGCCGTATTCCACGTGTAACAACTATCGGATCACTGACCGTTTAAAAGATTTTTATTTTTCATAATAATCTACAATCCTCAGGCACATTTCTCTGGGACACATATTAGTCTGACAAGCACTCAGTCATGTATAGTCGTGAACAAAAGTGGTATACAAGACTCAGCCAGTGACGGAGCTCGGGGAAAACGGCATAATAATGCCATATAGCGGTAGAGACAGCGGCCGTGACATGTGCACCTTTATAAAATGCGCCACTGCCACTTTTGTCTCGATCCCGATAGCTGTTGTTAGATCAAGTCGCAATGCAGTTTTCCCGAGCTCCGCCACCGGTTGAGTGTTGTATACCACTTTTGCTCACGACATAGACTGAATATATATCTAATACAGGAACTTTGCAACATTAACACTTGCGTAGCCTTATTACTCTATGGAATCAGACCATCATAGCATTAAACGTACGTCCCTCCCTTCCAAGTACGTAAGGATAGGCGCGGTCACTATGCCGTTCACAACAAGGATAAATGTTGTAGAAAATCGTCGGAGGAATACTTCCTGCCACTGGCGTTGTCAGTTCTTCATGTAAATTTGTGTAGAACATTGTAATTATCCCATACAGCTTCGGAAGCATGACTTTTTGCGTGGGTTCCGCAAAACAGCCAGGACCCTCCACTTCCTAAGTACATACATGCCTATGCACATCCGCTGGGGTTGTACAGCGCACTGACTTCTACTTGAGCCTCAATCAAAACGCATCCGCCAGCGGTCGCGTATGACACCGGATGCTGCGGACAGTAATCGGGCGTCTTACATGGACTTCAAGGACAACCTCCTGGCCGCGGCAACCTTGGCTTTGTCCAGCGCTTTCGCATATCATTGATAGCGTATCATCAAATGATGAGCCGTTTCAAAGCTGTGCGCACGCGAGCCGAGGAAAGTTACGGACACAAACCTTGAAGACTCTTTCCTCACTTCAAGTTACAGTGCTTAACACCACGCTAACCCATCTATAGTGTCGAAGACACAATCCCACAGAACGCATTTTGCTATACTAAGATAAATTGGATTGTTTATAGCGCAGCACATGCGCTTGTCAATCACGGACAAGTTAAATTTTGCGAGTGAAGTAATTTCTAAAAGAGGCACAGGGCTTTTAGGCTAAGCTGACACAAACAAGGTGTGGCAGCCACGCAGTCAGAGCAAGCCCTTGTAGCAACAAACTAAAGCGAAATCCCTCCAAGGTGTGCAAAGCAGCGCAATGGCCTTGAAACCACGAGGAGCGGCTGCGCGTGCGCGTGGCGTGAGAAAGCGCGTGCGCTCGCTTCTCTTGCGTCGATGGCGTGATCGCCAGACCACGTGACTAGCCGTATATATAGCGCTGCAAATGCTCTCGCTTTTCAGAACAGTGATAGCTCTCGGCCCTCCGTGGCCGTTTTCGGCGGAGGCTGCTTTGCCACCGGCGTTTTGGTATTTATTATGCGTGCCGTCACGGCACCCGCCAACGTTTCGCTGGCGGCTGTTGCGAGGAGCTTCTTTCTCTTTGTTTCTTTTTATTTCTCTCATTACTCGTCTGTCCGCGCGAGGTGGTCGCTCAACTAGAGCTACCTGGCAGACCCGTGCATTTTCTTTTCTCGGTTGAAGGCAAAATTTGCGGCGCCACATGACCTAGGTATTTGCAGTGCGAAGAGCAAAGCTTATACTCTAATCACTACGTGTTTGATTTATGCGACTCATCCGCAGTGGAGTAAGTGCACAAGCATTCCAAGGGAGCCGCGCTGCAGCGGTGGTAGGGGCTATATATGCAGCCATGCGGGAAAACTTATTTGCTTTGATTATAGTCGTCACTCCTAGCAGGAATTCGGTACGGGTCCGCGATTCTTAAGGAGCATGCACTCTTGTTCACTTATCTGACAGCCTATTACTTACGTGATCTGCAAGTTTTGTCACGGCATTGTGGCGGTAGCGCGAGGCATCCCTTTTTATTTTAATTTTTTTTAGCCATCTTCGGAAGGACGCTCGCGTTTCTGTGTTTAAAATAGCCAGATTTCTCAAATGCAGCATCGCGCTGGAGATCAGCGCGTCACTTCACTTGTTGCGTTCAAGCATTCATTGCGTAGACCGTACCGAGAACAGCGACGAGCTGTGTAACGAGCACCGTTGATAAGCCTGAGGGATCTGGCAGGGTAATGTGGCGGTGCGTGCCGTCGTGAAAAGGGTGGGCGAACCAGACATAGCGCAGGTATTTGTAGCAGCGTGGTGCAAAGATAATGGTATGATTAGCGGGCGAAACGAATTCTGGTTAAACCTGATGCTTAATCCTCTGTCGCTTCTCTAGAAAAGACCAAATTGTAAAATTTAAATACTGAAATAGACAAAATGCTGCCCTGAGATTTCGCACACTCGATTACAGGGGAGTGTGCTTAATACGCGGTGTTTTATGAAAAAAAAAATGTAACTTTTTACGGTGCTGAACCGAACGAGGAGGAGGGGAAATACATTTAATTACACGAAAAGAGTATACATGAAGATGGATTTGATCAACCCTTGAGGGGCTGATCCTTTCTGTCCCTGGGACACCATAGGTGGGAAAAAAAACAGAAAATAGTAAACTGGCCTCGAAGGGCTGGGCGTGAACGCACAAAGCATGAATACTGCTGGCGCGTCTCCCCCAACCACGTAGGAGGATTGTAAGAAGTGAATGAGGCGTTCAAATTCGAGAGACACGTGGTAGTGTTTTTGTGAACTATACTTTTAAAAAAATTTTATTTTTCATATTATTCTACAAAACTAAAGTACATTGTTTTTTACACTTACTGGTCTGACAAGCCCTCAGTCATGTACATACACTGAAAATTTATCTCATACAGGTTCTTTGCAACAATATCACTTGTGTAGCCTTCTTACTCTATGTATTGGGACGAATCCTGACAATTCATAAGACAGCTTTTAAAAAGCTGCTAGCTCATCTATAGCGCCAAAGACGTGATCTCTCAGAAAAGAGTTTGCCATACTAATAAAAACTGGATAGTTTATATCGCAGCACATGCCATTTCAAATATGGACCATTTGTGGGTGCGGTTATTTCTAAAAGAGGCACAGGGCTTCTAGGCTAACCCATCGCGATATCCTGTATTGGTAGCGAATATGCCGTAACAATTCGATATATTCCGCGTCCATTTCATGTCTAAATAAAATGGTTTATAGGAAAGGCGCAGTACCTGTCAGGCTACTCAGCGGACAGCTGAACCGAGCCGTCAGAGAAGCGATGTAGTTTGGAGAGAACGCAGAAAGAGAAAATGAGGTGCCGCATTGGAGGGCCACGGAGTAATTTCGACCACTCGGGGATTTTAGTGCTCCCGCACAACTGGCCGCATTATCGCAAATGTAGGGCGTCATAGCACCCGCCAACGCTTCGGTGGTGGACGACGGCTGATCCCTCTTCTTTTTCTTTTTTCTCTATTTTCTCTTCGGTCCGCACGAGGCAGCGGAGGAGGAGGAGGAAGAACATTTATTTGCGCCGAATATGGCGCGGCAGCCACCTCTGGGTCCGCACGGAGGCGTCCGGGGAGGCAGTCTGTCGTACCACGGCCGGAAGACACCCGGCCCCGTCTAGGAGAAGAGGTCTTCAACCTCAGCCGCCAGGCGGACGGCGAATCACTGTTTTTTCTTCGGAGCTTCTTAGCGTGGTCTCCCATTCGTCACTAGCTTTAATTGCGTTGCGCCCTAGGGCTCGAACGCATCTCCATATTATGTGATCTAATGTTGCCATATGGCCGCAAAATTTGCAAATTGCGGTTTCTGCACCATCCCTCTTCCGCCCTCTGGCAGCCGTCCAACTCCTCCACAGCGGCCAAACAAATTTCGAGCTTGGAGTCGTCTCCAGTCGTGTGATTCCTTTTTACTCAGGGATCTATCCGGTGGCGGATATATCCTCCGGTCTTTCTCCAGGTTGTCGGTAACATCCCTAAACGTACCAATACATTATTTGCTTTTAAACGTTCTTGTGGAGACGTCCGCAGCACCCCTAGGTAGCGAGGAGCGGGCGAACGTGAGTTCAGCGTCGTTGCCGGCGAGACGGGCGTGTGCTGGGGTCCAGATTATGGTCACGCTTTCGGCGAGAGACGACTCGTTCAGAATTTTTGCAGCACGATTGCTGACTCTACCCTTGCTAGAATTCCTAACCGCCGCTTTGCTATCGCTGATGACGTGTTTCACGCCTGGTCGTGCAATGGCAATGGCTATTGCAATCTCCTCCGCCTCTACCTGCCGTAGATCTCGGATTCTTTCGATTCCTATGGCGATGACGGTGTCCAATAGGGTGACCGAGGTTACGTCGCCTTCTTTCCCGATCGATACATCGGTGTAGGCGACAGATCCCGGCGGGAATTTGTCCAATTAGTTAGCGAGGTGCTTAGCTCTGCTTTTCCTCCTCCCCTCGTCGTGTACAGAGTGTATGTTCTTCGGTATGGGCGAGACTTATAGATGCTTTCTGATTTCTCAATCTATACTTTCTCTGACACTTTCGCCTTCCCCGGGCGCTAGTAGGTTTACCCAGTCGAGGATTTCTCTACCCGCCGGCGCTCCTGCGAGTCGCTCTGTCTGGGACAGCCTAACCTCCGCAGCTAGCTAGCTCTTTCCACTCATTATGCAACCAAATTTTCTCTGGAATGTCGTTAAAAGTAATTATGGGGAGTCCTAGAGCGAACTTCGTGCATCTCCTAATTATGGTATTTAATTCGCGTTCTTCGGTCTTGTTGATATTTAGGGATGGAGTCGCGTAGCAGATTCTGCTCGTGACAAAAGCTTGTACGAGTCTGAGTCTACTAGCCTCGGTGAGACCACTCCTTCTGTTGGACGTCTTCGTAAATAATCTGACTACGAGCTCCGCCTGATCTTTTAATTTCTTAATCAGGCTTTTTTTACTACCCCTGCGGTTGATAATCATACCTAATATTCTAATTTTATCGACTTTCGGGACTTCGTTCCCGTTTACTTTAATTTTGATATCTGTAGTTATCTTCCCATTACTGCTGGTCATTACCAGGAGCTCCGAATTTTCTGGCGAACAGCATAGACTTACGTCCTCCGCGTGTTTGCTGATTATATCTGCTGCCTCTTGGAGCCTGGATGTGATGTACGAGTCGTTCCCTTCGCACATCCAGGCGGTCACATCGTCCGCGTAGATGCTTTCCAACTCTCTTTGCAACTTTGATGCTAAGTACCATTTTTAACCATGTACGTTTTCAGTTTTGGTAATTTGTCATCCCACATGTCAATGTAAACGTGTAATAAAACTTTTGCTGAGAAACCGTTTTTTTAAGACAAAGAAAATGATGAGAAAACCTTTGCGCCTTGTGCGCCATTGGTTTGGTAGTTAATGCTTTTCTTTTCGACTATGCAATTGCGGCGGCAATAAAGAAAAAAATTGCCGACGATTACGTTACTTCCTAATGCGATATTTAGGAGGAGCTCATCAGTTGTTTCAACTTTCCGATAGATTGATGTATGCCTTTCCGTGTTGGGGTGCGGCTGCGTTTCGACTGAGGTGAAACCAAGAGGCGTCCGCGAGGTGTGTCATGTCACTGCAAGTTCCCCAGGTGGTCGAAATTACTCCGTAGCCCTCCGCTACGGCTCCTCGTTCTCTCTTTCCACTTTCTCTTTCACATTCCTTCCTTGCTCTACGGCTCGGTTCAGATGTCCACAGAAACCTTGTGACAGATACTGCGTCTTTCCTTTCATGTGAACCAATAATTTTTATTATTATTATTATTATTGTAAAAGAAGGCAAGGTCGAGACGGCGAGGTCGCGACGGCAAGGACAGCGAAGCCTTGTCTAGCGTTTTAATCTGATCACGAACCCAGGCGCGCGCCGGAGCCGGCGCCGCGCGACGATGATGATGGTATGTACAAATGAAAGAAGAAGATCATGGCATGTAAAAATGAAAGAAGGTCCACAGAAGGCTCACACAATCTGCCCGGGGGGTTGGAAGCGGCCAGACTGGCCGCTTTTAACTAACCGATGTACCGCGGCGCACAAACGGTTTCAAGCGAGAAACATGAACAATTTCAGTTCCACGGTGGCGTCGATCGGCTGGGTGATCAACAGGCGTGACTTTGTAGTTAACTGGAGAAGTTTGGCTGATGATCTCGTAGGGAACAAGGTAGCGGTGGTGGAATTTGTCACCAAGGCCAGGGGTGCGCAGTGGTGTATAAAGCAGTACTTCGTCACCGGGACGATAAGAGACCACGCGATGCGTAGAATCGTAGCGACTCTTGCGGTCTTCCTGGCACGCTGCTGTGTTCAGGCGGGCAAGATGACGTCATCTGGCCACACGAGATAAGAACTGGGTAGGTACTGATGTGGAGTAGTCGGGCGTAGAGAAGAAGGAAGCGTCGAGAATTGTAGTGGGAGGACCGCCATAAACGAGGAAAAATGGAGAATAACCGGTAGTCCGCTGTACTGCTGTGTTATAGGCGAAAGTGACGAATGGTAGAATAGTGTCACAATTTCGATGATCCGGTGTGATGTACATGGAGATCATATCCGATAAGGTGCGGTGAAATCGCTCAGTCAGCCCGTTAGTCTGGGGATGGTAGCTTGAGGTTGTCTTATGAAGGGTGGATGACGCGTAAAAAACTTCGGCAACGATTGTCGATAAGAAGGCCGTCCCGCAGTCACTTAGGAGCAGCCGAGGAGCGCCATGACGCAATACAATTGATCGCAAAAAGAAATTTGCTACTTCTTGAGCGGAACCGGTCGGTACAGGTGCTGTCTCAGCGTAGCGTGTAAGGTGGTCGACAGCTGTTATAAATTAATGGTTACCCCCCTCGGAGAGAGGTAGGGGACCATATAAGTCGATGCCGACTACGTCGAATGGCGTGGCGGGACAGGGAACAGGTTGTAGAAGGCCAGCGGGCGAAGAAGTCGGCCGTTTGCGAGGTTGGCACAGAGGGCAGGATGCGACGTATTTGGCAACGCTGGAAGATAGGCCAGGCCAAAAGAATCGTTTTTTCATGTGGTGGTAGGTTTTGTCAACACCAAGGTGACCTGCAGTAGCGTCATCGCGGAGAGCCGCCAGTATACGTGGGCGAAGCACACGCGGCACGACTGGGATCCAGCGAGTTCCATCAGGGCAATACACGAAGCGGAATAGGATGCCATCTTCGAGCTTGAAATTGCGGAGTTGTCGGCGAAGCCGAGCATTGGGTGGGTCCGAAGCGCCAATAAGGCGGTCGATGATTTCACGGCAGTAGGCATCGGCTAATTGCTGTGAGCGGAGAGCGTGTTTGTTCTCAGAGTCGTCAAGTGAAACTTGTAATATACGTCGGGGAAAGAGATGGTCGGCTGTGGTCATAGGTGGAAATGCATTGGGAAGAAAAACAGCAAGCCGATTCCGAAAGTGGATAGCGAGAAAGAGCGTCGGCGTCTTGGTGTTGGCGACCCGATTTATAAGTGACGTCGAAATTGTATTCTTGCAGGCGTAGAATCCAACGGCCAAGTCGGCCTGTCAAATTTTTGAGCGAAGACAACCACCAAAGGGCATGATGATTGGTCACAACTGGGAAGTGCCGACCGTATAGGTAGGGGCGAAACTTTTGGACAGCCCATACGACGGCAAGGCACTCCTGCTCGGTAATGGTGTAGTTTTTCTCAGATGGAGTGATAGTCCGACTGGCGAAGGCAATCACTTTCTCACGCGAAGTTGCATCGCGCTGCAGAAGTACAGCGCCAAGACCGAGACCACTGGCATCAGTGTGCAGGATGGTTGGAGCGCTGTTACCGAAGTGGCGAAGAACAGGGTCTGATGTGAGGGCGTGCTTCAGGTTATTAAAAGCAGCTTCGCACTGTTCTGTCCACACGAAAGGGCTGCGTGCTTTAAGTAGTTCATGAAGTGGAGCAGCAATACTTGCAAAATGTGTACTGTGATAGTCAGCACTTCAGCCATCGACATGCACCTGTGCGTTGTGCGACGAAGACAAAGAAGTACGCTAGGCTCGCCGTTGCAAGGTCCTGTCCTCACAGCTCTCCATCTGAGCGTCAATTAACGCCCTATTACAATTGGCGGAGGTGCCGGAAACGATCCCACCCAAACTGGAACTGCGAAGCCGTAAACTACCCTCTACGACCGCCATGCAACACGAGTCCACTTCGACGCTGCCGGCCGTTCCACCCACGATCATGTGTGCTGGCGTCGTGCGCCAGCGTGACCCTTGCCTGTTCAGCGGCACGGCCGATCAAGATGTCGACGACTGGCTGTCATCCTATGAAAGAGTAAGCAGCTACAACAAGTGGGATGACTCATACAAGCTCAGTAACGTCATATTCTATCTGACGGACGTGGCGAACCTGTGGTTTCGCAACCATGAGGCTGACCTGTCATCTTGGTCGACATTTAAAAAGAATTTCGCGGAAGTGTTCGGCCGCCCGGCAGTGCGTAAGCTTCGTGCCGAACAACGTTTACACGATCGTGTTCAGCGCGCTGATGAGACCTTTACCAGCTACATAGAAGACGTCGTTGATCTCTGCAAACGAGTCGACCCGGCCATGCCGGAAGCAAACAAAATCCGCTACATCCTCGAGGGCATTTCTGAGGACGCCTTCCAGATGCTGGTAGCGAAAGATCCCACCAGCGTTAGTGAACTCGTGAAGCTTTGCCAGAGCTACGACGAGCTCCGCAAGCGGCGCGCTTCTAGGCGCCGCTCCAGTGTGTGCGACGAAGGCGTATCCGCATTAGCCCTGGGTGGTTCGCCAACTTCTGAAGGGAGCCCGCTGAATCAAAAGATCAAAGATTTTATTCGTGAACAGGTCGCACGTCAAATCTCACTCCTTCCCCATTTTCAAGACTCGGGCCGCCTCGTTCCTGAACTGGCTCCATCTTTGGCTCCTGCTATACGCCGTGTCGTGCAAGAACACGTCGCTGATGTCTTGCCGTCCAACCCCGTGGTGCCGCCTGTGACGGCACCTCTCACGTATGCCCAAGTAACGGCTAGGCCACCACCTTCACCCACGTCTGGCTCCTATGTGCAGGTCCCTGCCTACCGTTCACCGCCGCATGCTGAGCCTTCGTTTCAAGCCCCACCCTCAAGGTTTCGCCCACATCCTATGAAACCTTGGCGTACTACGGACAACCTTCCGATTTGCTATGCCTGCGGTCGGCCGGGCCATGTTGCGCGCCTTTGTCGCCAGCGCCTCCAACCTTCACAGCCTGACATTCGACTTTACCCGTACGATACCGACTCACGCCCGCAAATGATTCCGCCCGGTTCTCAATTTGTCCCACAAGATCGCCAAACCTATACCACTCGTCGATCACATTCTCCTCGGCGCCGATCGCTTTCTCCAATGCTGCGACGTTCTACCAGCACCGTTGAGGGAAACTAACAGTCGCAGTTCCGGGGGCGAGAACTGTGCTTGTTTCGAATTCCTCAAGTCCTCCATGTCGTCCCGCTAATGTTATCAAAGTTTCTGTAGAAGGCGCCACAGTTCTCGCTCTCGTCGATACCGGTGCAGCCGTCTCCGTCATCAGTGAAGCGCTCTGCCGTCGAATTCGCAAAGTGACCACTCCGATTTCCGACTTTTCGCTCCGCACCGCCTCATCACAGCACATTCACCCCTCCGCATCTTGCACAGCCCGTGTGCTCATTCAAGACGTCTTGTACCCCATCGAGTTTATTGTTCTGCCGAACTGCTCGCATGATATCATCCTCGGATACGATTTTCTATCGACTCATCAAGCCGTTATTGACTGTGCTCGTGCGCAAATTGCCTTCGCCCCCCTCTGTGATGCCCCCTTCTGTGATACCCCTCCCCGCACTGCAAAACTTCTCGTCGCCCATGACACCGACATTCCTCCGTTCTCTGCTGCCCTCGTACCACTGTCTTGTGAGTGGGTAACTCCTTTGACTGCGATTTTTACACCTTCCGAAGCCACCTCCCGTCATCCCTGCCTCCTTTTTCCGTTCGCAGTTCTCGAAATTCAAGACGGCAAGAGTGCACTTTACGCCTCGAATCCATTTTCTTGCCCAGCAGTCCTGCTCCGTGGCGAATGCATTGGACGTCTTGAAGAGCTTGATCCCAGTCATATCACCACTCTTGCTGACTCAACCCCCTCCTTCGACGTTAGTCTGTGCTCTTGCGATGTTGCGCCCGCTTCGACGCCCTCCGACGCTTTCCAACATGCTATTGATGCTGATCTTCCACTTGCGCAACGTGATCAACTTGTCGCCCTCTTGCAGACCTTAGCTTCTTCATTCGACTTTCCTCAAATTGACTTGGGCCGCACGTCTGTCGTAGAGCACACCATCGACACCGGTAAAACTGCACCTTTGCCCAGCGCCCCTATCGCGTGTCGGCTTCGGAGCGCCAAGTAATTGCTGATCATGTGGACGACATGCTCCGTCGTGGTGTCATTCGGCCAGCCCACAGTCCCTGGGCGTCTCCAGTTGTGTTGGTACCTAAGAAAGATGGCTCCTTCCGGTTTTGTGTCGGCTACCGCCGGCTCAACAAGATCACGCGCAAGGACGTCTATCCTCTGCCACGCATCGATGACGCACTAGACTGCTTGCAGGGCGCCGAGTTTTTCTCCTCGTTGGATTTACGATCTGACTACTGGCAGGTGCCAATGGCTGACGCTGACCGCTCTAAAACTGCCTTCATCACACCAGATGGATTATATGAATTCAACGTCATGCCCTTTGGGCTTTGCAACGCCCCGGCCACATTTGAACGCCTCATGGACACTGTGCTTCGTGGATTCAAGTGGCGAACCTGTCTTTGCTATCTCGATGATATCGTAGTCTTTTCTACCAATTTTCAATCCCACCTGCTCCGACTGAAGGACGTTCTCACTTGTCTCGCTACCGCCGGCCTCCAACTGAATCTGAAGAAGTGCCGCTTTGCTGCTCGCCGACTAACAATTCTAGGTCATGTCGTTTCTAAGGATGGCATTCTTCCCGATCCCACCAAACTTCGTGCAGTTGCCGAATTCCCACGCCCAAAATCACTGAAGCAGCTACGAAGTTTCATTGGCCTGTGCTCCTACTTTCGCCGCTTCATCTTAAATTTCGCCTCTATTATTGCTCCTCTCATCCAGCTCCTCTCCGGCAGCTCCGACCTCTGCGCATGGACACCTGCTTGTATGACGCCTTCAACACTTTACGCCGTCTTTTAGTTTCGCCTCCCATCCTCCGCCACTTCGACCCGAATGCGCCAACTGAGATTCACACTGACGCTAGCGGTATTGGGATAGGCGCCGTTCTCACCCAACGCAAACCTGGTATCCGAGACTATGTGGTGGCGTACGCAAGCCGCACCTTGACCAAGGCAGAGTCCAATTATTCTGTTACGGAAAGAGAATGCTTGGCCATTATTTGGGCCATCGGCAAATTCCGTCCGTATGTCTATGGCCGACCATTTTATGTGGTCACTGATCATCACGCTCTCTGCTGGCTGGCGTCCCTCAAGGACCCGTCCGGCCGCCTTGCTCGCTGGGCTCTTCGCCTCCAAGAGTATGACATTCGTGTCATATATCGCTCAGGCCTCAAGCATACTGACGCGGACGCTCTTTCGCGCTCACCGCTGCCTCCCTCTTCGTTGCCTGATGAGATCTGCGCCTACGATTTGTCTTCGCTTGCCACTATTGACATGGCCACGGAACAGCGGCGCGACCCGTGGATATCTACACTTCTGGACTTTATTTCAAGTCACTCTCCAGGTCGTCTGTCTCGGGCGCTTGCCCGCCAAGCTCACCATTTTTCAATTTGTGACGGGCTGCTCTATCGCCGCAATTATCTTCACGACGGAAGGAAGTGGCTTTTAGTCATCCCCCGTCATCTCCGCGCCGAAATTTGTGCTGCTTTCCATACTGATCCCCAGTGCGCCCACGGCGGAGTGTTGAAAACCTACACGCGCTTGCGTCTACGCTTCTTCTGGCGTGGAATGTACCGCTTTGTCCGCCATTTTGTCCGCTCCTGCCAGTCTTGCCAACGCCGAAAAACTCCTCTCAAGTCCCCTGCTTCGTTGCAGCCGTTGCCCTGTCCTGCCCGTCCGTTTGATCGTGTCGGCATAGATCTATACGGTCCCCTTCCTGCAACTTCAGCTGGCAACCGCTGGATTATCGTGGCAGTGGATCATCTAACCCGCTACACTGAGACATCATCATTGCCCTCTGCTTCCGCACGCGACGTGGCTGCCTTTATTCTGAAAAACCTGGTTCTTCGCCATGGTGCCCCTCGCGAACTGCTCAGTGACTGCGGACGCGTTTTCTTATCAGACGCTCTTGAGGCTCTCCTGAAAGAATGCCGCATCATACACCGCACCGCTACCTCGTACCACCCTCAGACGAATGGACTGACCGAACGTTTTAACCGCACTCTCGGTGACATGCTGGCTATGTACGTGAACACCGACCATTCCAATTGGGACCAAGTTCTACCGTTTGTTACTTACGCATATAACACCGCGACACAGGCCACTACTGGATTCTCTCCATTCTTTCTCCTTTACGGGCGCGAGCCACCCTGTACTATGGACACACTTTTTCCCTACCGCCCTGACGTTTCCGAATCTTCCCCGCTATCCGATGCCGTCACGTACGCAGAAGAATGCCGTCAGCTCGTCCGCTCTCTCACAACAGAAAATCAGTGGCAACAAAAATACCTCCGTGATACCGGCGAAGCTTCGTCATATCTCCCGGACACACTGGTGTGGCTCTGGGTGCCCTCCTCAACCCCTGGCCTTTCAAATAAGCTTCTTGCGCGCTACCACGGGCCATATAGGGTCCTCCAGCAAACATCTGCAGTCAACTACGTAGTTGAGCCCATCACGCCCTCTGCGGACTTGCGTCGCCGTGGTCGTGAAACAGTTCACGTGAACCGATTGAAGCCATTCTATGACCCCGCTGTGCTTTCCGCGCCATAAGTCGCCAGGATGGCTCCTTTTTTTTACCCGGGGGGAAAATGTACTGTGATAGTCAGCACTTCAGCCATCGACATGCACCTGTGCGCTGTGCGACGAAGACAAAGAAGTACGCTGGGCTCGCCGTTGCAAGGTCCTGTCCTCACAGCTCTCCATCTGAGCGTCAATAAACGCCCTATTACAAATGCATTATAAAACGCCGGGAATAACACGCCAGGCCGAGAAAACTGCGCAATTCTGTAGTCCGTTGTGGACGAGCAAAGTTCAAGACCGCGATGATTTTTTCAGGGTCTGGACGAATGCCGTCATGGCTGACTAGATGTCCCAATATTTTAATTTCCTTCTGTGCAAAGTGGCACCTCTTGGTGTTGAGCTGAAGGCCCGCTGAAGCGAGACACGCGAGGACCTCAATCAGGCGCGTGAGATGGTCGTTAAATGTTGACGAAAAGATGACAATGTCATCCAAGTAACATAAACAGCTTCTCCATTTTAGGCCACGAAACACAGTATCAATCATTCTTTCAAATGTCGCTGGTGCGTTACAAAGTCCGAAAAGTATAACATTAAATTCCTAAAGGCCATCGGGAGTTGCGAAAGCGGGTTTTTCTTTATCGTCCTCGTGCATAGGTATTTGCCAATAACCTGAGCGGAGGTCCAAAGTCGAGAAATGTTCGGCGCCTTGGACAGAGTCAAGGGCGTCATCAATTCTTGGCATTGGGTATACATCTTTGCGGGTAATTTTGTTGAGTTCGCGGTAATCAACACAAAAGAGTACCGAGCCGTCCTTTTTTTAACTAACACTACTGGGGAGGACCATGGGCTCGTCGAGGGACGAATAATATTACGATGGAGCATGTCATTTACATTTTCTTCATTTACTTTTCGTTCAGAGAGGGAAACTCGATAAGGCCGTCGGCGAACGATAGAGTTACCTTCAGTAATGATGCGATGGTGCGCCACACTTGTCCGTCCCAGTAGTGGGGAAGTGGCATCAAAAATGGCTTGGTGGTGTCGAAGTAATGTCAGAAGTTCTTGGCGTTGGTTTGGCGTGAGGTTGGGATTAATAGTCTTTGTGAGAACAGAAAGAGAGACGTCTGGCGAAACACGACGCTGAGGCAGAGGGGCGGTGAGCACCATCAATGACAAAGGTTGAACATCCACCATGCATGGGAGAGAAGTTCCTTTTGGGAGCACGAGGGATTCACGTGAAGTGTTAGTGGCCCTCTCCCAAGATTATCTGCTCACTCATGCGCACACGCGCTGCTCGCGCAAACACAACAGAAATAGGAAAACGCGCGCGCGGTTTAAAACACCTAAAGAGGCTGCGGAGCCCCACAACGTCTAATCTAAGACCGGAATAATTAAGTTACCGTGTCATTCATAACCAATAGCACTGTTACTAGGAGTCTCCTACAGGCGTCCCCATTCCACCCATGACTTTTCTAACGAGCAAAATAACAACCTAATCGAACCCACAGCAAGCTACCCCAAGTGCCTCTATCCTCCTTTTCGGGGATTTTAACTTCCCAAACATAGAATGGCGTAATCTTCCACCTGCATCAATAGTAGGTTCCGCAAAAGGCAACTTTATTGAAGTACATTTCAACGGTAATTTATCACAATTGCTTTCAGAACCAACGCGCACCTTATCGCAATCTAAAATCATTCTTGACTTTATTTTGGCTAGTAAACCCGATGCCGTCTCATTCATTACTTACCTTCAGAGAATTATAGACCAAAATGTCATTCCAGCCGCCTTCTTTTTTCTTGTAATACCAAATATGACCTTGAAGAAGACTGTAACACTTTAAGAAAATAGTCATTAAGGGGCAATAAATCAAGAACTTAAGACCTACTTTCCTGCATAACAAGCTACATATGACATTCAACCGACACATGATAACTGGGCAATCTTTAAAAATAAATAAATGATTCACCTGATAAACATATACCAACCGTCAACATTCGTACAAGTAACCAAAAACCGTGCTTTACTGATTCTTTAAAAAAAATTCGAAAAATAAGCGCCTCTATTGGGAAGATAGCGGCAACACAATTTGATAGCAAAACTATATGTTAGGTAGCTCAAGATGAATATTTGACTGTCATTCGCAGCATAAAACGTCCTTTTTATAATACTACACTTCCAATTTTGTTGCGTACTAACCCAAAATTGTTTTGGCAAGTAATACACTCTAACCCAAAATACGCACTTACCCTCACCAATGACACACCCGTTGAATGTGCTGGCACATTTAATTCCGCATTTTCCTCAGTATTCTCGAATGAAATCAAAAGGCCCTTTCTTTTTCTTTTTTCTTTTTGCAATATGAAAGGTGTCATACTAAGCATCGCAGTTTATGAAGACGGAATTTCATCCATAACTCTGAAGACTTCACTATCATCATCGTGTGGCATGAAGGTATGAACTAAAAAATTCCAAGAAACACAAGACACCCGGCTGCTTATTGCCTGTCATTACTGTTCTCAGTCACTTTCTTCACTACCTTTCCGGATGATTGGTAAGTGGCATAGGTCATTCAAATCTACAAGAAAGACAACAGAAGCTCTTCATTAAATTATCGAACTATCTCGCTAACAAGCGTGTCATGCAGAATCATAATACACGTCGTCTACTGTCAAATTATTTTTTCTTAGATAGTAACAACTATTTTCACCCGTCACAGCATAGGTTTCGCATAGCTTTCTCCTGTGAAACCCAATTAACTATTTTCTTCATGACTTGCGTCTTAACCTGGTCATCGATGTGCGAATCGGTGCAATCTATTTTGGATTTAGAGAAAGCATTTGATAAAGTGCCTAACTACCGCTTACAACCAAAAGTTCAACTACTAAACCTGGATCCTAATGTTCTGATGTGGATACGGGAATTTTTGTATATTCTTACGCAAATGGTTTCGGTCAACAATAGTTTGTCTAGCCCCCTCCCAGTAACTTCCGGTATGCTGCAAGTATCTGCTCTTGGCTTCCTGTTATTTTCATATATTTTAATGATTCACTTTAATGTGTCTCCTCTAATATACGCATATTTGCGGACGACTGTGTCACCGCACTATCTATAACGCATCGCACCAATCTGCTCTCTAGAACTTGTTTAAGAACGATTCAGAATGGTGCAATATTACACTAATGACCGTAATCACCAGCAAATTCTCTTGCCTGTCCTTCTCGCACCATCGCGCTCCCTATTTCTTTCCTTACGCAAGTGTTAACCCCCCGCTTCAACAGGTACATTCTTGTAAATGCTTACGTGTAACCCTATTCATGATTTGTCTTGGGACGCACATGTCGTAATCGTTGTTGTCGTCGTGTCTGCGTTGGCATAATTTGGTCACAGAATAAAACTCCGGTGAAACTTCACAAACTGATTTAATGGCTACATGGAAGAAACATTACAGAAATTCCAACTGACAAACGTTTCGTTCGGCGTCTTTTAAGCTACTCCTTTCATGACGGTTGGCCGTGTTCCTCTCTACAGGCCTTCCTTGCTTTACTTTTTCTTTAGGGGGGGCCCCCGCTTGCGTGGGCCCTTAGAACCTGGCAGTGGCGGCGCTCGTTCGGCGGTGTCGGTAACAGAGGAATCCTCCTTGCGTCTCCGGTGCTGGCCCGCAGCCGCCTCGTAGGCTAGAAATTCAGGGCAGGCGGGCGTCCGCGTCTGGTTAGGCCGCCAGCGCGTACACATGCCCAGGCCTGAAACCTTCTATCCGTGGCATGGACGCGGTTCAGCCCATCGCTGTTCCCTTTGGACTTCCAGGAACCTCTTCTGCCGACACGTGGTGCAGGCCCGCCGAGTTTGGTGAGAATTATGGCCCCGGTTGTGTCTTCGACAGCGCCAGTGGATCGGGAGGGACGCTTTGAGGGGCGACGAGCCGCTGGTCGACTTGCTGGCAGTGGCAAGGAGCAGCCGTGCCACTGCCATACGTCAGTAACATTATATCATACGTCAGTAACGTCAGGACATACGTCAGTAACATTATATCAACATCTAACAAAAACTCAGAGAATTTGTGGAATGCACCGCCGTGTTCAACACTACTGGCTTATAATTCATTTGTTAGGCCAAAAATTTAAAATGCATGCGACACATCTGGAGCCCAATCAAGCATATCTCGTCAAAAAGAATTGGTTAAAGATTGCGCTGTTACATTGATTCATGCATCATACTCATAGAAAATCAGGTTTTGATCCCTAAAAACAGAATCCGGTGTATCGACACTTTTATGTCGACATCGCATTTCCAGCATTTTATTGTGTCACGTTTTTTTTTTTTTTGTCATCACTTAATCAAGCCCCATTAATCACAGCAGCAGCACGCATATCTTAACGAACCAGTCATCCACTTCACATTGCGAACCCACACGCCGGACGACCGCCTTTACTGCTTCGTTTTTCATTCGAACCACCATAGACTGGAACGGCCTCCTCCACGAAATTGCTACAAGAAATCCACGAAAATGACCATCTTCGTTTTCGCAACTTTTATCTGACCATTGTTCCCAGTAACTAATTACCATGATCACTAGTGTTTGTATAAGAACCTACGCCTTATGTAATGCCTCTATGTATTAATTAAGGTAATAAACGGAACTGAAGTCAGGTGAAAATAGCAGGAGAGTTCTGCTTCTTTGTTTTAAGCATGAAAATGTAAACCACCTGCTTAGAACTTATTCGAAGTCATAAAAATGCTACAACAATAATGCTCCCTGTGTTTTTACGGTCTCCTTGGAATGAGCTCGCACTGAAGTGATTGTTATTATTGGTACTTGTAAAATCTCGCTTCCACTTGGGAAATTGGACTTCCTGAAAAATACCAACAAACCCTAAATCCGCAATGATAGGTCGATATAACTGACGTAAAAATACAGAGTGCGCCACTTTCCGTATATCTGCTTCTATTTACCAAGATCGGGATTATTTGGCCACTGTTCGAGGCATTTGAGTCATCTGCTTTTTTCGTTTTTATTTTTGTTTCATAATTCACGTGCCGGGCTTTGCTAAGTACATATTGCTGCTTAGGAGGAGGAGAGCCGTGGACTGTTTTCTTTTAAAGCCAAAGCTCTCCTTCACGACCAAAGTGGCAAAAGCTGTGCTATCTCGGAAGCCTGATCTTTATTTAACCTTCTGAGCATAGCATAGGAACAACGTATCTTAAACCAAGGTTAGTGTTGTGCACACATATTTGAGGAGAGAAATGGGGGGGGGGGGGGGGGGCACGTGCAGCATACACCTAAATCTAGAAAAGGCCATCGAAATCATGCAGTCCGAGAGGGCGAATAAGCCACCGCAGAAGCCGAAAGGAAATCGGTTGGCGCCAGTAAGCAAAGTGACCAACAACCGTCCTCGCTCCTGTCCATTCCGTCGTTGAGTGAACACCTATAACGCGCGTTAATGGTCGGCGCGGGCAATCACTCCGACTGCAAGCTCTTTGCTCGAGGACGGAGAATGCTGCGAAGGAAAGAGAAGGGAGTTGTTTTGAAGTTGATTACCCCAGTTTCTCGGCCGGTTTTCAGTCGTACACCCTTCTTTTCTGTCTCTACCGCCACATTTGGTGATGCGCGTCGTAGAATAATAGGGTCGCTAGAAACTATGAAAAAAAAAAAACTTAGTCCTGAGCTTAATGTACCTACTACGCTGCCGCATTCTACTGGAGAACAAAGTTTCTGCGCAGTGGCAACAAAGGCGTCACATGCGCATCGCCGTCTTCCGGATCTTTGAGGGTGTCTCCTAAGCAGAGGTGGACAACCTCTTGAGGTTTCGGCCTCATGAGATTGACCTGAACCTCAAAATGACCTAAACCTCACGGAATGAGGTGAGGGTGAGGTGAGGTCGAGGTGAGGTCGGTGACAGCTAGAAATTTTTTGTGTGAGGTCACCAAATTGAACCTCAAACTCACGCGTGAGTTTCAGGTTGAGTGAGGTCGTCATTGTGTGACGTCGAAATAGTGAGGTCCAGGCTTTTCGCTGTTGCCGCGGCTGTCTTCGAAGAGCGCCCCTTTTGACGCGGAGCTCGAGCATACTGCCGCGGTGTGCCCGCCGACTCTCGGTGTTTGGTTACCCCCCAATCGGACGACCGAATGCCGCAGCCCCTGCCCAGCTTTCGGCATTCCACCGTAATGTCCGAAGCCCGAGTACGCTTCCCTCTGGTCTACTAGGAAGGAGATTTTTTTTTTACTTCACGAACTCCTCATGCCCCCCGCCTGCCACCCCCGTTTCCTCTGACTTGTTTGTGCCGATGCTTGCCGCAGGCTCAAACACCCAGGAGCGCGGAAAGCACATAACTCACGTTGACCGGCGGTGCTTTTGTCCGATGCCGCAAGGAAACCAGCAAACTAAAAAGTGAAGCAAATTATCATTGCGCAGAAGGCGCGGACCAGAACTGTGTCTTGTGCATTCCCGTTTCCAGGCGATAACGTCACGGCTGCTGCCTTAAATTCGATAAAGGACCCCGCTGTACATTGCACGGAACCTAACAGGAAATGGTGCAGCGAAATTGTTAGAGGACGTGATACTGACAGATAAAAAAAAACATGAACAAACCAGAAAAACCGGCACAATACCATCTGTGCATTTTATCGAAGTCCTCCCTTTCGAATTGTACGTTATCGTTTTATATTCCTGTCCTGTAAATTTATATTCTTGTATTCTCCAGAACAACCTCTCTTTGGTCTTGTGCTGCTTGTTTCTTCTAACAGATTTAAAGGTGATGGTGCTAGTGTAGCGGTAAAACATGCAACAGGATGAAATGGACGGCACAGCTTATAAGACGCAACTGGTAAACAGGAAAAAGCCTGCGCATGTTAACCATATGCTGAGATAGAAGGGACAAAAAATATATGGGGCCTGTATGCAGTACAGCGCAATGAAAAAAAAAATGATTTCGCTCCGCTAGGGCCCTTTATTTCTCTCTCAAATTCTAGTGAAATCAAGCAATGCAGGAGGAAGGAGGAGACTAAGGGATTCTTAACTTATTCAGGAGCAGAAAACGAAATTTGAAAAGCGTACTCCTACATGTTTTTATGAGCTAAAAAGTATTGAGATGGTTTCCGGCTCGACATTTTGGTGTCTAGACGGACGAATTGGTGTGGCGAAGTGAACATGCCTGTTTTGTGCTCCAGTCTGCTCGAGACGCACAAATCAATAGGATGAAAATTGTTGTGGCCAGATGTCGGAATAATTCTTTCAGATATTTGTTTTTTTCTTTAAAAATCAATTTAGATGTACGTGATATGAAGCCAATTACATGCTAGCACTGAGGAATGCAGTATTAAGTCGATGTCTCAAACCTTTCATACGCTCTGGGAAGAGCAGTTCTCTTCTGTTTTTATTGTGCGATATTGGTTATTACTTTCGGCAACATGGTATTTATTTATATTGTAGTGAACTACATGAGGATATACGAAGACATGGATGAAGTAGGAGAGAATACCACGAAGACGAGGATAAGGACGACAAAGTGCCGCTGCGCTGCTCGAGCTCGCTTGTGGAAGGCCTGGACTGGCTGTGCTCTTGTGTCGTTCTTTGTGCAACTTGGAGAGGGCTATTATCCCTGTTAAAGGACAGTAAACACCCCCTTTCACTTGGTGGAGGTCAGGATTTCCTGCCGTCCTGGAGCTTCGAAGCCGCACACTCCCGACACAAGCAATGACCGACGCTACCACCCCCAGTCCAACCGGCCCCTCTTCCGCCGTGTTTTGCGCTGGAGCTTTGCGCCAGCGTGATCCTCCTATCTTCAGCGGAACCGGCGACCACGACGTGGAAGATTGGCTGTCATCATATGAGCGGGTCAGTACGCACAACAAATGGGACGACGGTCTCAAATTAAATAACATGATATTCTACCTGACGGACGTTGCCAACCTGTGGTTCCGCAACCACGAGGCCGATATCTCCTCGTGGTCTGCTTTCAAGACTACTTTTTCCGATATCTTCGGTAGGCCTGCAGTGCGCAAGCCGCGCGCTGAGCAACGCTTGCGCCGCCGTGCACAGCTACCCGGCGAAACTTTTACGAGTTATATTGAAGATGTTGTAGATCTGTGCAAGCGCGTGGACGCTTCAATGGCAGAACAGGCCAAGATTAGTCATATTTTACAAGGAATCGACGATGACGCGTGCCAGATGCTTCTGGCCAGAAACCCAGCAACCGTGGTCGACGTCATCAATGCATGCCAAAATTTTGAGGAATTACGCAAGCGCCGTCAAATCACTCGTTCTTCGCTCTCACACCAGGAGCCTCTTGCAGCTTTAACAGCTGACGAAGAACAGTCCCCCTTGCTGCAACAAATCAAGCAGTTCATTCGAGAAGAAGTTGCCCGTCAACTGTCCCTCGTTCCCCATCGTCCTGACGCTTCCTCTTCTTTGGCGCCAAAGTTGCAGCAAGTCATCCGCGAACAAGTCGCAGAAGCACTTCCTACGCTTCCTGAAGCTCCTGCCGTCGCTCCTTTGACATACGTCGGAGCACCACTACAATATAGCCAACCGTCTGTCCCAGCCCCTTTGACCTACGCGGCAGTGGCTGCGCGGCCTCCGCCTGAGCCGTTACCACCCGTGCAGCCTGTCCAACGCCATGCACCGCTTCCTCAAACGGCTCCGCTTGATCCTGCGACTCCGCGCTATTACAACCCGTGGCGTACTTCTGACAATCGCCCAATTTGTTACTACTGTGGTTGCCCTGGACACGTGGCCCGTCGGTGCCGTCGCCGCATGGCTGCGCGTCCCGAGCCTGCGTCTTCGGAGTACTCCCCACCGCTGCTTCGTTCTGCTCCGTCTTCTCCTGCATACGCCGCCGAACAGCGTTCGTACACGACCAATCGTTCTCCTTCTCCACGTCGCAGGTCACTGTCACCAATGCGCCGGCGACCACCCCCTGCTGATGAGGGAAATTAAGCTCCGCGGTTCCTGAGGCAAGAACTGCGTACTCTGCGAAAAGCTCAAGGCCTCATATTTCTCCCACGAACGTTATAATGATTTCTATCGATGGTCTGTCCGTATATGCGCTGGTCGATACGGGTGCTGCAGTGTCAGTGATTCATGAGCAACTCTGCCGACGATTACGAAAAGTTACGACGTCATTTAACGGTTTGTCACTCCGCACTGCCAGTGAAGAGAGAATTGCACCTTTAGCAGCATGTACAGCGCGTGTCGTCATTGAAGGTATTTTGTACAGTGTCGAGTTCGTCGTTTTGTCATCTTGTTCCCACGACGTGATCCTCGGATGGGACTTCTTGTCTAAACATAACGCCGTGATCGATTGCGCCCGAGCTGAAGTAGAATTTTCTGCACTGTGCGACGCACTGCCCGACGACAACCGTTCAGTGTGTCCTCAAAAGCTCACCATCGCTGAAGATGTCGACGTAGCACCAGAGGCTTGTGCCCTTGTGCCTCTTTTGTGTCCTGCTGTGTCAGACGTTAGTGTTTTATTTACGCCGTCTGCATCCTTCATCCACCGCAAGCACCTGCCGCTGCCATCTGCTGTTCTCGATGTTCACGGTGGCTTCACGAAGCTACTCATCTACAATCCGTCTCCGCACCCGATTACTCTGCTACGTGGGGAATCTCCGGGTTCTATTCAACCAGCCCACCTTCTCTCTGACCTGGACGCCTCCGAGACCTACCGCAGCAACTACATTGATGCTCTGCAGTCCGATCCGACGCCTGATTCGTTGCCAGACGACTTCTTCCGAACCGCCATCGATGACGCTCTTCCTTCCACCTACCGGACTCAGCTTGTGGCCCTTTTACAGACATTTCGCTTCGCCTTCGACGCCGCCCACACACCTCTCGGCCGTACTTCCACAGTCGCGCATCACATTCAGACCGGCTCTAACTCGCCTTTTCGACAGCGCCCCTATCGTGTGTCAGCGGCAGAGCGTCGCGTGATCAGTGAGCAAGTTGAGGACATGCTGCAACGTGGTGTAATCCGTCCATCACAAAGCCCCTGGTCTTCACCAGTGGTGCTAGTGAAAAAGAAAGATGGCTCGTTTCGCTTTTGTATCGACTACCGGCGCCTCAACAAAATTACCCACAAGGACAATTACCCCCTTCCGCGTATAGACGACGCTCTTGATTGCCTCCAAGGTGCTGAGTACTTTTCATCTCTTGATTTACGTTCAGGTTACTGGCAAGTACCAATGGCCGCCTGTGACAGAGAGAAGACCGCATTTGTGACGCCGGATGGCCTCTATGAATTTAATGTGATGCCCTTCGGTCTGTGCAATGCGCCCGCCACATTCCAAAGGATGATGGATAACATCTTGCGGAAGTTCAAGTGGCACATCTGCCTCTGCTACTTGGACGACATTGTTGTCTTTTCCACCGACTTCGCTACGCACCTAGAGCGCTTGCGGCAAGTTTTGGTTTGCCTTACTGACGCCGGCCTGCAACTGAATCTTAAGAAGTGTCACTTCGGTGCCAGGGAGTTGACTATTTTGGGGCACATCGTCTCTAAGGAAGGTGTTCGCCCTGATCCGGCCAAGCTGCACGCAGTGGCGGAGTTTCCTAAGCCGGTTTCGCTCAAGCAACTTCGAAGCTTCATAGGTCTATGCTCCTATTTTCGGCGCTTCGTGCAGAATTTTGCTTCAATAATTGCACCCCTGACGAAACTACTCGGAGGAAACAATGACTTAACTGCGTGGTCGGTCGAGTGCGACGAAGCGTTCAAGGCATTGCGCCGTCTTTTGACTTCGCCACCAATCCTTCGCCACTACGACCCGACAGCACCCACCGAGGTCCATACTGATGCGAGTGGCGTTGGCCTCGGAGCTGTCTTGGCACAACGGAAAAACGGTTTTCACGAATACGTCGTCGCGCACGCGAGTCGTGTCCTCTCTAAAGCCGAATGCAACTACTCAGTTACGGAAAAGGAGTGTTTGGCAATTGTGTGGGCATTGACGAAATTCCGACCCTACCTTTACGGTCGCCAGTTTGACGTCGTCACGGACCACCACGCGTTATGTTGGCTGTCCTCTCTTAAAGACCCGTCCGGCCGCCTCGCACGATGGGCTCTCCGCCTACAGGAATTTGACATCCGCGTTATATATCGCTCTGGCCGTAAACACATGGACGCCGACGCACTGTCTCGTTCTCCCCTCTCTAACCATTGCTGACATGCCTGCGGAGCAGCGCAAAGACCCGTGGCTCGCCTCTCTTATTGACGTCGTGTCCACTTCTAACGCTGCTGCACCTTCTCGGGCTTTACGCCGTCAAGCACCACACTTCGCCCTACGAGATGGTCTTCTCTACCGCCGCAATTATATGACTGATGGTCGACGATGGCTTCTCGTCATTCCTCGCCATTTACGACATGAAATTTGCACCTCTTTCCATGCCGACCCTCAGTGTGCCCATCCTGGTGTCGTCAAGACGTTTCAAAGAATCTCTCAACGCTACTATTGGCGCGGCATGTACGGTTATATTCTCAAATACGTCCGCTCCTGCATCGCCTGTCAGCGCCGGAAGTCATCCACACCTCGTGCTTCTGGCCCCTTACAACCACTTCCATGCCCGGCCCGCCCTTTTGACCGCGTTGGCGTTGACCTTTACGGGCCACTTCCCTGCACGGTTTCTGGGAACCGGTGGATTATCGTCGGCATCGACCACCTCACCCGGTATGCCGAGACCGCCGCTTTACCCGCCGCTACTGCCCGTGAAGTTGCCCTGTTCTTACTCCATCATTTTGTTCTTCGCCACGGCGCACCGCGAGAGCTGCTAAGTGACCGAGGACGCGTCTTCCTATCCAACGTCGTTGAAGCTCTACTGGCCGAATGTCGCGTCATACATCGGACCACAACGGCCTACCACCCTCAAACTAACGGGCTGACTGAGCACTTCAATCGTACTCTCGGAAATATGCTGACGATGTACGTTGCCGCCGATCAGACGAACTGGGACGCTGTTCTTCCTTTCGTGACATACGCTTACAACACCGCCACACAGTCAACTACTGGATTTAGCCCTTTTTTCCTCCTTGATGGGCGTGAGGCGTCGTCCACGATGGACACTATTTTACCATATCGTCCTGACTCCTCCGAGTGTACTCTCCTTTCAGACGTTGCCAAATATGCGGAGAAATGTCGCCAGTTGGCCCGGTGTTTTACATCGGAATCTCAAGGCCGCCAAAAGCATCACCACGACAAAGATGAGACGCCACACGTTTTTCCTGCAGGATCCCTTGTTTGGCTTTGGGTTCCCGGCACCCCACCGGGACTGTCATCAAAATTTCGAACCGAGTATCACGGCCCCTACCGCATTATCCGTCAAACCTCCCCTGTGAATTACATCGTGGAGCCACTCACTACCTCTTCGGACATGCGTCATCGCGGCCGCGAAACTGTGCACGTGAGCCGCCTTAAAATGTACTACGATCCGCTCCTCTTGCCCTCACCATAGGTCGCCAGGATGGCTCCACCTCGCCCCGGGGGAAATTGTAGTGAACTACATGAGGATATACGAAGACAAGGATGAAGTAGGAGAGAATACCACGAAGACGAGGATAAGGACGACAAAGTGCCGCTGCGCTGCTCGAGCTCGCTTGTGGAAGGCCTAGACTGGCTGTGCTCTTGTGTGGTTCTTTGTGCAACTTGGAGAGGGCTATTATCCCTGTCAAAGGACAGTAAACACCCCCTTTCAATATATATATTTTCTTGTATGTCAATTAAGTTCGTACACTGCCGAAAAGAGAACAGGCTTCTTCCCTCACATTAGGCTCTTTCTTTGGCATCTTTTCAGAGGCGCATAGCACAACCCTCCTTTCCACTTACCCGTGCGGTCATTTAGTTTTTCTTTTTCTTTTGCAAGTATTGGAAAGCGCGATCTACTCTTTGAATGCGGAGCTGGCACACATACGCCACTACCTTTTGGTGTGTATTGTTGACAGTTCGGCATTCACCGCATGAGCAAAACCAGATGCCTACAGACGGAGGGTGAAGGGAGGAGCGCGTGCACAGCGGGGGGCGCGGTCCCTCCGGGCTGCTTGCTCGTCTCCTTTCTGTTGTTCTTGTCTTTATTTTACGTTTATGTGCTGTAACTATACGACACTAACGGGGAAACGGTTTCTCTAGATTCACCTACGGTGCATGCGGGGAAGCTGCTTCGGAGACACCACCGTTCAACTGATTAGTTCAGTCGTCGAAGGAAAACAAGTGAATACCAGAAAGAAGCTCGTCTCAGAATTGTTGGCGAAATGGCATCCAGTATTCGGTTCGGACGTACACGTATGTATATCGTGTGTACGTGTTTTTTTTTAGGTGGTTGCGAGTTGGACATTTTGCTCCGGCGAAATTTGACGGACGAGCCGATGTTCCCGGAAGCAAAGCGGTTCACGTTTGGCATGGAAGCAGCACGATAGAGCACATGGCTAACGATCGTCGTCTTCACGTTATCCAGGTTTTGGCTTGGCTTCTACCATGCCTGGCCAGAAGTGCACCGGACCCGTACGTCGCTACCTGCCTGCAGCCATGCCGTGTTCAGGTGTGCGACCTTTCTTCGAACCCAGGCGCTGCCTTCGTTGGATCGGAATCCTTGTTCATCGGTTCAGCCGCATCAACAGGAACATCATCCACGCCTGCCTTAAAAGCCAACAGCCAGCCGCGACACGTCAGTGGGCATGGAAGCAGCACGATAGAGCACATGGCTAACGATCGTCGTCTTCACGTTATCCAGGTTGGTCAATCGTGTTCTCTACATGCTAGGAAAACATCAAATCGTTTTTTACTGCTGCTTCCGTGCCCACAAGTGCTCTATGACGTGTGTTGTGACTGCAAGGAGGTGTTGCTTATGTTGTTGCTATGTTCGGGTGACGTTGAGCTAAACCCCGGGCCTAATCGCAAGCAAACTACAGAGCGGCAGACCCAAGTAGCTGATGAAGACGACACGTCGTGCGCCCATCGTCATAATGAAGTCATGGCTGCGTTGTCCTTTATTAAAACCGCCTGTGAGGCGTCAGCGGAGGCCCAAGCCATGTTCACGGAGGCTGTGAATGACGTAAAAGCCAATCAGGAATGTTTAGCAAAGCGGCTGTCTAATATTGATACTCGACTCGCTTCTGTTGAAACAGAAGTCAGCATGGTTAGTAGTCTCGAAGGAGAACTTCTGTTAACAAACGACACCATTAATGACTTGGCGCAACAGAATAATGAGCTTCTTTCCCGCATCAATGATCTGGAAGACAGATCTCGCAGAAATAATTTAATATTTTATGGCGTACCCGATAGCAATGAAACGTGGAATGACACAGAAAAAAACGTTATTAGTTTGCTTTTCATCCAGTTTTGGGTCAGAATTTAAACCAGACGAAATAGAACGAGCCCACCGCCTTGGTGGCCCTTTTGTTCAAGAAAAATGCCGACCAGTGATAATAAAATTTTCGCACTTTAAAGCGAAAGAAGAAGTGATGTCACATCGTGATGAGCTGAAAACAATTAAATGACATTTCAGTTTCTGAAGACTACTGCGCAGCAACTAGGCTCGCTCGCAAAAGGTTAACTGCTTTCGCAAAATCTTTGCCTGGTTCACCATCCTTTAGGCTTCGCTACGACAAACTAACTGTAAATAAAAGGCAATATGTTTATGACCCTAGAACAGACAGTTTCATTGAGCTGCCCCGGCTGCGTTATCATTCTCCTTCTCGTAGCAGCCCATCCGATGATTCATCTGCACGCGCTCGACCCTCTACATCCAATGCTGCTCGCGCATGCGAGATGGGAGACATTTCGAATTCAAGTCCCACGCGTAATGTTTCATAACACTTAGCCAGGGGTAGTGGTCATCGGCGCCCTATATCAGTCCTTTATAGTAATATCCGGAGGATTTTAGGCAAAAGAGATGATATCATCGCAGCTATCAATTCGTGCGATGCCGACCTGGTGGCGCTCACTGAAACTTGGTTAAGTGCTCGTGAAAGCGACAGCGAAATTTTTACTCACACCAAGCCTTTCAATGTCTATCGTTGTGACAGAGATGGAAGACAAGGGGGTGGAACCCTGCTCGCAGTTTCTAAAAACCTATCATCGTTCAGAATTAATGTTTCATGCAACATAGAATCTGTCTGGTGCGGCGTCATTTTAAACAACAGAGTACACATCATTGGCGTCTGTTATCGTCCACCTAATGCAGACATCACATTCGTGAATGAATTGCATGACGCGGTTAACACCGTCGTCCTTCGTTATCCAGCATCCCCGGTATTTCTTCTAGGCGATTTCAATTATCCATCAATAAACTGGACATCGACACCGCCTACCTGCACACCATATTCTTCGAATTGTCAAGCTTTTCTCGATATGTGCTCCCTTTTCAATTTTGATCAGGTTGTTGATGGCCCAACGCGTGTTATCGGCAGTTCTGCTAACATTCTTGACCTGATCCTCACCACTAACCTTGATATGATAGGCCCAATAATTTTCATGCCGGGACTCAGTGATCATTCTTTACTTCATTTCGACCTAAACTTTACCGCGTCTTCAGCTACGAAAAAACGCAAGATTATATTTGATTACAAAAAGGCAAACTTTGAAGAGATAAATAGAGAACTTTCGCTCTTCCTTGACAACTATCTTAGTGGTTTTGAACATCGTTCTGTCCAAGAGAACTGGGACCTGTTCGTCAATAAAATTTCATATCTAACTGAGGCTTACATTCCCAAGAAAATACTAACAGTACATAGACATTCGCCATGGTATAATCCGTACTTAAATCGACTTTCGAACAGAAAAAAACGCTTATTTCGGGCAGCAAAACTGCAGCAGACTGCGTCACGCTGGCAAGCATACACTAATGCATCTCACACCTACTCTCAAGCTGTCGCTTCTGCAAAATCTACTTTTTTGAAATACACTCTACCATCCTTGCTCACTAATAACCCTAGCAAATTTTGGAACATCGTAACTAACTCCCAGAGCAACTCAGAGATTTCTTTACTTGACCAGAACGACTTACCTGTGCCTAGCAAGGAGTGCGCATCGATTTTAAACAATATATTCACACTGAACTTTTCATCTGCAACTAATCTTCAATTGCCTACACATTCGTTTTCGGGCTATACGATTATGCATCCAATATCAATAGATGCCGACGGGATTGCAAAGCTAATTGAAACACTAAAACCTTCATGTTCCTCAGGTGTTGACAATATAAATGCAAGATTCCTTAAAGAAACAAACATGTACTCCTCTGTCCTTTTGGCAAAAATATTTCAACAATCATTAGATACTGGCGCTATTCCTGTACATTGGAAGCAGGCGAAGGTGATTCCACTTCATAAATCCGGTAACAAGCAATCTCCCCTTAATTATCGCCCCATATCTCTTACTAGCATACCATGTAAAATTCTTGAACATGTCATTTGCTCACACCTAGCTAGTTTTCTTGACTCGAACCTTTTTTTCAATCCAGCGCAACATGGCTTCAGGAAATCATACTCATGCGAGACACAGCTACTTTGTTTCACAAACTCCATGCTAACCCTTATTGACAACCGTTTCTTGGCTGATTGTATCTTCTTGGGTTTTTCTAAGGCCTTTGACAAAATAAACCATCATCTTTTACTACTTAAACTCAAGTGTCTTAATATTGACAGACATCTTCTTACCTGGGTCGAAGTTTTCCTCATCGGTCGATCACAGCATGTCTTTGCTAACAACAATAATTCACCGTCAACACCTGTTACGTCAGGTGTACCGCAAGGGTCAGTTTTGGGCCCTCTTCTTTTTTTAGTTTATATTAATGACCTTCCTAACTGTGTGACTTCCCCTATTCACTTATTTGCCGATGACTGTGTTATTTATCGCGAGATTGCTGAACCCGCCGATGTTTCTGCTATACAATCTGACCTCAATAACATAAATAAATGGTGCCGCACATGGTGTATGGACCTAAATGTTAAAAAATGTAAAGCTATGCGAGTGTCGCGCAGTAATTTCCCCCCTGCTTGCTATGTATTGAATAACACTCCTTTAGATACTGTAACTTCGTACAAATATTTGGGTGTGCATATTACTAATGACCTCAGCTGGAAGCAACATATTGATTACATTATTAACAACAGTAACCGCATGCTTGGGTATTTGCGCCGTAACTTTTCGAAGTCACCTGTTAAAATGACTATGTACAAAGCATTGGTACGTTCAAAGATTGAATATGCTTCTGCAATCTGGGATCCCGGTTTCACGAACTTGAAATCCTCACTTGAGATGGTTCAAAATAATTCAGCGCGTTTCATTCTTTCCAATCACAGTCGCACTAGCAGCATAACTTCAATGAAACTAACGTTATCTTTGCCATCTCTCGAGCTTAGAAGGAAAATTTCACGTCTTAGCCTTTTTCACAAAATTTATCATCATAACGAATTGAGGCATACTTTCATTTCGCAGCCATCGTATCGCTCCTCCCGCGTTGATCATGCTTACAAAGTAAATGTCATAACTTGCAATACTAATGCCCTTTTTCATTCCTTTCTACCTCGTACGTCAGTAGAGTGGAATCGCCTTCCGCCCGATATCGCATTAATCCAAGATCACGATTCATTTCACTCATCACTGATGCAATATCTTGAAGCTTATCCGTGACACTTTTTTGCCCCCTGACTATTATCTTATTTCCGTTTTTAGTTTTTCATGCTTGTTTGCTCCCAGTGCTGTTGTTCTTTTCGCTGTATAATGCTGTTCTCTCACCGCTTATGATTGTTTTCAATTTATTCCGCTTGTATAACTTTCTTTATTGTAAGATTGTTTTCGTTGTTCTGTATTCCCTTGTTCGTTTAGCCTTTGTTATGTTTTGTTCATTTAGTGTTCTATGCTTTCTATCATATATGATGTACCACTCCCCTCTGTAATGCGTATGCGCTTGAGGGTAATAAAATGAAATGAAATGAAATGAAACCCTTTTTCCTAGCAGTTCCGACAGTTGTAATTTTTTAATTTAAGCGTGGTGTTCAAAGAAGCAATTTCGCAAATTCTTGCAGTACGCCACGGGATCACAGAATTATAAACTAACGCCCAGGAGTGGCCGGTTGGGACCTCATAACATAAACAGCATTCCTCTTAGAAATTTTCTGAAGGTTTATTCGGCGTTGGCTGAGTTTTATGATTAATTGGGGTTTTCCTGTCTTTTCCTCTTTTTTTGTTTCGTTGGGGATTTAGTCTTCACAAGTCATTTCATGAGTGGCTGTTATGGAAAACTTGTGCCCCGTTAATATGACATCCGTTTATATGGAGGACCCGAATAATGGACAATTTTTCTAGGGCCGAAGATTTTTCAAAGTATTTATGTCACGTTAATATAGAAACTCGCTCTCTGAACAATTTAGATGGGATGAATGCACACAGCCTATTCGGCCCATGTATTTTTGTCTCGTTCATATGGACATTGTTTGAAAAAAGCAGGGGAGTCTGAACGCAAGTTTATGAAGGGTGCGCATGCCGGGAACCAATGCGACAGCCGATACGGTAGGATGCCTGAACGAGTCCTGTGGAGTTGGAAAGAACCAAATCGGGCGTGTCGTCGTTTTAGGAGGGAAGGGGGACGGGGGGGGGGGGGGGCAAGAGCGGAAAGGAAGGGAAGAGGAGGAAAAAGGTTGTGTGGTTGACAGGGATTGTACACAGCAAACCGAAGGTCAGCTGACTGAGAAAGACCCCAAAATGAGGCAACCGGGAGATTTATGGGGGCAGCGGCAGCGCCGCAACCAGTGGCCGCAGTCGGGAAAACAGCAACATGTGGTTGCAATAAATTCTGCTGAACGTGAACAGAAGAGAAGCCGGTAAAAACGTAAGAAAGAAACAATAAGAAGATAGACAAGCGCCGAAATTGGGGGTGGGAACTGAAGTTTTTCTAGCCCAGAACACAAAAGCATGTTCTATGAAGCCGTATCGGTCAGGGTAAAGACACACTAAGGAAGTAGAGCGACAAAAGAAACGCGACGACCACGCAAACAGGACCGGGCGTCCCGTCCTGGACGCCTGTCCTTCTCATGCTCCTGGTTTTCGTCACTGTTGCGCTGCCGAACTACCACATTTTGCACCACAGCGATCCGCATGTCGGCTTCGCCTTGAGTCAACGATGCGGCCTTGACAAGGTTTGAGCTCTTCGTAGTCGGCTAGCCGTCGTTTTAAACTGTACTTCAGCTTACAGTGTGTTTCATAGGAACATACAAACGGCACAGGAAAGGGCTGTTTGATAGCCCTCTGTATAGTAGCCTGCCAACTAGACTTCCTCGCTTCCTTACAAAAACAGTACAAAGCAAGAAAGAGAATCAGAAGAATGGAAAATCAAGAAGTTTAACTAGGGAAAAAGAGTGCAAAGAAGCAGGAGCCTGTAACTCTCGACTTTAGTCTGACTTTTGGCATAGTTGGAGTTAAACGCAAACGAATGGAGCTGAACTTAGGCGCGAAGCGGGAAATCTGTGAATACAAGCGGCAAAACCAATCTCAGTCAGTCCAAGCCGTGAAAGACTGGACCCAAGTTCAACTAGGCCTCAGTCTCGTCAGGTTGACGGTATACCATCTATATACACTACCGGACTCCGATAAATGGCTCAACGTCGGCATCACAGCGTAAGCAACAGTCCGCACAGTCGAGCCGGGCATCCTGAATAGTGAAGTAGAATGGGCCTTAGCCAGCCTTGCTAAGAACAAAGCTAGCGGCATGGATGGCATTCCAGCTGAGTTGCTTCGAAACCTTAACCATGACGACGCTGTTAAAGTATTCATGATGGCAGCAAATTTGGACAACCCTGCAGTGGCCACAAGATTGGAGGAGGTCAGTTTACATTCCCATCCCAAAAAAAGGAAGTGCCAAAGATTGTTCCAACTACCGCACGATCGCGCTTATTTCGCATGCTAGCAAGGTGATGTTAAAAATCCTCCAAGGTAGGCTGCAGCAGTATGTGAATCGGGAGCTCCCGGACGTGCAAGCTGGGTGTCACAAGGGCAGAGGAACTAGAGACCAGATTGCCAACCTTCGCAGAAAAGTGGAAAAAGCAAGAGATTTCCAGAAACCCACCTACTTCTGCTTTATTGATTATGCGAAAGCGTTTGACTGTGTAGATCACAGCAGATTGTGGCAAGCTCTCCAAGAGATGGGAGTTCCAATTCACCTCATCTGTCTCCTCAGGAACCTGTATGAAGGGCAAGAGGCCACAGTCAGAACTGGGCATGGTCTTATTGATTGGTTTCCGATTAAGAACGGAGTGAGACAAGGCTGCATACTGTCGCCCTGCCAATTTAACCTATATGCTGAGTGCATCACGAGGAAGGCCGGTCTGTACGAGTCTTCAGCTGGAGTGAAGATGCTGGAAAACGTATCAACAAGCTCAGATATGCGGACGATACCACTTTAATGGCAGAAAGTGAAGTGGAACTCAAGAGACTTCTGATGCGCGTAAAAGAAGAGAGTGAGAAGTTTGGGCTTAAACCGAACAATAAAAAGACAAAGATCATGGCGTCTTGCCCTATCAAGTCCTAGAGTATCAAGGGGCAAGAAGTGGAATCTGTGACAGATTTTCTTTTCTTGAGCTCCAAGATTACCCCGGAAGGAGACTGCAGCCATGAAATTAGGAAACGCCTGCTTCTGGGAAAGAAAGCCATGGCTAGCCTTGACCGCCTAGTGAAGAGCAGAAACATTACACTGCCAACAAAGATCCGTATAACTCGTTTCAACAGCATGTTAAAACACCTGAGTCACACACTTTTTTCCATTCTTCCTCCTTACTCCATCAAAATGCAGGCGCTGAAACAGAAACCAAATGTGAGTGCTTATGCAAAGCGTTTTTCTGTATTTATATCAACTACATCAACACCCGGTGACGTAATTGAAAGGGGCAGGGAGACAGATAAAATTGCATAAACCTGTGCGAGTTAGTAGTCAGAAATTACAGCAATAGAGTCTGAAACAAGGTTCTAAATTTCCATAGTTCTAGACAGGCAACGAAAAAGAATCCTGTAAATACAGGGGCGAAAATATGACACACCAATTTTCAAACATTGACTATAGCACGATAACAGCACTCTGGCTAACTAAAAATACGACAATTAAAAATACAACTGGTCCTTCCGGAGAGAGTTAGAGTGATAGATTATGCTATATATTGTCAAGTGGAAGCATAATGCAAGGCAAAGCAAAATGAGGCAGCTCGAGATGATTTCTTGTAGATACGCTTGCACTGTATGTGTATTTCAACAGTCCAAAATGAGTGGCCAGATTGCACACTGATTCGAGATTGCTGGAAAGCTGTCTAAGCAGTTTCCTAAAATTAAGAGGGTGTTTAAGACTTACCAATGCTTTGTAGAGTCAGTTTCATAGGAACTGTTGCACAAGAAAGGAATATAGACAGTCTAGCATGCAATGGGTTTTTAACCAAAGTATTTATGTACACGCATATGAAAATACAGATGTATGATAGGGTAAAACATACAATAGCTAGCAAGCACTTATTATTAGGAAGATTGTTTATGTAGGAGCTCACAGTTAAAACCGCTAGGAACCAAAGCAAAATGCGAAGTATGAGTGAAAATCCGGATAACGTTTCAGGATTGCATGTTTTGATTGGTGACAAGTGTAACTCGCCTACTTAATACTCGATGCAACCTTTCTACAGACATAAATAGCCACTTGCCTATAGAGCTTATTCACGTGACGTCATTTCTGCTTTACTGGCAACCATGGCACGAACAACCTAACATCAAAGAGAGAGAGGGCCCACGGCGAATCAGGGTACAGCGGTGGTGAAATCCGAGCTCTGGTTGGACAGCGTTCCAAACGGCGTCTCATGTGTCCGACAAATGAACGGCGCGCAGCAGGGAGGTCGAAGGGAGGGAGCAGGGAGGAGGAGGAGTTTCGAAAAGCCCAATGCTATGGCGTATCCTCAATACAGGGTTGCCACAACGGCCGCCTGCTAAACCTGATAGTGAATAGGGTCTATACACGACGTCCACATCTATGAAAAAATGCTTCATACTGCTTCCAAGTTTATTTGGAGTCGACGTTTCGGCAGGAGCACTGCCTTTCTCAAGACTGAGGGTACATGATTCTTGTTCGTCTTCTTATAGTGTTGGCAAGAGGAGATACAAACATAATATGGGCACATATAGGTGAACCAGCTGGGCACGCACAACACACACATACACACACAGGTGCGGAGAGCAGGCTAGTCCCAAAGGCTCATCCACCCAAGGCAACGGCTGCCGGGAGTCATCTGTATACAATACAGGCAGCCGCTGAACAACCTCGGGAAAAAAAATCACAGGTAGGGGAACGTGTTTGCTGCAGATGGTGAGAAATCTTTTTCCGTTCTCACTAAAAGATGGTAGCGCCAAGCGTGAAGGAGGTTTTTGGGAGAAGTGGTCAACTATCAATGGTCAAGGCCTTGTTTTTGAAGATTTGTTCTTTTTCTCTGCTGCGTCTGTTACCCTCCCCACCCTTGCTCCGACCCGCGGCCCGACAGGATGAAAAAAAAAAAAAACGCGACAACCAGGTGGACATTACTGGTTAGAAGAACGTGACATCTACGAGTAGAGTTCGAGCCTGCTTAGAGCGGTAAGCAACTCGCGACGAGAGATGAACATCAAAGAAAGAAAAGAAAAAAAAATATGTGGGACAGTAGAATGCTGAAATACTTTGAGGTTTTCGCTAAAAGGTGCGAGCGCCAAGCATGAAGAAGGTTTTTACGAGAAGTGGGATGTGGAGGGTATCAAAGAAGCGGGGAAAAAAAGGGGCGGAAAGGGGGAAAAAGCCCCGAGGAAAACTGTCCTTACATGTACCGTACATTAGTGCCGTCCAGAACGACGTAATCATAGCTTATAAGGACTAGAGACCAGGGAAGTAAAACCTTTCCAAAAAGGAATTTGATGCATTGAAGGCGCTTAACAGACGGAAAGATGTGGTCATCAAACCGGCAGATAAAAGAGGCGGCATATTGGTCATGGACAATGACAAATATATTGCCGCGAAACTTCAAAACTGTATTTGTTGTTGTTTAACAGCCGCCGGCATTCAGACTTATCACTCTGATTCTGGACCGCGTATCAGTTCCGTAATCTTTGTTTGTTTGCGATATTTATCATAGTTCACGTTAAGCAATGGCCTCCTAGTGAAGAACTTCGCAGCCAACAATACCGCGCAGCTTCTTGTAGTGCCTAAAAACCTCCGGCAGGAAATTCTGCAGACGTTGCACGATGAGCCCACAGCAGGCCACCTCGGATTTGCGCGCACGTTGCATCGAAACCAGGAGAAGTACTACTGGCCGCGACTGCCTGCCGAAGTTGCCCACTACGTGAAGACGTGTCGTGAGTGCCAACGACGCAAGACGCCGCCGATCAGACCAGCAGGACTACTAAACCCGATTCCGCCCCCAGTCATGCCCTTTCAACAAATTGGGATGGATCTCCTTTGCCCCTCTTCATCTTCGTCTATGGATAACAAGTTTATCATCGTGGCCACTGACTACCTTACCCGTTACGCCGAAGAATAAGCACTACCCAATGGTACCGCGGCAGAAGTCGCCAAGTTTTTTGTCGAACAAATTCTCTTGCGACATGGCGCCCCAGAAGTGCTCATCACGGACAGGGGAACGGCGTTTACGGCAGAGTTGACTCAAGCCATCCTGGAATACAGTCATACAAGCCATCGACGAACAACTGCGTACAATCCCCAGACCAATGGCCTTACGGAGCGCCTGCATAAAACAATCGCGGACATGATCGCCATGTACATCGACGCTGAACACAAGACCTGGGACGCCATCTTGCCGTACATAATCTTCGCGTATAACAGGGCAGTCCTGGAGACGACCAGAGCGACCCCGTTTAAGCATGTGTACGGCAGGGAGCCCACGACGAAGCTCGACGCAATGCTGACGCACGTAACTAACGAGGACAACCTTGACGTCGCTGCCTACCTGCAGCATTGCAGAGGAAGCCCGACGACTCGCACGTCTGCGTATTAAAGACCAACAGCGCACCGACAGCCGACGATACAACTTACGACGACGACAAAGTACAACCCACGAGACCAAGTGTGGATTTGGACACCAATTCGCCGTCGCGGACTAAGTGAAAAGTTGTTGCGTCGAGACTTTGGGCCGTACAAAATCATTCGCCGCGCCGGACCACTGGACTATGAAGTCATTCCCGACGGAACGTCAGCATTACAACGGCGACGCGCATGCCCAGAAATTAGTACATGTTGTACGAATGAAGCCATATTACACGCGTTAAAGAATCTGTGGTGTTTAAACTTTGCAGGGTTTATGTTTAAGGTGCTTTGTTTTGGAACATCGAGGCGATGTTTTTTTAAGGGGGGGGGGTAATGCCGCGAAACCATTGAGAAAGAGATTGGTAAAGAGCGGACACTCCCACAGGGCCACGCGGCCCATTTGACTGTAGTGCACCAAGCGGCCGGCGGCAACTACTTCCGGTCTTGCTGAAAGGCGCGTTATTTGAATACTAGCATGCGCTGCGTCCTTCCCTGCCCTTTTGGCGCATTATTTTGGTTTTACACGGTCTGCTAGTGTTTCTATTTATGCTCAGCATGCATAACAACATGAAAAATAGATTCCCAGTTCACTAAATTGGCCATCAACGCAGCTGCGCCACAGCCTTTGCAAAACAGTATTGCAGAAAAGACGCCAAGTGCTTTGTGAAATGAACATTTATTTTGCTGCATATAAAACATACAAGAGACGCAACACATGTAGGCGGATGCATTGACAAAACTTTGCACACATAAGGCGATGTGCAAAATACAGAAAAATAAAAATACACAAGGCGAGAAACAGCACTTCGGTAGCGACAAAAAATAGCATAACGTTTATTTCCAAAATATGGCAAATGATATGTAACAAAACAGGCATTATACATAAACTACACAGTCTCAGTCCCGGCTACCTTAGAAAGGGTAACTTGTATTGTTCAGGGCAGAGAGTACTGACACTTGGGGGGAATGCCATTCCGTTCACTCGTCGCATCTGCCGCGCTTCGGCTGCAGTCCGTGGGTCCATTCAGTGCTGTTGGAAAAGGAATGAACATGATGCAGAAGGTTGCAATGAAATGTAAGGCCACTGCACCACGCACACAATTGCATGTGGGTGCGTACTGAAGACTTGGTGAGCAGCAGTTATGGTCCAGAACAGAAAAGCTGTGATTCGTAAAATTGATACAAAAGCTACTGTTGCAACGTAGAGGTCAGGAAATGCAGGCTAACCGAACCTATCTGAAAATGCATTTCTACAGTGAGTGAAATAACAGCCACTAAATTAACAACATTCCTCAAGAGCACTGAACAGCTGGAGCAATGAAGCTTGCTGCATTATAAAACATTTCTCACTTTAACGTTGTCACGTTACATGCAACGCGACACCACGCAAAACTAGCTGTTCGCAAAACCGCGACCGGCGGGCACGCCATGTTGGCTTTTCTTCATACGCGACTTTGTGAAGCGCAGAACACCGTGCTGAGCTAAACTGCCCGAAATGTCTCGCAGTTTGACAAGAATGAAACATTTCACACCTTGCGGTTGCCCTGTTAAACGCGACGCCACGCAAAACTAGCCGTTCGCAAAATCGCCATGTCACGTCACCGCGGCGGTCAGCACGCCTTGTCATGCCTGTTAGCTTGCCCTTCACTTGCGACTTTGTGAAGCGCAGTCGCCGCCGTACTGAGCTAAACTGCCTGAAATACTGCACAGTTTGACAACAAAGTCCCGGCCGGCATGGCCAGCGTAAACTGCTTGAAAGGCAGCGTAGTTAAGCAAAACACGTTGCTCACCTTGCCATCGTTCCAAACCGCTGTCGTTCCGCGCAGCAGCCCACAAGAGGTCTGTGCCGCACAAGCGCGGCGAGGCACGAGCACAAAACCGCTCCCCTCGACAACTTCTTGTCTCCTAGCGCTCCGTCGGGCTACCGCTGCAGCGAGTGCCGTCGCGCGCGCGTCCGCGCATTGGTGCCGCCATTCATCAATCGACGGCAGCGCAAAAAGTCGCGCGTCATTTTCTGGGACCAGTTTTCGCCGAGTGACCGCTCTTTACCAATCAATTTCTCTATGGCGAAGCCTTCAAAACTGTATTTGTTGTTTTTTTAACAGCCGCCGGCATTCAGGCTTATCACTCTGATTCTGGACCGCGTATCAGTTCCATAAAACTTGGCTTGTTATTGCTCGATGTCGCGAGTCACACCTTTATCAGTTTCGTTGCAGCACAAGATGCACCGAGATCTGTCTCGAAGGTTCCGCCGCTCGGGTGTCTTTCCACAATGTTCCAGCCCGTGCTGGTAGCTGTTTGCGACGTTATCTAGATTGTTCTGGGCAGCCTTTAAATTGAGCGTTGATGAGTGTGACGGACATTCTTTGTTCGACGATCGACCAGCACGTTTGTTGCTATCGCCGCCGCCGAGTTGCTTAGTTCTTTTGCGGTTGCAAGTCAGCCCAATAAAGAGGTAATTTAAGTACCATCAAGCCTGTGCCTTCATTTGTGTCAGCGACCCTGGTCACCACCACGTTACAATATTGAGGAAGGAATTAGACAACTCTGTAACACTAAATTTTATAAACACCTAAAAGCGGACCCCACTCTAAAGCATCAAAACTTCTTACAGGGACTCTAGATGAGCTCGCAAAAAGTGGGGACATCTTCTGCGATTATGCAAAGCCCTGACCGCATCACACCCGTCGCCGGGCCGATTCTACATGCTTCCGAAAATTCATAGAAGGGTTAACCCTGGCCGCCCTATAGTATCCGGCATCGGCACAATCACAGAACCAATCTCCAGTTACATTGACACATTAATTGGACACATACCTGAAACACACCTATCCCACATACATGACACCAACCACTTCCTTCGCGAAATAGCAAGGGTAAATCGTCCTCAGGGGGCCTTCCTTGTAACCTTAGATGTAGTCTCTCTATATACAAATATCCCGCATTCCGACAGAATCAAAGCTCTAATTGAGGCCTATAATCAGAATAGTGAGGAAGGATCCCAACTCCAGAAGTCCTAGAGGTATTGACGAAACTAGTTCTAGAATACAACAAATTTGAATTCGACAATGAACACTACTTACAAATTAACGACACCGCCATGGGTACAAAAATGGCCCCTACTTATGCTAACATCTTCATGCATAGCATTGAATTTGAATTTTTACTTACTTCCCCTATTAAGCACATCCTATACAAATGCTGCTTGGATGATATTTTCTTAGTTTGGACTGACACAGAACAATCACTCCTACATTTCATTGAAAACTTCAATCTCCTCCATCCTAGCATATCCTTCACGCACACATATTCCCAAAACAAAATTAACTTTGAAGACGTTGAAATTGCGGTTTATGAAGGTTCGCTCACCACTAGCGTATACAGAAAACCCCCGGTCCGACAACAATACGCACAAAGCTGTCGTCCTTATCACTCAAAAACAAGCATTCCGTATTCTCAGGCTCATCGATTCAAAAGAATTTGTTCCCAATATCAGGACTTCGCACCAAACGCAAAACGTATGCGGAAAGTCCTGACTAAACAACGATACCCGCCAGATATTGTTGACGACGCCATAAAAAAGGCATATGAACTCAACCGAGAGGAAATACTGGAGGGACGTCCACGAAAGGAAAACATAGACCGTCGAACAAGCCTGGTACTCCCTACACGAGTAACCCCCCCAACGTGAACAGAATCCTAAAGAAACATTTCAACGTTCTAGAACAGAGCGATCGTCTCTCCAATACTTTCACGACTCCTCCCCAGGTTCTCTACAGACGACCGAAAAACATTCGCAACATCCTAGTCCACTGAAAAATAGGTAATAACCCGCGGTTGGGGTGCCCTCCTTGAGGAAAGAGTAGATTCCGGGTGTGCAGGCACATGCAGACATCAAGCTGCGCAACAAGCACAACGTCAAATTTTAAGTGGAGAATAGATGGTAACTTTGATTGCGATGCCTCAAACGTAATGTATCTCCTAGAATGCAATGTATGCCGAATGCAGTATATTGGCCAGACAGCTGCCCCTATACGAATGCGGTTTAATTATCACCGTGCTGATGTCCGCTCTCTGCCCAACCTTCCTTTTTCAAAACATATCAACCAGAAACAGCACTCATTCGACTCAGTCAAACTAACAGTTCTTCAGCGGGGATTCAATAATACATGGAACGGGAGCAGCGTGAGTCATACTTTATGTATAAGTTTAGAACACTTAATACTGGGATAAATGAAAACAATAGGGCAATGTCGTCATTACGAGCCCAGCAAGTTTAATGCTAAGCACATATATCAATCATTATCCCTTGACAGTTTTCCTCGGGTTTTTTTTTTTATTTTCCCCCCTCTTTTTTTCCCCCCGCTTGTTTGATACCCTCCACATCAAACTTCTCGTAAAAACCTTCATGCTTGGCGCTCACACCTTTAAGCGAAAACCTGAAAGTATCTCACCATTGTACTGTCCCACATATATTTTTTTTTCTTTTCTTTCTTTGAGGTTCATCTCTCGTCGAGAGTTGCTTACCGCTGTAAGCAGGCTCGAACTTTACTCGCAGCTGTATAAAGCAATTTTGCACTTTTTCCTTTTTTTCCTTCCTTCACTTTTTTTCCTTCACTTCTTTAGTTCAGCGCACGAAAGTAGGACATGGTTTATTGTTAGTTCACCTCCGCATCTTTCACAGAGAGGTCTTTCGTCTTTCTTTAGAATGAAGCTGTTTGTCAGAAGGGTGTGTTCGATGCCAAGGCGACATAAAATGACTTCGATGAAGCGTTTTTGGTGACTGCGCGATTTCCATTCTTCAACGATCTACTTGACAAGGTGCAATTTATTATTTATTTCGTTGTTCCATGAGCTCTGCCATTTTGCTCTCAGTTTTCTCTTTACAACTTTTAGAACATCTTTATGTGGTATGTAGACTGGCTGTATTTTAGTATGACGGGCTGCTGCAGCACATGCATCAGCTCTTATTTGCCGCTGATTCTAACGTTGCTTGGTACCCAACAGAGTTTAATTTTATGCCCCTGTGTTCTGCGGCGATTATATTATGAATGATGTTTCCGATTAAAGGTTCTGTAGCATTTCTAAGATTTAATGCTGTGATAACGCTGAAAGTATCGGTAAGGTAAATCCATGAACAACAAGAGCAACGATACATCAATAAAATCAAAAAGAAAATCTCAACAGTCTGGTTATAACTTGGCTAATAAAAATGCTTTTTACATTTATTTATTTATCCCCAGGGCCCAAGAGCATTACAGAGGAGAGTGGGGGTGAACACAAAAAATTAAAAACCCAATACAGTAAAAAATAACACAAAAATAAATTGTCATTATACAGTAAATGATAACGACTGCGCAACAAGATAGAAAAATACAAAATCAACAGCAACGCAGCCAAGCATAGATGTTTAACAAGAAAAAGCACCGAAAAACGGCAGCAAGAGTATGTTAAACACTGGAGCAAAAAAGGTTAGTAACAGCTGTACGTAAATAAACGGCATCTGTAATTTCGGCAATAGCACAAGGAAGGCGATTCTAACTTAGAAGTGTCTGGAATGAAGGAGTCATGGCAGTATTTGGTGCGACATAATGGATTTCCTACTTTGTGACGGTGATCAATGCGTGAAGAAGTGTAGGACGGTTGCGTTAGAAGTTTCTGTCTGACATATCTATTATAGGAAAAAATCTTATGAAACAAACTTAGCCGAAATAATTTTCTGCGTTCTGTTAGAAGAGGCAATGAAAGTGAAGATTTCATGAGAGTCACGCTAGAAGTGCGATAATAGCTAGACAATAAAAAGGAATATGCGCGATTCTGCACACTTTCTAGTTCAGTAATGAGTAAAACGACGCTTGGGTCCCAGACAGAAGCTGCAAACTCCAGTTTTGGACCAACAAATTTTTGTAAAGGAGAAGTTTTAGCGCGCTAGGACAAAATGAAAAGTTTCTTCTGAAGTAGCCAAGAGTTTGGTTAGCATTATTAACTACGTGACGAACATGCCATTTCCATGATAAGTTATTAGTTATGTGAACACCTAAATATTTCTATGAAGAGACAGATTAAAGAGGACCAGTGTTGAGGTAGTACGAAGGGGCTGAGGTGCTGACTCGAGTGGCACGCGTATGTTTACACATTTTTGTGTTAAGCTTCATATTCCAGCGCTGACAACATTCAGAAATTCTGCTAAATCGGATTGTAATATAGAGACGTCATGACCATTGTTAATTTTACGATAGATAACACAATCATCCGCAAAGAGAGAAATTGATTAAATAAGGTTTACCGGAAAGTCATTTATGTATGAGGAAAAGCAAGGGTCCCAAGCCTGAACCTTGCGGCACACCTGAATCAACTCGGGAAAACTTAGAGTCGGTATTATTTGCTGTAACGAACTGAGATTGATTAGCAAGAAAAGAGTGAAGCCATGAAAGCATCTAAGTTCAATCTGCCTAGTTTAAAGAGAAGTAATTCATGTGAGACTTTATCAAAAGCTTTACAAAACTCCCGGCATATGCAGTCTGCCAACGAACCACCGTCAACAATGCAATGGAGGTCATGAGTGAAACATAGAAGCTGGGTCTCACAGGAGAATGTTTTTCGAAAACCATCCTGAAAATTACTGAAAAAAGAATTAGTTAAAAAAATGTAGCATGATGAGAGAAGATGACCTATTCCATGATCTTGCATGGTATGCAGGTGAGCGAACGGGACGATGGTTTTTAGGACAGTGTTTATCGCCAGACTTATGCAGAGGAATTACTTTTCCAACCTTGCAGTCATCGGGTAGGCAGCCTGTAACAAGCGACTGCTCAAAAGGTTTAGACAGGACATTGGATGAGTACGCCTTTGTATTTAACAAAAATTTCGAATTTATGTGGTCCTTTTGTATGTTGTATTTTCACATTTAGTTCTGTACATCCAGCATGTATGATCCGGATACAAGTGTATTTCAATGTCGAGGAACCTGATAGTGGAGTTCTGCATTTCATGCGTAAATTCTAAACCTGCGAACACCGTTCTAAATTGCAGTAATACAGGACGAATATCAAGCGACTTGATCCTACGGTAGGGCAAACACAGTAGAAAGTCATCCACATACCGGAAACATTATACAAACCCAAAGGCTCTAGCTCATTTCTCAGCGCATGGTCGCATTTCGCCATGTACAGATTAGAAACCCTATGCAGATCCCGTCTCGTTGGCCCTACACTATGCCATCATGCTCGACAAACAAAGAAGTCATGTACAAACACAGTAATTCCAAAATTCCACACTGCTTCTTAAATTTCATAACCCCATGTTAGTCTATGCACTACTACTCTGCTGTGAGTGCGGCTTTCTGCTGAATGTTATAATACATTCCTTTAACATCGATGCATAGGCATCCTGCAGGTTCATTTTGCTTGAAAAAATGCAATAATATCCTCCAACCCTGGCACCATGAAAGGGTCATTGATGGGGAACGCGGACAGGTGTGCCTGAAGATACTTGGCTACATGCCTTTGCCACGTGCTCCGGTCCTCGACGATCATTCGGAACGGCGACTCTTCCTTGTGAGTCTTCAAGGCAAATAATGGTCTCAGTGAAAGCTGAGTACTTCCTTTCATCTCAATCTTTCGCTTATCAAGACCCATACATCCACAACTCTTCGCCAACCCCCAAGCATACCTGGTTGAGGTGCTCCTCACAGAGGTCCGTTGCCTCGAAATTACTGTTGATGGCTTCCAGAGCTTTCCAGTCCTAGTCATCCTTCTTCATGACCACGAATCTAGGTGTCTTGTCTGATAGCAACCGAGTAAGATTCCTCTGGTTCAAGGAAGACACTGTTTTTCCCTCGGCGCACCCTCTATTCCTTGGAGTTTAGTGTTTCAGGATGCACTCCAGTCCTTCAGACACATGCGAGTCCTTCTAGTTAGCTGGCACCCGGTCCACAACGACTGCGTGCACCAAGATGATCAGCTGCAGAGGCTTCATGTGCTGCTGCGATGCTAACTTGGGGCCTTTTTCCAAAGTGATGGTCACAATGCCTGGTAGCTGGCAGTCTTAAAGGTTGACCCAAACGAATTATTGCTGTTTTGTTTTATCTCTGCGTGGTAGCTTTTCGAGGGCTATATCCCATGGTTGCTGTCCGCTTTGCTCGGCCAAGTTCAGGAAGTACCTTCTCATGAGACGGGATGGGATGATCAAATTGGAGAGCAATAATGGAATATAGCTCTAGGAAATACTACCACACAAGAGAAAAGGAAACGGCAATGATGCGTTTGGGTCAAACTTTCAGACTACCAGCTACAAATCATAGTGACCAAGACTCTGGATAAAGGCCCACAGTTCGCCTCGCAGCCACACATGAAGCCTCCGCAGCTGATCAGCATGGTGCACACAGAAGCTGATCGGGTGCCAGCTAACCAGAAGGACTGTCGTGTGTCTGGAGGACTGCAGTGCATCCTGAAATACTCAAGACCAAAGAATAGAGGATGCGCCAAGGGCAAAACAGTGTCGTCTTGAGGCAGAGGAAACTTAGACTCTTGTTATCAGACAAGATAGCAAGATTCGTGGTCATGAACAAGGGTGACTATGACCGGAAAGCTCTGGAAGCCATCAACAGTCATTTCAAGGCAACGGACCTCTGTGAGGAGCGCTTCAACCAGGTATGCTTGGGGGTGGCAAAGAATTGTGGACGTACGGGTCTTGATAAGCTAAGGATTGAGGTGAAAGGAAGTCGTGAGCTTTCACTGAGACCATTATTTGCCGTGAAGACTCGCAGAGAAGTGTCTCCATTCCGAATGATCGTCGAGAAACGGGGCACATGGCAAATACATGTAGCCAAGTATCTTCAGGCACACCTATCCGCGATCCCCATCAATGACCCGTTCATGGTGCCAGGTTCGAAGGAAATTATTGCATTTTTCAAGCGAAATGATCCTGTAGGATGCCTATCCATCGATGTTAGACATGTTTTATAACATTCCGCAGAAAGCTGCACTCACAGCACAAGAGGAGTGCGTAGACAAATATGGGGTTTTAAAATTTGAGAAGCAGTGTTTAAGTAGTGCATGTGGTTTTGGGAATTACTGCGTGTGTACGTGACTTCGTTGGTTGTCGAGCACAATGGCATAGTGTACGGCCAAGGAGACGAGATCCGCAAAGGCTGATGCATAGCGCGTTTGATTTCTAATCTGTACATTGCGACAGGCGTCCGTATGCTGAGAAACGATCTAGAGGCCCTTGGGTTTGTAGAATGTTTCTGGTATGTGGATGACTTTCTACTTTGCCCTACCGTATTAGAGAACAAATATCAAGCGACTTGATCATACGGTAGGGCAAAGAAAGTAGAAGGTCATTCACATACCGGAAACATGCTTCAAACTTAAGGGCCTCTAGCTCATTTCTCAGTGTACAGTCTCCTTTCGCCATGTACAGATTACAAATCAAAGCCGCTATGCATGAGCCTACGCAGATAGCGTCTCGTTGGCCGTACACTATGCCATCATGGTCGACAAGCAACGAAGTGAAGTACACACGCAGTAATTCCAAAAAGCCGCATGCACTAGTTCGACACTGCTTCTCAAATTTTATAACCGCATATTGGTCTATGCACTCCTCCACTGCTATGATTGCGGCTTTCTGCGAAATGTTATGAAGCATGTCTAACATCAATGGATAGGCATTCTACAGGTTCATTTTGCTTGAAAAATGCAAAACTTTCCTCCGATCCTGGCCCCATGAATGGGTCATTGATGGGGATCGCGGATAAGTGTACCTTTAGATACTTGGCTACATGTGTTTGCCATGTGCCCCGGTTCTCGACGATCATTCGGAACAGCGACTCTTTCTTGTGAGCCTTCACGGCAAAGAATGGTCTCAGTGAAAGCTCACTACTTCCTTTCACCTCAATCCCTAGCTTATCAAGACCCATACGTCCACAACTCTTCGCCACCCCCAAGCGTGCCTGGTTGAGGAGCTCCTCACAAACGTCCGTTGCCTTGAAGTGACTGTTGATGGATTCCAGAGTTTTCGGGTCATAGTCATCCTGGTTCATGACCACGAATATTGCTTTCTTGTCTGATAACAACAGTCTAAGGTTCCTCTGCTTCAAGGAATACACTGTTTTTCCCTCGGCGCACCCTCTATTCTTGGGTGATGAGTATTTCAGGATGCGATGCAGTGCTTCAGACACACGAGAGTCCTTCTGGTTAGCTGGCGCCCGGTCCTCGACTGCGTGAACCGTGTTAATCAGCTGCAGAGGCTTCAAGTGCGGCTGTGGTGCGAACTTCGGGCCTTAATCCAGAGTCGCGGTCGCTATGCCTGGTAGCTAGAAGTCTGAAAGCTTGACCCAAACGCATCATTGCCGTTTCCTTTTCTCTTGCGCGGTAGCTTTCCCATGGCTATATTCCATTATTACTCTCCGACTTGATCATCCCCTCCCATCTCATGACATTGTACTTCCTGAACTTGGCCGAGCAAAGCTGAGAGCAGCAATGGAATGTAGCCCTATCGGAAAGCTACCACGCAGAGAGAAAGGGAAACGGCAATGATGCGTTTGGGTCAACCTTTCATATTTCTAGCTACCAGGCATACAGACCACGACTCTGGATAAAGGCCTCAATTTCGCACCGCAGCCGCACATGAAGTCTCTGCAGCTGATCAGCAATGTCACGCAGTCGCGGACCGGACGCCTGCTAACCAGAAGGACTCTTGTGTGCCTGAAAGACTGCAGTGCATCCCGAGATAGTCAAGACCAAAGAATAGAGGGTGCGTCGAGGGAAAAACAGTCGTTCTTGAAGCAGAGGAATCTTAGACTATTGCTATCCCACAAGACAGCAAGATTCGTGGTCATGAACAAGGGTGACTATGACCGGAAAGCTCTGGAAGCCATCAACAGTAACTTCGAGCCATGGGACCTCTGTGAGGAACACTTTAACCAGGTACGCTTTGGGGTGGCGATGACTTGTGGACGTATGTGTCTTGATAAGTTTAGTGATGAGGTGAAAGAGGTAGTGAGCTTTCACTGAGACCGTTCTTTGCCGTGAAGATTCACAAGGAAGGGTCGCGTTCCGAATGATCGTCGAGAACCGGAGCACATGGCAAAGGCATGTAGCCAAGTATCTTCAGACAAACCTATCCACGTTCCCCCATCAATGACCCGTTCATGGGGCCAAGATCAGAGAAAATTATTGCATTTTTCAAGCAAAATGAACCTGTAGGATGCCTATCTATCGATGTTAGTGACGTGTTTTATAACATTCTGCGAAAAAGCCAAACTCACAGCAGTGGAGGAGTGCATAGACGAGTATGGGGTTATAAAATTTGAGAAGCAATGTGGAATTAGTGCACGTGGTTTTTTTTTAATTACTGCGTGTGTACATGACTTCGTTGTTTGTCGAGCATGATGGCATAGCGTACGGCCAACGAGACGGGATCTGCATAGGTTCCTGAAAAACGCCTTTGATTTCTAATCTGTACATGGCTAAAGGCGACCGTACGCTGATAAATGAGCTAGAGGCACTTGGGTTTGTAGAATGTATCCGGTATGTGGATGACTTTCTAGTTTGTTTGCCCTACCGTATATTCAAGTCGCTTGATATTGGTCCTGTATAACGGATATTTATAAAGGTGTTCGCAGGTTTAGAATTAACGCATGAAATGCCGGAAAACTCCACTATCAGGTTCCATGACATTGAAATACACTTGTGCCCGGATGATACATGCTGGATGTAAAGAACTAAATGTGAAAAGCCAATAATGAGATATGACACATGTCAATCTAAGCTTGTAAAAAGGAGTGTAGCATACTCTTCCCTCCGACAGTGCGTTAAGAAATCATGTGATCTCCAAATGGGAAGAAGTGTACATCTGCAAGTGTACAGGCTTGCCGCAAGTGGCTTTCCCGAACATTTGATTGGTGCAATAGTAGAGAAGTTGATGAAAGAGGTAATCGGACCAGAAACTGGGAAAACGAAGGAAAAAGAAAGGGCGAGGCCAGTCGTGGTAACGTACGCAAACAAGGTATCGCACCGACTTAAGAAATTTGCAGCAAAACATGGAATTAAACTTCAGTTGTCAGCAAACTTCTGGAATTGTTCAGCAAACTTCTGGAATTAAATCAGTTGTCAGTCAGCGCTGTGTTTGTGTCCTTCTATCTTCGTCCTCGTCCTACGCGCTGTTATTCCAAAATGTATTACCAACTAGCCGGCACCTCAACGCTTGTTAAAAACATGGAACCCCCTTCTATTTTCACCCCCCCCCACCCGACACTAACATGAATGTGCAGAAAAGTTAACTCCCGGAATAGGAAAAAGAGAGTTAGCACAACATGCGGAATCGACCACCAAAAGAAGATCATAAGCTGTGATAAGTGTGTTGTGTACAGCATCCCTCTGTCATGCGGCAGGAGATACATCGGCAAGACTGAAAGTTGCATAAAAATAACATTGGATGAACATAGCAGGTACTGCGGCAAAAATAACCACCCAAGCAACCTCACCAAGCACGTTATAGCTGTAAAACATGCATCCCAATATTCGAGGAAACAGCTGTAATCGGACATTTCACAGACCGGCGATAAAGAATAATCTTTGAAGCATATGAAATGTCACGGGCCGCTTCCACGGAATGCGTAAGCGATCCGTCGATAGCTCTGACGTGAAGAGAGATCAAGCTGTTAACAGGCAGCGTGATGGAAAGCGGTGCCTCAAGGGTTAGGATTTGATGAATTGCACTTATAAACTTGTTTCTGATACGTGTTTGTACATGTTTTCTTTGTATATGTTTGTATAAGGATAGAAGTGCTTGTAAGAAACAGTTGAAAGTTCGCGCACGTTACAGTCTTGTTTTGTGTTAGTGAATCGTCTTGAGTAAAAGTTCAGCACGCCAGCGTGAGTTGGTTAACACGCTGGACGATGATGAGACAGTGCGGGTTGGTTCAGTGATAAGTTATGATAGATTAAAATCTGCACACATGTGAAGAACGTAACTGCATTTGGTCGAGAAAGGGCTAGGATAAGCAGATGAGTTTGACCACACAATGGATAGGTAGTTGAAATCGCCACTAAAATGACAGGAACGTCAAGAAAGCGTACAACAATCATATTGATAGCATAATGTAGTTCATCTACAAAAGTACGGCCATACGATGGTGGCTGATAGTAAATTCCCAAAATCAGTTTCTTAAGAGACACACGAAGTTCGACCCATATCATTTCCAAATCGGTCACAATATTCACGCATGACGAAACAAGGTGGTCCGCAACTGCAATCATAACACCTCCGCCACATGGCTGCCCTCTGTCAAATCGGTATATATTAAATCTTTTTTTGCAAATCACATGTTCAGTCATCAACCTTTGACGAAAGCCACTTTTCGGTTATTAACACAATATCAGCGTCAGCTGAATCAGCAACAGAGATAAGTTCATCGCGCTTCAGTAGAACACTTCGTATGTTGGTGTAAAGAACTGAAATGGGATGCGCAGTCACAGATGCCAATCCACTGCCCCTCACACAGTCCTATGTGGCGTCACCTTCTGGCGTCGTAGCCTGACCAGTGGAAGATTTTTTTTTTATCTGCAGGCCAGGAATCTCGAGATTGCGACTGGCAAGTGTTAAAATTCAAAAATTTCGGGTCTCTGATAAGAGCATTAGTCACACTGTCGCTAATGTAGCGAACATCGTCGATAAAAGCATGATCATAGCTCAGTTTGACCTCATAACCCTGTCATAGAAGATGTGAAGAAGCATCCGAAATTCTTTTCCTAATAGCACGAACATTGGGTGAAAAATCTTCAGTTATGTAATAATCAGACCCTTTAGGTTTTGAGACATTTTTCTTGACCAAAGACTTTTCCCGGTCCAGTAGCTTGAGAATAACTAGGTGTGGATGCTCTTTCCGCTTTCGACCAGGTCTGTGGCAACGCTCTACGTTAGGGGGTTTGAGGGGGCTGACACTGCTTGAACGTCGTCTTCGTCATAAACTACCGAGATTCTTCTCTTTTCCTTATACGCATATCAGCGCATGGATCGCCTAACGTAAAACTACCCGCCGGCTGAAACGAACCATCCCGGTGCGTACTAGCGTCCAAACCAGGGTTCGTGTAGTACGGCTTTAGGCGTGCAACGTGAACCATTTTGGTGCGTGATGTAGAGGTATGACGTGCGGAATGCAAGGGCGCAATTTCGTATGTCACTGCAGTGACTTGTTAAATACGGTAGGGTCCTGTATAACGGGGCAAATTTTTTTCCCAGAAGCCAACGCGGCGAGCTGGGTTTAAAAGCAGCATGAGAAACCCGCAAGAATAATGGATGTTGCGATGACAGAAATCACAGCGATGTTTCTGGGAGTGCTGGGAGGCTGCGAGTCGGTTGCGAGCAACAACGCCGGCAGCATCAGCTCGGGCTATGGCGTCACGAGCGTGAGCTGGCAGTGGTGACAGAAGGAAACAGGCTATCAAATTGAAGCAGAGGTTCACGGCCGTATAGAAGATAGAAGGGGCAGTTGCCAGTAGTGCCGTGACGCGACGGATTGTATGCAAATGTCACAAACGGCAGCATTATGTCCCAGTCGCGGTGATCATCAGAAACGTACATTGACAGCAAGTCATTCAATGTCCGGTTAAGGCTCTCGGTAAGCCCGTTCGTCAGTGGATGGTAGGCAGTTGTCATAGAATGACGAACGTTGCACAACCTTAGGATCTCGTCGACTATACGCGCAAGAAAGCAACGGCCACGGTCGGTGAGCAGTTGGCGGGGAGCTCCATGGACGAGTATAACATCGTTGAGGAGGGAAAGAGTGACATCAGTTGCTCAACAGGTTGGTATTGCTCGTGTGACCGCGTAGCGTGTGGTGTAATCGGTGGCCACCGCAATCAATTTCTTCCCCGGTGCGGACTGTGGAAAAGGCCCTAAAAGATCCAGACCCACTCGAGAAAATGGGTCTATATGGATGTCGATCGTTTGCAGAAGTCCTGCTGGTAAACTGATTGTTTTCCGGCGTTGACAGCGGTCACAAGAAGCCACGTAACACCGGATTGCGCAGTATAGGCCTGGCCTAAAGAACCGACGGCGCACACTGTCGTATGTGCGAGAGACGCCTAGACGACCCGCTGTGGGAACGTCGTGAAGCTGTTCAAGGACGGCTGTGCGTAGGTGCTGAGGGACTACTAGTAGAAGGTCGGGGCCATCAGATCGCATACTGTGCCGGTATAAGCTGCCGTCATGGAGCACAAACAAATGAAGGGAATGGTCATGGGGATCGGCGCTAAGGCGATTGATAATTTTGCGAAGCTGAGGGTCTTGGCGTTGCTCACGGCGAATATTGGAGAAGTCAGAAATAGAGAGCACGCAAGCATCATTGTCACAATCAAGTTGGCTTGGTGGGTCGAATGGATGATGGGACAGGGACCACTGAAATATTGTACTCCTGTAAGCGCAAGGCCAACGCCCAAGGCGGCCAGTAGGGTCTTTGAGTGTAGAAAGCCAACACAATGCGCGGTGGTCAGTGACTACTGTGAATGGCCACCCATACAAGTAAGAGTGGAACTTCGTAATGGCCCAAACTGGGGCTAAGCACTCACGTTCAGTCAAGGAATAATACTGTTCGGCCGCAGAAAGGAGTCGAGTCGGCTGCCATAGTCGATGACGCGAGGGGAAACGAGCTGATGTTTTCCGAGAACGGCACCAATTCTATCCCCACTTGCGTCAGTGCTTACTTCTGTGGGCGCTGACGGATTGAAGTGAGCCAGCACCGGCGGACCGGTTAGGCGGAGAATAATAGCGGCGAAGGCGGCCGATAGTTCGTGGCCCCACGAAAAGGCGACTTCTTTTTTCAGAAGCTGCGTAAGTGGGCGGGCAATTTCCGCGAAGTTTGGTGCAAATCGCAGGAAATATGAGAAAAGTCCGAGGAAGCTATGCACGTCGCTGCGAGATTTCGGGATAGGAAAACCACTTACATCGAGAATTTCGCGAATTTTGTCGGGGTCCGGCTGGATGCCATGGGTGTTGACTAAATATCCTAGGACATCGGTTCCCTGCCACCTAAGCTACACTCCTTGGAGTTCAACTGAAGGCGAGCTCTTCGGAAGACGCCAAGAATAACCAAAACACGATGGAGGTGGCCCTCAAATGTTGATGAAAATACGATGACCTCATCGAGGTAGCACAGACATGTGTTCCATTTGAACCCGCGTAGTAACGAGTTCATCAAGCGCTCGAAGGTCGCAGGGGAATTACATAAGCCGAAAGGCATCACCTTGAATTGATAGAGGCAATCCGGGGTGACAAAAGCACTTTCGCGATCTCTTTCGTCAACAGAGATCTGCCAATATACAGAACTGAGGTTAATAGAGAAGTTTCTGGTACCATGCAGGCAGTCGAGGGCGTCTTTGATCCTTGCAGGAGGGTACATGTCTTTCTTTGTTATCTTATTTAGGTGTCGATAATCTGCGCATAACTTTCAGCTGTTGTCTTTGTTTTGATGAGTACTACCGGAGACGCCCAGGGGCTGCTCGACGCCTCAATAATGTTGCTGGCCAACATTTTCTCCACTTATTCTTGAATGATCCAGCGTTCGGAAACAGCAACTCTGTAAGGCCGTAGATGAATAGGGCGGGCATCTCAGTATCGATGCGATGTGTAACGACAGACGTTTGGCCCAGGGATCCGTGACCGAAATAAAAAATGTCGCTGTATGACCGCAAAAGGCCGGCACAGGCTCTGCCCTATTCGGGACGCAGGCCAGAGGCAACCATAGCTGAGATGCGGTCCTCCGGGCTTTGTGACGAGACTGGTTAGGCAGGTACCTCGGCGTCATGGTCAGACAGTACTGCTGATATAGTAAAGCTGGACAAAGGTGAGAGCTCGGCAAGAAAACCTCTCTCCGGGAGAACTTGCGAAGACATGCTAAAGTTGAGTACGGGAATGTAGGTGTGGTTATTCGCGACGTGCACAATGTTATAAGGTAGGACGATATTGCGCTGTAGAGCGACGTCGGTGATGGGGTTTACAACGTAGTCGCCGTCAGGAAGGGAAGGAAAAGGTTACATGGGCACGTATACTGCCGCCTCGGGAGGTAGGCGAGTAAATGTACTAGAGCGGAGGCGAGGCTGGGAATGGTCAGCACTAGGGTCGTGAACACAATGGACCAGGGCTAGGCGCAGACGTCCGGAGGAACAGTCAATAAAAGCGGAATGGGCTGATAAAAAGTATAGGCCTAAAATGAAGGCTTGAGGACAAGTAGTAAGGACGGCGAAGAGCACAGGGACGTGGTGGCCGGCGATGCTAGCGCGCGAGGTGCCCATTCCGATGATGGTAGCGGTGTTGCCATCAGCAACACGAACTGCAGAGGTGTTAGCGGACGTAAGAACTTTTTGAGGCGTTGGCGGAACGAAGAGCTAAGGACTGAAATATGGGCTCCAGTGTCAATGAGAGCGGGAACAGGGACTCTATCTACGAGGGCATTGATCAAATTGCTGCGTGGTGCGATGGTCGAAACACAATTGGCTGTCCGGGTTGGTAACACAGCGCCACGTCCGGGCGCTGCGTTCCCTAGTTTCCCGAGTAGGGGCCTTGGTACGTTGGGGACAAGCTGCGGCGAGGAGTAGGTGATCGGGTACGGTAGGCTCGAGGCGATGGCGAACGGCTAGGACAAGAAGACAAGGCTTTCACACAACAGGCCTTTCCTGCAGGCACCAGCAGCCCACACTGCTTGAACGTCGTCGTCGTCTTCACCAAAAACTACCGAGATTCTTCTTTTTCCTTCTTATGCGCATATGAGCGCATGGATCGCCTAACGTAACAATATTGTTGCGACTGGATCGGTTATCATGGTCCTCATTCTTTTCAACCAACCGAGCCACAGTTCAGTTAGTGTTTTAATTTCGGAACGCGCTAACTGTTAAGCTAGATGGTGACGCTTCAAGTGCAGCCACGCGGGTTTCAAGCATATCAAAACGTGAGTTAACGAATGCTTGGAATGGCTTAATATTGCCACGGTCCTCAGCCATATGCTTGTGTCGTTCAACAACTTCGGCATGCATGGTCACAATGTTATCAGTTTCAGTTGGACACGTTACAGCAGCCGATTGTTGAGCGGTCTTTGCAGAGCACGTGGACAGTACAGAAGTGCTGTAATTAGGCTGATTACATTTTGATAAGTTTCCGGGCTTCATTGGGGGGTCAGATTAAGGAGGTCCTGGATTGAGCTCCACGCCTCCACTCAACAATAGGTGGCTGATATAATACATGGCGTTCCAACACAAACCAACTGCGTCTTGTGGGCAAAGAAACAGCAGCAATGATCGATTGTCTGATTTTAGGCACCGAGTATTCTCAAGGTAACATACCTGCACAATGAAGGGACAGTGCTTTAGCATTGTGTCACAGCCGCTGTTGCTTTGTCCACTGAAGAACGAGATCTCGTATGGCGCTTTTAAGCTCTTGGCTGGTGACGTCGCGCTGCTCCCGAAGTCGACGGTGCGCTCACAAGCACCAAAGTTCCATGGAACACTCAGGAGCCGAGCCGTTGATCCACCCGGCAAGCCGTAGCTATGGCACACAGGGGCGATGCACTGGCGAAGGTTTCAGCATGCTGCTCGTAAGTCGATGACCCGTCTGCGAAGCATGCGCAGATGACGCCACTTGGAGTATTGTTCCATGAAACCAGTTTGTCGATGCATCCAAGGATCTGCACAGGAAGAGACACCACTTTAGCACTGAGTCACAGCCGCTATTGCTTTGACGTTATTATTGAAAAACCTGGACACTGATCTGTTTTAGCGCATGAGGGCCGTGAGTTCCATATAGTTATAGCTGAAAACAGAAGGTTTTGCTTGTCATAGATAGTGTTAATTATGGGCAGTAGCAAATTGCCGCAAAATTGAACAAAGATGAAAAAAGAGCAGTAATTACAATATCACCATTAGCAGAACTGTTGTGGCGAAGCAGACTCAGCAAAGAAAGGATAATAAGATTCCGGTATAGGGGGAGGGGGGGGGGGAAGAGGACCGAGGAAAGCTAAATATTCGAACTGCACTATTTTGTAAATGATGAATGCTTGATATATTAATGAGATATGCAGTTCCCCAAGTTGATATGCAGTATGTTAATTGATTGTGAATATGTTAAAAAAAGTGCCCGGGGGATATGTTGCTGAAAGTAATGATGTGTTCTAAGAAGCACCCCAATACAAAAAGCCCATTCTGACAATGATTCCGAGTGCATACTAAATCTCAGATGTTTGTCTCGTGGGACACTAAGAAATGTAGTGCATTCAGAAAGTGGTATAATTTGGTTATCCAAATAAAGTAGAGCAATATTAATCGCTTGTTTATGATTGCGAATTAAACATCGTAAAATTTCCTTTTCTTTAAAGGATTGATTTCAATCTGGTTACCTGAAACCAGTCAGCTGTAAGTTTTAGTTCAGCTTCAAAGTTTTGATTAGATAATTTATATTTCTGTCACTAGTATATAATGTAGTGTCATCAGCGCATAAAATGCAGTTAGATTTGGTGAAATAACCAGAAAAATTCTTGATGCATGCTAAAAAATACAGTCGTCCTAAAATTGAACCCTGAGGCGTACATTGGTTAATGGATGCTGGGTGCAATAAAATGTCGGCCAAGTTTATTATTTCGAAATGATCAGTAAGGCAACTGCGTATAAATGTTAAAGTTCGGCCAAAGGTTCCCAGAGACTCCAGTTAGGAAAAAAGAACGGTGTTGTTAATTGGCAAGTCCTCTGGAAGTCATCCACACCGAAATGTTTAGAATGCATTATCATTTAAGCTCACACATAGCTGAACATTCTACAACCAGCGCACAAGCAAAAACTGGTTCGCACGAAGAGAAAAAAAAGAAGGAAAGTAAAAGGAAGAAACGGAGAAATTACAAAAGACGCTCATAGGAGCAGGGCACAAATTGTATATGAAAGGAAAAAAAATAGTACCGACAAAAATAAAGCAAAGAAAGACGGGAAAAAAGAAACTGGAGGGAAAGGTGAATATACAAGAGGAAACGAAATTATAAGAGAAAGCGCGGAGAAACTAACGATTAACAGAAAAAGAACAAAGCGAATTAAAACTGAAACGAAAGCCACACTGGAATGAAGTGAATGGAACAAAATTAAGAAACGGCGAGTCTCTGAAATTTCATCTACATGCGGAAGTCGTTTCCTCGACATATCCAGCGTTCTTTAATCTTTTTCAACGTTGACATTTTTGCTTTCCGGGTAAACATATCCCCAATGACTACCTTTTTGAGAGGTGGGAGTAGCGTTACAAATAAACGCTGAAAACCTCATTTAATAAATAATAGACGGCTAGATGGGCCGATGCGATGAACAATCATAAGCAGGGTGAGCTTTCGGGAGAAAGCTTTTGCATTTTATGTTGTTTTTGTTTGATGGCGTTACATTCAGGCATTGCTTTATGGTAATTCGTCTGGATGTCTTTATGGTGCGCTAAGGCCTTTTTTTTGCTGTGGCTGTTTGATATTTGGAGCATTTAACCTTCGTTTTATTTTGACTGTATTTATGGCTGACTAACCATTGTTATGCTTTAATATTGTGTGCACGTTTCGCTTTCTTTGGTACGCCGCGTCCGATCAGCAGGTGACGCGCGTTCAGTTTCAGCCAATCCAGTCTATACAAAGTCTATACAATCTATACAATCCAATCTATACAACTTGAGTGCCCTGGTGACGCAAGGGCAGTAGTTGGGAAAAATCAAGCCCTGCCTTTGGAACGACGCAGCTTGTCAGTGTGTCCGCGCAGTGGGATTTCTCTTTTCGCGCATGGGGAGTCAATCATACTAAACAGGAACCCGGCCCCGCGGGCTGCACGCGTGAGAAGCGCTATTGTACCCAAACGGGTAGCAAACTGATGCAGAGTGGCCGTCAACATGAAGCACCACATCGTTGTAAATCTTCTCGCGCGTCGCTTAGCATTGATTCGCGGACCAGTTAAATGCAATGGCGGTCCACAGGTGCATGATCACGCGGAAGCATTTTCCCGCTAAGTGTGATTGACAGTGTACGCTTTCCTATTCAGTGTTTTATTTTTTTTACCCCGGAAATGACCATTACCCTAGACTGTGCATGTTGCCATAAACTAATGCGCATAAATGGACAGGGTTATGTGCATCGGTGTATTATCATCTACCTGTCTCGTGGGATGATACGCACTTATCTTTTCACGCAGTATTATCGGCATGGTTTAACTGCATGATAATGAAGCAAAAGCGATATACTGCATCTGAATCTGAACACCGGCGGTGGCTAGCTTCGGCTACGTCAGTCACCAAGAATGTTCGAATGCATGTTTATCGACGAAGCACCGATATTTAAAGGTGTTGAGTGCAACTCTAGTTAATATCTGAATTCTCTGTGGCCTGGGGCTTACCAAACCACACAAAAGTATTTGTAAACCAAACGATACAATTTTTCGGCATCCGCTTTGTTCCTCCGGTCACTGAGCTCGATACTCGTGTCTATTGAAATAGTGTACACGAAATCTATGGGCATAATAACGCAAATGTCTTACTAGCCCCATAATGCGAAATCCGTCTGCCATTGCTGTAGTTGTACTAGATGCAGCTGGGATTGTCAACAGGCGACGGGGTTCATAACGATGGCGTACGGCATCACTAATGAACCTCCATGTGGTGGAAGATTTCACAACTTCTATATCAAACATGTGTTTCATTTGCAGTATTCCGGGTGGTGCCATTCTATTTCTTTTACCCTTCAGAACGCCGTCGCAAGCCTAGTTTGCGATTGAAATCAAAATGATGACATATGCCATACCCTCTTTATCAAAAGTAACAATACATGCGCGAACGGCCGGCGCGAGCAAGAGCGCGGTCGTGAGGTGGCATTGCGTTTGCGGGAGCCTGCTGGCGAGTGCACATTCAACAGCAGCTACGCACGGAAAGGCTGAACGGGTTTATGAGACTCGAGGAACGTTACAGCTGAAGAGAAAGAATGGCAACGAAATATTCGCAGTTGATTGGCACAGAATAGGAGCGGAAAATGGCATTGCCCCTCGTAACCGCCGATGACCTCTCACATCCACGTATTAGCGGCATTTGAATGCAAGAACTAAAACGTTTAAGAACGCCGTCGTAAACAATGGAATCGACAGATTTGCGATGTGGCTCCAGCACTGGCTAAGCGGCGCCCGCGCATCCGTCATGATCCATGTCCAGTCTCAGAATATCAAAAATTAGTCTTAGCTACTGGCTTTTCTGTCCACCTTTTTGAACAGCCGTTTTAAACCCCGCTACCATCAGGTCAGCAAGCCTGCTAAGTTCTTAAAGTGTTAACTTGAGTTGTGTGGAGCGCGGAAAGCAGCGCAGAGAGAGAGACATCTTTCGCGTTCGCAAGAGCCTTTTGCGCACCAGCGCATGAAAATATAACCAAGTGTAACCCAGTTACAGACACGCACACAACCAATTTAGTGGAAGGCATACATAGTCTGTTAAATTTTCATGCGCTAGCGCGCGAAAGGGCTCCTGCGTAACGCGAAAGATTTCTGAGAAAGAGAGACAGAAACAGAAGAACGGAGTATAGCTGGGAGGTTAACTTGTCAATGCCCAGGGGGGCCAATTTGCACATACAGACGGGGATCAAATGAGAAAAGGGAAAGAAAGCGAAAGATGACTGGAAATCGTGGTATGAAGCTATGGTGACGCCGCGTGCACATGTTCATTAGTGTCGTAACGGTAAAATGCAAAGCAATAAAGAAAGATTCTTTTTTGGCTGGATTAAAAAACAGTCAAGGAAAAAGTCAGTTAACATCATATGATTACAGCGTAGTGTCATAACGTGCTCTTGAGTAATTATTTTTATTTTCCGAATAATAAGCAAATGGTGAGCCTGTATGCACACATCTGCAAAACCTTACGTGAAATACATCATAAGTGGCAAGCAAACATGTTCCATATACATGGCGCGTACATTACCTTATTAAAAAAGAAGCTGCCAGTAAATTTGCTTGCTTCTTCCATAGTGGGAAGACTCCATTTCGTTGACATTGAAGTGTATGCATAGTGCTAGACAAATATGGCAGTGTTGGAGCTGAAGTTTAAGGCAGTACTTGGCGATCTATCGATGCCTGTCAGGGATAGTAATATTAACAATTTCACTTGGTAACGCATTCCACATTTCGATAGCCTTAGGAAAAAACGAGTATTTAAACGTGTTGCAACGCGCCAAGAATGGTCTTATGCAATAGTTATGGTTACCTCGGGTGGATCGACGCTGGAGTGTTAACAGGTAGTCTTCCTTATGTATGTTTAATCTATGATGATAAATGTCGTAAAGGAACTTCATTACAGTCGTTTTCCGGCGACAAAACAAGATCTGTATTTGTGCAGTGATGCGCATGGCTGTTACGCTTTCATGACGTGAGTATTTCGAATATATGAATCGTAGTGCTTTCGACTGAATTGTTTCTAACTTTTCGATCAGGTACGCTTGATGGGGATCCCAGATTATGTTTGCATACTCAAGGATAGGTCGTACTAATGTTTTATAGGCTGTTAACTTCACGTGCGGTGGAGCCATTGCTAGTCTGCGGCGAAGAAAACCAAGCTGCTTGAATGCGTTGCTACATATGTTCTCGATGTGTGCATGCCATTTAAGGTCTTGGGTTAGTGTGATCCCCAGGTATTTTGCTTTGGCTACGTGTGGTATCGGGGAGCCAGATAATGTGTAGTTGTAAGACAAAGGAATTTTTTTCTTGTTATGTTTAAATGCGCCGTTTTCGATATGTTAATTTGCATGTCCCATGCTGCACACCAGTCAGAAATGTTTTTTAAAGAAGACTGAAGTTTCATTTGGTCACCAGAGCTGTTCACGGCTGTATAAATCACGCAGTCATCTGCAGAAAATCTCATTGTCACTCCATGTTCGGCACACAAATAGATATCATTTACATATATGAGAAACAGCAGGGGCCCAAGAATGGAGCCCTGCGGGACCCCCGAAGGACTTCAAGGTAATCTGAGTCGAAACCATTTATTGACATGAACTGTTTACGGTTGGAAAGATAGGCTTCTATCCATGCTACTATTTTCAGATCACTACCTATCGTTTCTAGTTTTAAAATCAATTTTTTATGGTGAACACGATCGAAAGCTTTAGCGAAATTTATGAGGATTGTATCAGCCTGTAGTCGAGAAATAATTATTGATGCCAGGTCAGTGTGATTTCAAACAGTTGAGTAGCTGTTGACAATTTATTTCGAAAGCCATGTAGTCTGGGGAATAGAAGGTTGTTCTCTTCTAAGTATGTTATGATAGCATTATGAAATATATGCTCCATTACCTTGCAACAAGAACTGATTAATGATATAGGTTGGTATGCGTTCCCCAGCAATTTGCTGCCGCCCTTGTGAATAGGGTTCACCTTTGAATGGAGCCAATCTTGTGGAACAGTACCTGTTTTAAGTGACTCGGTACATTTTGCGCACAGAAAAGGAGCAGTCTACTCAGCATAGCGTCTAATGAATACGTTTGAGATGCCATCAGGACCAGGACACTTTTTCGTATCTATTTGCAAGAGTAAGTTAATTACGCCTGTTTGTGTTATCACCACTTCGGGCATGTGGCTAGTGTGCTGGGCAGGGGTTGCATTCACCGGTGTTGCACGTGTGAAGACAGATTGGAAGTATGAATTTAAATAGTTTGCAATCGCTCACTGATATTTATGATACATCCGTCAACTTATATTTTTGAGATCGCGTCATCAGATTTTGAAGAATAGCGCCAACATTTCTGTGGTTGTGTAGACATAAAGTTCGACATTGTGCTTGAAAAAAACGTTACTCTCGCCTCTTTAATTTTTTTCATGAACAGGGGGGGGCGGGGGGGGAGTTCACATATTTCCGCAAGTGATTTTTTACTTCTACGAATTCTTTAGCTTTAGGTGAATGATATTGCGGGTAATATATGGCGTTTTACGTTGTCTTCTTTTCGTCTTGGATGGAATGAATTTTTCTTCCCAGTATATTATCGTTTCCTTGAGCTTTAGCCGTAAGTCTTAAACAACTGACCGGTTTTCCAAAATATAAATATCCGACTTTAAATCTATAAAGTCGATGATGCTCACGTCATAAGCCAGACTACAACCTTTCGTTACAATACGTGTCTGCTCAAGGTGGACTGCGGTGCTCTGCTGTCCCATCTGTGGAAATGTTAATGCGAGTAACTTATAGTCTGATATACTTTCCGCAATGACAAGTTCCGGGGTTCACATGCTAGATACAATAACAAGATTGAGCACTGAGCTAGTCTAACACTGAATGCGTGTCGGCAATAGTAACCAGCTGTTGTAAACAAAAAACTGAACATTAGGTTTAAAAGCAGTTCGCAATTGGTCACTTCCTTTCTTCCAAGAGTTAAGGTGGTCCAATCAATTACGGGTAAATTGAAATCTCCAGATAATATGATTTTAGTCCGTTCTTTCATTTTAGAATTCAAATAGTCATGCCCTTTCAAAAGATAGTCATCTGTTGCGTTCGGGCACCTAAAAATACCACCGATTACTGCTTATCATTACCCGTTGTTATCATGCACCAAACACTTTAATGGCCGTCCATGCCTTCCACTTCCTTGAAGTAGAGGTTCTGATTAATGGCAATAGCAACCCCACCACCACGGCTGTTCCGATCAGAAGAAGTGTGTAAGACTCAGGGACGATTTCCGAGTCATGTATGGAAGAGTGCAACCACGTTTCTGTAATTATTAGTACGTCTGAACTGTAAAGCAGGAATAATTCTTAGAATTTATCATCCTTATTAACAATGCTCCTAGCATTGAAACTCAGAATGATTAATGGTATATTGTGAAAACGTCATTCAGCGGGAGCACCATGAGATTTCGAAAATGTGTTTTTCGTTTGCTTCACTGGTACCCTTTTATCCTCTGTGGGATCCCATGCGTACATATTATTGTTTATTTTGAGCTTGTCAAAAACTAAACTTACTTTATCCCCATTGTCACGATTCAATTTAAATACTGCCATAATTTTTTGCGTATTTCGCGCACAGGAACCGAGAAATTCTCAGATATTGATATTCCACTGTTCTTTAGCTTATGGCAACTTTGAAAAACCTTAACCTTTTCAGTGAAATCATAAAAGCGCAAGATGACAGGGCGTTCATTGCCAGCATCTTTCCTGCCAACACGATGGATGCGTTTTATGGATCTGACCTGGACTTCCAATTTGCTTCTCAAGAGATTGTTTTCTACTTTTTTTTGAAGCTCGGAGGCACTCTCGTTATTTTCCTCTTTCAATCCATAGGTCACAATATTATTTCTACGGCTCCTATTTTCCAGGGCATCCAGTCTTTTAGTGATTTGGGACAATTCCTTATGCATCACCACTACAGATTCCTCACATTTCTGCACTTTTTCATTACATAGCTTTAGCGACGCTAATGTGTCTTCTATTTCAGTGAGCCTGAACTGAACACCCTCAAGTTCACCTTGCAAAGCAGTTTGGGTAGCCTTAATTTCCGTGACAGTGCTCAGAATTTGATCCAGTTTCTGTTCATCAGGCACAGGGTTCTCCTCCACATCGCCACTTAGCTTCAACAGCATGCAAAGCACTCGCGATTACTCATGGCAGCAACAAAAAATACACTGGGGGATCGGCAGCACGACAAGGCAGGCACAATCGCTTCTAAGGCAACTTGTGAATGACCATTTGTCACTAACCTGTGCAAAGAAAAGTACGAAGTTCAGCATCATGCGTCTAACGGTGCCGCCGAGCCCACTGAAGAGATCTGCTGTCCGTCCAGTCTTTTTAGGCCGTTCCCACGAAGTCTCGGATGTTGCCGCTGCGCCAAACGATGTGTCCAAACGAGGTAACGGTGATAGTCCTTCCATGCGGTTTCCATCTGATTGCACCGATATAAGCGACCCAAATACACCCGTATGCAAACTTGGTTGCCGATGTCGCGTCACCGACGTCACAAAAGACAGATGGCCCGGGGACACATGGAAGTCGCCACAGCCCGATCCACTGCATTCCAGTAGCGCCTGTGCAAAGAAAAGTACGAAGTTCAGCATCGTGCGTCTAACGGTGCCGCCGAGCCTGTCACAGCACCATATGACTCCTCGGGTGGTCGCACTTACGAACTGTCCAGACAGATAATTCGAAAGCGTCGCAGTGCTCTCTGAAATGCCTCATCTCGCGCAGATAAGCCGCTTGAGTTAGCAGACCGCCATTGCTTCGCTTGGCAACCTCACGGATCAATGATTTCTCTGCGAGAGCAAAGCGTTTGCGACGGGAAGACAGATAGTGCCCTCGTGCGGCTGTAAATTTGCGCTTCCATTTTAATCCTTCAAAAGGTTGCGCGGCTGAAACCTACTCTTATAGCGTCGTTTCAGTACTTTCTGTAATTACAGCAAGATGTCTCAGCTTACATCACCACCGAGAGTAATTTTGTACCAAACAGCGGTGAGTTGACAGCCTCCTGTACTCCACATCAAATTCGCGGCTTTATGCACTCGCCTAACGTGGCGCCCAACTTCTGCCATTTTCGTCAATGACAGGACATTGTTTATGTCATGAAACTTCATTTTGTCATAACAGTCTGATGTGTATGCATGACGTATTTACCGCTGCACAACGTGAACCAGTCAGATTACAGGAATAGTACCTTTTATCTCATCCGTAATACAAGCATAAGTTTTTTCCTCCCAATCATCTATACAGTTTTTTTTTTTTCCGTCCGCAGTTACTGATATCTACTATTCAGTCGGCGTGAATAGCTCTGCTAAAGATGTGTCTGCAACTTAACGTAATTTTGACGGCACTGCAAGAAGCCATTTCGACAGCTCAAAATTTTGCGCCACAAGATTGAAACACATGACCATTCTGAGAACCAATCAAACAAAACGGCGCCGAACAGCGGCCATGCGCTGAAAAGATCCCGAAACAGGTGACAAGCTTCTGGGCAGCACGAACAAACGATCCTTACTCGGGGGTCGCACGCTTCCCTGTGTACTGAAATTTAAGAAATTGAAGACGCGATATCCAAGCATCTTACAGATACTTAGATAAATTGTGCCATTGTTTAGCACGCGATATCGTATGCAGGAACACGAAAAGTACTCTGACTGCTCAAGGAATCTACTCAAAATGACCGCCGACTAAGGAGCTGTACTGACGCTGCGATCAACAATACAATTCAACACTCATAAGCACAAAGACGGGATGGGGTTGAGTACTATTTGCAGGCATTTCGATTTTCATCTTAAGCAAGAGCTATAAATTGATCGCGTTTTCGCTTACAGTGACTAGAGTCAGCGTCAAATGCAAAATGACCAAAATGAACTGCGCACAGCACGTCACCCGTTTCGGATGACTAGATCATAAGTGGTGAAAACTGAGATATAGTGCAGTTGAATTTTTTATTTGAAAGGCGCGATAAAATATTTCTAAGTAACAAACAACCCGTTTGGATTTTTGTTCAGGAGGGAATAATTCTGCGTTTTCGTGCTCGCGTTGCTGCCATCCTGTTCGTGTTTTTTTTTATTCGGCATTTTTATCTTTTTTATTCGCGAGTGGCGCCCCCCTGTATTGGTTTCACCAGACTCACTGCGGTTCCAGGCGCGAGGCTCAGACCATTTTATAATCACCCACAGGTCGGCGGACGCACACATGTATCGACTCTCTCGGGCTCATTCACGCTCAGATCATGATCTGAGTCTTGATTAAGTCCGGACTCAAATTCAGATCGCATTGGCCCTAAATGGTAAGCTTTCGACGATGTGTATAACTAACAGAAATCGAGTAGCAGTCACCGCATCCCATAAATAGAGACAGAGTACACTAACTCCCAGAAGGGATCTTTCGTTTCCCGCAATCTTCATTAACGTACGCAGTTATCTTCAGAGGAGATTAGGCTCGTTTCTAACATCATCGCATCAACACAAGGCAACTTGCTTATTCTAACAGAAAACTGGCTACAAAATGACGTTAGTGATATCAAAGTTCTGGCGCAACTTGTCTGATATCAAAGTTCACCCAAGTGACCGTGAATTATCAAAGAGCGGTGGTGTTCTCATAGCAGATCGTCAGCAAATTTTATGTTTTGTTGTAAACGTCTAATTTAAGATCGGAATAATTTAGTTACTGTGTCGCTCATAACCAATTCAAGTGTTAGCATTTGCATTGAACTCCTGTAATGGCCGATTACAATGAATATAGGGCTATTCTTCGCAACGACCTGGCGTTGGCGCGTCGTGCGTTAAAAATGTTGAGCGAGGACGAAGGCCGAACAGGTTGGACCAGAGAAGAATGATTGAGTCACGTTATGCTACCGACTGCCTACGGTCTCGCGAGCTTGTTCTGCGGAGGCCGCAGAGTGCCTGGGGCAGAGCATTGCCACGTTCTGCAGAATCGCCGATGCAGAGGAAAGCCATGAGCTCGTGGATCACAAGCCCAGCGCAGGCATCAACTTGGCCGAGTTGCAAGGCTCTTCCGCATGCCTGCCAACTCTGCTGACGTCCGCGGGAGACTCCTGATTTTTGACCGAACTTTCTGGTTGTACGACCACAGTCCTATATCTCCCGATAAGTCTCCTCTGCCCGCGCAAGTACGGTTCACATAGTTTAAGCAAAGCTGAGTTTTGGTACAGTTGGCAGGCCATGATTTACAGGGAGGTTTAGCGCCAGCAGACGAGCGACCGTCCTGTGTCACTCTCTTATCCTTGTCTCCTCGCTCTAAGCCCCCTGTAAATCGTGGTTTACATAAAACCGGCACCACGAAATCAGCAGCTGCGTCGTAATCATCAGCATCAATGTCTTTGGCCTTTCCAAGGATAAAATCAGGCAGAATGAGTAGGGGAATCTCAACGGACCACAGATCACAGAGCTGACGAGTGCCTGAACGGCACGAGCCCAGTATGCGAGTTCCATTTCGGGCCACCCACCTTATGTGCTCGATGTTTAGGTGCACATCGTACAAGAAAAAAATGAAGTAATGAGGTTAACAAAGAGGAGAGGATAACAAAATACTGTGAACGGGAAGGCCTCCTTTATCCGTTCAATCAGTTGTATGGCTTTATCAATATGATCGAGGATGTCACCACGAACTGAATGGACGCTTCTGTCAAGGCAAGCTACACTCTGACAGCATAACGGATATGCTAGTTGGCAGCTGTTCAGAGCAGACTTTCCCTAGAAATCGTTTGTCGTGGTCACCGCTCCGATTCTCACAGCTGAAATAATGACGTTTTATGGCGCCACTCGTCATTTAGACGTGAAGGGACTTTGACTTAACAGTGAGCGACAGAGGGCCCGGCTAGCTCTGTCCGTAGAGCATGAGACTTAACCTCAGGGTCATGGGTTCAGGCCCCACATTGGGCGCCAGATGAAGGCCTCGCCTTCAAAAAACCGGTCCGCGAGCCATGGTCTCGACTGAAGAGTGACAAATCCAGTCTCTTAATAACCCCGCTTTATTCCGGATAAACTAAAATGCATTAAAAAGAAAGGAAACAACATCAGGCGCTACTGCGCTGAGAACATGCTGTTCACGCGCGCGACAATAGAACAGCGAAGAGAAGCGGGAAACATGTCAGGGCTTTACCGCGGCGAGACAAAACACACTGCGAAGCGAATAGGGCGAGCAATAAGGCCAAAGCGCTCACGGCGGAACAAGAAGCATTGCTCCTCGCGTTACAGCAACTCACGCGAATACGCCCAGGCTGTTTCTGCAGGCACTCCTTCCACCTTCGTGACGCCGGTCTGCTTTCCGTAGTCCCTGCACACCCCGCTGGCCCATGTCGCTCGCTGCTTGCCCCGCCGGGGCGAAAAAAGGCCTCGCGCCTTGCTTCGACGCGCGTATCTGCCCGCGTCTTTCACCGCTAACATCCCGCCCCCAAGATTATCTGCTCACTCATGCGCACTCGCGCTGCTCGCGCAAACACAACACAAATAGGAAAACGCGCGCGCGGTTTAAAACACCTAAAGAGGCTGCGGAGCCCCAAAACGGCTAATCTAAGACCGGAATAATTAAGTAACTGTGTCATTCATAACCAATAGCACTGTTACTGGGAGTCTGCTACAGGCGACCCCATTCGACCCATGACTTTTCTAACGAGCAAAATAACAACCTAATCTAACTCACAGCAAGCTACCCCAAGTGCCTCTATCCTCCTTTTCGGGGATTTTACCTTCCCAAACATAGAATTGCGTAATCTTCCACCTGCCTCAATAGTAGGTTCCGCAAAAGGCAACTTTATTGCAATACATTTCAACGGTAATTTATAACAATTGCTTTCAGAACCAACGCGCACCTTATCGCAATCTAAAATCATTCTTGACTTTATTTTGGCTAGTAAACCCGATGCCGTCTCATTCATTACTTACCTTCAGAGAATTATAGACCAAAATGTCATTCCAGCCGCCTTCTTTTTTCTTGTAATGCCAAATATGACCTTGAAGAAGACTGTAACACTTTAAGAAAATAGTCATTAAGGGGCGATAAATCAAGAACTTAAGACCTACTTTCCTGCATAACAAGCTACATATGACATTCAATCGACACATGATAACTGGGCAATCTTTAAAAATAAATAAATGATTCACCTGATAAACATATACCAACCGTCAACATTCGTACAAGTAGCCAAAAACCATGCTTTACTGATTCTTTAAAAACAAATCGAAAAATAAGCGCCTCTATTGGGAAGATAGCGGCAACACAATTTGATAGCAAAACTATATGTTAGGTAGCTCAAGATGAATATTTGACTGTCATTCGCAGCATAAAACGTCCTTTTTATAATACTACACTTCCAAATTTGTTGCGTACTAACCCAAAACTGTTTTGGCAAGTAATACACTCTAACCCAAAATACGCACTTACCCTCACCAATGACACACGCGTTGAATGTGCTGGCACATTTAATTCCGCATTTTCCTCAGTATTCTCGAATGAAATCAAAAGGCCCTTTCTTTTTCTTTTTTCTTTTTGCAATATGAAAGGTGTCATACTAAGCATCGCAGTTTATGAAGACGGAATTTCATCCATAACTCTGAAGACTGCACTATCATCATCGTGTGGTATGAAGGTATGAACTATAAAATTCCAAGAAACACAAGACACCCGGCTGCTTATTGCCTGTCATTACTGTTCTCAGTCACTTTCTTCACTACCTTTCCGGATGATTGGTAAGTGGCATAGGTCATTCAAATCTACAAGAAAGACAACAGAAGCTCTTCATTAAATTATCGAACTATCTCGCTAACAAGCGTGTCATGCAAAATCAAAATACACGTCTACTGTCAAATTATTTTTTCTTAGATGGTAACAACTATTTTCACCCGTCACAGCATAGGTTTCGCATAGCTTTCTCCTGTGAAACCCAATTAACTATTTTCTTCATGACTTGCGTCTTAACCTGGTCATCGATGTGCGAATCGGTACAATCTATTTTGGATTTAGAGAAAGCATCTGATAAAGTGCCTAACTACCGCTTACAACTAAAAGTTCAACTACTAAACCTGGATCCTAATGTTCTGATGTGGATACGGGAATTTTTGTATATTCGTACGCAAATGGTTTCGGTCAACAATAATTTGTCTAGCCCCCTCCCAGTAACTTCCGGTATGCTGCAAGTATCTGCTCTTGCCTTCCTGTTATTTTCATATATTTTAATGATTCACTTTAATGTGTCTCCTCTAATATACGCATATTTGCGGACGACTGTGTCACCGCACTATCTATAACGCATCGCACCAATCTGCTCTCTAGAACTTGTTTAAGAACGATTCAGAATGGTGCAATATTACACTAATGACCGTAATCACCAGCAAATTCACTTGCCTGTCCTTCTCGCACCATCGCGCTCCCTATTTCTTTCCTTACGCAACTGTTAACCCCCCGCTTGAACAGGTACATTCTTGTAAATGCTTACGTGTAACCCTATTCATGATTTGTCTTGGGACGCACATGTTGTCGTAATCGTTGTTGTCGTCGTGTCTGCGTTGGCATAATTTGGTCACAGAATAAAACTCCGGTGAAACTTCACAAACTGATTTAATGGCTACATGGAAGAAACATTATAGAAATTCCAACTGACAAACGTTTCGTTCGGCGTCTTTTAAGCTACTCCTTTCATGACGGTTGGCCGTGTTCCTCTCTACAGGCCTTCCTTTCTTTCCTTTTTCTTTAGGGGGGCCCCCGCTTGCGTGGGCTCTTAGAACCTGGCAGTGGCGGCGCTCGTTCGGCGGTGTCGGTAACAGAGGAATCCTCCTTGCGTCTCCGGTGCTGGCCCGCAGCCGCCTCGTAGGCTAGAAATTCAGGGCAGGCGGGCGTCCGCGTCTGGTTAGGCCGCCAGCGCGTACACATGCCCAGGCCTGAAACCTTCTATCCGTGGCATGGACGCGGTTCAGCTCATCGCTGTTCCCTTTGGACTTCAAGGAACCTCTTCTGCCGACACGTGGTGCAGGCCCGCCGAGTTTGGTGAGAATTATGGCCCCGGTTGTGTCTTCGACAGCGCCAGTGGAGCGGGAGGGACGCTTTGAGGGACGACGAGCCGCTGGTCGACTTGCTGGCAGTGGCAAGGAGCAGGCGTGCCACTGCCATACGTCAGTAACATTATATCATACGTCAGTAACGTCAGGACATACGTCAGTAACATTATATCAACATCTGACAAAAACTCAGAGAATTTGTGGAATGCACCGCCGTGTTCAAAACTGCTGGCTTATAATTCATTTGTTAGGCCAAAAATTTAAAATGCATGCGACACATCTGGAGGCCAATCAAGCATATCTCGTCAAAAATAATTGGTTAAAGATTGCGCTGTTACATTGATTCATGCATCATACTCATAGAAAATCAGGTTTTGATCCCTAAAAACAGAATCCGGTGTATCGACACTTTTATGTCGACATCGCATTTCCAGCATTTTATTGTGTCACGTTTTTTTTTTTTTCATCACCTAATCAAGCCCCATTAATCACTGCAGCAGCACGCATATCTTAACGAACCAGTCATCCACTTCACATTGCGAACCCACACGCCGGACGACCGCCTTTACTGCTTCGTTTTTCATTCGAACCACCATAGACTGGAACGGCCTCCTCCACGAAATTGCTACAAGAAATCCACGAAAATGACCATCTTCGTTTTCGCAACTTTTATCTGACCATTGTTCCCAGTAACTAATTACCATGATCACTAGTGTTTGTATAAGAACCTACGCCTTATGTAATGCCTCTATGTATTAATTAAGGTAATAAACGGAACTGAAGTCAGGTGAAAATAGCAGGAGAGTTCTGCTTCTTTGTTTTAAGCATGAAAATGTAAAGCACCTGCTTAGAACTTATTCGAAGTCATAAAAATGCTACAACAATAATGCTCCCTGTGTTTTTACGGTCTCCTTGGAATGAGCTCGCACTGAAGTGATTGTTATTATTGGTACTTGTAAAATCTCGCTTCCACTTGGGAAATTGGACTTCCTGAAAAATACCAACAAACCCTAAATCCGCAATGATAGGTCGATATAACTGACGTAAAAATACAGAGTGCGCCACTTTCCGTATATCTGCTTCTATTTACCAAGATCGGGATTATTTGGCCACTGTTCGAGGCATTTGAGTCATCTGCTTTTTTCGTTTTTATTTTTGTTTCATAATTCACGTGCCGGGTTTTGCTAAGTACATATTGCCGCTTAGGAGGAGGAGAGCCGTGGACTGTTTTCTTTTAAAGCCAAAGCTCTCCTTCACGACCAAAGTGGCAAAAGCTGTGCTATCTCGGAAGCCTGATCTTTATTTAACCTTCTGAGCATAGCATAGGAACAACGTATCTTAAACCAAGGTTAGTGTTGTGCACACATATTTGAGGAGAGAAATGGGGGGGGGGGCACGTGCAGCATACACCTAAATCTAGAAAAGGCCATCGAAATCATGCAGTCCGAGAGGGCGAATAAGCCACCGCAGAAGCCGAAAGGAAATCGGTTGGCGCCAGTAAGCAAAGTGACCAACAACCGTCCTCGCTCCTGTCCATTCCGTCGTTGAGTGAACACCTATAACGCGCGTTAATGGTCGGCGCGGGCAACCACTCCGACTGCAACCTCTTTGCTCGAGGACGGAGAATGCTGCGAAGGAAAGAGAAGGGAGTTGTTTTGAAGTTGATTACCCGAGTTTCTCGGCCGGTTTTCAGTCGTACACCCTTCTTTTCTGTCTCTACCGCCACATTTGGTGATGCGCGTCGTAGAATAATGGGGTCGCTACAAACTATGAAAAAAAAAAACTTAGTCCTGAGCTTAATGTACCTACTACGCTGCCGCATTCTACTGGAGAACAAAGTTTCTGCGCAGTGGCAACAAAGGCGTCACATGCGCATCGCCGTCTTCCGGATCTTTGAGGGTGTCTCCTAAGCAGAGGTGGACAACCTCTTGAGGTTTCGGCCTCATGAGATTGACCTGAACCTCAAAATGACCTCAACCTCACGGAGTGAGGTGAGGTTGAGGTGAGGTCGAGGTGAGGTCGGTGACAGCTAGAAATTTTTTGTGTGAGGTCACCAAATTGAACCTCAAACTCACGCGTGAGTTTGAGGTTGAGTGAGGTCGTCATTGTGTGACGTCGAAATAGTGAGGTCCAGGCTTTTCGCTGTTGCCGCGGCTGTCTTCGAAGAGCGCCCCTTTTGACGCGGAGCTCGAGCATACTGCCGCGGTGTGCCCGCCGACTCTCGGTGTTTGGTTACCCCCCAATCGGACGACCGAATGCCGCAGCCCCTGCCCAGCTTTCGGCATTCCACCGTAATGTCCGAAGCCCGAGTACGCTTCCCTCTGGTCTACTAGGAAGGAGATTTTTTTTTTACTTCACGAACTCCTCATGCCCCCCGCCTGCCACCCCCGTTTCCTCTGACTTGTTTGTGCTGATGCTTGCCGCAGGCTCAAACACCCAGGAGCGCGGAAAGCACATAACTCACGTTGACCGGCTGTGCTTTTGTCCGATGCCGCAAGGAAACCAGCAAACTAAAAAGTGAAGCAAATTATCTTTGCGCAGACGGCGCGGAACAGAACTGTGTCTTGTGCATTCCCGTTTCCAGGCGATAACGTCACGGCTGCTGCCTTAAATTCGATAAAGGACCCCGCTGTACATTGCACGGAAACTTAACAGGAAATGGTGCAGCGAAATTGTTAGAGGACGTGATACTGACAGATAAAAAAAAACATGAACAAACCAGAAAAACCGGCACAATACCATCTGTGCATTTTATCGAAGTCCTCCCTTTCGAATTGTACGTTATCGTTTTATATTCCTGTCCTGTAAATTTATATTCTTGTATTTTCCAGAACAACCTCTCTTTGGTCTTGTGCTGCTTGTTTCTTCTAACAGATTTAAAGGTGATGGTGCTAGTGTAGCGGTAAAACATGCAACAGGATGAAATGGACGGCACAGCTTATAAGACGCAACTGGTAAACAGGAAAAAGCCTGCGCATGTTAACCATATGCTGAGATAGAAGGGACAAAAAATATATGGGGCCTGTATGCAGTACAGCGCAATGAAAAAAAAATGATTTCGCTCCGTTAGGGCCCTTTATTTCTCTCTCAAATTCTAGTGAAATCAAGCAATGCAGGAGGAAGGAGGAGACTAAGGGATTCTTAACTTATTCAGGAGCAGAAAACGAAATTTGAAAAGCGTTCTCCTACATGTTTTTATGAGCTAAAAAGTATTGAGATGGTTTCCGGCTCGACATTTTGGTGTCTAGACGGACGAATTGGTGTGGCGAAGTGAACATGCCTGTTTTGTGCTCCAGTCTGCTCGAGACGCACAAATCAATAGGATGAAAATTGTTGTGGCCAGATGTCGGAATAATTCTTTCAGATATTTGTTTTTTTCTTTAAAAACCAATTTAGATGTACGTGATATGAAGCCAATTACATGCTAGCACTGAGGAATGCAGTATTAGGTCGATGTCTCAAACTTTTCATACGCTCTGGGAAGAGCAGTTCTCTTCTGTTTTTATTGTGCGATATTGGTTATTACTTTCGGCAACATGGTATTTATTTATATATATATATATTTTCTTGTATGTCAATTAAGTTCGTACACTGCCGAAAAGAGAACAGGCTTCTTCCCTCACATTAGGCTCTTTCTTTGGCATCTTTTCAGAGGCGCATAGCACAACCCTCCTTTCCACTTACCCGTGCGGTCATTTAGTTTTTTCTTTTTCTTTTGCAAGTATTGGAAAGCGCGATCTACTCTCTGAATGCGGAGCTGGCACACATACGCCACTACCTTTTGGTGTGTATTGGTGACAGTTCGGCATTCACCGCATGAGCAAAACCAGATGCCTACAGACGGAGGGTGAAGGGAGGAGCGCGTGCACAGCGGGGGGCGCGGTCCCTCCGGGCTGCTTGCTCGTCTCCTTTCTGTTGTTCTTGTCTTTATTTTACGTTTATGTGCTGTAACTATACGACACTAACGGGGAAACGGTTTCTCTAGATTCACCTACGGTGCATGCGGGGAAGCTGCTTCGGAGACACCACTGTTCAACTGATTAGTTCAGTCGTCGAAGGAAAACAAGTGAATACCAGAAAGAAGCTCGTCTCAGAATTGTTGACGAAATGGCATCCAGTATTCGGTTCGGACGTACACGTATTTATATCGTGTGTACGTGTTCTTTTTTTTAGGTGGTTGCGAGTTGGACATTTTGCTCCGGCGAAATTTGACGGACGAGCCGATGTTCGCGGAAGCAAAGCGGTTCACGTTTGGCATGGAAGCAGCACGATAGAGCACATGGCTAACGATCGTCGTCTTCACGTTATCCAGGTTTTGGCTTGGCTTCTACCATGCCTGGCCAGAAGTGCACCGGACCCGTACGTCGCTACCTGCCTGCAGCCATGCCGTGTTCAGGTGTGCGACCTTTCTTCGAACCCAGGCGCTGCCTTCGTTGGATCGGAATCCTTGTTCATCGGTTCAGCCGCATCAACAGGAACATCATCCACGCCTGCCTTAAAAGCCAACAGCCAGCCGCGACACGTCAGTGGGCATGGAAGCAGCACGATAGAGCACATGGCTAACGATCGTCGTCTTCACGTTATCCAGGTTGGTCAATCGTGTTCTCTACATGCTAGGAAAACATCAAATCGTTTTTACTGCTGCTTCCGTGCCCACAAGTGCTCTATGACGTGTGTTGTGACTGCAAGGAGGTGTTGCTTATGTTGTTGCTATGTTCGGGTGACGTTGAGCTAAACCCCGGGCCTAATCGCAAGCAAACTACAGAGCGGCAGACCCAAGTAGCTGATGAAGACGACACGTCGTGCGCCCATCGTCATAATGAAGTCATGGCTGCGTTGTCCTTTATTAAAACCGCCTGTGAGGCGTCAGCGGAGGCCCAAGCCATGTTCACGCAGGCTGTGAATGACGTAAAAGCCAATCAGGAATGTTTAGCAAAGCGGCTGTCTAATATTGATACTCGACTCGCTTCTGTTGAAACAGAAGTCAGCATGGTTAGTAGTCTCGAAGGAGAACTTCTGTTAACAAACGACACCATTAATGACTTGGCGCAACAGAATAATGAGCTTCTTTCCCGCATCTATGATCTGGAAGACAGATCTCGCAGAAATAATTTAATATTTTATGGCGTGCCCGATAGCAATGAAACGTGGAATGACACAGAAAAAAACGTTATTAGTTTGCTTTTCATCCAGTTTTGGGTCAGAATTTAAACCAGACGAAATAGAACGAGCCCACCGCCTTGGTGGCCCTTTTGTTCAAGAAAAATGCCGACCAGTGATAATAAAATTTTCGCACTTTAAAGCGAAAGAAGAAGTGATGTCACATCGTGATGAGCTGAAAACAATTAAATGACGTTTCAGTTTCTGAAGACTACTGCGCAGCAACTAGGCTCGCTCGCAAAAGTTTAACTGCTTTCGCAAAATCTTTGCCTGGTTCACCATCCTTTAGGCTTCGCTACGACAAACTAACTGTAAATAAAAGGCAATATGTTTATGACCCTAGAACAGACAGTTTCATTGAGCTGCCCCGGCTGCGTTATCATTCTCCTTCTCGTAGCAGCCCATCCGATGATTCATCTGCACGCGCTCGACCCTCTACATCCAATGCTGCTCGCGCATGCGAGATGGGAGACATTTCGAATTCAAGTCCCACGAGTAATGTTTCATAACACTTAGCCAGGGGTAGTGGTCATCGGCGCCCTATATCAGTCCTTTATAGTAATATCCGGAGGATTTTAGGCAAAAGAGATGATATCATCGCAGCAATCAATTCGTGCCAAGCCGACCTGGTGGCGCTCACTGAAACTTGGTTAAGTGCTCGTGTAAGCGACAGCGAAATTTTTACTCACACCAAGCCTTTCAATGTCTATCGTTGTGACAGAGATGGAAGACAAGGGGGTGGAACCCTGCTCGCAGTTTCTACTAACCTAACATCGTTCAGAATTAATGTTTCATGCAACATAGAATCTGTCTGGTGCGGCGTCATTTTAAACAACAGAGTACACATCATTGGCGTCTGTTATCGTCCACCTAATGCAGACATCACATTCGTGAATGAATTGCATGACGCGGTTAACACCGTCGTCCTTCGTTATCCAGCATCCCCGGTATTTCTTCTAGGCGATTTCAATTATCCATCAATAAACTGGACATCGACACCGCCTACCTGCCCACCATATTCTTCGAATTGTCAAGCTTTTCTCGATATGTGCTCCCTTTTCAATTTTGATCAGGTTGTTGATGGCCCAACGCGTGTTATCGGCAGTTCTGCTAACATTCTTGACCTGATCCTCAGCACTAACCTTGATATGATAGGCCCAATAATTTTCATGCCGGGACTCAGTGATCATTCTTTACTTCATTTCGACCTAAACTTTACCGCGTCTTCAGCTACGAAAAAACGCAAGATTATATTTGATTACAAAAAGGCAAACTTTGAAGAGATAAATAGAGAACTTTCGCTCTTCCTTGACAACTATCTTAGTGGTTTTGAACATCGTTCTGTCCAAGAGAACTGGGACCTGTTCGTCAATAAAATTTCATATCTAACTGAGGCTTACATTCCCAAGAAAATACTAACAGTACATAGACATTCGCCATGGTATAATCCGTACTTAAATCGACTTTCGAACAGAAAAAAACGCTTATTTCGGGCAGCAAAACTGCAGCAGACTGCGTCACGCTGGCAAGCATACACTAATGCATCTCACACCTACTCTCAAGCTGTCGCTTCTGCAAAATCTACTTTTTTGAAATACACTCTACCATCCTTGCTCACTAATAACCCTAGCAAATTTTGGAACATCGTAACTAACTCCCAGAGCAACTCAGAGATTTCTTTACTTGACCAGAACGACTTACCTGTGCCTAGCAAGGAGTGCGCATCGATTTTAAACAATATGTTCACACTGAACTTTTCATCTGCAACTAATCTTCAATTGCCTACACATTCGTTTTCGGGCTATACGATTATGCATCCAATATCAATAGATGCCGACGGGATTGCAAAGCTAATTGAAACACTAAAACCTTCATGTTCCTCAGGTGTTGACAATATAAATGCAAGATTCCTTAAAGAAACAAACATGTACTCCTCTGTCCTTTTGGCAAAAATATTTCAACAATCTTTAGATACTGGCGCTATTCCTGTACATTGGAAGCAGGCGAAGGTGATTCCACTTCATAAATCCGGTAACAAGCAATCTCCCCTTAATTATCGCCCCATATCTCTTACTACCATACCATGTAAAATTCTTGAACATGTCATTTGCTCACACCTAGCTAGTTTTCTTGACTCGAACCTTTTTTTCAATCCAGCGCAACATGGCTTCAGGAAATCACTCATGCGAGACACAGCTACTTTGTTTCACAAACTCCATGCTAACCCTTATTGACAACCGTTCCTTGGCTGATTGTATCTTCTTGGATTTTTCTAAGGCCTTTGACAAAATAAACCATCATCTTTTACTACTTAAACTCAAGTGTCTTAATATTGACAGACATCTTCTTACCTGGGTCGAAGTTTTCCTCATCGGTCGATCACAGCATGTCTTTGCTAACAATAATAATTCACCGTCAACACCTGTTACGTCAGGTGTACCACAAGGGTCAGTTTTGGGCCCTCTTCTTTTTTTAGTTTATATTAATGACCTTCCTAACTGTGTGACTTCCCCTATTCACTTATTTGCCGATGACTGTGTTATTTATCGCGAGATTGCTGAACCCGCCGATGTTTCTGCTATACAATCTGACCTCAATAATATAACTAAATGGTGCAGCACATGGTGTATGGACCTAAATGTTAAAAAATGTAAAGCTATGCGAGTGTCGCGCAGTAATTTCCCCCCTGCTTGCTATGTATTGAATAACACTCCTTTAGATACTGTAACTTCGTACAAATATTTGGGTGTGCATATTACTAATGACCACAGCTGGAAGCAACATATTGATTACATTATTAACAACAGTAACCGCATGCTTGGGTATTTGCGCCGTAACTTTTCGAAGGCACCTGTTTCGACTAAAATGACTATGTACAAAGCATTGGTACGTTCAAAGATTGAATATGCTTCTGCAATCTGGGATCCCGGTTTCACGAACTTGAAATCCTCACTTGAGATGGTTCAAAATAATTCAGCGCGTTTCATTCTTTCCAATTACAGTCGCACTAGCAGCATAACTTCAATGAAACTAACGTTATCTTTGCCATCTCTCGAGCTTAGAAGGAAAATTTCACGTCTTAGCCTTTTTCACAAAATTTATCATCATAACGAATTGAGGCATACTTTCATTTCGCAGCCATCGTATCGCTCCTCCCGCGTTGATCATGCTTACAAAGTAAATGTCATAACTTGCAATACTAATGCCCTTTTTCATTCCTTTCTACCTCGTACGTCAGTAGAGTGGAATCGCCTTCTGCCCGATATCGCATTAATCCAAATCACGATTCATTTCACTCATCACTGATGCAATATCTTGAAGCTGATCCGTGACACTTTTTCCCCCCTGACTATTATCTTATTTCCGTTTTTAGTTTTTCATGCTTGTTTGCTCCCAGTGCTGCTGTTCTTTTCGCTGTATAATGCTGTTCTCTCACCGCTTATGATTGTTTTCAATTTATTCCGCTTGTATAACTTTCTTTATTGTAAGATTGTTTTCGTTGTTCTGTATTCCCTTGTTCGTTTAGCCTTTGTTATGTTTTGTTCATTTAGTGTTCTATGCTTTCTATCATATATGATGTACCACTCCCATCTGTAATGCGTATGCGCTTGAGGGTAATAAAATGAAATGAAATGAAATAAAACCCTTTTTCCTAGCAGTTCCTACAGTTGTAATTTTTTAATGTAAGCGTGGTGTTCAAAGAAGCAATTTCGCCAATTCTTGCAGTACGCCACTGGATCACAGAATTATAAACAAACCCCCCGGAGTGGCAGGTTTGGACCTCATAACATAAACAGCATTCCTCTTAGAAATTTTCTGAAGGTTTATTCGGCGTTGGCTTAGTTTTATGATTAATTGGTGTTTTCCTGTCTTTTCCTCTTTTTTTTGTTTTGTTGGGGATTTAGTCTTCACAAGTCATTTCATAAGTGGCTGTTATGGAAAACTTGTGCCCCGTTAATATGACATCCGTTTATATGGAGGACCCGAATAATGGACAATTTTTCTGGGGCCGAAGATTTTTCAAAGTTTTTATGTCACGTTAATATAGAAACTCGCTCTCTGAACAATGTAGATGGGATGAATGCACACAGCCTATTCGGCCCATGTATTTTTGTCTCGTTAATATGGACATTGTTTGAAAAAAGCAGGGGAGTCTGAACGCAAGTTTATGAAGGGTGCGCATGTCGGGAACCAATGCGACAGCCGATACGGTAGGATGCCTGAACGAGTCCTGTGGAGTTGGAAAGAACCAAATCGGGCGTGTCGTCGTTTTAGGAGGGAAGGGGGACGGGGGGCGGGGGGCAAGAGCGGAAAGGAAGGGAAGAGGAGGAGAAAGGTTGTGTGGTTGACAGGGATTGTACACAGCAAACCGAAGGTCAGCTGACTGAGAAAGACCCCAAAATGAGGCAACCGGGAGATTTATGGGTGCAGCGGCAGCGCCGCAACCAGTGGCCGCAGTCGGGAAACAGCAACATGTGGTTGCAATAAATTCTGCTGAACGTGAACAGAAGAGAAGCCGGTAAAAACGTAAGAAAGAAACAATAAGAAGATAGACAAGCGCCGAAATTGGGGGTGGGAACTGAAGTTTTTCTAGCCCAGAACACAAAGCATGTTCTATGAAGCCGTTTCGGTCAGGGTAAAGACACACTAAGGAAGTAGAGCGACAAAAGAAACGCGACGACCACGCAAACAGGACCGGGCGTCCCGTCCTGGACGCCTGTCCTTCTCATGCTCCTGGTTTTCGTCACTGTTGCGCTGCCGAACTACCACATTTTGCACCACAGCGATCCGCATGTCGGCTTCGCCTTGAGTCAACGATGCGGCCTTGACAAGGTTTGAGCTCTTCGTAGTCGGCTAGCCGTCGTTTTAAACTGTACTTCAGCTTACAGTGTTTGTTTCATAGGAACACATACAAACGGCACAGGAAAGGGCTGTTTGATAGCCCTCTGTATAGTAGCCTGCCAACTAGACTCCCTCGCTTCCTTACAAAAACAGTACAAAGCAAGAAAGAGAATCAGAAGAATGGAAAATCAAGAAGTTTAACTAGGGAAAATGAGTGCAAAGAAGCAGGAGCCTGTAACTCTCGACTTTAGTCTGACTTTTGGCATAGTTGGAGTTAAGCGCAAACGAATGGAGCTGAACTGAGGCGCGAAGCGGGAAATCTGTGAATACAAGCGGCAAAAGCAATCTCAGTCAGTCCAAGCCGTGAAAGACTGGACCCAAGTTCAACTAGGCCTCAGTCTCGTCAGGTTGACGGTATACCATCTATATACACTACCGGACTCCGATAAATGGCTCAACGTCGGCATCACAGCGTAAGCAACAGTCCGCACAGTCGAGCCGGGCATCCTGAATAGTGAAGTAGAATGGGCCTTAGCCAGCCTTGCTAAGAACAAAGCTAGCGGCATTGATGGCATTCCAGCTGAGTTGCTTCGAAACCTTAACCATGACGACGCTGTTAAAGTATTCATGATGGCAGCAAATTTGGACAACCCTGCAGTGGCCACAAGATTGGAGGAGGTCAGTTTACATTCCCATCCCAAAAAAAGGAAGTGCCAAAGATTGTTCCAACTACCGCACGATCGCGCTTATTTCGCATGCTAGCAAGGTGATGTTGAAAATCCTGCAAGGTAGGCTGCAGCAGTATGTGGATCGGGAGCTCCCGGACGTGCAAGCTGGGTGTCACATGGGCAGAGGAACTAGGAACCTTCGCAGAAAAGTGGAAAATGCAAGAGATTTCCAGAAACCCACCTACTTCTGCTTTATTGATTATGCGAAAGCGTTTGACTGCGTAGATCACAGCAGATTGTGGCAAGTTCTCCAAGAGATGGGAGTTCCAATTCACCTCATCTGTCTCCTCAGGAACCTGTATGAAGGGCAAGAGGCCACAGTCAGAACTGGGCATGGTCTTACTGATTGGTTTCCGATTAAGAAAGGAGTGAGACAAGGCTGCATACTGTCGCCCTGCCAATTTAACCTATATGCTGAGTGCATCACGAGGAAGGCCGGTCTGTACGAGTCTTCAGCTGGAGTGATGATGCTGGAAAACGTATCAACAACCTCAGATATGCGGACGATACCACTTTAATGGCAGAAAGTGAAGTGGAACTCAAGAGACTTCTGATGCGCGTAAAAGAAGAGAGTGAGAAGTTTGGGCTTAAACCGAACAATAAAAAGACAAAGATCATGGCGTCTTGCCCTATCAAGTCCTAGAGCATCAAGGGGCAAGAAGTGGAATCTGTGACAGATTTTCTCTTCTTGAGCTCCAAGATTACCCCGGAAGGAGACTGCAGCCATGAAATTAGGAAACGCCTGCTTCTGGGAAAGAAAGCCATGGCTAGCCTTGACCGCCTAGCGAAGAGCAGAGACATTACACTGCCAACAAAGATCCGTATAACTCGTTTCAACAGCATGTTAAAACACCTGAGTCACACACTTTTTTCCATTCTTCCTCCTTACTCCATCAAAATACAGGCGCTGAAACAGAAACCAAATGTGAGTGCTTATGCTAAGCGTTTTTCTGTATTTATATCAACTACATCAACACCCGGTGACGTAACTGAAAGGGGCAGGGAGACCGATAAAATTGCATAAACCTGTGCGAGTTAGTAGTCAGAAATTACAGCAATAGAGTCTGAAACAAGGTTCTAAATTTCCATAGTTCTAGACAGGCAACGAAAAACAATCCTGTAAATACAGGGGCGAAAATATGACACACCAATTTTCAAACATTGACTATAGCACGATGACAGCACTCTGGCCAACTAAAAATACGACAATAAAAAATACAACTGGTCCTTCCGGAGAGAGTTAGAGTGATAGATTATGCTATATATTGTCAAGTGGAAGCATAATGCAAGGCAATGCAAAATGAGGCAGCTCGAGATGATTTCTTGTAGATACGCTTGCACTGTATGTGTATTTCAACAGTCCAAAATGAGTGGCCAGATTGCACACTGATTCGAGATTGCTGGAAAGCTGTCTAAGCAGTTTCCTAAAATTAAGAGGGTGTTTAAGACTTACCAATGCTTTGTAGAGTCAGTTTCATAGGAACTGTTGCACTAGAAAGGAATATAGACAGTCTAGCATGCAATGGGTTTTTAACCAAAGTATTTATGTACACGCATATGAAAATACAGATGTATGATAGGGTAAAACATACAATAGCTAGCAAGCACTTATTATTAGGAAGATTGTTTATGTAGGAGCTCACAGTTAAAACCGCTAGGAACCAAAGCAAAATGCGAAGTATGAGTGAAAATCCGGATAACGTTTCAGCATTGCATGTTTTGATTGGTGAAAAGTGTAACTCGCCTACTCAATACTCGATGCAACCTTTCTACAGACATAAATAGCCACTTGCCTATAGAGCTTATATACGTGACGTCATTTCTGCTTTACTGGCAACCATGGCACGAACAACCTAAGATCAAAGAGAGAGAAAGAAAGAGAGAGAGGGCCCACGGCGAATCAGGGTACAGCGGTGGTGAAATCCGAGCTCTGGTTGGACAGCGTTCCAAACGGCGTCTCATGTGTCCGACAAATGAACGGCGCGTAGCAGGGAGGTCGCAGGGAGGGAGCAGGGAGGAGGAGGAGTTTCGAAAAGCCCAATGCTATGGCGTATCCTCAATACAGGGTTGCCACAACGGCCGCCTGCTAAACCTGATAGTGAATAGGGTCTATACACGACGTCCACATCTATGAAAAAATGCTTCATACTGCTTCCAAGTTTATTTGGAGTCGACGTTTCGGCAGGAGCACTGCCTTTCTCAAGACTGAGGGTACATGATTCTTGTTCGTCTTCTTATAGTGTTGGCAAGAGGAGATACAAACATAATATGGGCACATATAGGTGAACCAGCTGGGCACGCACAACACACACATACACACACAGGTGCGGAGAGCAGGCTAGTCCCAAAGGCTCATCCACCCAAGGCAACGGCTGCCGGGAGTCATCTGTATACAATACAGGCAGCCGCTGAACAACCTCGGGAAAAAAAATCACAGGTGGGGGAACGTGTTTGCTGCAGATGGTGAGAAATCTTTTTCCGTTCTCACTAAAAGATGGTAGCGCCAAGCGTGAAGGAGGTTTTTGGGAGAAGTGGTCAACTATCAATGGTCAAGGCCTTGTTTTTGAAGATTTGTTCTTTTTCTCTGCTGCGTCTGTTACACTCCCCACCCTTGCTCCGACCCGCGGCCCGACAGGATGAAAAAAAAAACGCGACAACCAGGTGGACATTGCTGGTTAGAAGAACGTGACATCTACGAGTAGAGTTCGAGCCTGCTTAGAGCGGTAAGCAACTCGCGACGAGAGATGAACATCAAAGAAAGAAAAGAAAAAAAATATGTGGGACAGTAGAATGCTGAAATACTTTGAGGTTTTCGCTAAAAGGTGCGAGCGCCAAGCATGAAGAAGGTTTTTACGAGAAGTGGGATGTGGAGGGTATCAAAGAAGCGGGGTAAAAAAGGGGCGGAAAGGGGGAAAAACCCCGAGGAAAACTGTCCTCACATGTACCGTACATTAGTGCCGTCCAGAACGACGTAATCAGAGCTTATAAGGACTAGAGACCAGGGAAGTAAAACCTTTCCAAAAAGGAACGTGACGCATTGAAGGCGCTTAGCAGACGGAAAGATGTGGTCATCAAACCGGCAGATAAAAGAGGCGGCATATTGGTCATGGACAATGACAAATATATTGCCGCGAAACTTCAAAACTGTATTTGTTGTTGTTTAACAGCCGCCGGCATTCAGACTTATCACTCTGATTCTGGACCGCGTATCAGTTCCGTAATCTTTGTTTGTTTGCGATATTTATCATCGTTCACGTTAAGCAATGGCCTCCTAGTGAAGAACTTCGCAGCCAACAATACCGCGCAGCTTCTTGTAGTGCCTAAAAACCTCCGGCAGGAAATTCTGCAGGCGTTGCACGATGAGCCCACAGCAGGCCACCTCGGATTTGCGTGCACGTTGCATCGAATCCAGGAGAAGTACTACTGGCCGCGACTGCCTGCCGAAGTTGCCCACTACGTGAAGACGTGTCGTGAGTGCCAACGACGCAAGACGCCGCCGATCAGACCAGCAGGACTACTAAACCCGATTCCGCCCCCAGTCATGCCCTTTCAACAAATTGGGATGGATCTCCTTTGCCCCTCTCCATCTTCGTCTATGGGTAACTAGTTTATCATCGTGGCCACTGACTACCTTACCCGTTACGCCGAAGAATAAGCACTACCCAATGGTACCGCGGCAGAAGTCGCCAAATTTTTTGTCGAACAAATTCTCTTGCGACATGGCGCTCCAGAAGTCCTCATCACGGACAGGGGAACGGCGTTTACGGCAGAGTTGACTCAAGCCATCCTGGAATACAGTCATACAAGCCATCGACGAACAACTGCGTACCAGCCCCAGACCAATGGCCTTACGGAGCGCCTGCATAAAACAATCGCGGACATGATCGCCATGTACATCGACGCTGAACACAAGACCTGGGACGCCATCTTGCCGTACATGATCTTCGCGTATAACACGGCAGTCCTGGAGACGACCAGAGCGACCCCGTTTAAGCATGTGTACGGCAGGGAGCCCACGACGAAGCTCGACGCAATGCTGACGCACGTAACTAACGAGAACAACCTTGACGTCGCTGCCTACCTGCAGCATTGCAGAGGAAGCCCGACGACTCGCACGTCTGCGTATTAAAGACCAACAGCGCACCGACAGCCGACGATACAACTTACGACGACGAAAAAGTACAACCCACGAGACCAAGTGTGGATTTGAACGACAATTCGCCGTCGCGGACTAAGTGAAAAGTTGTTGCGTCGAGACTTTGGGCCGTACAAAATCATTCGCCGCGCCGTACCACTGGACTATGAAGTCATTCCCGACGGAACGTCAGCATTACAACGGCGACGCGCATGCCCAGAAATTAGTACATGTTGTACGAATGAAGCCATATTACACGCGTTAAAGAATCTGTGGTGTTTAAACTTTGCAGGGTTTATGTTTAAGTTGCTTTGTTTTGGAACATCGAGGCGATGTTTTTTTAAGGGGGGTGGGGGTAATGCCGCGAAACCATAGAGAAAGAGATTGGTAAAGAGCGGACACTCCCACAGGGCCACGCGGCCCATTTGACTGTAGTGCACCAAGCGGCCGGCGGCAACTACTTCCGGTCTTGCTGAAAGGCGCGTTATTTGAATACTAGCATGCGCTGCGTCCTTCCCTGCCCTTTTGGCGCATTATTTTGGTTTTACACGGTCTGCTAGTGTTTCTATTTATGCTCAGCATGCATAACAACATGAAAAATAGATTCCCAGTTCACTAAATTGGCCATCAACGCAGCTGCGCCACAGCCTTTGCAAAACAGTATTGCAGAAAAGACGCCAAGTGCTTTGTGAAATGAACATTTATTTTGCTGCATATAAAACATACAAGAGACGCAACACATGTAGGCGGATGCATTGACAAAACTTTGCACACATAAGGCGATGTGCAAAATACAGAAAAATAAAAATACACAAGGCGAGAAACAGCACTTCGGTAGCGACAAAAAATAGCATAACGTTTATTTCCAAAATATGGCAAATGATATGTAACAAAACAGGCATTATACATAAACTACACAGTCTCAGTCCCGGCTACCTTAGAAAGGGTAACTTGTATTGTTCAGGGCAGAGAGAAGTACTGACACTTGGGGGAAATGCCACTCCGTTCACTCGTCGCATCTGCCGCGCTTCGGCTGCAGTCCGTGGGTCCATTCAGTGCTGTTGGAAAAGGAATGAACATGATGCAGAAGGTTGCAATGAAATATAAGGCCACTGCACCATGCACAAAATTGCATGTGGGTGCGTACTGAAGACTTGGTAAGCAGCAGTTATGGTCCAGAACAGAAAAGCTGTGATTCGTAAAATTGATACAAAAGCTACTGTTGCAACGTAGAGGTCAGGAAATGCAGGCTAACCGAACCTATCTGAAAATGCATTTCTACAGTGAGTGAAATAACAGCCACTAAATTAACAACATTCCTCAAGAGCACTGAACAGCTAGAGCAATGAAGCTTGCTGCATTATAAAACATTTCTCACTTTAACGTTGTCACGTTACATGCAACGCGACACCACGCAAAACTAGTTGTTCGCAAAACCGCGGCCGGCGGGCACGCCATGTTGGCTTTTCTTCATACGCGACTTTGTGAAGCGCAGAACACCGTGCTGAGCTAAACTGCCCGAAATGTCTCGCAGTTTGACAAGAATGAAACATTTCACACCTTGCGGTTGCCCTGTTAAACGCGATGCCAGGCAAAACTAGCCGTTCGCAAAATCGCCATGTCACGTCACCGCGGCGGTCAGCACGCCTTGTCATGCCTGTTAGCTTGCCCTTCACTTGCGACTTTGTGAAGCGCAGTCGCCGCCGTACTGAGCTAAACTGCCTGAAATACTGCACAGTTTGACAACAAAGTCCCGGCCGGCATGGCCAGTGTAAACTGCTTGAAATGCAGCGTAGTTAAGCAAAAAACGTTGCTCACCTTGCCATCGTTCCAAACCGCTGTCGTTCCGCGCAGCAGCCCACAAGAGGTCTGTGCCGCACAAGCGCGGCGAGGCACGAGCACACAACCGCTCCCCTCGACAACTTCTTGTCTCCTAGCGCTCCGTCGGGCTACCGCTGCAGCGAGTGCCGTCGCGCGCGCGTCCGCGCATTGGTGCCGCCATTCATCAATCGACGGCAGCGCAAAAAGTCGCGCGTCATTTTCTGGGGCCAGTTTTCGCCGAGTGACCGCTCTTTACCAATCAATTTCTTTATGGCGAAACCTTCAAAACTGTATTTGTTGTTTTTGTAACAGCCGCCGGCATTCAGGCTTATCACTCTGATTCTGGACCGCGTATCAGTTCCGTAAACTTTGCTTGTTATTGCTCGATGTCGCGAGTCACACCTTTATCAGTTTCGTTGTAGCACAAGATGCACCGAGATCTGTCTCGAAGGTTCCGGCCACTCGGGTGTCTTTCCGCAATGTTCCAGCCCGTGTTGGTAGCTGTTTGCGACATTATCTAGATTGTTCTGGGCAGCCTTTAAATTGAGCGTTGATGAGTGTGACGGACATTCTTTGTTCGACGATCGACCAGCACGTTTGTTGCTATCGCCGCCGCCGAGTTGCTTAGTTCTTTTGCGGTTGCAAGTCAGCCCAATAAAGAGGTAATTTAAGTACCATCAAGCCTGTGCCTTCATTTGTGTCAGCGACCCTGGTCACCACCACGTTACAATATTGAGGAAGGAATTAGACAACTCTGTAACACTAAATTTTATAAACACCTAAAAGCGGACCCCACTCTAAAGCATCAAAACTTCTTACAGGGACTCTAGATGAGCTCGCAAAAAGTGGGGACATCTTCTGCGATTATGCAAAGCCCTGACCGCCTCACACCCGTCGCCGGGCCGATTCTACATGCTTCCGAAAATTCATAGAAGGGTTAACCCTGGCCGCCCTATAGTATCCGGCATCGGCACAATCACAAAACCAATCTCCAGTTACATTGACACATTAATTGGACACATACCTGAAACACACCTATCCCACATACGTGACACCAACCACTTCCTTCGCGAAATAGCAGGGGTAAATCTTCCTCAGGGGACCTTCCTTGTAACCTTAGATGTAGTCTCTCTATATACAAATATCCCGCATTCCGACAGAATCAAAGCTCTAATTGAGGCCTATAATCAGAATAGTGAGGAAGGACCCCAACTCCAGAAGTCCTAGAGGTATTGACGAAACTAGTTCTAGAATACAACAAATTTGATTTCGACAATGAACACTACTTACAGATTAACGACACCGCCATGGGTACAAAAATGACCCCTAGTTATGCTAACATCTTCATGCATAGCATTGAATTTGAATTTTTACTTACTTCCCCTATTAAGCCCATCCTATACAAATGCTGCTTGGATGATATTTTCTTAGTTTGGACTGACACAGAACAATCACTCCTACATTTCATTGAAAACTTCAATCTCCTCCATCCTAGCATATCCTTCACGCACACATATTCCCAAAACAAAATTAAATCTGAAGACGTTGAAATTGCGATTTATGAAGGTTCGCTCACCACTAGCGTATACAGAAAACCCCCGGTCCGACAACAATACGCACAAAGCTGTCGTCCTCATCACTCAAAAACAAGCATTCCGTATTCTCAGGCTCATCGATTCAAAAGAATTTGTTCCCAAGATCAGGATTTCGCACCAAACGCAAAACGTATGCGGAAAGTCCTGACTAAACAACGATACCCGCCAGATATTGTTGACGACGCCATAAAAAAGGCATATGAACTCAACCGAGAGGAAATACTGGAGGGACGTCCACGAGAGGAAAACATAGACCGTCGAACAAGTCTGGTACTCCCTACACGAGTAACCCCCCCAACGTGAACAGAATCCTAAAGAAACATTTCAACGTTCTAGAACAGAGCGATCGTCTCTCCAATACTTTCACGACTCCTCCCCAGGTTCTCTACAGACGACCGAAAAACATTCGCAACATCCTAGTCCACTGAAAAATAGGTAATAACCCGCGGTTGGGGTGCCGGCCTTGAGGAAAGAGTAGATTCCGGGTGTGCAGGCACATGCAGACATCAAGCTGCGCAACAAGCACAACGTCAAATTTTATGTGGAGAATAGATGGTAACTTTGATTGCGATGCCTCAAACGTAATATATCTCCTAGAATGCAATGTATGCCGAATGCAGTATATTGGCCAGACAGCTACCCCTATACGAATGCGGTTTAATTATCACCGTGCCGATGTCCGCTCTCTGCCCAACCTTCCTTTTTCAAAACATATCAACCAGAAACAGCACTCATTCGACTCAGTCAAACTAACAGTTCTTCAGCGGGGATTCAATAATACATGGAACGGGAGCAGCGTGAGTCATACTTTATGTATAAGTTTAGGACACTTAATACTGGGATAAATGAAAACAATGGGGCAATGTCGTCATTACGAGCCCTGCAAGTTTAATGCTAAGCACATATATCAATCATTATCACTTGACAGTTTTCCTCGCGTTTTTTTTATTTTCCCCCCTCTTTTTTTTCCCCTCGCTTGTTTGATACCCTCCACATCAAACTTCTCGTAAAAACCTTCATGCTTGGCGCTCACACCTTTAAGCGAAAACCTGAAAGTATCTCACCATTGTACTGTCCCACATATATTTTTTTTTCTTTTCTTTCTTTGAGGTTCATCTCTCGTCGAGAGTTGCTTACCGCTGTAAGCAGGCTCGAACTTTACTCGCAGCTGTATAAAGCAATTTTGCACTTATATATATATATATATAATTTTCTTAAAGTTCGTTCAGGAGCTTTGCATCCTTTAGAAAATGAATAACATTTTCACCTTCGATAATTGGATCTCGCAACAACAGGCTGGGATAGACAGGGATCTGTTCTGTATAAAAACGTGCAAAATTTTTTTTCCCTTCACTTCTTTAGTTCAGCGCACGAAAGTAGGACGTGGTTTATTGTTAGTTCACCTCCGCATCTTTCACAGAGAGGTCTTTCGTCTTTCATTAGAATGAAGCTGTGTGTCAGAAGGGTGTGTTCGATGCCAAGGCGACATAAAATGACTTCGATGAAGCGTTTTTGGTGACTGCGCGATTTCCATTCTTCAACGATCTACTTGACAAGGTGCAATTTATTTATTTTGTTGTTCCATGAGCTCTGCCATTTTGCTCTCAGTTTTCTCTTTACAACTCTTAGAACATCTTTATGTGGTATGTAGACTGGCTGTATTTTAGTATGACGGGCTGCTGCAGCACATGCATCAGCTCCTATTGCCGCTGATTCCAACGTTGCTTAGTACCCAACAGAGTTTAATTGTATGCCCCTGTGTTTCGGCGGCGATTATATTATGAATGATGTTTCCGATTAAAGGTTCTGTAGCATTTCTAAGATTTAATGCTGTGATAACGCTGAAAGTATCGGTATGGTAAATCCATGAACAACAAGAACAACGATACATCAATAAAATAAAAAAGAAAAGCTCAACAGTCTGGTTATAACTTGGCTTATAAAAACGCTTTTTACATTTATTTATTTACCCCCAGGGCCCAAGAGCATTACAGAGGAGAGTTGGGGTGAACACAAAAAATAAAAAACCCAATACAGTAAAAAATAACACAAAAATAATTTGTCATTATACAGTAAATGATAACGACTGCGCAACAAGATATAAAAATACAAAATCAACAGCAACGCAGCCAAGCATAGATGTTTAACAAGAAAAAGCACCGAAAAACGGCAGCAAGAGTATGTTAAACACTGGAGCAAAAAAGGTTAGTAACAGCTGTACGTAAATAAACGGCATCTGTAATTTCGGCAATAGCACAAGGAAGGCGATTCCAACTGTTAGAAGTGTCTGGAATGAAGGAGTCATGGCAGTATTTGGTGCGACATAATGGATTTCCTACTTTGTGACGGTGATCAATGCGTGAAGAAGTGTATGACGGTTGCGTTAGAAGTTTCTCTCTGAGATATGTATTATAGGAAAAAATCTTATGAAACAAACTTAGCCGAAGTACTCTTCTGCGTTCTGTTAGAAGAGGCAATGAAAGTGAAGATTTCATGAGAGTCACGCTAGAAGTGCGATAATAGTTAGACAATAAAAAGGAATATGCGCGATTCTGCACACTTTCTAGTTCAGTAATGAGTGAAACGACGCTTGGGTACCAGACAGAAGCTGCAAACTCTAGTTTCGGACCAACAAATTTTTGCAAAGGAGAAGTTTTAGCGCGCTAGGACAAAATGAAAAGTTTCTTCTGAACTAGCCAAGAGTTTGGTTAGCATTATTAACTACGTGATGAACATGCCATTTCATGATAAGTTATTAGTTATGTGAACACTTAAATATTTCTATGAAGAGACAGATTAAAGAGGACCAGTGTTGAGGTAGTACGAAGGGGCTGATGTGCTAACGCGAGTGGCACGCGTATGTTTACACATTTTTGTGTTAAGCTTCATATTCCAGCGCTGACAACATTCAGAAATTCTGCTAATATCGGATTGTAATATAAAGACGTCATGACCATTGTTAATTTTACGATAGATAACACAATCATCCGCAAAGAGACAAATTGATGAAGTAAGGTTTACCGGAAAGTCATTTATGTATGAGGAAAAGCAGGGGTCCCAAGCCTGAACCTTGCGGCAAACCGGAATCAACTGGGGAAACTTAGAGTCGGTATTATTTGCTGCAACGAACTGAGATTGATTAGCAAGAAAAGAGTGAAGCCATGAAAGCATCTAAGTTCAATCTGCTTAGTTTAAAGAGAAGTAATTTATGTGAGACTTTATCAAAAGCTTTACAAAAGTCCCGGCATATGCAGTCTGCCAACGAACCACCGTCAACAATGCAATGGAGGTCATGAGTGAAACACAGAAGCTGGGTCTCACAGGAGAAGGTTTTTCGAAAACCATCCTGAAAATTACTGAAAAAAGAATTAGTTAAAAAAATGTAGCATGATGAGAGAAGATGACCTATTCCATGCTCTTGCATGGTATGCAGGTGAGCGATACGGGACGATGGTTTTTAGGACAGTGTTTATCGCCAGACTTATGCAGAGGAATTACTTTTCCAACCTTCCTGTCATCGGGTAGGCAGCCTGTAACAAGCGACTGCTCAAAAGGTTTAGACAGGACATTGGATGAGTACGCCTTTGTATTTAACAAAAATTTCGAATTTATGTGGTCCTTTTGTATGTTGTATTTTCACATTTGTTTCTGTACATCCAGCATGTATGATCCGGATACAAGTGTATTTCAATGTCGAGGAACCTGATAGTGGAGTTCCGCATTTCATGCGTAAATTCTAAACCTGCGAACACCGTTCTAAATTGCAGTAATACCGGACCAATATCAACCGACTTGATCCTACGGTAGGGCAAACACAGTAGAAAGGCATCCACATACCGGAAACATTCTACAAACCCAAAGGCTCTAGCTCATTTCTCAGCGCATGGTCGCATTTCGCCATGTACAGATTAGAAACCCTATGCAGATCCCGTCTCGTTGGCCCTACACTATGCCATCATGCTCGACAAACAAAGAAGTCATGTACAAACACAGTAATTCCAAAATTCTACACTGCTTCTTAAATTTTATAACCCCATATTAGTCTGTGCACTACTACACTGCTGTGAGTGCGGCTTTCTGCGGAATGTTATAATACATTTCTTTAACATCGATGCATAGGCATCCTGCAGGTTCATTTTGCTTGAAAAAATGCAATAATATCCTCCAATCCTGGCACCATGAACGGGTCATTGATGGGGAACGCGGACAGGTGTGCCTGAAGATACTTGGCTACATGCCTTTGCCATGTGCTCCGGTCCTCGACGATCATTCGGAACGGCGACTCTTCCTTGTGAGTCTTCAACGCAAATAATGGTCTCAGTGAAAGCTCAGTACTTCCTTTCATCTCAATCTTTCGCTTATCAAGACCCATACGTCCACAACTCTTCGCCAACCCCCAAGCATACCTGGTTGAGGTGCTCCTCACAGAGGTCCGTTGCCTCGAAATTACTGTTGATGGCTTCCAGAGCTTTCCAGTCCTAGTCATCCTTCTTCATAACCACGAATCTTGGTGTCTTGTCTGATAGCAACCGAGTAAGATTCCTCTGATTCAAGGAAGACACTGTTTTTCCCTCGGCGCACCCTCTAGTCCTTGCAGTTTAGTGTTTCAGGATGCACTCCAGTCCTTCAGACACATGCGAGTCCTTCTAGTTAGCTGGCACCCGGTCCACGACGACTGCGTGCACCAAGATGATCAGCTGCAGAGGCTTCATGTGCTGCTGCGATGCTAACTTGGGGCCTTTTTCCAATGTAATAGTCACTATGCCTGGTAGCTGGCAGTCTTAAAGGTTGACCCAAACGAATTATTGCTGTTTTGTTTTATCTCTGCGTGGTAGCTTTCCGAGGGCTATATCCCATGGTTGCTCCCCGCTTTGCTCGGCCAAGTTCAGGAAGTACCTTCTCATGAGATGGGATGGGATGATCAAATCGGAGAGCAATAATGGAATGTAGCTCTAGGAAATACTACCACACAAGAGAAAAGCAAACGGCAATGATGCGTTTGGGTCAAACTTTCAGACTGCCAGCTACAAGGCATAGAGACCAAGACTCTGGATAAAGGCCCGAAGTTCGCACCGCAGCCACACATGAAGCCTCCGCAGCTGATCAGCATGGTGCACACAGAAGCTGATCGGGTGCCAGCTAACCAGAAGGACTGTCATGTGTCTGAAGGACTGCAGTGCATCCTGAAATACTCAAGACCAAAGAATAGAGGATGCGCCAAGGGCAAAACAGTGTCGTCTTGAAGCAGAGGAACCTTAGACTCTTGTTATCAGACAAGAAAGCAAGATTCGTGGTCATGAATAAGTGTGACTATGACCGGAAAGCTCTGGAAGCCATCAATAGTCATTTCAAAGCAACGGACCTTTGTGAGGAGCGCTTCAACCAGGTATGCTTGGGGGTGGCAAAGAATTGTGGACGTATGGGTCTTGATAGGCTAAGGGCTGAGGTGAAAGGAGGTCGTGAGCTTTCACTGAGACCATTCTTTGCCGTGAAGACTCACAAGGAAGTGTCTCCATTCCGAATGATCGTCGAGAACCGGGGCACATGGCAAATACATGTAGCCAAGTATCTTCAGGCACACCTAACCGCGATCCCCATCAATGACCCGTTCATGGTGCCAGGTTCGAAGGAAATTATTGCATTTTTCAAGCGAAATGATCCTGTAGGATGCCTATACATCGATGTTAGACATGTTTTATAACATTCCGCAGAAAGCCGCACTCACAGCACAAGAGGAGTGCGTAGACAAATATGGGGTATTAAAATTTTAAAAGCAGTGTTTAAGAAGTGCATGTGGTTTTGGGAATTACTGCGTGTGTACATGACTTCGTTGGTTGTCGATAATGATGGCATAGTGTACGGCCAAGGAGACGAGATCCCATAGGCTGATGCATAGCGCCTTTGATTTCTAATCTGTACATTGCGACAGGCGACCGTACGCTGAGAAACGATCTAGAGGCCCTTGGGATTGTAGAACGTTTCCGGTATGTGGATGACTTTCTACTTTGCCCTACCGTATTAGAGGACAAATATCAAGCGACTTGATCATACGGTAGGGCAAAGAATGTAGAAGGTCATTCACATACCGGAAACATGCTTCAAACTTAAGGGCCTCTAGCTCATTTCTCAGTGTACAGTCTCCTTTCGCCATGTACAGATTAGAAATCAAAGCCGCTATGCATGAGCCTACGCAGTTAACGTCTCGTTGGCCGTAAACTATGCCATCATGGTCGACAAACAACGAAGTGAAGTACACACGCAGTAATTCCAAAAAACCGCATGCACTAGTTCGACACTGCTTCTCAAATTTTATAACCCCATATTGGTCTATGCACTCCTCCACTGCTATGAGTGCGGCTTTTTGCGAAATGTTATGAAGCATGTCTAACATCAATGGATAGGCATTCTACAGGTTCATTTTGCTTGAAAAATGCAAAGCTTTCCTCCGATCCTGGCCCCATGAAAGGGTCATTGATGGGGATAGCGGATAAGTGTGCCTTGAGATACTTGGCTACATGTCTTTGCCATGTGCCCCGGTTCTCGACGATCATTCGGAACGGCGACTCTTTCTTGTGAGCCTTCACGGTAAAGAATGGTCTCAGTGAAAGCTCACTACTTCCTTTCACCTCAATCCCTAGCTTATCAAGACCCATACGTCCACAACTCTTCGCCACCCCCAAGCGTACCTGGTTGAGGAGCTCCTCACAAACGTCCGTTGCCTTGAATTGACTGTTGATGGCTTCCAGAGCTTTCGGGTCATAGTCAGCCTGGTTCATGACCACGAATATTGCTTTCTTGTCGGATAACAACAGTCTAAGGTTCCTCTGCTTCAAGGAAGACTCTGTTTTTCCCTCGGCGCACCCTCTATTCTTGGGTGATGAGTATTTCAGGATGCGATGCAGTGCTTCACACACACGAGAGTCCTTCTGGTTAGCTGGCGCCCGGTCTTCGACTGCGTGAACCGTGTTAATCAGCTGCAGAGGCTTCAAGTGCGGCTGTGGTGCGAACTTGGGGCCTTTATCCAGAGTCGCGGTCGCTATGCCTGGTAGCTAGCAGTCTGAAAGCTTGACCCAAACGCATCATTGCCGTTTCCTTTTCACTTGCGTGGTAGCTTGCCCATGGCTATATTCCATTATTACTCTCCGACTTGATCATCCCCTCCCATCTCATGACAAGGTACTTCCTGAACTTGGCCGAGCATAGCTGAGAGCAGCAATGGAATGTAGCCCTATCGGAAAGCTACCACGCAGAGAGAAAGGGAAACGGCAATGATGCGTTTGGGTCAACCTTTCATATTTCTAGCTACCAGTCATACAGACCACGACTCTGGATAAAGGCCTAGATTTCGCACCGCAGCCGCACATGAAGTCTCTGCAGCTGATCAGCAATGTCACGCAGTCGCGGACCGGGCGCCTGCTAACCAGAAGGACTCTTGTGTGCCTGAAAGACTGCAGTGCATCCCGAGATAGTCAAGACCAAAGAATAGAGGGTGCGTCGAGGGAAAAACAGTCGTTCTTGAAGCAGAGGAACCTTAGACTATTGCTATCCCACAAGACAGCAAGATTCGTGGTCATGAACAAGGGTGACTATGACCGGAAAGCTCTGGAAGCCATCAACAGTAACTTCGAGCCAAGGGACCTCTGTGAGGAACACTAACCAGGTACGCTTGGGAGTGGCGATGACTTGTGGACGTATGGGTCTTGATAAGATTAGTGATGAGGTGAAAGAAGTATTGAGCTTTCACTGAGACCGTTCTCTGCCGTGAAGATTCACAAGGAAGGGTCGCGTTCCGAATGATCGTCGAGAACCAGAGCACATAGCAAAGGCATGTAGCCAAGTATCTTCAGACCAACTTATCCACGCTCCCACATCAATGACCCGTTCATGGGGCCAAGATCAGAGAAAATTATTGCATTTTTCAAGAAAAATGAACCTGTAGGATGCCTATCTATCGATGTTAAAGACGTGTTTTATAAGATTCTGCAGGAAGCCGCACTCACAGCAGTGGAGGAGTGCATAGACGAGTATGGGGTTATAAAATTTGAGAAGCAATGTGAAACTAGTGCACGTGGTTTTTTTTAATTACTGCGCGTGTACATGACTTCGTTGTTTGTCGAGCATGATGGCATAGTGTACGGCCAACGAGACGGGATCTGCATAGGTTCCTGAAAAACGCCTTTGATTTCTAATCTGTACATGGCAAAAGGCGACCGTACGCTGATAAATGAGCTAGAGGCACTTGGGTTTGTAGAATGTATCCGGTATGGGGATGACTTTCTACTTTGTTTGCCCTACCGTATATTCAAGTCGCTTGATATTGGTCCTGTATAACGGATATTTATAACGGTGTTCGCAGGTTTAGAATTAACGCATGAAATGCCGGAAAACTCCACTATCAGGTTCCATGACATTGAAATACACTTGTGCCCGGATGATACATGCTGGATGTAAAGAACTCAATGTGAAAAGCCAATAATGAGATATGACACATGTCAATCTAAGCTTGTAAAAAGGAGTGTAGCACACTCTTCCCTCCGGCAGTGCGTTAAGAAATCATGTGATCTCGAAATGGGAAGAAGTGTACATCTGCAAGTTGACAGGCTTGCCGCAAGTGGCTTCCCCGAACATTTGATTGGTGCAACAGTAGAGAAGTTGATGAAAGAGGTAATGGGACCAGAAACTGGGAAAACGAAGGAAAAAGAAAGGGCGAGGCCAGTCGTAACGTACGCAGACAAGGTATCGGACCGACTTAAGAAATTTGCAGCAAAACATGGAACCCCCCTTGTATTTTCACCCCCCCCCCCCGACGCTAACCTGAATGTGCAGAAAAGTTAACTCCCGGAATAGGAAAAAGAGAGTTAGCACAACATGCGGAATCGACCACCAGAAGAAGATCATAAACTGTGATAAGTGTGTTGTGTACAGCATCCCTCTGTCATGCGGCAGGAGATACATCGGCAAGACGGAAAGTTGCATAAAAATAAGATTGGATGAACATAGCAGGTACTGCGGCAAAAATAACTACCCAAGCAACCTCACCAAGCACGTTATAGCTGTAAAACATGCATCCCAATATTCGAGGAAACAGCTGTAATCGGACATTTTACAGACCGGCGATAAAGAATAATCTTTGAAGCATATGAAATGTCACGGGCCGCTTCCACGGAATGCGTAAGCGATCCGTCGATAGCGCTGACGTGAAGAGAGATGCAGCTGTTAACAGGCAGCGTGATGGAAAGCAGTGCTTCAAGGGTTAGGATTTGATGAATTGCACTTATAAACTTGTTTCTGACACGTGTTTGTACATGTTTTCTTTGTATGTGTTTGTATAAGGATAGAAGTACTTGTAAGAAACAGTTGAAAGTTCGCGCACGTTCCAGTCTTGATTTGTGTTAGTGAATCGTCTTGAGTAAAATTTCAGCACGCCAGCGTGTGTTGGTTAACACTAGATATAACACACTGGATGATGATGAGACAGTGCGGGGTGGTTCAGTGATAAGTTATGATAGATTAAAATCTGCACACATGTGAAGATCGTAACTGCATTTGGTCGAGAAAGGGCTAGGATAAGCAGATGAGTTTGACCACACAATGAATAGGTAGTTGAAATCGCTGAATAAAATGACAGGAACATCAAGAAAGCGTACAACAATCATATTGATAGCATAATGTAGTTCATCTACAAAAGTACGGCCATACGATGGTGGCTGGTAGCAAATTCCCAAAATCAGTTTCTTAAGAGACACACGAAGTTCGACCCATATCATTTCCAAATCGGTCACAATATTCACGCATGACGAAACAAGGTGGTCAGCAACTGCAATCATAACACCTCCGCCACATGGCTGCCCTCTGTCAAATCGGTATATATTAAATCTTTTTTTGCAAATCACATGTTCAGTCATCAACCTTTGACGAAAGCCACTTTTCGGTTATGAACACAATATCAGCGTCAGCTGAATCAGCAACACAGATAAGTTCATCGCACTTCAGTAGAACACTTCGTATGTTGGTGTAAAGAACTGAAATGGGATGCGCAGTCACAGATGCCAATCCACTGCCCCTCACACAGTCCTATGTGGCGCTACCTTCTGGCGTCGTAGCCTGACCAGTGGAAGATTTTTTTTTTTATCTGCAGGCCAGGAATCTCGAGATTGCGACAGGCAAGTGTTAAAATTCAAAAATTTCGGGTCTCTGATAAGAGCATTAGACACACTGTCGCTAATGTAGCGAACATCGTCGATAAAAGCATGATCATAGCTCAGTTTGACCTCATAACCCTGTCATCGAAGATGTGAAGAAGCATCCGAAATTCTTTTCCTAATAGCACGAACATTGGGTGAAAAATCTTCAGTTATGTAATAATCAGACCCTTTAGGTTTTGAGACATTTTTCTTGACCAAAGACTTTTCCCGGTCCAGTAGCTTGAGAATAACTAGGTGTGGATGCTCTTTCCGCTTTCGACCAGGTCTGTGGCAACGCTCTACGTTAGGGGGTTTGAGGGGGCTGACACTGCTTGAACGTCGTCTTCGTCAAAAACTACCGAGATTCTTCTCTTTTCCTTATGCGCATATCAGCGCATGGATCGCCTAACGTAAAACTACCCGCCGGCTGAAACGAACCATCCCGGTGCGTACTAGCGTCCAAACCAGGGTTCGTGTAGTACGGCTTTAGGCGTGCAACGTGAACCATTTTGGTGCGTGATGTAGAGGTATGACGTGCGGAATGCAAGGGCGCAATTTCGTATGTCACTGCAGTGACTTGTTAAATACGGTAGGGTCCTGTATAACGGGGCAAATATTTTTCCCAGAAGCCAACGCGGCGAGCTGGGTTTCAAAGCAGCACGAGAAACCCGCAAGAATAATGGATGTTGCGATGACAGAAATCACAGCGATGTTTCTGGGAGTGCTGGGAGGCTGCGAGTCGGTTGCGAGCAACAACGCCGGCAGCATCAGCTCGGGCTATGGAGTCACGAGCGTGAGCTGGCAGTGGTGACAGAAGGAAACAGGCTATCAAATTGAAGCAGAGGTTCACGGCCGTATAGAAGATAGAAGGGGCAGTTGCCAGTAGTGCCGTGACGCGACGGATTGTATGCAAATGTCACAAACGGCAGCATTATGTCCCAGTCGCGGTGATCATCAGAAACGTACATTGACAGCAAGTCATTCAATGTCCGGTTAAGGCTCTCGGTAAGCCCGTTCGTCAGTGGATGGTAGGCAGTTGTCATAGAATGACGAACGTTGCACAACCTTAGGATCTCGTCGACTATACGCGCAAGAAAGCAACGGCCACGGTCGGTGAGCAGTTGAGGAGGGAAAGAGTGACATCAGTTGCTCAACAGGTTGGTATTGCTCGTGTGACCGCGTAGCGTGTGGTGTAATCGGTGGCCACCGCAATCCATTTCTTCCCCGGTGCGGACAGTGGAAAAGGCCCTAAAAGATCCAGACCCACTCGAGAAAATGGGTCTATATGGATGTCGATCGTTTGCAGAAGTCCAGCTGGTAAACTGATTGTTTTCCGGCGTTGACAGCGGTCACAAGAAGCCACGTAACACCGGATTGCGCAGTATAGGCCTGGCCTAAAGAACCGACGGCGCACACTGTCGTATGTGCGAGAGACGCCTAGACGACCCGCTGTGGGAACGTCGTGAAGCTGTTCAAGGACGGCTGTGCGTAGGTGCTGAGGGACTACTAGTAGAAGGTCGGGGCCATCAGATCGCATACTGTGCCGGTATAAGCTGCCGTCATGGAGCACAAACAAACGAAGGGAATGGTCATGGCGATCGGCGCTAAGGCGATTGATAATTTTGCGAAGCTGAGAGTCTTGGCGTTGCTCACGGCGAATATTGGAGAAGTCAGAAATAGAGAGCACGCAAGCATCATTGTCACAATCAAGTTGGCTTGGTGGGTCGAATGGATGATGGGACAGGGACCACTGAAATATTGTACTCCTGTAAGCGCAAGGCCAACGCCCAAGGCGGCCAGTAGGGTCTTTGAGTGTAGAAAGCCAACACAATGCGCGGTGGTCAGTGACTACTGTGAATGGCCACCCATACAAGTAAGAGCGGAACTTCGTAATGGCCCAAACTGGGGCTAAGCACTCACGTTCAGTCAAGGAATAATACTGTTCGGCCGCAGAAAGGAGTCGAGTCGGCTGCCGTAGTCGATGACGCGAGGGGAAACGAGCTGATGTTTTCCGAGAACGGCACCAATTCTATCCCCACTTGCGTCAGTGCTTACTTCTGTGGGCGCTGACGGATTGAAGTGAGCCAGCACCGGCGGACCGGTTAGGCGGAGAATAATAGCGGCGAAGGCGGCCGATAGTTCGTGGCCCCACGAAAAGGCGACCTCTTTTTTCAGAAGCTGCGTAAGTGGGCGGGCAATTTCCGCGAAGTTTGGTACAAATCGCAGGAAATATGAGAAAAGTCCGAGGAAGCTATGCACGTCGCTGCGAGATTTCGGGATAGGAAAACCACTTACATCGAGAATTTCGCGAATTTTGTCGGGGTCCGGCTGGATGCCATGGGTGTTGACTAAATATCCTAGGACATCGGTTCCCTGCCACCTAAGCTACACTCCTTGGAGTTCAACTGAAGGCGAGCTCTTTGGAAGACGCCAAGAATAACCAAAACACGATGGAGGTGGCCCTCAAATGTTGATGAAAATACGATGACCTCATCGAGGTAGCACAGACATGTGTTCCATTTGAACCCGCGTAGTAACGAGTTCATCAAGCGCTCGAAGGTCGCAGGGGAATTACATAAGCCGAAAGGCATCACCTTGAATTGATAGAGGCAATCCGGGGTGACAAAAGCACTTCTCACGATCTCTTTCGTCAGCAGAGATCTGCCAATATACAGAACTGAGGTTAATAGAGAAGTTTCTGGTACCATGCAGGCAGTCGAGGGCGTCTTTGATCCTTGCAGGAGGGTACATGTCTTTCTTTGTTATCTTATTTAGGTGTCAATAATCTGCGCATAACTTTCAGCTGTTGTCTTTGTTTTGATGAGTACTACCGGAGACGCCCAGGGGCTGCTCGACGCCTCAATAATGTTGCTGGCCAACATTTTCTCCACTTATTCTTGAATGATCCAGCGTTCGGAAACAGCAACTCTGTAAGGCCGTAGATGAATAGGGCGGGCATCTCAGTATCGATGCGATGTGTAACGACAGACGTTTGGCCCAGGGATCCGTGACCGAAATCAAAAATGTCGCTGTATGACCGCAAAAGGCCGGCACAGGCTCTGCCCTATTCGGGACGCAGGCCAGAGGCAACCATAGCTGAGATGCGGTCCTCCGGGCTTTGTGACGGGACTGGTTAGGCAGGTACCTCGGCGTCATGGTCAGACAGTACTGCTGATATAGTAAAGCTGGACAAAGGTGAGAGCTCGGCAAGAAAACCTCTCTCCGGGAGAACTTGCGAAGATATGCTAAAGTTGAGTACGGGAATGTAGGTGTGGTTATTCGCGACGTGCACAATGTTATAAGGTAGGACGATATTGCGCTGTAGAGCGACGTCGGTGATGGGGTTTACAACGTAGTCGCCGTCAGGAAGGGAAGGAAAAGGTTACATGGGCACGTATACTGCCGCCTCGGGAGGTAGGCGAGTAAATGTACTAGAGCGGAGGCGAGGCTGGGAATGGTCAGCACTAGGATCGTGAACACAATGGACCAGGGCTAGGCGCAGACGTCCGGAGGAACAGTCAATAAAAGCGGAATGGGCTGATAAAAAGTATAGGCCTAAAATGAAGGCTTGAGGACAAGTAGTAAGGACGGCGAAGAGCACAGGGACGTGGTGGCCGGCGATGCTAGCGCGCGAGGTGCCCATTCCGATGATGGTAGCGGTGTTGCCATCAGCAACACGAACTGCAGAGGTGTTAGCGGACGTAAGAACTTTTTGAGGCGTTGGCGGAACGAAGAGCTAAGGACTGAAATATGGGCTCCAGTGTCAATGAGAGCGGGAACAGGGACTCTATCTACGAGGGCATTGATCAAATTGCTGCGTGGTGCGATGGTCGAAACACAATTGGCTGTCCGGGTTGGTAACACAGCGCCACGTCCGGGCGCTGCGTTCCCTAGTTTCCCGAGTAGGGGCCTTGGTACGTTGGGGACAAGCTGCGGCGAGGAGTAGGTGATCGGGTACGGTAGGCTCGAGGCGATGGCGAACGGCTAGGACAAGAAGACAAGGCTTTCACACAACAGGCCTTTCCTGCAGGCACCAGCAGCCCACACTGCTTGAACGTCGTCGTCGTCTTCACCAAAAACTACCGAGATTCTTCTTTTTCCTTCTTATGCGCATATGAGCGCATGGATCGCCTAACGTAACAATATTGTTGCGACTGGATCGGTTATCATGGTCCTCATTCTTTTCAACCAACCGAGCCACAGTTCTAGTTAGCGTTTTAATTTCGGAACGCGCTAACTGTTAAGCTAGATAGTGACGCTTCAAGTGCAGCCACGCGGGTTTCAAGCATATCAAAACGTGAGTTAACGAATGCTTGGAATGGCTTAATATTGCCACGGTCCTCAGCCATATGCTTGTGTCGTTCAACAACTTCGGCATGCATGGTCACAATGTTATCAGTTTCAGTTGGACACGTTACAGCAGCCGATTGTTGAGCGGTCTTTGCAGAGCACGTGGACAGTACAGAAGTGCTGTAATTAGGCTGATTACATTTTGATAAGTTTCCGGGCTTCGTTGGGGGGTCAGATTAAGGAGGTCCTGGATTGAGCTCCACGTCTCCACTCAACAATAGGTGGCTGATATAAAACATGGCGTTCCAACACAAACCAACTGCGTCTTGTGGGCAAAGAAACAGCAGCAATGATCGATTGTCTGATTTTAGGCACCGAGTATTTTCAAGGTAACATACCTGCACAATGAAGGGACAGTGCTTTAGCATTGTGTCACAGCCGCTGTTGCTTTGTCCACTGAAGAACGAGATCTCGTATGGCGCTTTTAAGCTCTTGGCTGGTGACGTCGCGCTGCTCCCGAAGTCGACGGTGCGCTCACAAGCACCAAAGTTCCATGGAACACTCAGGAGCCGAGCCGTTGATCCACCCGGCAAGCCGTAGCTATGGCACACAGGGGCGATGCACTGGCGAAGGTTTCAGCATGCTGCTCGTAAGTCGATGACCCGTCTGCGAAGCATGCGCAGATGACGCCACTTGGAGTATTGTTCCATGAAACCAGCTTGTCGATGCATCCAAGGATCTGCACAGGAAGAGACACCACTTTAGCACTGAGTCACAGCCGCTATTGTTTTGACGTTATTATTGAAAAACCTGGACACTGATCTGTTTTAGCGCATGAGGGCCGTGAGTTCCATATAGTTATAGCTGAAAACAGAAGGTTTTGCTTGTCATAGATAGTGTTAATTATGGGCAGTAGCAAATTGCCGCAAAATTGAACAAAGATGAAAAAAGAGCAGTAATTACAATATCACCATTAGCAGAACTGTTGTGGCGAAGCAGACTCAGCAAAGAAAGGATAATAAGATTCCGGTATAGGGGGAGGGGGGGGGGAAGAGGACCGAGGAAAGCTAAATATTCGAACTGCACTATTTTGTAAATGATGAATGCTTGATATATTAATGAGATATGCAGTTCCCCAAGTTGATATGCAGTATGTTAATTGATTGTGAATATGTTAAAAAAAGTGCCCGGGGGATATGTTGCTGAAAGTAATGATGTGTTCTAAGAAGCACCCCAATACAAAAAGCCCATTCTGACAATGATTCCGAGTGCATACTAAATCTCAGATGTTTGTCTCGTGGGACACTAAGAAATGCAGTGCATTCAGAAAGTGGTATAATTTGGTTATCCAAATAAAGTAGAGCAATATTAATCGCTTGTTTATGATTGCGAATTAAACATCGTAAAATTTCTTTTTCTTTAAAGGATTGATTTCAATCTGGTTACCTGAAACCAGTCAGCTGTAAGTTTTAGTTCAGCTTCAAAGTTTTGATTCGATCATTTATATTTCTGTCACTAGTATATAATGTAGTGTCATCAGCGCATAAAATGCAGTTAGATTTGGTGAAATAACCAGAAAAATTCTTGATGCATGCTAAAAAATACAGTCGTCCTAAAATTGAACCCTGAGGCGTACATTGGTTAATGGATGCTGGGTGCAATAAAATGTCGGCCAAGTTTATTATTTCGAAATGATCAGTAAGGCAACTGCGTATAAATGTTAAAGTTCGGCCAAAGGTTCCCAGAGACTCCAGTTAGGAAAAAAGAACGGTGTTGTTAATTGGCAAGTCCCCTGGAAGTCATCCACACCGAAATGTTTAGAATGCATTATCATTTAAGCTCACACATAGCTGATCATTCTACAACCAGCGCACAAGCAAAAACTGGTTCGCAAGAAGAGAAAAAAAAGAAGGAAAGTAAAAGGAAGAAACGGAGAAATTACAAAAGACGCTCATAGGAGGAGGGCACAAATTGTATATGAAAGGAAAAAAAATAGTACCGACAAAAATAAAGCAAAGAAAGACGGGAAAAAAGAAACTGGAGGGAAAGGTGAATATACAAAAGGAAACGAAATTATAAGAGAAAGCGCGGAGAAACTAACGATTAACAGAAAAAGAACAAAGCGAATTAAAACTGAAACGAAAGCCACACTGGAATGAAGTGAATGGAACAAAATTAAGAAACGGCGAGTCTCTGAAATTTCATCTACATGCGGAAGTCGTTTCCTCGACATATCCAGCGTTCTTTAATCTTTTTCAACGTTGACATTTTTGCTTTCCGGGTAAACATATCCCCAATGACTACCTTTTTGAGAGGTGGGAGTAGCGCTACAAATAAACGCAGAAAACCTCATTTAATAAATAATAGACGGCTAGATGGGCCGATGCGATGAACAATCATAAGCAGGGTGAGCTTTCGGGAGAAAGCTTTTGCATTTTATGTTGTTTTTGTTTGATGGCGTTACATTCAGGCATTGCTTTATGGTAATTCGTCTGGATGTCTTTATGGTGCGCTAAGGCCTTTTTTTTTGCTGTGGCTGTTTGATATTTGGAGCATTTAACCTTCGTTTTATTTTGACTGTATTTATGGCTGACTAACCATTGTTATGCTTTAATATTGTGTGCACGTTTCGCTTTCTTTGGTGCGCCGCGTCCGATCAGCAGGTGACGCGCGCTCAGTTTCAGCCAATCCAGTCTATACAAAGTCTATACAATCTATACAATCCAATCTATACAACTTGAGTGCCCTGGTGACGCAAGGGCAGTAGTTGGGAAAAATCAAGCCCTGCCTTTGGAACGACGCAGCTTGTCAGTGTGTCCGCGCAGTGGGATTTCTCTTTTCGCGCATGGGGAGTCAATCATACTAAACAGGAACCCGGCCCCGCGGGCTGCACGCGTGAGAAGCGCTATTGTACCCAAACGGGTAGCAAACTGATGCAGAGTGGCCGTCAACATGAAGCACCGCATCGTTGTAAATCTTCTCGCGCGTCGCTTAGCATTGATTCGCGGACCAGTTAAATGCAATGGCGTTCCACAGGTGCATGATCACGCGGAAGCATTTTCCCGCTAAGTGTGATTGACAGTGTACGCTTTCCTATTCAGCGTTTTATTTTTTTTACCCCGGAAATGACCATTACCCTAGACTGTGCATGTTGCCATAAACTAATGCGCATAAATGGACAGGGTTATGTGCATCGGTGTATTATCATCTACCTGTCTCGTGGGATGATACGCACTTATCTTTTCACGCAGTATTATCGGCATGGTTTAACTGCATGATAATGAAGCAAAAGCGATATACTGCATCTGAATGTGAACGCCGGCGGTGGCTAGCTTCGGCTACGTCAGTCACCAAGAATGTTCGAATGCATGTTTATCGACGAAGCACCGATATTTAAAGGTGTTGAGTGCAACTCTAGTTAATATCTGAATTCTCTGTGGCCTGGGGCTTACCAAACCACACAAAAGTATTTGTAAACCAAACGATACAATTTTTCGGCATCCGCTTTGTTCCTCCGGTCACTGAGCTCGACACTCGTGTCTATTGAAATAGTGTACACGAAATCTATGGGCATAATAACGCAAATGTCTTACTAGCCCCATAATGCGAAATCCGTCTGCCATTGCTGTAGTTGTAATAGATGCAGTTGGGATTGTCAACAGGCGACGGGGTTCATAACGATGGCGTACGGCATCACTAATGGACCTCCATGTGGTGGAAGATTTCACAACTTCTATATCAAACATGTGTTTCATTTGCAGTATTCCGGGTGGTGCCATTCTATTTCTTTTACCCTTCAGAACGCCGTCGCAAGCCTAGTTTGCGATTGAAATCAAAATGATGACATATGCCATACCGTCTTTATCAAAAGTAACAATACATGCGCGAACGGCCGGCGCGAGCAAGAGCGCGGTCGTGAGGTGGCATTGCGTTTGCGGGAGCCTGCTGGCGAGTGCACATTCAACAGCAGCTACGCACGGAAAGGCTGAACGGGTTTATGAGACTCGAGGAACGTTACAGCTGAAGAGAAAGAATGGCAACGAAATATTCGCAGTTGATTGGCACAGAATAGGAGCGGAAAATGGCATTGCCCCTCGTAACCGCCGATGACCTCTCACATCCACGTATTAGCGGCATTTGAATGCAAGAACTAAAACGTTTAAGAACGCCGTCGTAAACAATGGAATCGACAGATTTGCGATGTGGCTCCAGCACTGGCTAAGCGGCGCCCGCGCATCCGTCATGATCCATGTCCAGTCTCAGAATATCAAAAATTAGTCTTAGCTACTGGCTTTTCTGTCCACCTTTTTGAACAGCCGTTTTAAACCCCGCTACCATCAGGTCAGCAAGCCTGCTAAGTTCTTAAAGTGTTAACTTGAGTTGTGTGGAGCGCGGAAAGCAGCGCAGAGAGAGAGACATCTTTCGCGTTCGCAAGAGCCTTTTGCGCACCAGCGCATGAAAATATAACCAAGTGTAACCCAGTTACAGACACGCACACAACCAATTTAGTGGAAGGCATACATAGTCTGTTAAATTTTCATGCGCTAGCGCGCGAAAGGGCTCCTGCGTAACGCGAAAGATTTCTGAGAAAGAGAGACAGAAACAGAAGAACGGAGTATAGCTGGGAGGTTAACTTGTCAATGCCCAGGGGGGCCAATTTGCACATACAGACGGGGATCAAATGAGAAAAGGGAAAGAAAGCGAAAGATGACTGGAAATCGTGGTATGAAGCTATGGTGACGCCGCGTGCACATGTTCATTAGTGTCGTAACGGTAAAATGCAAAGCAATAAAGAAAGATTCTTTTTTGGCTGGATTAAAAAACAGTCAAGGAAAAAGTCAGTTAACAACATCATATGATTACAGCGTAGTGTCATAACGTGCTCTTGAGTAATTTTTATTTTCCGCATAATAAGCAAATGGTGAGCCTGTATGCACACATCTGCAAAACCTTACGTGAAATACATCATAAGTGGCAAGCAAACATGTTCCATATACATGGCGCGTACATTACCTTATTAAAAAAGAAGCTGCCAGTAAATTTGCTTGCTTCTTCCATAGTGGGAAGACTCCATTTCGTTGAAATTGAAGTGAATGCATAGTGCTAGACAAATATGGCAGTGTTGGAGCTGAAGTTTAAGGCAGTACTTGGCGATCTATCGATGCCTGTCAGGGTTAGTAATGTTAACAATTTCACTTGGTAACGCATTCCACATTTCGATAGCCTTAGGAAAAAACGAGTATTTAAAAGTGTTGCAACGCGCCAAGAATGGTCTTATGCAATAGTTATGGTTACCTCGGGTGGATCGACGCTGGAGTGTTAACAGGTAGTCTTCCTTATGTATGTTTAATCTATGATGATAAATGTTGCAAAGGAACTTCATTACAGTCGTTTTCCGGCGACAAAACAAGATCTGTATTTGTGCAGTGATGCGCATGGCTGTTACGCTTTCATGACGTGAGTATTTTGAATATATGAATCGTAGTGCTTTTGACTGAATTGTTTCTAACTTTTCGATCAGGTACGCTTGATGGGGATCCCAGATTATGTTTGCATACTCAAGGATAGGTCGTACTAATGTTTTATAGGCTGTTAACTTCACGTGCGGTGGAGCCATTGCTAGTCTGCGGCGAAGAAAACCAAGCTGCTTGAATGCGTTGCTACATATGTTCTCTATGTGTGCATGCCATTTAAGGTCTTGGGTTAGTGTGATCCCCAGGTATTTTGCTTTGGCTACGTGTGGTATCGGGGAGCCAGATAATGTGTAGTTGTAAGACAAAGGAATTTTTTTCTTGTTATGTTTAAATGCGCCGTTTTCGATATGTTAATTTGCATGTCCCATGCTGCACACCAGTCAGAAATGTTTTTTTAAAGAAGACTGAAGTTTCATTTGGTCACCAGAGCTGTTCACGGCTGTATAAATCACGCAGTCATCTGCAGAAAGTCTCATTGTCACTCCATGTTCGGCACACAAATAGATATCATTTACATATATGAGAAACAGCAGGGGCCCAAGAACGGAGCCCTGCGGGACCCCCGAAGGACTTCAAGGTAATCTGAGTCGAAACCATTTATTGACATGAACTGTTTACGGTTGGAAAGATAGGCTTCTATCCATGCTACTATTTTCAGATCAATACCTATCGTTTCTAGTTTCAAAATCAATTTTTTATGGTGAACACGATCGAAAGCTTTAGCGAAATTTATGAGGATTGTATCAGCCTGTAGTCGAGAAATAATTATTGATGCCAGGTCAGTGTGATTTCAAACAGTTGAGTAGCTGTTGACAATTTATTTCGAAAGCCATGTAGTCTGGGGAATAGAAGGTTGTTCTCTTCTAAGTATGTTATGATAGCATTATGAATTATATGCTCCATTACCGTGCAACAAATACTGATTAATGATATAGGTTGGTATGCGTTCCCCAGCAATTTGCTGCCGCCCTTGTGAATAGGGTTCACCTTTGAATGGAGCCAATCTTGTGGAACAGTACCTGTTTTAAGTGACTCGGTACATTTTGCGCACAGAAAAGGAGCAGTCTACTCAGCATAGCGTCTAATGAATACGTTTGAGATGCCATCAGGACCAGGACACTTTTTCGTATCTATTTGCAAGAGTAAGTTAATTACGCCTGTTTGTGTTATCACCACTTCGGGCATGTGGCTAGTGTGCTGGGCAGGGGTTGCATTCCCCGGTGTTGCACGTGTGAAGACAGATTGGAAGTATGAATTTAAATAGTTTGCAATCGCTCACTGATATTTATGATACATCCGTCAACTTATATTTTTGAGATCGCGTCATCAGATTTTGAAGAATAGCGCCAACATTTCTGTGGTTGTGTAGACAAAGTTCGACATTGTGCTTGAAAAAAACCTTACTCTCGCCTCTTTATTTTTTTCATGAACAGGGGGGGGGGGGAGTTCACATATTTCCGCAAGTGATTTTTTACTTCTACGAATTCTCACGAGTTTTCGCTTTAGGTGAATAATATTGCGGGTAATATATGGCGTTTTACGTTGTCTTCTTTTCGTCTTGGATGGAATGAATTTTTCTTCCCAGTATATTATCGTTTCCTTGAGCTTTAGCCGTAAGTCTTAAACAACTGACCGGTTTTCCAAAATATAAATATCCGACTTTAAATCTATAAAGTCGATGATGCTCACGTCATAAGCCCGACTATAACCTTTCGTTACAATACGTGTCTGCTCAAGGTGGACTGCGGTGCTCTGCTGTCCCATCTGTGGAAATGTTAATGCGAGTAACTTATAGTCTGATATACTTTCCGCAATGACAAGTTCCGGGGTTCACATGCTAGATACAATAACAAGATTGAGCACTGAGCTAGTCTAACACTGAATGCGTGTCGGCAATAGTAACCAGCTGTTGTAAACAAAAAACTGAACATTAGGTTTAAAAGCAGTTCGCAATTGGTCACTTCCTTTCTTCCAGGAGTTAAGGTGGTCCAATCAATTACGGGTAAATTGAAATCTCCAGATAATATGATTTTAGTCCGTTCTTTCATTTTAGAATTCAAATAGTCATGCCCTTTCAAAAGATAGTCATCTGTTGCGTTCGGGCACCTAAAAATACCACCGATTACTGCTTATCATTACCCGTTGTTATCATGCACCAAACACTTTAATGGCCGTCCATGCCTTCCTCTTCCTTGAAGTAGAGGTTCTGATTAATGGCAATAGCAACCCCACCACCACGGCTGTTCCGATCAGAAGAAGTGTGTAAGACTCAGGGACGATTTCCGAGTCATGTATGGAAGAGTGCAACCACGTTTCTGTAATTATTAGTACGTCTGAACTGTAAAGCAGGAATAATTCTTATAATTTATCATCCTTATTAACAATGCTCCTAGCATTGAAACTCAGAATGATTAATGGATTATTGTGAAAACGTCATTCAGCGGGAGCACCATGAGATTTCGAAAATGTGTTTTTCGTTTGCTTCACTGGTACCCTTTTATCCTCTGTGGGATCCCATGCGTACATATTATTGTTTATTTTGAGCTTGTCAAAAACTAAACTTACTTTATCCCCATTGTCACAATTCAATTTAAAGACTGCCATAATTTTTTGCGTATTTCGCGCACAGGAACCGAGAAATTCTCAGATATTGATATTCCACTGTTCTTTAGCTTATGGCAACTTTGAAAAACCTTAACCTTTTCAGTGAAATCATAAAAGCGCAAGATGACAGGACGTTCATTGCCAGCATCTTTCCTGCCAACACGATGGATGCGTTTTATGGATCTGACCTGGACTTCCAATTTGCTTCTCAAGAGATTGTTTTCTACTTTTTTTTGAAGCTCGGAGGCACTCTCGTTATTTTCCTCTTTCAATCCATAGGTCACAATATTATTTCTACGGCTCCTATTTTCCAGGGCATCCAGTCTTTTAGTGATTTGGAACAATTCCTTATGCATCACCACTACAGATTCCTCACATTTCTGCACTTTTTCATTACATAGCTTTAGCGACGCTAATGTGTCTTCTATTTCAGTGAGCCTGAACTGAACACCCTCAAGTTCACCTTGCAAAGCAGTTTGGGTAGCCTTAATTTCCGTGACAGTGCTCAGAATTTGATCCAGTTTCTGTTCATCAGGCACAGGGTTCTCCTCCACATCGCCACTTAGCTTCAACAGCATGCAAAGCACTCGCGATTACTCATGGCAGCAACAAAAAATACACTGGGGGATCGGCAGCACGACAAGGCAGGCACAATCGCTTCTAAGGCAACTTGTGAATGACCATTTGTCACTAACCTGTGCAAAGAAAAGTACGAAGTTCAGCATCATGCGTCTAACGGTGCCGCCGAGCCCACTGAAGAGATCTGCTGTCCGTCCAGTCTTTTTAGGCCGTTCCCACGAAGTCTCGGATGTTGCCGCTGCGCCAAACGATGTGTCCAAACGAGGTAACGGTGATAGTCCTTCCATGCGGTTTCCATCTGACTGCACCGATATAAGCGACCCAAACACACCCGTATGCAAACTTGGTTGCCGATGTCGCGTCACCGACGTCACAAAAGACAGATGGCCCGGGGACACATGGAAGTCGCCACAGCCCGATCCACTGCATTCCAGTAGCGCCTGTGCAAAGAAAAGTACGAAGTTCAGCATCGTGCGTCTAACGGTGCCGCTGAGCCTGTCACAGCACCATATGACTCCTCGGGTGGTCGCACTTACGAACTGTCCAGACAGATAATTCGAAAGCGTCGCAGTGCTCTCTGAAATGCCTCATCTCGCGCAGATAAGCCGCTTGAGTTACCAGACCGCCATTGCTTCGCTTGGCAACCTCACGGATCAATGATTTCTCTGCGAGAGCAAAGCGTTTGCGACGGGAAGACAGATAGTGCCCTCGTGCGGCTGTAAATTTGCGCTTCCATTTTAATCCTTCAAAAGGTTGCGCGGCTGAAAACTACTCTTATAGCGTCGTTTCAGTACTTTCTGTAATTACAGCAAGATGTCTCAGCTTACATCACCACCGAGAGTAATTTTGTACCAAACAGCGGTGAGTTGACAGCCTCCTGTACTCCACATCAAATTCGCGGCTTTATGCACTCGCCTAACGTGGCGCCCAACTTCTGCCATTTTCGTCAATGACAGGACATTGTTTATGTCATGAAACTTCATTTTGTCATAACAGTCTGATGTGTATGCATGACGTATTTACCGCTGCACAACGTGAACCAGTCAGATTACAGGAATAGTACCTTTTATCTCATCCGTAATACAAGCATAAGTGTTTTCCTCCCGATCATCTATACAGTTTTTTTTTTCCGTCCGCAGTTACTGATATCTACTATTCAGTCGGCGTGAATAGCTCTGCTAAAGATGTGTCTGCAACTTAACGTCATTTTGACGGCACTGCAAGAAGCCATTTCGACAGCTCAAAATTTTGCGCCACAAGATTGAAACACATGACCATTCTGAGAACCAATCAAACAAAACGGCGCCGAACAGCGGCCATGCGCTGAAAAGATCCCGAAACAGGTGACAAGCTTCTGGGCAGCACGAACAAACGATCCTTACTCGGGGGTCGCACGCTTCCCTGTGTACGGAAATTTAAGAAATTGAAGACGCGATATCCAAGCATCTTACAGATACTTAGATAAATTGTGCCATTGTTTAGCACGCGATATCGTATGCAGGAACACGAAAAGTACTCTGACTGCTCAAGGAATCTACTCAAAATGACCGCCGACTGAGGAGCTGTACTGACGCTGCGATCAACAATACAATTCAACACTCATATGCACAAAGACGGGATGGGGTTGAGTACTATTTGCAGGCATTTCGATTTTCATCTTAAGCAAGAGCTATAAATTGATCGCGTTTTCGCTTACAGTGACTAGAGTCGGCGTCAAATGCAAAATGACCAAAATGAACTGCGCACAGCACGTCACCCGTTTCGGATGACTAGATCATAAGTGGTGAAAACTGAGATATAGTGCAGTTGAATTTTTTATTTGAAAGGCGCGATAAAATATTTCTAAGTAACAAACAACCCGTTTGGATTTTTGTTCAGGAGGGAATAATTCTGCGTTTTCGTGCTCGCGTTGCTGCCATCCTGTTCGTGTTTTATTTTATTCGGCATTTTTATCTTTTTTATTCGCGAGTGGCGCCCCCCTGTATTGGTTTCACCAGACTCACTGCGGTTCCAGGCGCGAGGCTCAGACCATTTTATAATCACCCACAGGTCGGCGGACGCACACATGTATCGACTCTCTCGGGCTCATTCACGCTCAGATCATGATCTGAGTCTTGATTAAGTCCGGACTCAAATTCAGATCGCATTGGCCCTAAATGGTAAGCTTTCGACGATGTGTATAACTAACAGAAATCGAGTAGCAGTCACCGCATCCCATAAATAGAGACAGAGTACACTAACTCCCAGAAGGGATCTTTCGTTTCCCGCAATCTTCATTAACGTACGCAGTTATCTTCAGAGGAGATTAGGCTCGTTTCTAACATCATCGCATCAACACAAGGCAACTTGCTTATTCTAACAGAAAACTGGCTACAAAATGACGTTAGTGATATCAAAGTTCTGGCGCAACTTGTCTGATATCAAAGTTCACCCAAGTGACCGTGAATTATCAAAGAGCGGTGGTGTTCTCATAGCAGATCGTCAGCAAATTTTATGTTTTGTTGTAAACGTCTAATTTAAGATCGGAATAATTTAGTTACTGTGTCGCTCATAACCAATTCAAGTGTTAGCATTTGCATTGAACTCCTGTAATGGCCGATTACAATGAATATAGGGCTATTCTTCGCAACGACCTGGCGTTGGCGCGTCGTGCGTTAAAAATGTTGAGCGAGGACGAAGGCCGAACAGGTTGGACCAGAGAAGAATGATTGAGTCACGTTATGCTACCGACTGCCTACGGTCTCGCGAGCTTGTTCTGCGGAGGCCGCAGAGTGCCTGGGGCAGAGCATTGCCACGTTCTGCAGAATCGCCGATGCAGAGGAAAGCCATGAGCTCGTGGATCACAAGCCCAGCGCAGGCATCAACTTGGCCGAGTTGCAAGGCTCTTCCGCATGCCTGCCAACTCTGCTGACGTCCGCGGGAGACTCCTGATTTTTGACCGAACTTTCTGGTTGTACGACCACAGTCCTATATCTCCCGATAAGTCTCCTCTGCCCGCGCAAGTACGGTTCACATAGTTTAAGCAAAGCTGAGTTTTGGTACAGTTGGCTGGCCATGATTTACAGGGAGGTTTAGCGCCAGCAGACGAGCGACCGTCCTGTGTCACTCTCTTATCCTTGTCTCCTCGCTCTAAGCCCCCTGTAAGTCGTGGTTTACATAAAACCGGCACCACGAAATCAGCAGCTGCGTCGTAATCATCAGCATCAATGTCTTTGGCCTTTCCAAGGATAAAATCAGGCAGAATGAGTAGGGGAATCTCAACGGACCACAGATCACAGAGCTGACGAGTGCCTGAACGGCACGAGCCCAGTATGCGAGTTCCATTTCGGGCCACCCACCTTATGTGCTCGATGTTTAGGTGCACATCGTACAAGAAAAAAATGAAGTAATGAGGTTAACAAAGAGGAGAGGATAACAAAATACTGTGAACGGGAAGGCCTCCTTTATCCGTTCAATCAGTTGTATGGCTTTATCAATATGATCGAGGATGTCACCACGAACTGAATGGACGCTTCTGTCAAGGCAAGCTACACTCTGACAGCATAACGGATATGCTAGTTGGCAGCTGTTCAGAGCAGACTTTCCCTAGAAATCGTTTGTCGTGGTCACCGCTCCGATTCTCACAGCTGAAATAATGACGTTTTATGGCGCCACTCGTCATTTAGACGTGAAGGGACTTTGACTTAACAGTGAGCGACAGAGGGCCCGGCTAGCTCTGTCCGTAGAGCATGAGACTTAACCTCAGGGTCATGGGTTCAGGCCCCACATTGGGCGCCAGATGAAGGCCTCGCCTTCAAAAAACCGGTCCGCGAGCCATGGTCTCGACTGAAGAGTGACAAATCCAGTCTCTTAATAACCCCGCTTTATTCCGGATAAACTAAAATGCATTAAAAAGAAAGGAAACAACATCAGGCGCTACTGCGCTGAGAACATGCTGTTCACGCGCGCGACAATAGAACAGCGAAGAGAAGCGGGAAACATGTCAGGGCTTTACCGCGGCGAGACAAAACACACTGCGAAGCGAATAGGGCGAGCAATAAGGCCAAAGCGCTCACGGCGGAACAAGAAGCATTGCTCCTCGCGTTACAGCAACTCACGCGAATACGCCCAGGCTGTTTCTGCAGGCACTCCTTCCACCTTCGTGACGCCGGTCTGCTTTCCGTAGTCCCTGCACACCCCGCTGGCCCATGTCGCTCGCTGCTTGCCCCGCCGGGGCGAAAAAAGGCCTCGCGTCTTGCTTCGACGCGCGTATCTGCCCGCGTCTTTCACCGCTAACATCCCGCCCCCAAGATTATCTGGTCACTCATGCGCACTCGCGCTGCTCGCGCAAACACAACACAAATAGGAAAACGCGCGCGCGGTTTAAAACACCTAAAGAGGCTGCGGAGCCCCAAAACGGCTAATCTAAGACCGGAATAATTAAGTAACTGTGTCATTCATAACCAATAGCACTGTTACTGGGAGTCTGCTACAGGCGACCCCATTCGACCCATGACTTTTCTAACGAGCAAAATAACAACCTAATCTAACTCACAGCAAGCTACCCCAAGTGCCTCTATCCTCCTTTTCGGGGATTTTACCTTCCCAAACATAGAATTGCGTAATCTTCCACCTGCCTCAATAGTAGGTTCCGCAAAAGGCAACTTTATTGCAATACATTTCAACGGTAATTTATAACAATTGCTTTCAGAACCAACGCGCACCTTATCGCAATCTAAAATCATTCTTGACTTTATTTTGGCTAGTAAACCCGATGCCGTCTCATTCATTACTTACCTTCAGAGAATTATAGACCAAAATGTCATTCCAGCCGCCTTCTTTTTTCTTGTAATGCCAAATATGACCTTGAAGAAGACTGTAACACTTTAAGAAAATAGTCATTAAGGGGCGATAAATCAAGAACTTAAGACCTACTTTCCTGCATAACAAGCTACATATGACATTCAATCGACACATGATAACTGGGCAATCTTTAAAAATAAATAAATGATTCACCTGATAAACATATACCAACCGTCAACATTCGTACAAGTAGCCAAAAACCATGCTTTACTGATTCTTTAAAAACAAATCGAAAAATAAGCGCCTCTATTGGGAAGATAGCGGCAACACAATTTGATAGCAAAACTATATATTAGGTAGTTCAAGATGAATATTTGACTGTCATTCGCAGCGTAAAACGTCCTTTTTATAATACTACACTTCCAAATTTGTTGCGTACTAACCCAAAACCGTTTTGGCAAGTAATACACTCTAACCCAAAATACGCACTTACCCTCACCAATGACACAAGCGTTGAATGTGCTGGCACATTTAATTCCGCATTTTCCTCAGTATTCTCGAATGAAATCAAAAGGCCCTTTCTTTTTCTTTTTTCTTTTTGCATTATGAAAGGTGTCATACTAAGCATCGCAGCTTATGAAGACGGAATTTCATCCATAACTCTGAAGACTGCACTATCATCATCGTGTGGCATGAAGGTATGAACTATAAAATTCCAAGAAACACAAGACACCCGGCTGCTTATTGCCTGTCATTACTGTTCTCAGTCACTTTCTTCACTACCTTTCCGGATGATTGGTAAGTGGCATAGGTCACTCAAATCTACAAGAAAGACAACAGAAGCTCTTCATTAAATTATCGAACTATCTCGCTAACAAGCGTCTCATGCAAAATCAAAATACACGTCTACTGTCAAATTATTTTTTCTTAGATGGTAACAACTATTTTCACCCGTCACAGCATAGGTTTCGCATAGCTTTCTCCTGTGAAACCCAATTAACTATTTTCTTCATGACTTGCGTCTTAACCTGGTCATCGATGTGCGAATCGGTACAATCTATTTTGGATTTAGAGAAAGCATTTGATAAAGTGCCTAACTACCGCCTACAAATAAAAGTTCTACTACTAAACCTGGATCCTAATGTTCTGATGTGGATACGGGAATTTTTGTATATTCGTACGCAAATGGTTTCGGTCAACAATAATTTGTCTAGCCCCCTCCCAGTAACTTCCGGTATGCTGCAAGTATCTGCTCTTGGCTTCCTGTTATTTTCATATATTTTAATGATTCACTTTAATGTGTCTCCTCTAATATACGCATATTTGCGGACGACTGTGTCACCGCACTATCTATAACGCATCGCACCAATCTGCTCTCTAGAACTTGTTTAAGAACGATTCAGAATGGTGCAATATTACACTAATGACCGTAATCACCAGCAAATTCACTTGCCTGTCCTTCTCGCACCATCGCGCTCCCTATTTCTTTCCTTACGCAACTGTTAACCCCCCGCTTGAACTGGTACATTCTTGTAAATGCTTACGTGTAACCCTATTCATGATTTGTCTTGGGACGCACATGTTGTCGTAATCGTTGTTGTCGTCGTGTCTGCGTTGGCATAATTTGGTCACAGAATAAAACTCCGGTGAAACTTCACAAACTGATTTAATGGCTACATGGAAGAAACATTATAGAAATTCCAACTGACAAACGTTTCGTTCGGCGTCTTTTAAGCTACTCCTTTCATGACGGTTGGCCGTGTTCCTCTCTACAGGCCTTCCTTTCTTTCCTTTTTCTTTAGGGGGGCCCCCGCTTGCGTGGGCTCTTAGAACCTGGCAGTGGCGGCGCTCGTTCGGCGGTGTCGGTAACAGAGGAATCCTCCTTGCGTCTCCGGTGCTGGCCCGCAGCCGCCTCGTAGGCTAAAAATTCAGGGCAGGCGGGCGTCCGCGTCTGGTTAGGCCGCCAGCGCGTACACATGCCCAGGCCTGAAACCTTCTATCCGTGGCATGGACGCGGTTCAGCCCATCGCTGTTCCCTTTGGACTTCCAGGAACCTCTTCTGCCGACACGTGGTGCAGGCCCGCCGAGTTTGGTGAGAATTATGGCCCCGGTTGTGTCTTCGACAGCGTCAGTGGAGCGGGAGGGACGCTTTGAGGAACGACGAGCCGCTGGTCGACTTGCTGGCAGTGGCAAGGAGCAGGCGTGCCACTGCCATACGTCAGTAACATTATATCATACGTCAGTAACGTCAGGACATACGTCAGTAACATTATATCAACATCTGACAAAAACTCAGAGAATTTGTGGAATGCACCGCCGTGTTCAAAACTACTGGCTTATAATTCATTTGTTAGGCCAAAAATTTAAAATGCATGCGACACATCTGGAGGCCAATCAAGCATATCTCGTCAAAAAGAATTGGTTAAAGATTGCGCTGTTACATTGATTCATGCATCATACTCATAGAAAATCAGGTTTTGATCCCTAAAAACAGAATCCGGTGTATCGACACTTTTATGTCGACATCGCATTTCCAGCATTTTATTGTGTCACGTTTTTTTTTTTTTTTGTCATCACTTAATCAAGCCCCATTAATCACAGCAGCAGCACGCATATCTTAACGAACCAGTCATCCACTTCACATTGCGAACCCACACGCCGGACGACCGCCTTTACTGCTTCGTTTTTCATTCGAACCACCATAGACTGGAACGGCCTCCTCCACGAAATTGCTACAAGAAATCCACGAAAATGACCATCTTCGTTTTCGCAACTTTTATCTGACCATTGTTCCCAGTAACTAATTACCATGATCACTAGTGTTTGTATAAGAACCTACGCCTTATGTAATGCCTCTATGTATTAATTAAGGTAATAAACGGAACTGAAGTCAGGTGAAAATAGCAGGAGAGTTCTGCTTCTTTGTTTTAAGCATGAAAATGTAAAGCACCTGCTTAGAACTTATTCGAAGTCATAAAAATGCTACAACAATAATGCTCCCTGTGTTTTTACGGTCTCCTTGGAATGAGCTCGCACTGAAGTGATTGTTATTATTGGTACTTGTAAAATCTCGCTTCCACTTGGGAAATTGGACTTCCTGAAAAATACCAACAAACCCTAAATCCGCAATGATAGGTCGATATAACTGACGTAAAAATACAGAGTGCGCCACTTTCCGTATATCTGCTTCTATTTACCAAGATCGGGATTATTTGGCCACTGTTCGAGGCATTTGAGTCATCTGCTTTTTTCGTTTTTATTTTTGTTTCATAATTCACGTGCCGGGTTTTGCTAAGTACATATTGCTGCTTAGGAGGAGGAGAGCCGTGGACTGTTTTCTTTTAAAGCCAAAGCTCTCCTTCACGACCAAAGTGGCAAAAGCTGTGCTATCTCGGAAGCCTGATCTTTATTTAACCTTCTGAGCATAGCATAGGAACAACGTATCTTAAACCAAGGTTAGTGTTGTGCACACATATTTGAGGAGAGAAATGGGGGGGGCACGTGCAGCATACACCTAAATCTAGAAAAGGCCATCGAAATCATGCAGTCCGAGAGGGCGAATAAGCCACCGCAGAAGCCGAAAGGAAATCGGTTGGCGCCAGTAAGCAAAGTGACCAACAACCGTCCTCGCTCCTGTCCATTCCGTCGTTGAGTGAACACCTATAACGCGCGTTAATGGTCGGCGCGGGCAACCACTCCGACTGCAACCTCTTTGCTCGAGGACGGAGAATGCTGCGAAGGAAAGAGAAGGGAGTTGTTTTGAAGTTGATTACCCGAGTTTCTCGGCCGGTTTTCAGTCGTACACCCTTCTTTTCTGTCTCTACCGCCACATTTGGTGATGCGCGTCGTAGAATAATGGGGTCGCTACAAACTATGAAAAAAAAAAAACTTAGTCCTGAGCTTAATGTACCTACTACGCTGCCGCATTCTACTGGAGAACAAAGTTTCTGCGCAGTGGCAACAAAGGCGTCACATGCGCATCGCCGTCTTCCGGATCTTTGAGGGTGTCTCCTAAGCAGAGGTGGACAACCTCTTGAGGTTTCGGCCTCATGAGATTGACCTGAACCTCAAAATGACCTCAACCTCACGGAGTGAGGTGAGGTTGAGGTGAGGTCGAGGTGAGGTCGGTGACAGCTAGAAATTTTTTGTGTGAGGTCACCAAATTGAACCTCAAACTCACGCGTGAGTTTGAGGTTGAGTGAGGTCGTCATTGTGTGACGTCGAAATAGTGAGGTCCAGGCTTTTCGCTGTTGCCGCGGCTGTCTTCGAAGAGCGCCCCTTTTGACGCGGAGCTCGAGCATACTGCCGCGGTGTGCCCGCCGACTCTCGGTGTTTGGTTACCCCCCAATCGGACGACCGAATGCCGCAGCCCCTGCCCAGCTTTCGGCATTCCACCGTAATGTCCGAAGCCCGAGTACGCTTCCCTCTGGTCTACTAGGAAGGAGATTTTTTTTTTACTTCACGAACTCCTCATGCCCCCCGCCTGCCACCCCCGTTTCCTCTGACTTGTTTGTGCCGATGCTTGCCGCAGGCTCAAACACCCAGGAGCGCGGAAAGCACATAACTCACGTTGACCGGCGGTGCTTTTGTCCGATGCCGCAAGGAAACCAGCAAACTAAAAAGTGAAGCAAATTATCTTTGCGCAGACGGCGCGGAACAGAACTGTGTCTTGTGCATTCCCGTTTCCAGGCGATAACGTCACGGCTGCTGCCTTAAATTCGATAAAGGACCCCGCTGTACATTGCACGGAAACTTAACAGGAAATGGTGCAGCGAAATTGTTAGAGGACGTGATACTGACAGATAAAAAAAAACATGAACAAACCAGAAAAACCGGCACAATACCATCTGTGCATTTTATCGAAGTCCTCCCTTTCGAATTGTACGTTATCGTTTTATATTCCTGTCCTGTAAATTTATATTCTTGTATTCTCCAGAACAACCTCTCTTTGGTCTTGTGCTTCTTGTTTCTTCTAACAGATTTAAAGGTGATGGTGCTAGTGTAGCGGTAAAACATGCAACAGGATGAAATGGACGGCACAGCTTATAAGACGCAACTGGTAAACAGGAAAAAGCCTGCGCATGTTAACCATATGCTGAGATAGAAGGGACAAAAAATATATGGGGCCTGTATGCAGTACAGCGCAATGAAAAAAAAATGATTTCGCTCCGCTAGGGCCCTTTATTTCTCTCTCAAATTCTAGTGAAATCAAGCAATGCAGGAGGAAGGAGGAGACTAAGGGATTCTTAACTTATTCAGGAGCAGAAAACGAAATTTGAAAAGCGTTCTCCTACATGTTTTTATGAGCTAAAAAGTATTGAGATGGTTTCCGGCTCGACATTTTGGTGTCTAGACGGACGAATTGGTGTGGCGAAGTGAACATGCCTGTTTTGTGCTCCAGTCTGCTCGAGACGCACAAATCAATAGGATGAAAATTGTTGTGGCCAGATGTCGGAATAATTCTTTCAGATATTTGTTTTTTTCTTTAAAAACCAATTTAGATGTACGTGATATGAAGCCAATTACATGCTAGCACTGAGGAATGCAGTATTAAGTCGATGTCTCAAACTTTTCATACGCGCTGGGAAGAGCAGTTCTCTTCTGTTTTTATTGTGCGATATTGGTTATTACTTTCGGCAACATGGTATTTATTTATATATATATATATATTTTCTTGTATGTCAATTAAGTTCGTACACTGCCGAAAAGAGAACAGGCTTCTTCCCTCACATTAGGCTCTTTCTTTGGCATCTTTTCAGAGGCGCATAGCACAACCCTCCTTTCCACTTACCCGTGCGGTCATTTAGTTTTTTCTTTTTCTTTTGCAAGTATTGGAAAGCGCGATCTACTCTCTGAATGCGGAGCTGGCACACATACGCCACTACCTTTTGGTGTGTATTGGTGACAGTTCGGCATTCACCGCATGAGCAAAACCAGATGCCTACAGACGGAGGGTGAAGGGAGGAGCGCGTGCACAGCGGGGGGCGCGGTCCCTCCGGGCTGCTTGCTCGTCTCCTTTCTGTTGTTCTTGTCTTTATTTTACGTTTATGTGCTGTAACTATACGACACTAACGGGGAAACGGTTTCTCTAGATTCACCTACGGTGCATGCGGGGAAGCTGCTTCGGAGACACCACTGTTCAACTGATTAGTTCAGTCGTCGAAGGAAAACAAGTGAATACCAGAAAGAAGCTCGTCTCAGAATTGTTGACGAAATGGCATCCAGTATTCGGTTCGGACGTACACGTATTTATATCGTGTGTACGTGTTCTTTTTTTTAGGTGGTTGCGAGTTGGACATTTTGCTCCGGCGAAATTTGACGGACGAGCCGATGTTCGCGGAAGCAAAGCGGTTCACGTTTGGCATGGAAGCAGCACGATAGAGCACATGGCTAACGATCGTCGTCTTCACGTTATCCAGGTTTTGGCTTGGCTTCTACCATGCCTGGCCAGAAGTGCACCGGACCCGTACGTCGCTACCTGCCTGCAGCCATGCCGTGTTCAGGTGTGCGACCTTTCTTCGAACCCAGGCGCTGCCTTCGTTGGATCGGAATCCTTGTTCATCGGTTCAGCCGCATCAACAGGAACATCATCCACGCCTGCCTTAAAAGCCAACAGCCAGCCGCGACACGTCAGTGGGCATGGAAGCAGCACGATAGAGCACATGGCTAACGATCGTCGTCTTCACGTTATCCAGGTTGGTCAATCGTGTTCTCTACATGCTAGGAAAACATCAAATCGTTTTTACTGCTGCTTCCGTGCCCACAAGTGCTCTATGACGTGTGTTGTGACTGCAAGGAGGTGTTGCTTATGTTGTTGCTATGTTCGGGTGACGTTGAGCTAAACCCCGGGCCTAATCGCAAGCAAACTACAGAGCGGCAGACCCAAGTAGCTGATGAAGACGACACGTCGTGCGCCCATCGTCATAATGAAGTCATGGCTGCGTTGTCCTTTATTAAAACCGCCTGTGAGGCGTCAGCGGAGGCCCAAGCCATGTTCACGCAGGCTGTGAATGACGTAAAAGCCAATCAGGAATGTTTAGCAAAGCGGCTGTCTAATATTGATACTCGACTCGCTTCTGTTGAAACAGAAGTCAGCATGGTTAGTAGTCTCGAAGGAGAACTTCTGTTAACAAACGACACCATTAATGACTTGGCGCAACAGAATAATGAGCTTCTTTCCCGCATCTATGATCTGGAAGACAGATCTCGCAGAAATAATTTAATATTTTATGGCGTACCCGATAGCAATGAAACGTGGAATGACACAGAAAAAAACGTTATTAGTTTGCTTTTCATCCAGTTTTGGGTCAGAATTTAAACCAGACAAAATAGAACGAGCCCACCGCCTTGGTGGCCCTTTTGTTCAAGAAAAATGCCGACCAGTGATAATAAAATTTTCGCACTTTAAAGCGAAAGAAGAAGTGATGTCACATCGTGATGAGCTGAAAACAATTAAATGACATTTCAATTTCTGAAGACTACTGCGCAGCAACTAGGCTCGCTCGCAAAAGTTTAACTGCTTTCGCAAAATCTTTGCCTGGTTCACCATCCTTTAGGCTTCGCTACGACAAATTAACTGTAAATAAAAGGCAATATGTTTATGACCCTAGAACAGACAGTTTCATTGAGCTGCCCCGGCTGCGTTATCATTCTCCTTCTCGTAGCAGCCCATCCGATGATTCATCTGCACGCGCTCGACCCTCTACATCCAATGCTGCTCGCGCATGCGAGATGGGAGACATTTCGAATTCAAGTCCCACGCGTAATGTTTCATAACACTTAGCCAGGGGTAGTGGTCATCGGCGCCCTATATCAGTCCTTTATAGTAATATCCGGAGGATTTTAGGCAAAAGAGATGATATCATCGCAGCTATCAATTCGTGCCAAGCCGACCTGGTGGCGCTCACTGAAACTTTGTTAAGTGCTCGTGTAAGCGACAGCGAAATTTTTACTCACACCAAGCCTTTCAATGTCTATCGTTGTGACAGAGATGGAAGACAAGGGGGTGGAACCCTGCTCGCAGTTTCTACTAACCTAACATCGTTCAGAATTAATGTTTCATGCAACATAGAATCTGTCTGGTGCGGCGTCATTTTAAACAACAGAGTACACATCATTGGCGTCTGTTATCGTCCACCTAATGCAGACATCACATTCGTGAATGAATTGCATGACGCGGTTAACACCGTCGTCCTTCGTTATCCAGCATCCCCGGTATTTCTTCTAGGCGATTTCAATTATCCATCAGTAAACTGGACATCGACACCGCCTACCTGCACACCATATTCTTCGAATTGTCAAGCTTTTCTCGATATGTGCTCCCTTTTCAATTTTGATCAGGTTGTTGATGGCCCAACGCGTGTTATCGGCAGTTCTGCTAACATTCTTGACCTGATCCTCACCACTAACCTTGATATGATAGGCCCAATAATTTTCATGCCGGGACTCAGTGATCATTCTTTACTTCATTTCGACCTAAACTTTACCGCGTCTTCAGCTACGAAAAAACGCAAGATTATATTTGATTACAAAAAGGCAAACTTTGAAGAGATAAATAGAGAACTTTCGCTCTTCCTTGACAACTATCTTAGTGGTTTTGAACATCGTTCTGTCCAAGAGAACTGGGACCTGTTCGTCAATAAAATTTCATATCTAACTGAGGCTTACATTCCCAAGAAAATACTAACAGTACATAGACATTCGCCATGGTATAATCCGTACTTAAATCGACTTTCGAACAGAAAAAAACGCTTATTTCGGGCAGCAAAACTGCAGCAGACTGCGTCACGCTGGCAAGCATACACTAATGCATCTCACACCTACTCTCAAGCTGTCGCTTCTGCAAAATCTACTTTTTTGAAATACACTCTACCATCCTTGCTCACTAATAACCCTAGCAAATTTTGGAACATCGTAACTAACTCCCAGAGCAACTCAGAGATTTCTTTACTTGACCAGAACGACTTACCTGTGCCTAGCAAGGAGTGCGCATCGATTTTAAACAATATGTTCACACTGAACTTTTCATCTGCAACTAATCTTCAATTGCCTACACATTCGTTTTCGGGCTATACGATTATGCATCCAATATCAATAGATGCCGACGGGATTGCAAAGCTAATTGAAACACTAAAACCTTCATGTTCCTCAGGTGTTGACAATATAAATGCAAGATTCCTTAAAGAAACAAACATGTACTCCTCTGTCCTTTTGGCAAAAATATTTCAACAATCTTTAGATACTGGCGCTATTCCTGTACATTGGAAGCAGGCGAAGGTGATTCCACTTCATAAATCCGGTAACAAGCAATCTCCCCTTAATTATCGCCCCATATCTCTTACTACCATACCATGTAAAATTCTTGAACATGTCATTTGCTCACACCTAGCTAGTTTTCTTGACTCGAACCTTTTTTTCAATCCAGCGCAACATGGCTTCAGGAAATCACTCATGCGAGACACAGCTACTCTTTTTCACAAACTCCATGCTAACCCTTATTGACAACCGTTCCTTGGCTGATTGTATCTTCTTGGATTTTTCTAAGGCCTTTGACAAAATAAACCATCATCTTTTACTACTTAAACTCAAGTGTCTTAATATTGACAGACATCTTCTTACCTGGGTCGAAGTTTTCCTCATCGGTCGATCACAGCATGTCTTTGCTAACAATAATAATTCACCGTCAACACCTGTTACGTCAGGTGTACCACAAGGGTCAGTTTTGGGCCCTCTTCTTTTTTTAGTTTATATTAATGACCTTCCTAACTGTGTGACTTCCCCTATTCACTTATTTGCCGATGACTGTGTTATTTATCGCGAGATTGCTGAACCCGCCGATGTTTCTGCTATACAATCTGACCTCAATAATATAACTAAATGGTGCAGCACATGGTGTATGGACCTAAATGTTAAAAAATGTAAAGCTATGCGAGTGTCGCGCAGTAATTTCCCCCCTGCTTGCTATGTATTGAATAACACTCCTTTAGATACTGTAACTTCGTACAAATATTTGGGTGTGCATATTACTAATGACCACAGCTGGAAGCAACATATTGATTACATTATTAACAACAGTAACCGCATGCTTGGGTATTTGCGCCGTAACTTTTCGAAGGCACCTGTTTCGACTAAAATGACTATGTACAAAGCATTGGTACGTTCAAAGATTGAATATGCTTCTGCAATCTGGGATCCCGGTTTCACGAACTTGAAATCCTCACTTGAGATGGTTCAAAATAATTCAGCGCGTTTCATTCTTTCCAATTACAGTCGCACTAGCAGCATAACTTCAATGAAACTAACGTTATCTTTGCCATCTCTCGAGCTTAGAAGGAAAATTTCACGTCTTAGCCTTTTTCACAAAATTTATCATCATAACGAATTGAGGCATACTTTCATTTCGCAGCCATCGTATCGCTCCTCCCGCGTTGATCATGCTTACAAAGTAAATGTCATAACTTGCAATACTAATGCCCTTTTTCATTCCTTTCTACCTCGTACGTCAGTAGAGTGGAATCGCCTTCTGCCCGATATCGCATTAATCCAAATCACGATTCATTTCACTCATCACTGATGCAATATCTTGAAGCTGATCCGTGACACTTTTTCCCCCCTGACTATTATCTTATTTCCGTTTTTAGTTTTTCATGCTTGTTTGCTCCCAGTGCTGCTGTTCTTTTCGCTGTATAATGCTGTTCTCTCACCGCTTATGATTGTTTTCAATTTATTCCGCTTGTATAACTTTCTTTATTGTAAGATTGTTTTCGTTGTTCTGTATTCCCTTGTTCGTTTAGCCTTTGTTATGTTTTGTTCATTTAGTGTTCTATGCTTTCTATCATATATGATGTACCACTCCCATCTGTAATGCGTATGCGCTTGAGGGTAATAAAATGAAATGAAATGAAATGAAACCCTTTTTCCTAGCAGTTCCGACAGTTGTAATTTTTTAATGTAAGCGTGGTGTTCAAAGAAGCAATTTCGCCAATTCTTGCAGTACGCCACGGGATCACAGAATTATAAACAAACCCCCCGGAGTGGCAGGTTTGGACCTCATAACATAAACAGCATTCCTCTTAGAAATTTTCTGAGGTTTATTCGGCGTTGGCTTAGTTTTATGATTAATTGGTGTTTTCCTGTCTTTTCCTCTTTTTTTTGTTTTGTTGGGGATTTAGTCTTCACAAGTCATTTCATAAGTGGCTGTTATGGAAAACTTGTGCCCCGTTAATATGACATCCGTTTATATGGAGGACCCGAATAATGGACAATTTTTCTGGGGCCGAAGATTTTTCAAAGTTTTTATGTCACGTTAATATAGAAACTCGCTCTCTGAACAATGTAGATGGGATGAATGCACACAGCCTATTCGGCCCATGTATTTTTGTCTCGTTAATATGGACATTGTTTGAAAAAAGCAGGGGAGTCTGAACGCAAGTTTATGAAGGGTGCGCATGTCGGGAACCAATGCGACAGCCGATACGGTAGGATGCCTGAACGAGTCCTGTGGAGTTGGAAAGAACCAAATCGGGCGTGTCGTCGTTTTAGGAGGGAAGGGGGACGGGGGGGGGGGGGGGGGGGGCAAGAGCGGAAAGGAAGGGAAGAGGAGGAGAAAGGTTGTGTGGTTGACAGGGATTGTACACAGCAAACCGATGGTCAGCTGACTGAGAAAGACCCCAAAATGAGGCAACCGGGAGATTTATGGGTGCAGCGGCAGCGCCGCAACCAGTGGCCGCAGTCGGGAAAACAGCAACATGTGGTTGCAATAAATTCTGCTGAACGTGAACAGAATAGAAGCCGGGAAAAAACGTAAGAAAGAAACAATAAGAATATAGACAAGCGCCGAAATTGGGGGTGGGAACTGAAGTTTTTCTAGCCCAGAACACAAAGCATGTTCTATGAAGCCGTTTCGGTCAGGGTAAAGACACACTAAGGAAGTAGAGCGACAAAAGAAACGCGACGACCACGCAAACAGGACCGGGCGTCCCGTCCTGGACGCCTGTCCTTCTCATGCTCCTGGTTTTCGTCACTGTTGCGCTGCCGAACTACCACATTTTGCACCACAGCGATCCGCATGTCGGCTTCGCCTTGAGTCAACGATGCGGCCTTGACAAGGTTTGAGCTCTTCGTAGTCGGCTAGCCGTCGTTTTAAACTGTACTTCGGAAAGGGCTGTTTGATAGCCCTCTGTATAGTAGCCTGCCAACTAGACTCCCTCGCTTCCTTACAAAAACAGTACAAAGCAAGAAAGAGAATCAGAAGAATGGAAAATCAAGAAGTTTAACTAGGGAAAATGAGTGCAAAGAAGCAGGAGCCTGTAACTCTCGACTTTAGTCTGACTTTTGGCATAGTTGGAGTTAAGCGCAAACGAATGGAGCTGAACTTAGGCGCGAAGCGGGAAATCTGTGAATACAAGCGGCAAAAGCAATCTCAGTCAGTCCAAGCCGTGAAAGACTGGACCCAAGTTCAACTAGGCCTAAGTCTCGTCAGGTTGACGGTATACCATCTATATACACTACCGGACTCCGATAAATGGCTCAACGTCGGCATCACAGCGTAAGCAACAGTCCGCACAGTCGAGCCGGGCATCCTGAATAGTGAAGTAGAATGGGCCTTAGCCAGCCTTGCTAAGAACAAAGCTAGCGGCATTGATGGCATTCCAGCTGAGTTGCTTCGAAACCTTAACCATGACGACGCTATTAAAGTATTCATGATGGCAGCAAATTTGGACAACCCTGCAGTGGCCACAAGATTGGAGGAGGTCAGTTTACATTCCCATCCCAAAAAAAGGAAGTGCCAAAGATTGTTCCAACTACCGCACGATCGCGCTTATTTCGCATGCTAGCAAGGTGATGTTGAAAATCCTGCAAGGTAGGCTGCAGCAGTATGTGGATCGGGAGCTCCCGGACGTGCAAGCTGGGTGTCACATGGGCAGAGGAACTAGGAACCTTCGCAGAAAAGTGGAAAATGCAAGAGATTTCCAGAAACCCACCTACTTCTGCTTTATTGATTATGCGAAAGCGTTTGACTGCGTAGATCACAGCAGATTGTGGCAAGTTCTCCAAGAGATGGGAGTTCCAATTCACCTCATCTGTCTCCTCAGGAACCTGTATGAAGGGCAAGAGGCCACAGTCAGAACTGGGCATGGTCTTACTGATTGGTTTCCGATTAAGAAAGAAGTGAGACAAGGCTGCATACTGTCGCCCTGCCAATTTAACCTATATGCTGAGTGCATCACGAGGAAGGCCGGTCTGTACGAGTCTTCAGCTGGAGTGAAGATGCTGGAAAACGTATCAACAACCTCAGATATGCGGACGATGCCACTTTAATGGCAGAAAGTGAAGTGGAACTCAAGAGACTTCTGATGCGCGTAAAAGAAGAGAGTGAGAAGTTTGGGCTTAAACCGAACAATAAAAAGACAAAGATCATGGCGTCTTGCCCTATCAAGTCCTAGAGCATCAAGGGGCAAGAAGTGGAATCTGTGACAGATTTTCTCTTCTTGAGCTCCAAGATTACCCCGGAAGGAGACTGCAGCCATGAAATTAGGAAACGCCTGCTTCTGGGAAAGAAAGCCATGGCTAGCCTTGACCGCCTAGCGAAGAGCAGAGACATTACACTGCCAACAAAGATCCGTATAACTCGTTTCAACAGCATGTTAAAACACCTGAGTCACACACTTTTTTCCATTCTTCCTCCTTACTCCATCAAAATACAGGCGCTGAAACAGAAACCAAATGTGAGTGCTTATGCTAAGCGTTTTTCTGTATTTATATCAACTACATCAACACCCGGTGACGTAACTGAAAGGGGCAGGGAGACCGATAAAATTGCATAAACCTGTGCGAGTTAGTAGTCAGAAATTACAGCAATAGAGTCTGAAACAAGGTTCTAAATTTCCATAGTTCTAGACAGGCAACGAAAAACAATCCTGTAAATACAGGGGCGAAAATATGACACACCAATTTTCAAACATTGACTATAGCACGATGACAGCACTCTGGCCAACTAAAAATACGACAATAAAAAATACAACTGGTCCTTCCGGAGAGAGTTAGAGTGATAGATTAGGCTATATATTGTCAAGTGGAAGCATAATGCAAGGCGATGCAAAATGAGGCAGCTCGAGATGATTTCTTGTAGATACGCTTGCACTGTATGTGTATTTCAACAGTCCAAAATGAGTGGCCAGATTGCACACTGATTCGAGATTGCTGGAAAGCTGTCTAAGCAGTTTCCTAAAATTAAGAGGGTGTTTAAGACTTACCAATGCTTTGTAGAGTCAGTTTCATAGGAACTGTTGCACTAGAAAGGAATATAGACAGTCTAGCATGCAATGGGTTTTTAACCAAAGTATTTATGTACACGCATATGAAAATACAGATGTATGATAGGGTAAAACATACAATAGCTAGCAAGCACTTATTATTAGGAAGATTGTTTATGTAGGAGCTCACAGTTAAAACCGCTAGGAACCAAAGCAAAATGCGAAGTATGAGTGAAAATCCGGATAACGTTTCAGCATTGCATGTTTTGATTGGTGAAAAGTGTAACTCGCCTACTCAATACTCGATGCAACCTTTCTACAGACATAAATAGCCACTTGCCTATAGAGCTTATATACGTGACGTCATTTCTGCTTTACTGGCAACCATGGCACGAACAACCTAAGATCAAAGAGAGAGAAAGAAAGAGAGAGAGGGCCCACGGCGAATCAGGGTACAGCGGTGGTGAAATCCGAGCTCTGGTTGGACAGCGTTCCAAACGGCGTCTCATGTGTCCGACAAATGAACGGCGCGCAGCAGGGAGGTCGCAGGGAGGGAGCAGGGAGGAGGAGGAGTTTCGAAAAGCCCAATGCTATGGCGTATCCTCAATATAGGGTTGCCACAACGGCCGCCTGCTAAACCTGATAGTGAATAGGGTCTATACACGACGTCCACATCTATGAAAAAATGCTTCATACTGCTTCCAAGTTTATTTGGAGTCGACGTTTCGGCAGGAGCACTGCCTTTCTCAAGACTGAGGGTACATGATTCTTGTTCGTCTTCTTATAGTGTTGGCAAGAGGAGATACAAACATAATATGGGCACATATAGGTGAACCAGCTGGGCACGCACAACACACACATACACACACAGGTGCGGAGAGCAGGCTAGTCCCAAAGGCTCATCCACCCAAGGCAACGGCTGCCGGGAGTCATCTGTATACAATACAGGCAGCCGCTGAACAACCTCGGGAAAAAAAATCACAGGTGGGGGAACGTGTTTGCTGCAGATGGTGAGAAATCTTTTTTCGTTCTCACTAAAAGATGGTAGCGCCAAGCGTGAAGGAGGTTTTTGGGAGAAGTGGTCAACTATCAATGGTCAAGGCCTTGTTTTTGAAGATTTGTTCTTTTTCTCTGCTGCGTCTGTTACACTCCCCACCCTTGCTCCGACCCGCGGCCCGACAGGATGAAAAAAAAAAACGCGACAACCAGGTGGACATTGCTGGTTAGAAGAACGTGACATCTACGAGTAGAGTTCGAGCCTGCTTAGAGCGGTAAGCAACTCGCGACGAGAGATGAACATCAAAGAAAGAAAAGAAAAAAAATATGTGGGACAGTAGAATGCTGAAATACTTTGAGGTTTTCGCTAAAAGGTGCGAGCGCCAAGCATGAAGAAGGTTTTTACGAGAAGTGGGATGTGGAGGGTATCAAAGAAGCGGGGTAAAAAAAGGGGCGGAAAGGGGGAAAAAACCCCGAGGAAAACTGTCCTCACATGTACCGTACATTAGTGCCGTCCAGAACGACGTAATCAGAGCTTATAAGGACTAGAGACCAGGGAAGTAAAACCTTTCCAAAAAGGAACGTGACGCATTGAAGGCGCTTAGCAGACGGAAAGATGTGGTCATCAAACCGGCAGATAAAAGAGGCGGCATATTGGTCATGGACAATGACAAATATATTGCCGCGAAACTTCAAAACTGTATTTGTTGTTGTTTAACAGCCGCCGGCATTCAGACTTATCACTCTGATTCTGGACCGCGTATCAGTTCCGTAATCTTTGTTTGTTTGCGATATTTATCATCGTTCATGTTAAGCAATGGCCTCCTAGTGAAGAACTTCGCAGCCAACAATACCGCGCAGCTTCTTGTAGTGCCTAAAAACCTCCGGCAGGAAATTCTGCAGGCGTTGCACGATGAGTCCACAGCAGGCCACCTCGGATTTGCGTGCACGTTGCATCGAATCCAGGAGAAGTACTACTGGCCGCGACTGCCTGCCGAAGTTGCCCACTACGTGAAGACGTGTCGTGAGTGCCAACGACGCAAGACGCCGCCGATCAGACCAGCAGGACTACTAAACCCGATTCCGCCCCCAGTCATGCCCTTTCAACAAATTGGGATGGATCTCCTTTGCCCCTCTCCATCTTCGTCTATGGGTAACAAGTTTATCATCGTGGCCACTGACTACCTTACCCGTTACGCCGAAGAATAAGCACTACCCAATGGTACCGCGGCAGAAGTCGCCAAATTTTTTCTCGAACAAATTCTCTTGCGACATGGCGCCCCAGAAGTCCTCATCACGGACAGGGGAACGGCGTTTACGGCAGAGTTGACTCAAGCCATCCTGGAATACAGTCATACAAGCCATCGACGAACAACTGCGTACCATCCCCAGACCAATGGCCTTACGGAGCGCCTGCATAAAACAATCGCGGACATGATCGCCATGTACATCGACGCTGAACACAAGACCTGGGACGCCATCTTGCCGTACATGATCTTCGCGTATAACACGGCAGTCCTGGAGACGACCAGAGCGACCCCGTTTAAGCATGTGTACGGCAGGGAGCCCACGACGAAGCTCGACGCAATGCTGACGCACGTAACTAACGAGAACAACCTTGACGTCGCTGCCTACCTGCAGCATTGCAGAGGAAGCCCGACGACTCGCACGTCTGCGTATTAAAGACCAACAGCGCACCGACAGCCGACGATACAACTTACGACGACGAAAAAGTACAACCCACGAGACCAAGTGTGGATTTGAACGACAATTCGCCGTCGCGGACTAAGTGAAAAGTTGTTGCGTCGAGACTTTGGGCCGTACAAAATCATTCGCCGCGCCGTACCACTGGACTATGAAGTCATTCCCGACGGAACGTCAGCATTACAACGGCGACGCGCATGCCCAGAAATTAGTACATGTTGTACGAATGAAGCCATATTACACGCGTTAAAGAATCTGTGGTGTTTAAACTTTGCAGGGTTTATGTTTAAGTTGCTTTGTTTTGGAACATCGAGGCGATGTTTTTTTAAGGGGGGGGGGGGTAATGCCGCGAAACCATAGAGAAAGAGATTGGTAAAGAGCGGACACTCCCACAGGGCCACGCGGCCCATTTGACTGTAGTGCACCAAGCGGCCGGCGGCAACTACTTCCGGTCTTGCTGAAAGGCGCGTTATTTGAATACTAGCATGCGCTGCGTCCTTCCCTGCCCTTTTGGCGCATTATTTTGGTTTTACACGGTCTGCTAGTGTTTCTATTTATGTTCAGCATGCATAACAACATGAAAAATAGATTCCCAGTTCACTAAATTGGCCATCAACGCTGCTGCGCCACAGCCTTTGCAAAACAGTATTGCAGAAAAGACGCCAAGTGCTTTGTGAAATGAACATTTATTTTGCTGCATATAAAACATACAAGAGACGCAACACATGTAGGCGGATGCATTGACAAAACTTTGCACACATAAGGCGATGTGCAAAATACAGAAAAATAAAAATACACAAGGCGAGAAACAGCACTTCGGTAGCGACAAAAAATAGCATAACGTTTATTTCCAAAATATGGCAAATGATATGTAACAAAACAGGCATTATACATAAACTACACAGTCTCAGTCCCGGCTACCTTAGAAAGGGTAACTTGTATTGTTCAGGGCAGAGAGAACTACTGACACTTGGGGGAAATGCCACTCCGTTCACTCGTCGCATCTGCCGCGCTTCGGCTGCAGTCCGTGGGTCCATTCAGTGCTGTTGGAAAAGGAATGAACATGATGCAGAAGGTTGCAATGAAATATAAGGCCACTGCACCATGCACAAAATTGCATGTGGGTGCGTACTGAAAACTTGGTGAGCAGCAGTTATGGTCCAGAACAGAAAAGCTGTGATTCGTAAAATTGATACAAAAGTTACTGTTGCAACGTAGAGGTCAGGAAATGCAGGCTAACCGAACCTATCTGAAAATGCATTTCTACAGTGAGTGAAATAACAGCCACTAAATTAACAACATTCCTCAAGAGCACTGAACAGCTAGAGCAATGAAGCTTGCTGCATTATAAAACATTTCTCACTTTAACGTTGTCACGTTACATGCAACGCGACACCACGCAAAACTAGTTGTTCGCAAAACCGCGGCCGGCGGGCACGCCATGTTGGCTTTTCTTCATACGCGACTTTGTGAAGCGCAGAACACCGTGCTGAGCTAAACTGCCCGAAATGTCTCGCAGTTTGACAAGAATGAAACATTTCACACCTTGCGGTTGCCCTGTTAAACGCGATGCCAGGCAAAACTAGCCGTTCGCAAAATCGCCATGTCACGTCACCGCGGCGGTCAGCACGCCTTGTCATGCCTGTTAGCTTGCCCTTCACTTGCGACTTTGTGAAGCGCAGTCGCCGCCGTACTGAGCTAAACTGCCTGAAATACTGCACAGTTTGACAACAAAGTCCCGGCCGGCATGGCCAGTGTAAACTGCTTGAAATGCAGCGTAGTTAAGCAAAAAACGTTGCTCACCTTGCCATCGTTCCAAACCGCTGTCGTTCCGCGCAGCAGCCCACAAGAGGTCTGTGCCGCACAAGCGCGGCGAGGCACGAGCACACAACCGCTCCCCTCGACAACTTCTTGTCTCCTAGCGCTCCGTCGGGCTACCGCTGCAGCGAGTGCCGTCGCGCGCGCGTCCGCGCATTGGTGCCGCCATTCATCAATCGACGGCAGCGCAAAAAGTCGCGCGTCATTTTCTGGGGCCAGTTTTCGCCGAGTGACCGCTCTTTACCAATCAATTTCTCTATGGCGAAACCTTCAAAACTGTATTTGTTGTTTTTGTAACAGCCGCCGGCATTCAGGCTTATCACTCTGATTCTGGACCGCGTATCAGTTCCGTAAACTTTGCTTGTTATTGCTCGATGTCGCGAGTCACACCTTTATCAGTTTCGTTGTAGCACAAGATGCACCGAGATCTGTCTCGAAGGTTCCGGCCACTCGGGTGTCTTTCCGCAATGTTCCAGCCCGTGCTGGTAGCTGTTTGCGACGTTATCTAGATTGTTCTGGGCAGCCTTTAAATTGAGCGTTGATGAGTGTGACGGACATTCTTTGTTCGACGATCGACCAGCACGTTTGTTGCTATCGCCGCCGCCGAGTTGCTTAGTTCTTTTGCGGTTGCAAGTCAGCCCAATAAAGAGGTAATTTAAGTACCATCAAGCCTGTGCCTTCATTTGTGTCAGCGACCCTGGTCACCACCACGTGACAATATTGAGGAAGGAATTAGACAACTCTGTAACACTAAATTTTATAAACACCTAAAAGCGGACCCCACTCTAAAGCATCAAAACTTCTTACAGGGACTCTAGATGAGCTCGCAAAAAGTGGGGACATCTTCTGCGATTATGCAAAGCCCTGACCGCCTCACACCCGTCGCCGGGCCGATTCTACATGCTTCCGAAAATTCATAGAAGGGTTAACCCTGGCCGCCCTATAGTATCCGGCATCGGCACAATCACAAAACCAATCTCCAGTTACATTGACACATTAATTGGACACATACCTGAAACACACCTATCCCACATACGTGACACCAACCACTTCCTTCGCGAAATAGCAGGGGTAAATCTTCCTCAGGGGACCTTCCTTGTAACCTTAGATGTAGTCTCTCTATATACAAATATCCCGCATTCCGACAGAATCAAAGCTCTAATTGAGGCCTATAATCAGAATAGTGAGGAAGGACCCCAACTCCAGAAGTCCTAGAGGTATTGACGAAACTAGTTCTAGAATACAACAAATTTGATTTCGACAATGAACACTACTTACAGATTAACGACACCGCCATGGGTACAAAAATGACCCCTAGTTATGCTAACATCTTCATGCATAGCATTGAATTTGAATTTTTACTTACTTCCCCTATTAAGCCCATCCTATACAAATGCTGCTTGGATGATATTTTCTTAGTTTGGACTGACACAGAACAATCACTCCTACATTTCATTGAAAACTTCAATCTCCTCCATCCTAGCATATCCTTCACGCACACATATTCCCAAAACAAAATTAAATCTGAAGACGTTGAAATTGCGGTTTATGAAGGTTCGCTCACCACTAGCGTATACAGAAAACCCCCGGTCCGACAACAATACGCACAAAGCTGTCGTCCTCATCACTCAAAAACAAGCATTCCGTATTCTCAGGCTCATCGATTCAAAAGAATTTGTTCCCAAGATCAGGATTTCGCACCAAACGCAAAACGTATGCGGAAAGTCCTGACTAAACAACGATACCCGCCAGATATTGTTGACGACGCCATAAAAAAGGCATATGAACTCAACCGAGAGGAAATACTGGAGGGACGTCCACGAGAGGAAAACATAGACCGTCGAACAAGTCTGGTACTCCCTACACGAGTAACCCCCCCAACGTGAACAGAATCCTAAAGAAACATTTCAACGTTCTAGAACAGAGCGATCGTCTCTCCAATACTTTCACGACTCCTCCCCAGGTTCTCTACAGACGACCGAAAAACATTCGCAACATCCTAGTCCACTGAAAAATAGGTAATAACCCGCGGTTGGGGTGCCGGCCTTGAGGAAAGAGTAGATTCCGGGTGTGCAGGCACATGCAGACATCAAGCTGCGCAACAAGCACAACGTCAAATTTTATGTGGAGAATAGATGGTAACTTTGATTGCGATGCCTCAAACGTAATATATCTCCTAGAATGCAATGTATGCAATGTAGAAGGAGCAACTGGTGCATATGGCGTAGAGCAAATAGCGTTTGAGGAAGCCCTCCGCTATGTACAGAGTTTGCAGGGATCGACAGCTGTGAACAGAATCCTAAAGAAACATTTCAACGTTCTAGAACAGAGCGATCGTCTCTCCAATACTTTCACGACTCCTCCCCAGGTTCTCTACAGACGACCGAAAAACATTCGCAACATCCTAGTCCACTGAACATCGCATCACGTATGTGTTCACATTGCAGTATATTGGCCAGACAGCTACCCCTATACGAATGCGGTTTAATTATCACCGTGCCGATGTCCGCTCTCTGCCCAACCTTCCTTTTTCAAAACATATCAACCAGAAACAGCACTCATTCGACTCAGTCAAACTAACAGTTCTTCAGCGGGGATTCAATAATACATGGAACGGGAGCAGCGTGAGTCATACTTTATGTATAAGTTTAGGACACTTAATACTGGGATAAATGAAAACAATGGGGCAATGTCGTCATTACGAGCCCTGCAAGTTTAATGCTAAGCACATATATCAATCATTATCACTTGACAGTTTTCCTCGCGTTTTTTTTATTTTCCCCCCTCTTTTTTTTCCCCCCGCTTGTTTGATACCCTCCACTTTAAACTTCTCGTAAAAACCTTCATGCTTGGCGCTCACACCTTTAAGCGAAAACCTGAAAGTATCTCACCATTGTACTGTCCCACATATATTTTTTTTTCTTTTCTTTCTTTGAGGTTCATCTCTCGTCGAGAGTCGCTTACCGCTGTAAGCAGGCTCTAACTTTACTCGCAGCTGTATAAAACAATTTTGCACTTATATATATATATATATATATATATATATATATATATAATTTTCTTAAAGTTCGTTCAGGAGCTTTGCATCCTTTAGAAAATGAATAACATTTTCACCTTCGATAATTGGATCTCGCAACAACAGGCTGGGATAGACAGGGATCTGTTCTGTATAAAAACGTGCAAAATTTTTTTTCCCTTCACTTCTTTAGTTCAGCGCACGAAAGTAGGACGTGGTTTATTGTTAGTTCACCTCCGCATCTTTCACAGAGAGGTCTTTCGTCTTTCATTAGAATGAAGCTGTGTGTCAGAAGGGTGTGTTCGATGCCAAGGCGACATAAAATGACTTCGATGAAGCGTTTTTGGTGACTGCGCGATTTCCATTCTTCAACGATCTACTTGACAAGGTGCAATTTATTTATTTTGTTGTTCCATGAGCTCTGCCATTTTGCTCTCAGTTTTCTCTTTACAACTCTTAGAACATCTTTATGTGGTATGTAGACTGGCTGTATTTTAGTATGACGGGCTGCTGCAGCACATGCATCAGCTCCTATTGCCGCTGATTCCAACGTTGCTTAGTACCCAACAGAGTTTAATTGTATGCCCCTGTGTTTCGGCGGCGATTATATTATGAATGATGTTTCCGATTAAAGGTTCTGTAGCATTTCTAAGATTTAATGCTGTGATAACGCTGAAAGTGTCGGTATGGTAAATCCATGAACAACAAGAGCAACGATACATCAATAAAATAAAAAAGAAAAGCTGAACAGTCTGGTTATAACTTGGCTTATAAAAACGCTTTTTACATTTATTTATTTACCCCCAGGGCCCAAGAGCATTACAGAGGAGAGTTGGGGTGAACACAAAAAATAAAAAACCCAATACAGTAAAAAATAACACAAAAATAATTTGTCATTATACAGTAAATGATAACGACTGCGCAACAAGATATAAAAATACAAAATCAACAGCAACGCAGCCAAGCATAGATGTTTAACAAGAAAAAGCACCGAAAAACGGCAGCAAGAGTATGTTAAACACTGGAGCAAAAAAGGTTAGTAACAGCTGTACGTAAATAAACGGCATCTGTAATTTCGGCAATAGCACAAGGAAGGCGATTCCAACTGTTAGAAGTGTCTGGAATGAAGGAGTCATGGCAGTATTTGGTGCGACATAATGGATTTCCTACTTTGTGACGGTGATCAATGCGTGAAGAAGTGTATGACGGTTGCGTTAGAAGTTTCTGTCTGAGATATGTATTATAGGAAAAAATCTTATGAAACAAACTTAGCCGAAGTACTCTTCTGCGTTCTGTTAGAAGAGGCAATGAAAGTGAAGATTTCATGAGAGTCACGCTAGAAGTGCGATAATAGTTAGACAATAAAAAGGAATATGCGCGATTCTGCACACTTTCTAGTTCAGTAATGAGTGAAACGACGCTTGGGTCCCAGACAGAAGCTGCAAACTCTAGTTTCGGACCAACAAATTTTTGCAAAGGAGAAGTTTTAGCGCGCTAGGACAAAATGAAAAGTTTCTTCTGAACTAGCCAAGAGTTTGGTTAGCATTATTAACTACGTGATGAACATGCCATTTCATGATAAGTTATTAGTTATGTGAACACTTAAATATTTCTATGAAGAGACAGATTAAAGAGGACCAGTGTTGAGGTAGTACGAAGGGGCTGATGTGCTAACGCGAGTGGCACGCGTATGTTTACACATTTTTGTGTTAAGCTTCATATTCCAGCGCTGACAACATTCAGAAATTCTGCTAATATCGGATTGTAATATAAAGACGTCATGACCATTGTTAATTTTACGATAGATAACACAATCATCCGCAAAGAGACAAATTGATGAAGTAAGGTTTACCGGAAAGTCATTTATGTATGAGGAAAAGCAGGGGTCCCAAGCCTGAACCTTGCGGCAAACCGGAATCAACTGGGGAAACTTAGAGTCGGTATTATTTGCTGCAACGAACTGAGATTGATTAGCAAGAAAAGAGTGAAGCCATGAAAGCATCTAAGTTCAATCTGCTTAGTTTAAAGAGAAGTAATTCATGTGAGACTTTATCAAAAGCTTTACAAAAGTCCCGGCATATGCAGTCTGCCAACGAACCACCGTCAACAATGCAATGGAGGTCATGAGTGAAACATAGAAGCTGGGTCTCACAGGAGAAGGTTTTTCGAAAACCATCCTGAAAATTACTGAAAAAAGAATTAGTTAAAAAAATGTAGCATGATGAGAGAAGATGACCTATTCCATGATCTTGCATGGTATGCAGGTGAGCGATACGGGACGATGGTTTTTAGGACAGTGTTTATCGCCAGACTTATGCAGAGGAATTACTTTTCCAACCTTCCAGTCATCGGGTAGGCAGCCTGTAACAAGCGACTGCTCAAAAGGTTTAGACATGACATTGGATGAGTACGCCTTTGTATTTAACAAAAATTTCGAATTTATGTGGTCCTTTTGTATGTTGTATTTTCACATTTATTTCTGTACATCCAGCATGTATGATCCGGATACAAGTGTATTTCAATGTCGAGGAACCTGATAGTGGAGTTCCGCATTTCATGCGTAAATTCTAAACCTGCGAACACCGTTCTAAATTGCAGTAATGCCGGACCAATATCAACCGACTTGATCCTACGGTAGGGCAAACACAGTAGAAAGGCATCCACATACCGGAAACATTCTACAAACCCAAAGGCTCTAGCTCATTTCTCAGCGCATGGTCGCATTTCGCCATGTACAGATTAGAAACCCTATGCAGATCCCGTCTCGTTGGCCCTACACTATGCCATCATGCTCGACAAACAAAGAAGTCATGTACAAACACAGTAATTCCAAAATTCTACACTGCTTCTTAAATTTTATAACCCCATATTAGTCTGTGCACTACTACACTGCTGTGAGTGCGGCTTTCTGCGGAATGTTATAATACACTTCTTTACCATCGATGCATAGGCATCCTGCAGGTTCATTTTGCTTGAAAAAATGCAATAATATCCTCCAATCCTGGCACCATGAACGGGTCATTGATGGGGAACGCGAACAGGTGTGCCTGAAGATACTTGGCTACATGCCTTTGCCATGTGCTCCGGTCCTCGACGATCATTCGGAACGGCGACTCTTCCTTGTGAGCATTCAAGGCAAATAATGGTCTCAGTGAAAGCTCAGTACTTCCTTTCATCTCAATCTTTCGCTTATCAAGACCCATACGTCCACAACTCTTCGCCAACCCCCAAGCATACCTGGTTGAGGTGCTCCTCACAGAGGTCCGTTGCCTCGAAATTACTGTTGATGGCTTCCAGAGCTTTCCAGTCCTAGTCATCCTTCTTCATAACCACGAATCTTGGTGTCTTGTCTGATAGCAACCGAGTAAGATTCCTCTGATTCAAGGAAGACACTGTTTTTCCCTCGGCGCACCCTCTAGTCCTTGCAGTTTAGTGTTTCAGGATGCACTCCAGTCCTTCAGACACATGCGAGTCCTTCTAGTTAGCTGGCACCCGGTCCACGACGACTGCGTGCACCAAGATGATCAGCTGCAGAGGCTTCATGTGCTGCTGCGATGCTAACTTGGGGCCTTTTTCCAATGTAATAGTCACTATGCCTGATAGCTGGCAGTCTTAAAGGTTGACCCAAACGAATTATTGCTGTTTTGTTTTATCTCTGCGTGGTAGCTTTCCGAGGGCTATATCCCGTGGTTGCTCCCCGCTTTGCTCGGCCAAGTTCAGGAAGTACCTTCTCATGAGATGGGATGGGATGATCAAATCGGAGAGCAATAATGGAATGTAGCTCTAGGAAATACTACCACACAAGAGAAAAGCAAACGGCAATGATGCGTTTGGGTCAAACTTTCAGACTGCCAGCTACAAGGCATAGAGACCAAGACTCTGGATAAAGGCCCGAAGTTCGCACCGCAGCCACACATGAAGCCTTCGCAGCTGATCAGCATGGTGCACACAGAAGCTGATCGGGTGCCAGCTAACCAGAAGGACTGTCATGTGTCTGAAGGACTGCAGTGCATCCTGAAATACTCAAGACCAAAGAATAGAGGATGCGCCAAGGGCAAAACAGTGTCGTCTTGAAGCAGAGGAACCTTAGACTCTTGTTATCAGACAAGAAAGCAAGATTCGTGGTCATGAATAAGTGTGACTATGACCGGAAAGCTCTGGAAGCCATCAATAGTCATTTCAAAGCAACGGACCTTTGTGAGGAGCGCTTCAACCAGGTATGCTTGGGGGTGGCAAAGAATTGTGGACGTATGGGTCTTGATAGGCTAAGGGCTGAGGTGAAAGGAGGTCGTGAGCTTTCACTGAGACCATTCTTTGCCGTGAAGACTCACAAGGAAGTGTCTCCATTCCGAATGATCGTCGAGAACCGGGGCACATGGCAAATACATGTAGCCAAGTATCTTCAGGCACACCTAACCGCGATCCCCATCAATGACCCGTTCATGGTGCCAGGTTCGAAGGAAATTATTGCATTTTTCAAGCGAAATGATCCTGTAGGATGCCTATACATCGATGTTAGACATGTTTTATAACATTCCGCAGAAAGCCGCACTCACAGCACAAGAGGAGTGCGTAGACAAATATGGGGTTTTAAAATTTTAAAAGCAGTGTTTAAGAAGTGCATGTGGTTTTGGGAATTACTGCGTGTGTACATGACTTCGTTGGTTGTCGAGAATGATGGCATAGTGTACGGCCAAGGAGACGAGATCCCATAGGCTGATGCATAGCGCCTTTGATTTCTAATCTGTACATTGCGACAGGCGACCGTACGCTGAGAAACCATCTAGAGGCCCTTGGGATTGTAGAACGTTTCCGGTATGTGGATGACTTTCTACTTTGCCCTACCGTATTAGAGGACAAATATCAAGCGACTTGATCATACGGTAGGGCAAAGAATGTAGAAGGTCATTCACATACCGGAAACATGCTTCAAACTTAAGGGCCTCTAGCTCATTTCTCAGTGTACAGTCTCCTTTCGCCATGTACAGATTAGAAATCAAAGCCGCTATGCATGAGCCTACGCAGTTAACGTCTCGTTGGCCGTAAACTATGCCATCATGGTCGACAAACAACGAAGTGAAGTACACACGCAGTAATTCAAAAAAACCGCATGCACTAGTTCGACACTGCTTCTCAAATTTTATAACCCCATATTGGTCTATGCACTCCTCCACTGCTATGAGTGCGGCTTTTTGCGAAATGTTATGAAGCATGTCTAACATCAATGGATAGGCATTCTACAGGTTCATTTTGCTTGAAAAATGCAAAGCTTTCCTCCGATCCTGGCCCCATGAAAGGGTCATTGATGGGGATAGCGGATAAGTGTGCCTTGAGATACTTGGCTACATGTCTTTGCCATGTGCCCCGGTTCTCGACGATCATTCGGAACGGCGACTCTTTCTTGTGAGCCTTCACGGTAAAGAATGGTCTCAGTGAAAGCTCACTACTTCCTTTCACCTCAATCCCTAGCTTATCAAGACCCCTACGTCCACAACTCTTCGCCACCCCCAAGCGTACCTGGTTGAGGAGCTCCTCACAAACGTCCGTTGCCTTGAATTGACTGTTGATGGCTTCCAGAGCTTTCGGGTCATAGTCAGCCTGGTTCATGACCACGAATATTGCTTTCTTGTCGGATAACAACAGTCTAAGGTTCCTCTGCTTCAAGGAAGACTCTGTTTTTCCCTCGGCGCACCCTCTATTCTTGGGTGATGAGTATTTCAGGATGCGATGCAGTGCTTCACACACACGAGAGTCCTTCTGGTTAGCTGGCGCCCGCTCTTCGACTGCGTGAACCGTGTTAATCAGCTGCAGAGGCTTCAAGTGCGGCTGTGGTGCGAACTTGGGGCCTTTATCCAGAGTCGCGGTCGCTATGCCTGGTAGCTAGCAGTCTGAAAGCTTGACCCAAACGCATCATTGCCGTTTCCTTTTCACTTGCGTGGTAGCTTTCCCATGGCTATATTCCATTATTACTCTCCGACTTGATCATCCCCTCCCATCTCATGACAAGGTACTTCCTGAACTTGGCCGAGCATAGCTGAGAGCAGCAATGGAATGTAGCCCTATCGGAAAGCTACCACGCAGAGAGAAAGGGAAACGGCAATGATGCGTTTGGGTCAACCTTTCATATTTCTAGCTACCAGTCATACAGACCACGACTCTGGATAAAGGCCTAGATTTCGCACTGCAGCCGCACATGAAGTCTCTGCAGCTGATCAGCAATGTCACGCAGTCGCGGACCGGGCGCCTGCTAACCAGAAGGACTCTTGTGTGCCTGAAAGACTGCAGTGCATCCCGAGATAGTCAAGACCAAAGAATAGAGGGTGCGTCGAGGGAAAAACAGTCGTTCTTGAAGCAGAGGAACCTTAGACTATTGCTATCCCACAAGACAGCAAGATTCGTGGTCATGAACAAGGGTGACTATGACCGGAAAGCTCTGGAAGCCATCAACAGTAACTTCGAGCCAAGGGACCTCTGTGAGGAACACTAACCAGGTACGCTTGGGAGTGGCGATGACTTGTGGACGTATGGGTCTTGATAAGATTAGTGATGAGGTGAAAGAAGTATTGAGCTTTCACTGAGACCGTTCTCTGCCGTGAAGATTCACAAGGAAGGGTCGCGTTCCGAATGATCGTCGAGAACCAGAGCACATAGCAAAGGCATGTAGCCAAGTATCTTCAGACCAACTTATCCACGCTCCCACATCAATGACCCGTTCATGGGGCCAAGATCAGAGAAAATTATTGCATTTTTCAAGAAAAATGAACCTGTAGGATGCCTATCTATCGATGTTAAAGACGTGTTTTATAAGATTCTGCAGAAAGCCGCACTCACAGCAGTGGAGGAGTGCATAGACGAGTAGGGGGTTATAAAATTTGAGAAGCAATGTGGAACTAGTGTACGTGGTTTTTTTTAATTACTGCGCGTGTACATGACTTCGTTGTTTGTCGAGCATGATGGCATAGTGTACGGCCAACGAGACGGGATCTGCATAGGTTCCTGAAAAACGCCTTTGATTTCTAATCTGTACATGGCAAAAGGCGACCGTACGCTGATAAATGAGCTAGAGGCACTTGGGTTTGTAGAATGTATCCGGTATGGGGATGACTTTCTACTTTGTTTGCCCTACCGTATATTCAAGTCGCTTGATATTGGTCCTGTATAACGGATATTTATAACGGTGTTCGCAGGTTTAGAATTAACGCATGAAATGCCGGAAAACTCCACTATCAGGTTCCATGACATTGAAATACACTTGTGCCCGGATGATACATGCTGGATGTAAAGAACTCAATGTGAAAAGCCAATAATGAGATATGACACATGTCAATCTAAGCTTGTAAAAAGGAGTGTAGCACACTCTTCCCTCCGGCAGTGCGTTAAGAAATCATGTGATCTCGAAATGGGAAGAAGTGTACATCTGCAAGTTGACAGGCTTGCCGCAAGTGGCTTCCCCGAACATTTGATTGGTGCAACAGTAGAGAAGTTGATGAAAGAGGTAATGGGACCAGAAACTGGGAAAACGAAGGAAAAAGAAAGGGCGAGGCCAGTCGTAACGTACGCAGACAAGGTATCGGACCGACTTAAGAAATTTGCAGCAAAACATGGAACCCCCCTTGTATTTTCACCCCCCCCCCCCGACGCTAACCTGAATGTGCAGAAAAGTTAACTCCCGGAATAGGAAAAAGAGAGTTAGCACAACATGCGGAATCGACCACCAGAAGAAGATCATAAACTGTGATAAGTGTGTTGTGTACAGCATCCCTCTGTCATGCGGCAGGAGATACATCGGCAAGACGGAAAGTTGCATAAAAATAAGATTGGATGAACATAGCAGGTACTGCGGCAAAAATAACTACCCAAGCAACCTCACCAAGCACGTTATAGCTGTAAAACATGCATCCCAATATTCGAGGAAACAGCTGTAATCGGACATTTTACAGACCGGCGATAAAGAATAATCTTTGAAGCATATGAAATGTCACGGGCCGCTTCCATGGAATGCGTAAGCGATCCGTCGATAGCGCTGACGTGAAGAGAGATCCAGCTGTTAACAGGCAGCGTGATGGAAAGCGGTGCTTCAAGGGTTAGGATTTGATGAATTGCACTTATAAACTTGTTTCTGACACGTGTTTGTACATGTTTTCTTTGTATGTGTTTGTATAAGGATAGAAGTACTTGTAAGAAACAGTTGAAAGTTCGCGCACGTTCCAGTCTTGATTTGTGTTAGTGAATCGTCTTGAGTAAAATTTCAGCACGCCAGCGTGTGTTGGTTAACACTAGATATAACACACTGGATGATGATGAGACAGTGCGGGGTGGTTCAGTGATAAGTTATGATAGATTAAAATCTGCACACATGTGAAGATCGTAACTGCATTTGGTCGAGAAAGGGCTAGGATAAGCAGATGAGTTTGACCACACAATGAATAGGTAGTTGAAATCGCTGAATAAAATGACAGGAACATCAAGAAAGCGTACAACAATCATATTGATAGCATAATGTAGTTCATCTACAAAAGTACGGCCATACGATGGTGGCTGGTAGCAAATTCCCAAAATCAGTTTCTTAAGAGACACACGAAGTTCGACCCATATCATTTCCAAATCGGTCACAATATTCACGCATGACGAAACAAGGTGGTCAGCAACTGCAATCATAACACCTCCGCCACATGGCTGCCCTCTGTCAAATCGGTATATATTAAATCTTTTTTTGCAAATCACATGTTCAGTCATCAACCTTTGACGAAAGCCACTTTTCGGTTATGAACACAATATCAGCGTCAGCTGAATCAGCAACACAGATAAGTTCATCGCACTTCAGTAGAACACTTCGTATGTTGGTGTAAAGAACTGAAATGGGATGCGCAGTCACAGATGCCAATCCACTGCCCCGCACACAGTCCTATGTGGCGCTACCTTCTGGCGTCGTAGCCTGACCAGTGGAAGATTTTTTTTTTATCTGCAGGCCAGGAATCTCGAGATTGCGACTGGAAAGTGCTAAAATTCAAAAATTTCGGGTCTCTGATAAGAGCTTTAGACACTGTCGCAAATGTAGCGAACATCGTCGATAAAAGCATGATCATAGCTCAGTTTGACCTCATAACCCTGTCATCGAAGATGTGAAGAAGCATCCCAAATTCTTTTCCTAATAGCACGAACATTGGGTGAAAAATCTTCAGTTATGTAATAATCAGACCCTCTAGGTTTTGAGACATTTTTCATGACCAAAGACTTTTCCCGGTCCAGTAGCTTGAGAATAGCTAGGTGTGGATGCTCTTTCCGCTTTCGACCGAGTCTGTGGCAACGCTCTACGTTAGGGGGTTTGAGGGGGCTGACACTGCTCGAACGTCGTCTTCGTCAAAAACTACCGAGATTCTTCTTTTTCCTTATGCGCATATCAGCGCATGGATCGCCTAACGTAACACTACCCGCCGGCTGAAAAGAACCGTCCCGGTGCGTACTAGCGTCCAAACCAGGGTTCGTGTAGTAGGGCTTTAGGCGTGCCACGTGAACCGTTTTGGTGCGTGATGTAGAGGTATGGCGTGCGGAATGCAAGGGCACAATTTCGTATGTCACTGCAGTGACTTGTTAAATACGGTAGGGTCCTGTATAACGGGGCACATTTTTTTCCCAGAAGCCAACGCGGCGAGCTGGGTTTCAAAGCAGCACGAGAAACCCGCAAGTATAATGGGTGTTGCGATGACAGAAATCACAGCGAAGTTTCTGGGAGTGCTGGGAGGCTGCGAGTCGGTTGCGAGAAACAACGCGGGCCGCATCAGCTCGGGCTATGGCGTCACGAGCATGAGCTGGCAGTGGTGACAGAAGGAAACAGGCTGTCAAATTGAAGCAGAGGTTCACGGCCGTATAGAAGATAGAAGGGGCAGTTGCCAGTAGTGCCGTGACGCGACGGATTGTATGCAAATGTCACAAACGGCAGCATTATGTCCCAGTCGCAGTGATCATCAGAAACATACATTGACAGCAAGTCATTCAATGTCCGGTTAAGGCTCTCGGTAAGCCCGTTCGTCAGTGGATGGTAGGCAGTTGTCAAAGAATGACGAATGTTGCACAACCTTAGGATCTCGTCGACTATACGCGCAAGAAAGCAACGGCCACGATGGGTGAGCAGTTGGCGGGGAGCTCCATGGACGAGTATAACATCGTTGAGGAGGGAAAGAGCGACATCAGTTGCTCAACAGGTTGGTATTGCTCGTGTGACCGCGTAGCGTGTGGTGTAATCAGTGGCCACCGCAATCCATTTCCTCCCCGGTGCGGACAGTGGAAAAGGCCTTAAAAGATCCAGACCCACTCGAGAAAATGGGTCTATATGGATGTCGACCTTTGCAGAAGTCCAGCTGGTAAAACTGATCGTTTTCCGGCGTTGACAGCGGTCACAAGAAGCCACGTAACAGCGGATTGCGCAGTATAGGCCTGGCCTAAAGAACCGACGGCGCACACTGTCGTATGTGCGAGAGACGCCTAGATGATCCGCTGCGGGAACGTCGTGAAGCTGTTCAAGGACGGCTGTGCGTAGGTGCTGAGGGACTACTAGTAGAAGGCCGGGCCATCAGATCGCATACTGTGCCGGTATAAGCTGCCGTCATGGGGCACAAACAAACGAAGGGAATGGTCATGGAGATCGGCGCTAAGGCGATTGACAATTTTGCGAAGCTAAGGGTCTTGGCGTTGCTCACGGCGAATATTGGAGAAGTCAGAAATAGAGAGCACGCAAGCATCATTGTCACAATCAAGTTGGCTTGGCGGGTCGAATGGATGATGGGAAAGGGACCACTGAAATATTGTACTCCTGAAGGCGCAAGGCCAATGCCCAAGGGGACCAGTAGGGTCTTTGAGTGTAGAAAGCCAACACAATGCGCGGTGGTCAGTGACTACTGTGAATGGCCACCCATACAAGTAAGAGCGGAACTTCGTAACGGCCCAAACTGGGGCTAAGCACTCACGTTCAGTCAAGGAATAATTCTGTTCGGCCGCAGAGAGGAGTCGAGTCGGCTGACATAGGCGATGACGCGAGAGGAAACGAGCTGATGTGTTGCGAGAACGGCACCAATTCTATCCCCACTTGCGTCAGTGCGTACTTCTGTGGGCGCTGACGGATTGAAGTGAGCCAATACCGGCGGACCGGTTAGGCGGCCAATAATAGCTGCGAAGGCGGCCGATAGTTAGTGGCCCCAGGAAAAGGAGACCTCTTTTTTCGGAAGCTGCGTAAGTGGGCGGGCAATTTCCGCGAAGTTTGGTGCAAATCGCAGGAAATATGAGCAAAGTTCGAGGAAGCTATGCACGTCGCTGAGAGATTTCGGGATAGGAAAACCACTTACAGCGCGAATTTCGCGAATTTTGTCGGGGTCCGGCTGGATGCCATGGGTGTTGACTAAATATCCTAGGACCTTGGTTCCCTGCCTCCTAAGCTACACTCCTTGGAGTTCAACTGAAGGCGAGCTCTTCGGAAGACGCCAAGAATAGCCGAAATACGATGGAGGTGGCCCTCAAATGTTGATGAAAATACGATGACCTCATCGAGGTAGCACAGACATGTGTTCCATTTGAACCCGCGTAGTAACGAGTTCATCAAGCGCTCGAAGGTCGCAGGGGAATTACATAAGCCGAAAGGCATCACCTTGAATTGATAGAGGCAATCCGGGGTGACAAAAGCACTTTTCGCGATCTCTGTCGTCAACAGAGATCTGCCAATATACAGAACGGAGGTTAACGGAGAAGTATTTGGTACCATGCAGGCAGTCGAGGGCGTCTTTGATCCTTGCAGGAGGGTACATGTCTTTCTTTGTTATCTTATTTAGGTGTCGATAATCTGCGCATAACTTCCAGCTGTTGTCTTTTTTTTGATGAGTACTACCGGAGACGCCCAGGGGCTGCTCGCCGCCTCAATAATGTTGCTGGCCAACATTTTCTCCACTTATTCTTGAATGATCCAGCGTTCGCAAAGAGCAACTCTGTAAGGCCGTAGATGAATAGGGCGGGCATCTCAGTATCGATGCGATGTGTAACGACAGACGTTTGGCCCAGGGATCCGTGACCGAAATCAAAAATGTCGCTGTATGACCGCAAAAGGCCGGCACAGGCTCTGCCCTATTCGGGACGCAGGCCAGAGGCAACCATAGCTGAGATGCGGTTCTCCGGGCTTTGTGACGGGACTGGTTGGGCAGGCACCTCGGCGTCATGGTCAGACAGTACTGCTGATATAGTAAAGCTGGACAAAGGTGAGAGCTCGGCAAGAAAACTTCTCTCCGGGAGAACTTGCGAAGACATGCTGAAGTTGAGTACGGGAATGTAGGTGTGGTTATTCGCGACGTGTACAATGTTATAAGGTAGGACGATGTTGCGCTGTAGAGCGACGTCGGTGATGGGGTTGACAATGAAGTCGCCGTCAGGAAGGGAAGGAAAAGGTTACATGGGCACGTATACTGCCGCCTCGGGAGGTAGGCGAGTAAATGTACTAGAGCGGAGGCGAGGCTGGGAATGGTCAGCACTAGGGTCGTGAACACAATGGACCAGGGGCTAGGCGCAGACGTCCGGAGGAACAGTCAATAAATGCGGAATGGGCTGATAAAAAGTATAGGCCTAAAATGAAGGCTTGAGGACAAGTAGTAAGGACGGCGAAGAGCACAGGGACGTGGTGGCCGGCGATGCTAGCGCGCGAGGTGCCCATTCCGATGATGGTAGCAGTGTTGCCATCAGCAACACGAACTGCAGAGGTGTTAGCGGACGTAAGAACTTTTTTGAGGCGTTGGCGGAACGAAGTGCTAAGGACTGAAATATGGGCTCCAGTGTCAATGAGAGCGGGAACAGGGACTCTATCTACGAGGGCATTGATCAAATTGCTGCGTGGTGCGATGGTCGAAACACAATTGGCTGTCCGGGTTGGTAACACAGCGCCACGTGCGGGTGCTGCGTTCCCTAGTTTCCCGAGTAGGGGCCTTGGTACTTTCGGGACAAGCTGCGGCGAGGAGTAGGTGATCGGGAAGGGTAGGCTCGAGGCGATGGCGAACGGCTAGGGCAAGGAGACAAGGCTTTCACACAACAGGCCTTTCCTGCAGGCACCAGCAGCCGACACTGCTTGAACGTCGTCGTCGTCTTCACCAAAAACTACCGAGATTCTTCTTTTTCCTTCTTATGCGCATATGAGCGCATGGATCGCCTAACGTAACAATATTGTTGCGACTGGATCGGTTATCATGGTCCTCATTCTTTTCAACCAACCGAGCCACAGTTCTAGTTAGTGTTTTAATTTCGGAACGCGCTAACTGTTAAGCTAGATGGTGACGCTTCAAGTGCAGCCACGCGGGTTTCAAGCGTATCAAAACGTGAGTTCACGAATGCTTGGAATGGCTTAATATTGCCACGGTCCTCAGCCATATGCTTGCGTCGTTCAACAACTTCGGCATGCATGGTCACAATGTTATCAGTTTCAGTTGGACATGTTACAGCAGCCGATTGTTGAGCGGTCTTTGCAGAGCACGTGGACAGTACAGAAGTGCTGTAATAGGCTCATTACATTTTGATGAGTTTCCGGGCTTCGTTGGGGGGTCAGATTAAGGAGGTCCTGGATTGAGCTCCACGTCTCCACTCAACAATAGGTGGCTGATATAATACATGGCGTTCGAACACAAACCAACTGCGTCTTGTGGGCAAAGAAACAGCAGCAATGATCGATTGTCTGATCTTAGGCACCGAGTATTCTCAAGATAACATACCTGCACAATGAAGAGACAGTGCTTTAGCATTGTGTCACAGCCGCTGTTGCTTTGTCCACTGAAGAACGAGATCTCGTATGGCGCTTTTAAGCTCTTGGCTGGTGACGTCGCGCTGCTCCCGAAGTCGACGGTGCGCTCACAAGCACCAAAGTTCCATGGAACACTCAGGAGCCAAGGCGTTGATCCACCCGGCAAGCCGTAGCTATCGCACACAGGGGCGATGCACTGGCGAAGGTTTCAGCATGCTGCTCGTAAGTCGATGACCCGTCTGCGAAGCATGCGCAGATGACGCCACTTGGAGTATTGTTCCATGAAGCCAGCTTGACGATGCATCCAAGGATCTGCACAGGAAGATACAGTACTTTAGCACTGAGTCACAGCCGCTATTGCTTTGACGTTATTATTGAAAAACCTGGACACTGATCTGTTTTAACGCATGAGGGCCGTGAGTTTCATATAGTTATAGCTGAAAACAGAAGGTTTTGCTTGTCATAGATAGTGTTAATTATGGGCAGTAGCAAATTGCCGCAAAATTTGGTCAGATTACTGTTTATGAACAAAGATGAAAAAAGAGCAGTAATTACAATATCACCATTAGCAGAACTGTTGTGGCGAGGCAGACTCAACAAAGAAAGGATAATAAGATTCCGGTATAGGGGGAGGGGGGGAAGTGGACTGAGGAAAGCTAAATATTCGAACTGCACTATTTTGTAAATGATGAAAGCTTGATATATCAATGAGATATGCAGTTCCCCAAGTTGATATGCAGTATGTTAATTGATTGTGAATATGTTAAAAAAAGTGCCCGGGGGATATGTTGCTGAAAGTAATGATGAGTTCTAAGAAGCACCCCAATACAAAAAGCCCATTCTGACAATGATTCCGAGTGCATACTAAATCTCAGATGTTCGTCTCGTGGGACACTAAGAAATGTAGTGCATTCAAAAAGTGGTATAATTTGGTTATCCAAATAAATTAGAGCAATATTAATCGCTTGTTTATGATTGCGAATTAAACATCGTAAAATTTCCTTTTCTTTAAAGGATTGATTTCAATCTGGTTACCTGAAACCAGTCAGCTGTAAGTTTTAGTTCAGCTTCAATGTTTTGATTAGATCATTTATATTTCTGTCACTAGTATATAATGTAGTGTCATCAGCGTATAAAATGCAGTTAGATTTGGTGAAATAACCAGAAAAATTCTTGATGCATGCTAAAAAATACAGTCGTCCTAAAATTGAACCCTGGGGCATACATTGGTTAATGGATGCTGGGTGCAATAAAATGTCGGCCAAGCTTATTATTTCGAAATGATCAGTAAGGCAACTGAGTAATAATATGTTAAAGTTCGGCCAAAGGTTCCCAGAGACTCCAGTTAGGAAAAAAGAACGGTGTTGTTAATTGGCAAGTCCTCTGGAAGTCATCGACACCGAAATGTTTAGAATGCATTATCATTTAAGCTCGCACATAGCTGAACATTCTACAACCAGCGCACAAGCGAAAACTGGTTCGCACGAAGAGAAAAAAAAGAAGGAAAGTAAAAGGAAGAAACGGAGAAATTACAAAAGACGCTCATAGGAGGAGGGCACAAATTGTATATGAAAGCAAAAAAATAGTACCGACAAAAAAAAAATCAAAGAAAGACGGAAAAAAAGAAACTGGAGGGAAAGGTGAATATACAAGAGGAAACGAAATTATAAGTGAAAGCGCGGAGAAACTAACGATTAACAGATAAAGAACAAAGCGAATTAAAACTGAAACGAAAGCCACACTGGAATGAAGTGAATGGAACAAAATTAAGAAACGGCGAGTCTCTGAAATTTCATCTACATGCGGAAGGCGTTTCCTCGACATATCCAGCGTTCTTTAATCTTTTTCAACGTTGACATTTTTGCTTTCCGGGTAAACATATCCCCAATGACTACCTTTTTGAGAGGTGGGAGTAGCGTTACAAATAAACGCTGAAAACCTCATTTAATAAATAATAGACGGCTAGATGGGCCGATGCGATGAACAATCATAAGCAGGGTGAGCTTTCGGGAGAAAGCTTTTGCATTTTATGTTGTTTTTGTTTGATGGCGTTACATTCAGGCATTGCTTCATGGTAATTCGTCTGGATGTCTTTATGGTGCGCTAAGGCCTTTTTTTTGCTGTGGCTGTTTGACATTTGGAGAATTTACCCTTCGTTTTATTTTGACTGGATTTATGGCTGACTAACCATTGTTATGCTTTAATATTGTGTGCACGTTTCGCTTTCTTTGGCGCGCCGCGTCCGATCAGCAGGTGACGCGCGTTCACTTTCAGCCAATCGAATCTATACAAAGTCTATAGAGTGCCCTGGTGACGCAAGGGCAGTAATTGGGAAAAATCCAGCCCTGCCTTTGGAACGACGCATCTTGTCAGTGTGTCCGCGCAGTGAGATTTCTCTTTTCGCGCATGGGGAGAGTCAATCATACTAAACAGGAACCCGGCCCGGCGGGCTGCACGCGTGAGAAGCGCTATTGTACCCAAACGGGTAGAAAACTGATGCAGAGTGGCCGTCAACATGAAGCACCGCATCGTTGTAAATCTTCTCGCGTGTCGCTTAGCATTGATTCGCGGACTAGTTATATGCAATGGCGTTCCACAGGTGCATGATCACGCGAAAGCATTTTCCCGCTAAGTGTGATTGACACTGTACGCTTTCCTATTCAGCGTTTTATTTTTTTTACCCCGGAAATGACCATTACCCTAGACTGTGCATGTTGCCATAAACTAATGCGCATAAATGGACAGGGTTATGTGCATCGGTGTATGATCATCTACCTGTCTCGTGGGATCATACGCACTTATCTTTTCACGCAATATTACCGGCATGGTTTAACTGCATGATAATGAAGCAAAAGCGATATACTGCATCTGAATCTGAACGCCGGCCGTGGATAGCTTCGGCTACGTCCGTCACCAAGAATGTTCGAATGCATGTTTATCGACGAAGCACCAATATTTAGAAGGCGTTGAGTGCAACTCTAGTTAATATCTCTTTTCTCTGTGGCCTGGGGCTTACCAAACCACAGAAAAGTATTTGTAAACCAAACGATACGATTTTTCGGCATCCGCTTTGTTCCTCCGGTCACTGAGCTCGATACTCGTGTCTATTGAAATAGTGTACACGAAATCTATGGGCATAATAACGCAAATGCCTTACTAGCCCCATAATGCGAAATCCGTCTGCCATTGCTGTAGTTGTACTAGATGCAGTTGGGATTGTCAACAGGCGACGGGGTTCATAACGATGGCGTACGGCATCACTAATGAACCTCCATGTAGTGGAAGATTTCACAACTTCTATATCAAACATGTGTTCCATTTGCAGTATTCCGGGTGGTGCCATCCTATTTCTTTTACCCTTCAGAACGCCGTCGCAAGCCTAGTTTGTGATTGAAATCAAAATGATGACATATGCCATACCCTCTTTATCAAAAGTAACAATACATGCGCGAACGGCCGGCGCGAGCAAGAGCGCGGTCGTGAGGTGGCATTGCGTTTGCGGGAGCCTGCTGGCGAGTGCACATTCAACAGCAGCTACGCACGGAAAGGCTGAACGGGTTTATGAGACTCGAGGAACGTTACAGCTGAAGAGAAAGAATGGCAACGAAATATTCGCAGTTGATTGGCACAGAATAGGAGCGAAAAATGGCATTGCCCCTCGTAACCGCCGATGACCTCTCACATCCACGTATTAGCGGCATTTGAATGCAAAAACTAAAACGTTTAAGAACGTCGTCGTAAACAATGGAATCGACAGATTTGCGATGTGGCTCCAGCACTGGCCAAGCGGCGCCCGCGCACCCGTCATGATCCATGTCCAGTCTCAGAATATCAAAAATTAGTCTTAGCTACTGTCTTTTCTGTCCACCTTTTTGAACAGCCGTGTTAAAACCCGCTACCATCAGGTCAGCAAGCCCGCTAAGTTCTTAAAGTATTAACTTGAGTTGTGTGGAGCGCGGAAAGCAGCGCAGTGAGAGAGACATCTTTCGCGTTCGCAAGAGCCTTTTGCGCACCAGCGCATGAAAATATAACCAAGTGTAACCCAGTTACACACACGCACACAACCAATTTAGTGGAAGGCATACATAGTCTGTTAAATTTTCATGCGCTAGCGCGCGAAAGGGCTCCTGCGAAACGCGAAAGATTTCTGAGAAAGAGAGACAGAAACAGAAGAACGGAGTACAGCTGGAAGGTTAACTTGTCAATGCCCAGGGGGGCCAATTTGCACATACAGACGGGGATCAAATGAGAAAAGGGAATGAAAGCGAAAGATGACTGGAAATCGTGGTATGAAGCTATGGTGACGCCGCGTGCACGTGTTCATTAGTGTCGAAACGCTAAAATGCAAAGCAATAAAGAAAGATTCTTTTTTGGCTGGATTAAAAAGCAGTCAAGATAAAAAGTCAGTTAACAACATCACATGAATACAGCGTAGTGTCATAACGTGCTCTTGAGTAATTATATTTGTTTTCCGAATAATGAGCAAAGGGTGAGCCTGTATGCACACATCTGCAAAACCTTACGTGAAATACATCATAAGTGGCAAGCAGACATGTTCCATATACATGGCGCGTACATTACTTTATTAAAAAAGAAGCTGCCAGTAAATTTGCTTGCTTCTTCCATAGTGGGAAGACTCCATTTCGTTGACATTGAAGTGTATGCATAGTGCTAGACAAATATGGCAGTGTTTGAGCTGAAGTTTAAGGCAGTACTTGGCGATCTATCGATGCCTGTCAGGGTTAGTAATGTTAACAATTTCACTTGGTAACGCTTTCCACATTTCGATAGCCTTAGGAAGAAACGAGTATTTAATCGTGTTGCAACGCGCCAAGAATGGTCTATGCAATAGTTATGGCTAACTCGGGTGGATCGACGCTGGGGTGTTAACAGGTAGTCTTCCTTATGTATGTTTAATCTATGATGATAAATGTTGTAAAGGAACTTCATTACAGTCGTTTTCCGGCGACAAAACAAGATCTGTATTTGTGCAGTGATGCGCATGGCTGTTACGCTTTCATGACGTGAGTATTTCGAATATATGAATCGTAGTGCTTTCGACTGAATTGTTTCTAACTTTTCGATCAGGTACGCTTGATGGGGATCCCAGATTATGTTTGCATACTCAAGGATAGGTCGTACTAATGTTTTATAGGCTGTTAACTTCACGTGCGATGGAGCCATTGCTAGTCTGCTGCGACGAAAACCAAGCTGCTTGAATGCGTTGCTACATATGTTCTCGATGTGTGCATGCCATTTAAGGTCTTGGGTTAGTGTGATCCCCAGGTATTTTGCTTTGGCTACGTGTGGTATCGGGGAGCCAGATAATGTGTAGTTGTAAGACAAAGGAATTTTTTTCTTGTTGTGTTTAAATGCACCGTTTTCGATATGTTAATTTGCATGTCCCAGGCTGCACACCAGTCAGAAATGTTTTTTAAAGAAGACTGAAGTTTCATTTGGTCACCAGAGCTGTTCACGGCTGTATAAATCACGCAGTCCTCTGCAGAAAGTCGCATTGTCACTCCATGTTCGGCACACAAATAGATATCATTTACATATGTGAGAAACAGCAGGGGCCCAAGAACGGAGCCCTGCGGGACCCCCGATAGGACTTCAAGGTAATCTGAGTGGAAACCATTTATTGAGACGAACTGTTTAAGGTTGGAAAGATAGGCTTCTATCCATGCTACTATTTTCAGATCAATACCTATCGTTTCTAGTTTTAAAATCAATTTTTTATGGTGAACACGATCGAAAGCTTTAGCGAAATTTATGAGGATTGTATCAGCCTGTAGTCGAGAAATAATTATTGATGCCAGGTCAGTGTGATTTCAAACACTTGAGTAGCTGTTGACAATTTATTTCGAAAGCCATGTAGTCTGGGGAATAGAAGGTTGTTTTCTTCTAAAAATGTTACGATAGCATTATGAATTATATGCTCCCTTACCTTGCAACACGAACTGATTAATGATATAAGTTGGTTTGCGTTCACCAGCAATTTGCTGCCGCCCTTGTGAATAGGGTTCACCTTTGAATGGAGCCAATCTTGTAAAACAGTACCTGTTTTAAGTGACTCGGTACATTTTGCGCACAGAAAAGGAGCAATCTACTCAGCATAGCGTCTAATGAATACGTTTGAGATGCCATCAGGACCAGGACACTTTTTCGTATCTATTTGCAAGAGTAAGTTAAGGACGCCTGTTTGTGTTATCACCACTTCGGGCATGTGGCTAGTGTGCTGCGCAGGGGTTGGATTCACCGGTGTTGCACGTGTGAAGACAGATTGGAAGTATGAATTTAAATAGTTTGCAATCGCTCACTGATATTTATGATACATCCGTCAACTTATATTTTTGAGATCGCGTCATCAGATTTTGATGAATAGCGCCAACATTTCTGTGGTTGTGTAGACAAAGTTCGACATTGTGTTTGAAAAAAACCTTACTCTCGCCTCTTTAATTTATTTCATGAACAGGGGGGAGGGGGGATTTCACATATTTCCGCAAGTGATTTTTTACTTCTACGAATTCTCACGAGGTTTCGCTTTAGGTGAATAATATTGCGGGTAATATATGGCGTTTTACGTTGTCTTCTTTTCGTCTTGAATGGAATGAATTTTTCTTCCCAGTATATTATCGTTTCCTTGAGCTTTAGCCGTAAGTCTTAAACAATTGACCGGTTTTCCAAAATATAAATATCCGAATTAAATATATAAAGTCGATGATGCTCACGTCATAAGCCCGACTATAACCTTTCGTTACAATACGTGTCTGCTCAAGGTGCACTGCGGTGCTCTGCTGTCCCATCTGTGGAAATGTTAATGCGAGTAACTTATCGTCTGATATACTTTCCGCAATGACAAGTTCCGGGGTTCACATGCTAGATACAATAACAAGATTGAGCACTGAGCTAGTCTAGCCCTGAATGCGTGTCGGCAATAGTAACCAGCTGTTGTAAACAAAAAACTGAACATTATGTTTAAAAGCAGTTCGCAATTGATCACTTCCTTTCTTCCAGGAGTTAAGGTGGTCCAATCAATTCCGGGTAAATTGAAATCTCCAGATAATATGATTTTAGTCCGTTCTTTCATTTTAGAATTCAAATAGTCGTGCCATTTCAAATGATAGTCATCTGTGGCGTTCGGGCACCTAAAAATACCACCGATTACTGCTTATCATTACCCGTTGTTATCATGCACCAAACACTTTAATGGCCGTCCATGCCTTCCTCTTCCTTGAAGTAGAGGTCCTGCTTAATGGCAATAGCAACCCCTCCACCACGGCTGTTCCTATCAGATCTAAGAAGTGTGTAAGAATCAGGGACGATTTCCGAGTCATGTATGGAAGAGTGCAACCACGTTTCTGTAATTATTATTACGTCTGAACTGTAAAGCAGGAATAATTCTTTTAATTTATCATCCTTATTAACAATGGTCCCAGCATTGAAACCCAGAATGATTAATGGATTATTGCGAAAACGTCATTCAGCGGGACCACCATGAGATTTCGAAAATGTGTTTTTCGTTTGCCTCACTGGTACCCTTTTATCCTCTGTGGGATCCCATGCGTACATATTATTGTTTATTTTGAGCTTGTCAAAAACTAAACTTACTTTATCCCCATTGTCGCGATTCAATTTAAAGACTGCCATAATTTTTTGCGTATTTCGCACACAGGAACCGAGAAATTCTCAGATATTGATATTCCACTGTTCTTTAGCTTATGGCAACTTTGAAAAACCTTAACCTTTTCAGTGAAATCATAAAAGCGCAAGATGACAGGGCGTTTATTGCCAGCATCTTTCCTGCCTACACGATGGATGCGTTTTATGGATCTGACCTGGACTTCCAATTTGCTTCTCAAGAAATTGTTTTCTACTTTTTTTGAAGCTCGGAGGCACTCTCGTTATTTTCCTCTTTCAATCCAAAGGTCACAATATTATTGCTACGGCTTCTATTTTCCAGGGCATCCAATCTTTTAGTGATTTGGAACAATTCCTTATGCATAACCACTACAGATTCCTCACATTTCTGCACTTTTTCATTACATAGCTTTAGCGACGCTAATGTGTCTTCTATTTCAGAGAGCCTGAACTGAACACCCTCAAATCCACCTTGCAAAGCAGTTTGGGTAGCCTTAATTTCCGTGACAGTGCTCAGAATTTGATCCAGTTTCTGTTCATCAGGCACAGGGTTCTCCTCCACATCGCCACTTAGCTTCAACAGCATGCAAAGCACTCGCGATTACTCATGGCAGCAACAAAAAATACACTGGGGGCTCGGCAGCACGACAAGGCAGGCACAATCGCTTCTAAGGCAACTTGTGAATGACCATTTGTCACTAACCTGTGCAAAGAAAAGTACGAAGTTCAGCATCATGCGTCTAACGGTGCCGCCGAGCCCACTGAAGAGATCTGCTGTCCGTCCAGTCTTTTTAGGCCGTTCCCACGAAGTCTCGGATGTTGCCGCTGCGCCAAACGATGTGTCCAAACGAGGTAACGGCGATAGTCCTTCCATGCGGTTTCCATCTGAGTGCACCGATATAAGCGACCCAAACACTCCCGTATGCAAACTTGGTTGCCGATGTCGCGTCACCGACGTCACAAAAGACAGATGGCCCGGGGACACATGGAAGTCGCCACAGCCCGATCCACTGCATTCCAGTAGCGCCTGTGCAAAGAAAAGTACAGTCGAGCGCGATTTGAAGGTTATCGCGCGAGCGCCGACCGGGTACATGAACAGCGCCATGGCCCAGAATTCTCTGCCGAGGCGAGGGAGGTATCAAGCCAGCTTCCCTCACTCTTTTTGCTGTTCCTTTGTTAGCCGTCACTCCCTGCTGGGACATCACTTTCATTTTTTTCGTTTGGTTCTACGAACAGGCAGTTATAGTTATGAGCGCGACGTATTCTTCGGTATTATCTGAAATTGGACACTTTATCGCAACAAATGGAAAGCTTAGAACAAAGCGAAAGGGCGGTGAGTATGTCGCGGGGGTGATGGTTGTTGCATGGAACAGCGAACGAGGGAGAGAAGAGTGCGAAATCATGATTTTTCCTGTTCCAAACCCGGCCGCCAGGTGCCTGGAGTGCAAGGCTGGTCGACGCTCGCGCGATAACCTTCAAATCGCGCTCGACTGTACGAAGTTCAGCATCGTGCGTCTAACGGTGCCGCCGAGCCAGTCACAGCACCATATGACTCCTCGGGTGGTCGCACTTACGAACTGTCCAGACAGATAATTCGAAAGCGTCGCAGTGCTCTCTGAAATGCCTCATCTCGCGCAGATAAGCCGCTTGAGTTAGCAGACCGCCATTGCTTCGCTTGGCAACCTCACGGATCAATGGTTTCTCTGCGAGAGCAAAGCGTTTGCGACGGGAAGACAGATAGTGCCCTCGTGCGGCTGTAAATTTGCGCTTCCATTTTCATCCTTCAAAAGGTTGCGCGGCTGAAAACTACTCTTATGGCGTCGTTTCAGTACTTTCTGTAATTACAGCAAGATGTCTCAGCTTACATCCCCACCCAGAGTAATTTTGTACGAAACTGCGGTGAGTTGACAGCCTCCTGTACTCCACATCAAATTCGCCGCTTTATGCACTCGCCTAACGTGGCGCCCAACTTCTGCCATTTTCGTCAATGACAGCACATTGTTTATGTCATGAAACTTCATTTTGTCATAACAGTCTGATGTGTATGCATGACGTATTTCTCGCTGCACAACGTGAACCAGTCAGATTACAGGAATAGTACCTTTTATCTCATCCGTAATACAAGCATAGTGTTTTCCTCCCAATCATCTATACCAGTTTTATTTTTTTTTTCCGTCCGCAGTTACTGATATCTACTATTCAATCGGCGTGAATAGCTCTGCTAAAGATGTGTCTGGCACTTAACGTTATTTTGACGGCACTGCAAGAAGCCATTTCGACAGCTCAAAATTTTGCGCCACAAGATTGAAACACATGACCATTCTGAGAACCAATCAAACAATAAGGCGGCGAACAGCGGCCATGTGCTGAAAAGATCCCGAAACAGGTGACAAGCTTCTGGGCAGCACGAACAAACGATCCGTACTCGGGGGTCGCACGCTTCCCTGTGTACTGAAATTTAAGAAATTGAAGACGCGATATCCAAGCATCTTACAGATACTTAGATAAATTGTGCCATTGTTTAGCACACGATATCGTATGCAGGAACACGAAAAGTACTCTGACTGCTCAAGGAATCTACTCAAAATGACCGCCGACTAAGGAGCTGTACTGACGCTGCGATCAACAATACAATTCAACACGCATATGCACAAAGACGGGATGGGGTTGAGTACAATTTGCAGGCATTTCGATTTTAATACATGAGCAAGAGCTATAAATTGATCGCGTTTTAGCTTACAGTGACTAGAGTCAGCGTCAAATGCAAAATGACCAAAATGAACTGCGCACAGCACGACACCCGTTTCGGATGACTAGATCATAAGTGGTGAAATCTGAGATAGTGCAGTTGAGTTTTCTTATTTGAAAGGCGCGATAAAATATTTCTAAGTAACAAACAACCCGTTTGGATTTTTGTTCAGGAGGGAATAATTCTGCGTTTTCGTGCTCGCGTTGCTGCCATCCTGTTCGTGTTTTGTTTTTTATTCGGCATTTTTATCTTTTTTATTCGCGAGTGGCGCCCCCTGCATTAGTTTCACTAGACTCACTGCGGTTCCAGGCGCAAGGCTCAGACCATTTTATAATCACCCACAGGTCGGCGGACGCACACATGTATCGACTCTCTCGGGCTCATTCACGCTCAGATCATGATCTGAGTCTTGATTAAGTCCGGACTCAAATTCAGATCGCATTGGCCCTAAATGGTAAGCTTTCGACGATGTGTATAACTAACAGAAATCGAGTAGCAGTCACCGCATCCCATAAATAGAGACAGAGTACACTAACTCCCAGAAGGGATCTTTCGTTTCCCGCAATCTTCACTTACGTACGCAGTTATCTTCAGAGGAGATTAGGCTCGTTTCTAACATCATCGCATCAACACAAGGCAACTTGCTTATTCTAACAGAAAACTGGCTACAATATGACGTTAGTGATATCAAAGTTCTGGCGCAACTTGTCTGACATCAAAGTTCACCCAAGTGACCGTGAATTATCAAAGAGCGGTGGTGTTCTCATAGCAGATCGTCAGCAAATTTTATGTTTTGTTGTAAACGTCTAATTTAAGATCGGAATAATTTAGTTACTGTATCGCTCATAACCAATTCAAGTGTTAGCATTTGCATTGAACTCCTGTAATGGCCGATTACAATGAATATAGGGCTATTCTTCGCAACGACCTGGCGTTGGCGTGTCGTGCGTTAAAAATGTTGAGCGAGGAAGAAGGCCGAACAGGTGCTGGACCAGGGAAGAATGATTGAGTCACGTTATGCTACCGACTGCCTACGGTCTCGCGAGCTTGTTCTGCGGAGGCCGCAGAGTGCCTGGGGCAGAGAATTGCCACGTTCTGCAGAATCGCCGATGCAGAGGAAAGCCATGAGCTCGTGGATCACAAGCCCACCGCAGGCATCAACTTGGCCGAGTTGCAAGGCTCTTCCGCATGCCTGCCAACTCTGCTGACGTCCCCGGGAGACTCCTGATTTTTTACCGAACTTTCTGGTTGTACGACCACTGTCCTATATCTCCCGATAAGTCTCCTCTGCCCGCGCAAGTACGGTTCACATAGTTTAAGCAAAGCTGAGTTTTGGTACAGTTGGCAGGCCATGATTTACAGGGAGGTTTAGCGCGAGCAGACGAGCGACCGTCCTGTGTCACTCTCTTATCCTTGTCTCTCTCGCTCTAAGCCTCCCTGTAAATCGTGGTTTACATAAAACCGGCACCACGAAATGAGCAGCTTCGTCGTAATCACCAGCATCAATGTCTTTGGCGTTTCCAAGGATAAAATCAGGCGGAATGAGTAGGAGAATCTCAACGGACCACAGATCACAGAGCTGACGAGCGCCTGAACGGCACGAGCCCAGTATGCGAGTTCCATTTCATGCCATCCACCTTATGTGCTCGATGTTTAGGTGCACATCGTACAAGAAAAAAATGAAGTAATGAGGTTAACAAAGAGGAGAGGATAACAAAATACTGTGAACGGGAAGGCCTCCTTTATCCGTTCAATCAGTTGTATGGCTTTATCAATATGATCGAGGATGTCACCACGAACTGAATGAACGCTTCTGTCAGGGCAAGCTACACTCCGACAGCATAACGGATATGCTAGTTGGCAGCTGTTCAGAGCAGACTTTCCCTAGAAATCGTTTGTCAAGGTCACCGCTCCGATTCTCACAGCTCAAATAATGACGTTTTATGGCGTCACTCGTCATTTAGACGTGAAGGGACTTTGACTTAACAGTGAGCGACAGAGGGCCCGGCTAGCTCTGTCCGTAGAGCATGAGACTTAACCTCAGGGTCATGGGTTCAGGCCCCACATTGGGCGCCAGATGAAGGCCTCGCCTTCAAAAAGCCGGTCCGCGAGCCATGGTCTCGACTGAAGAGTGACAAATCCAGTCTCTTAATAACCCCGCTTTATTCCGGATAAACGAAAATGCATTAAAAAGAAAGGAAACAACATCAGGCGCTACTGCGCTGAGAACATGCTGTTCATGCGCGCGACAATAGAACAGCGAAGAAAAGCGGGAAATATGTCAGGGCTTTACCGCGGCGAGACAAAACACACTGCGGAGCGAATAGGGCGAGCAATAAGGCCAAAGCGCTCACGGCGGAACAAGAAGCATTGCTCCTCGCGTTACAGCAACTCACGCGAATACGCCCAGGCTGTTTCTGCAGGCACTCCTTCCACCTTCGTGACGCCGGTCTGCTTTAAGTAGTCCCTGCACACCCCGCTGGCCCATGACGCTCGCTGCTTGCCCCGCCGGGGCGAAAAAAGGCCTCGCGCCTTGCTTCGACGCGCGTATCTGCCCGCGTCTTTCGCCGCTAACATCCCGCCCCCAAGATTATCTGCTCACTCATGCGCACTCGCGCTGCTCGCGCAAACACAACACAAATAGGAAAACGCGCGCGCGGTTTAAAACACCTAAAGAGGCTGCGGAGCCCCACAACGGCTAATCTAAGACCGGAATAATTAAGTTACTGTGTCATTCATAACCAATAGCACTGTTACTGGGAGTCTGCTACAGGCGTCCCCATTCCACCCATGACTTTTCTAACGAGCAAAATAACAACCTAATCTAACCCACAGCAAGCTACCCCAAGTGCCTCTATCCTCCTTTTCGGGGATTTTAACTTCCCAAACATAGAATTTCGTAATCTTCCACCTGCATCAATAGTAGGTTCCGCAAAAGGCAACTTTATTGTAATACATTTCAACGGTAATTTATCACATATGCTTTCAGAACCAACGCGCACCTTATCGCAATCTAAAATCATTCTTGACTTTATTTTGGCTAGTAAACCCGATGCCGTCTCATTCATTACTTACCTTCAGAGAATTATAGACCAAAATGTCATTCCAGCCGCCTTCTTTTTTCTTGTAATACCAAATATGACCTTGAAGAAGACTGTAACACTTTAAGAAAATAGTCATTAAGGGGCGATAAATCAAGAACTTAAGACCTAATTTCCTGCATAACAAGCTACATATGACATTCAATCGACACATGATAACTGGGCAATCTTTAAAAATAAATAAATGATTCACCTGATAAACATATACCAACCGTCAACATTCGTACAAGTAACCAAAAACCATGCTTTACTGATTCTTTAAAAAAAATTCGAAAAATAAGCGCCTCTATTGGGAAGATAGCGGCAACACAATTTGATAGCAAAACTATATATTAGGTAGTTCAAGATGAATATTTGACTGTCATTCGCAGCGTAAAACGTCCTTTTTATAATACTACACTTCCAAATTTGTTGCGTACTAACCCAAAACTGTTTTGGCAAGTAATACAGTCTAACCCAAAATACGCACTTACCCTCAACAATGACACAAGCGTTGAATGTGCTGGCACATTTAATTCCGCATTTTCCTCAGTATTCTCGAATGAAATCAAAAGGCCCTTTCTTTTTCTTTTTTCTTTTTGCATTATGAAAGGTGTCATACTAAGCATCGCAGTTTATGAAGACGGAATTTCATCCATAACTCTGAAGACTGCACTATCATCATCGTGTGGCATGAAGGTAAGAACTATAAAATTCCAAGAAACACAAGACACACGTCTGCTTATTGCCTGTCATTACTGTTCTCAGTCACTTTCTTCACTACCTTTCCGGATGATTGGTAAGTGGCATAGGTCATTCAAATCTACAGGAAAGACAACAGAAGCTCTACATTAAATTAGCGAACTATCTCGCTAACAAGCGTGTCATGCAGAATCATAATACACGTCGTCTACTGTCAAATTATTTTTTTCTTAGATGGTAACAACTATTTTAACCCGTCGCAGCATAGGTTTCGCATAGCTTTCTCCTGTGAAACCCAATTAACTATTTTCTTCATGACTTGCGTCTTAACCTGGTCATCGATGTGCGAATCGGTGCTATCTATTTTGGATTTAGAGAAAGCATTTGATAAAGTGCCTAACTACCGCTTACAACTAAAAGTTCAACGAATAAACCTGGATCCTAATGTTCTGATGTGGATACGGGAATTTTTGTATAGTCGTACGCAAATGGTTTCGGTCAACAATAATTTGTGTAGCCCTCTCCCAGTAACTTCCGGTATGCTGCAAGTATCTGCTCTTGGCTTCCTGTTATTTTCATATATTTTAATGATTCACTTTAATATGTCTCCTCTAATATACGCATATTTGCGGACGACTGTGTCACCGCACTATCTATAACGCATCGCACCATTCTGCTCTCTAGAACTTGTTTAAGAACGATTCAGAATGGTGCAATATTACACTAATGACCGTAATCACCAGCAAATTCACTTGCCTGTCCTTCTCGCACCATCGCGCTCCCTATTTCTTTCCTTACGCAACTGTTAACCCCCCGCTTGAACAGGTACATTCTTGTAAATGCTTACGTGTAACCCTATTCATGATTTGTCTTGGGACGCACATGTTGTCGTAATCGTTGTTGTCGTCGTGTCTGCGTTGGCATAATTTGGTCACAGAATAAAACTCCGGTGAAACTTCATAAACTGATTTAATGGCTACATGGAAGAAACATTACAGAAATTCCAACTGACGACCGTTTCGTTCGGCGTCTTTTAAGCTACTCCGTTCATGACGGTTGGCCGTGTTCCTCTCTACAGGCCTTCCTTTCTTTCCTTTTTCTTTAGGGGGTCCCCCGCTTGCGTGGGCCCTTAGAACCTGGCAGTGGCGGCGCACGTTCGGCGGTGTCGGTAACAGAGGAATCCTCCTTGCGTCTCCGGTGCTGGCCCGCAGCCGCCTCGTAGGCTGGAAATTCAGGGCAGGCGGGCGTCCGCGTCTGGTTAGGCCGCCAGCGCGTACACATGCCCAGGCCTGAAACCTTCTATCCGTGGCATGGACGCGGTTCAGCCCATCGCTGTTCCCTTTGGACTTCCAGGAACCTCTTCTGCCGACACGTGGTGCAGGCCCGCCGAGTTTGGTGAGAATTATGGCCCCGGTTGTGTCTTCGACAGCGCCAGTGGAGCGGGAGGGACGCTTTGAGGGGCGACGAGCCGCTGGTCGACTTGCTGGCAGTGGCAAGGAGCAGCCGTGCCACTGCCATACGTCAGTAACATTATATCATACGTCAGTAACGTCAGGACATACGTCAGTAACATTATATCAACATCTAACAAAAACTCAGAGAATTTGTGGAATGCACCGCCGTGTTCAAAACTACTGGCTTATAATTCATTTGTTAGGCCAAAAATTTAAAATGCATGCGACCCATCTGGAGCCCAATCAAGCATATCTCGTCAAAAATAATTGGTTAAAGATTGCGCTGTTACATTGATTCATGCATCATACTCATAGAAAATCAGGTTTTGATCCCTAAAAAGAGAATCCGGTGTATCGACACTTTTATGTCGACATCGCATTTCCAGCATTTTATTGTGTCATGTTTTTTTTTCATCACTTAATCAAGCCCCATTAATCACAGCAGCAGCAGGCGTATCTTAACGAACCAGTCATCCACTTCACATTGCGAACCCACACGCCGGACGACCGCATTTACTGCTTCGTTTTTCATTCGAACCACCATAGACTGGAACGGCCTCCTCCACAAAATTGCTACACGAAATCCACGAAAATGACCATCTTCGTTTTCGCAACTTTTGTCTGACCATTGTTCACAGTAACTAATTACCATGATCACTAGTGTTTGTATAAGAACCTACGCCTTATGTAATGCCTCTATGTATTAATTAAGGTAATAAACGGAACTGAAGTCAGGTGAAAATAGCAGGAGAGTTCTGCTTCTTTGTTTTAAGCATGAAAATGTAAAGCACCTGCTTAGAACTCATTCGAAGTCATAAAAATGCTACAACAATAATGCTCCCTGTGTTTTTACGGTCTCCTTGGAATGAGCTCGCACTGAAGTGATTGTTATTATTGGTACTTGTAAAATCTCGCTTCCACTTGGGAAATTGGACTTCCTGAAAAATACCAACAAACCCTAAATCCGCAATGATAGGTCGATATAACTGACGTAAAAATACAGAGTGCGCCACTTTCCGTATATCTGCTTCTATTTACCAAGATCGGGATTATTTGGCCACTGTTCGAGGCATTTGAGTCATCTGCTTTTTTCGTTTTTATTTTTGTTTCATAATTCACGTGCCGGGTTTTGCTAAGTACATATTGCTGCTTAGGAGGAGGAGAGCCGTGGACTGTTTTCTTTTAAACCCAAAGCTCGCCTTCACGACCAAAGTGGCAAAAGCTGTGCTATCTCGGAAGCCTGATCTTTATTTAACCTTCTGAGCATAGCTTAGGAACAACGTATCTTAAACCAAGGTTAGTGTTGTGCACACATATTTGAGGAGAGAAATGGGGGGGGGGGCACTTGCAGCATACACCTAAATCTAGAAAAGGCCATCGAAATCATGCAGTCCGCAACGGCGAATAAGCCACCGCAGAAGCCGAAAGGAAATCGGTTGGCGCCAGTAAGCAAAGTGACCAACAACCGTCCTCGCTCCTGTCCATTCCGTCGTTGAGTGAACACCTATAACGCGCGTTAATGGTCGGCGCGGGCAACCACTCCGACTGCAACCACTTGGCTCGAGGACGGGGAATGCTGCGAAGGAAAGAGAAGGGAGTTGTTTTGAAGTTGATTACCCCAGTTTCTCGGCCGGTTTTCAGTCGTACACCCTTTTTTTCTGTCTCTACCGCCACATTTGGTGATGCGCGTCGTAGAATAATAGGGTCGCTAGAAACTATGAAAAAAAAAAACTTAGTCCTAAGCTTAATGTACCTACTACGCTGTCGCATTCTACTGGAGAGCAAAGTTTCTGCGCAGTGGCAACAAAGGCGTCACATGCGCATCGCCGTCTTCCGGATCTTTGAGGGTGTCTCCTAAGCAGAGGTGGACAACCTCTTGAGGTTTCGGCCTCATGAGATGGACCTGAACCTCAAAATGACCTCAACCTCACGGAGTGAGGTGAGGTTGAGGTGAGGTCGAGGTGAGGTCGGTGACAGCTAGAAATTTTTTGTGTGAGGTCACCAAATTGAACCTCAAACTCACGCGTGAGTTTGAGGTTGAGTGAGGTCGTGTTCACATGATCACACACACTTCTTTTTGATCATGACTACTAGGCGTTGGACGGGAACCTTCGGTTTCTCAAGTATAATATTACATTATCGAGAGGCGTTTACCTTGCCTAGAGATATAGAAATCATTCTTTCATAGGTATACCGAGTATATTCGTAAGCTTCCTTGACACTAGTGCCTAATAATATTCGGCGAATTGCGGTCAATGAATGGTTGTCCGCGCTCCTTGATCGCATTGAAAGTGCGCAACTGTTTTATTTTGCGAACAAAGTATAAGTGCAAAAGCCACTTTCACACTGATGAGACAAACCTATGGACGGAAGATGCACTCATGACTAATTTATTGTCAGCGGGTGCACGCTAAATAAGACGTACTGCAAGCAAATATGCACGGGCAAAGAAAAACATTTCGAAGCAGTTCGTGGAAAGCCTATAGTTAGTATGTTAGCTCTGTTGTGATTTTTATCTAAGTTTGGCTAGCTAGCATAAACCTTTTACATTTGCCCTTAGTTTGCCATCTATAATGCAAAGTTTGGCTTTAAGTGCAGTTAAATAATTAGCACTAATTAATTTGGTTCGATAACTACCACAACTCATTTGCACTCAACCTAAGCTTTCGAAAGGTATATGACGATGCATATAGCTCACTAACGCTAACTAATATGGATTGCTAACTAATTCAGAGCATTTGGATGACATCCTAAGCTTTTCAACGGTATATGACTTGATCGTCTAGCTTAAAGTTTGGTTTTATACAAAATTAAATAATTAACGCAGATTAATGAGGATCACTAGCACAGTGCCATTACACTTGGCCTAAGCTTTCCAGCGGTATGTGACTCGATGCTGCAGCGGAAATTTGGGTTTCAAGTGCGATTTACTAAATATCATTTAATTTCGCCCGTAGTTGGTCAAAATAAGTGTATAATTAACCAATGATCCAAACTCAAGGTTTATCACGTGACATATACTATGCTTAGCCAAGATAGCTTGAAAGTAGCGAAATAAACTAAGCGGCCGCTTTTACTTTCTCTGATCTTAAAGTTCAAAGCACCAGCCTGGGTCGTTCTCTCGTTTTGCGAAGTTTTACCGCGGTGACGGAGTTCACACTAAAAAAAAAAAAGATAAAAAAACCCAAACACAGCCAGACAGAGGATCACTCACTGCTGCCGCCGGACGGCGGGCGCCAGGGAGAAAAAGCGTGTCGTGCGCAGAGCTCGTAGCCGCCGCGCTCCTTAGCCGCGCGAGGAGAATTGAAGAGGAAAGAGCGGCGCGGAGGAGAGTGTCGCTACTTTCAAATTATCAAGGGGTTTTAGCGGATGGATGTTAAGAGCGTCCGCTTTGAAACACAGTGGGGACAGTCGTCACCATGCAGAGTTAGTTGTATTGCAGCGCTACCGTTGATAGATTTGCTATCTGTCTATCTATAAAAACGAGCATCCTGAACAGCGCGCAAACGGGCTCGTTGGAATAGGCGAAAATTTTTCAAAGTAGCCAGAAAGTAGCCAAGTAGCCAACCTAAAATTTTTGTCGCCAGGCGGATCAGAAAGTAGCCAATTTGGCGTAAAGTAGCCAAATCTGGCAACCCTGGTCAAAGTAGTCTCTGTCCCAGCGGAGTCGGCCGCTGCTTTTTATAGGTTTTCCCGTTCACAGGGAAAGGGTACACCCTCACAGGAAAGGGAGAGCCAAACATGTTGGTTCACGACGAATGACTCAATCGCAGATGGTCCGACCTCATCTCCTCCACCTCCTGCAGACAGGAGAGGGCGACGCACTTTCCCTCGAGCTCCAGGCTTGGCCAGCTTTTGCACACACACGCACGCACACACATTTGGCGCGTGGCAGGAACACGCCGAGACTTGTCGGCGGGAGGAAGCGTTGCGCGGCCGATGAACGGCGTCGATATGGCCGATCCGCTCGCGGTTCTGCTGGTTGCTATGCGGTGGCCGGCGGTGGCTATGCGGTGAGTTGCAGCGGTGGCGTAGCGGTAGAACATCCGCCTCGCATGCAAGAGGACCGGGGTTCAAATCCCGGTGCCGCGCAATTCTCCACCGGATGAAAAAAAAAAAAAAAAAAAAAAATCCGCGTGTCGATGGAATTGCATATACAGGTTTGGGGTGCGACCTGATGCCGGTGAACACCTCCGGCAACGCACTCCCTCACCAGAACAGGAGTTGGCCACCCTGGTGCAGTAATTGGCCACAACCTCCTATGATAAGCTCCATAAAACCCCGGCCCTCAGTCACCAGCGGCTGCGGAACAACTGACCACGGCGGCGGTCAGACCTGTGACGCAGCAGGGGGTGCTAAGAAAGCCTGGCTCCGCTGGACAGGCCGCCATTGGAAACTGACCCTGGCAACGTTTAATGCTAGAACCCTTGCTAGTGAAGCTAGTTTAGCAGTGCTGTTAGAGGAACTAGAGGGCATGAAATGGGATGTCATAGGGCTTAGTGAGGTTAGGAGGCCGAATGAGGCATATACTGTATTGAAGGATGGGCATGTACTGTGTTATCGAGGTTTACCGGAGAGGCGACAACTAGGGGTAGGTTTTCTTGTCAATAAGTATATAGCGGGTAATATAGATGAATTCTATAGCATTAATGAGAGGGTTGCAGGCATCGTAATTAGGCTTAATAAGCGGTATAAACTGAAGGTTGTACAGGCCTATGCACCTACATGTAGTTATGACGACCAGGCAGTTGAAAGCTTCTATGAAGATGTAGAATCGGCAATGCGAAAAGTAAAGACGCAGTATACTGTACTAATGGGCGACTTCAATGCCAAGGTAGGGAAAAAACAGGCAGGAGACAAGGCAGTAGGTGACTATGGCATTGGCTCTAGGAATAGCAGGGGGGAGTTACTAGTTGAGTTTGCAGAGCGCAATAACTTACGAATCATGAATACCTTCTTCAGCAAACGGAAGAACCGGAAATGGACATGGAAAAGTCCTAACGGAGAGACTAAAAATGAAATCGACTTCATAATGTGTTCAACCCCCGCCATTGTGCAGGATGTAGAGGTAATCGGGAAAGTTCGATGTAGTGACCATAGGATGGTGAGGTCCCGAATTAGCCTAAATCTGAAGAAGGAACGCAATAGATTAGTAAGAAAGAAACCCATCAACGAATTAGCGGTGAGGGGGAGGGCAGAAGAGTTCAGAATCTCGCTACAGAATAGGTTTTCAGCTCTAACTGAGGATGGCGACATTACCCTAGAGGCAATGAACAATAATTTCAGAGATATCATTACTGAGTGCGCAGTAGAAGTAGGCGGTAGGATAGTTAAAGAGGATACCGGTAAGCTGTCTAAGGAGACGAAAGATTCGATTAAGAAACGGCAGAGTATGAAAGCTTCCAATCCAACAGACCAGATCGAATTGGCCGAGATATCAAAGCTAATCAATAAGCGCAAGGTGGCCGATATAAGGAAGTATAACATGGAGAAAATTGAGCATGCTGTAAAGAACGGGGGAAGCCTTAAAGCGGTAAAGAAGAAATTGGGCATAGGCAAAAACCAGATGTATGCGATAAGGGACAAGGCGGGCAACGTCATCACTAATATGGACAAGATAGTCAAAGTAGCCGAGGAGTTCTATACAGATCTCTACAGTAGCCAAAGTAGTCAGGACCGTAGTGAGATTGGCGGTAGGGAAAAACAGTCAGACGTTCCACCAGTGACGAAGGACGAGGTCAAGAAAGCACTAGAAACTATGAAAAGGGGGAAATCAGCTGGAGAGGATCAGATAACTACAGATTTGCTGAAGGACGGGGGGGATATCGTGCTAGAAAAACTGGCCACCCTGTATACGCAGTGCCTGGTGTCATCAACGGTACCGGAAGCATGGAAGAATGCAAACATTATCCTCATTCACAAGAAAGGGGACTCTAAGGACCTTAAAAATTACAGACCAATCAGCTTACTGTCTGTTACGTATAAGGTATTTACTAAGGTAATCGCCAATAGAATCAGGACAACCTTAGACTGCAATCAAGCAAAGGATCAAGCAGGGTTTCGGAAACGGTACTCTACTATCGATCATATCCATACCATCAATCAGGTGATAGAAAAATGCTCGGAATATAACCAGCCCTTATACATAGCATTCATTGATTACGAAAAAGCATTTGACTCAGTTGAAACCTCGGCGGTGATGCAGGCATTGCGAAATCAGGGGGTAGACGAGCCGTACGTGAAAGTGCTGGAAGATATATATAGTGGCTGCACAGCAACCATAGTTCTACATAAAGAAAGCAATAAAATTCCCATAAAGAAAGGTGTTAGGCAAGGAGACACAATCTCCCCAGTACTATTCACAGCTTGTTTAGAGGAAGTATTTAGAGACTTGGAATGGGAGCAGTTAGGGATAAGGGTAGATGGAGAATACCTCAGTAATCTGCGATTTGCTGATGACATTGCCTTGCTAAGCAACTCGGGGGATGAACTGCAAATAATGATTGATGACCTAGACAGAAAAAGTAGAATGGTAGGCTTGAAAATCAATATGCAGAAGACTAAGGTAATGTTCAACAGCCTCGGGAAGGAACAGCAGTTTACATTAGGTAGCGAAATACTGGAAATAGTAGGCGAATATGTCTACTTAGGACAGGTAGTAACCGCAGATCCAGACCATGAAAAGGAAATATCAAGAAGAATAAGATTGGGATGGAGCGCATTTGGCAAGCACTCGCAGATTATGACTAGCAGCTTACCGGTATCGCTCAAGAGGAAAGTGTACAACAGTTGCATCTTGCCTGTACTCACCTATGGGGCTGAAACGTGGAGGCTAACCAAGAGAGTTCTACTTAAGTTGAGGACAACCCAGAGGGCTATGGAACGAAAAATGGTAGGGGTAACATTAAGAGATAGAAAGCGTGCAGAGTGGGTCAGAGAAATAACTCAAGTTAATGACATTCTAGTGGAAATTAAGAAGAAGAAATGGACATGGGCAGGACATGTAGTGCGAAGAGAGGATAACCGATGGTCGCTGAGGGTAACAAACTGGATTCCAAGGGAAGGAAAGCGTAGCAGGGGGAGGCAGAAAGTTAGGTGGGCGGATGAGATTAAGAAGTTCGCAGGGGTCAAGTGGATGCAGCTAGCACAGAACCGGGTTAAGTGGAGAAATATGGGAGAGGCCTTCGCCCTGCAGTGGGTATAATCAGGCTGATGATGATGATGATGAGGTCGTCATTGTGTGACGTCGAAATAGTGAGGTCCAGGCTTTTGGCTGTTGCCGCGGCTGTCTTCGAAGAGCGCCCCTTTTGACGCGGAGCTCGAGCATACTGCCGCGGTGTGCCCGCCGACTCTCGGTGTTTGGTTACCCCCCAATCGGACGACCGAATGCCGCAGCCCCTGCCCAGCTTTCGGCATTCCACCGTAATGTCCGAAGCCCGAGTACACTTCCCTCTGGTCTACTAGGAAGGAGATTTTTTTTTTACTTCACGAACTCCTCATGCCCCCCGCCTGCCACCCCCGTTTCCTCTGACTTGTTTCTGCCGATGCTCGCCGCAGGCTCAAACACCCAGGAGAGCGGAAAGACATAACTCACGTTGACCAGCGGTGCTTTTGTCCGATGCCGCAAGGAAACCAGCAAACTAAAAAGTGAAGCAAATTATCTTTGCGCAGACGGCGCGGACCAGAACTGTGTCTTGTGCATTCCCGTTTCCAGGCGATAACGTCACGGCTGCTGCCTTAAATTCGATAAAGGACCCCGCTGTACATTGCACGGAAACTTAACAGGAAATGGTGCAGCGAAATTGTTAGATGACGTGATACTGACAGATAAAAAAAAAACATGAACAAATCAGAAAAACCGGCACACTACCATCTGTGCATTTTATCGAAGTCCTCCCTTTCGAATTGTACGTTATCGTTTTATATTCCTGTCCTGTAAATTTATATTCTTGTATTCTCACGAACAACCTCTCTTTGGTCTTGTGCTGCTTGTTTCTTCTAACAGATTTAAAGGTGATGGTGCTAGTGTAGCGGTAAAACATGCAACAGGATGAAATGGATGGCACAGCTTATAAGACGCAACTGGTAAACAGGAAAAAGCCTGCGCATGTTAACCATATGCTGAGATAGAAGAGACAAAAAATATATGGGGCCTGTATGCAGTACAGCGCAATGAAAAAAAAAATGATTTCGCTCCGCTAGGGCCCTTTATTTCTCTCTCAAATTCTAGTGAAATCAAGCAATGCAGGAGGAAGGAGGAGACTAAGGGATTCTTAACTTATTCAGGCGCAGAAAACGAAATTTGAAAAGCGTACTCCTACATGTTTTTATGAGCTAAAAAGTATTGAGATGGTTTCCGGCTCGACATTTTGGGGTCTAGACGGACGAATTGGTGTGGCGAAGTGAACATGCCTGTTTTGTGCTCCAGTCTGCTCGAGACGCACAAATCAATAGGGTGAAAATTGTTGTGGCCAGATGTCGGAATAATTCTTTCAGGTATTTGTTTTTTTCTTTAAAAATCAATTTAGATGTACGTGATATGAAGCCAATTACATGCTAGCACTGAGGAATGCAGTATTAAGTCGATGTCTCAAACCTTTCATACGCTCTGGGAAGAGCAGTTCTCTCCTGTTTTTATTGTGCGATATTGGTTATTACTTTCGGCAACATGGTATTTATTTATATATATATTTTCTTGTATGTCAATTAAGTTCGTACACTGCCGAAAAGAGAACAGGCTTCTTCCCTCACATTAGGCTCTTTCTTTGGCATCTTTTCAGAGGCGCATAGCACAACCCTCCTTTCCACATACCCTTGCGGTCATTTAGTTTTTTCTTTTTCTTTTGCAAGTATTGGAAAGCGCGATCTACTCTCTGAATGCGGAGCTGGCACACATACGCCACTACCTTTTGGTGTGTATTGGTGACAGTTCGGCATTCACCGCATGAGCAAAACCAGATGCCTACAGACGGAGGGTGAAGGGAGGAGCGCGTGCACAGCGGGGGGCGCGGTCCCTCCGGGCTGCTTGCTCGTCTCCTTTCTGTTTTTCTTGTCTTTATTTTACGTTTATGTGCTGTAACTATACGACACTAACGGGGAAACGGTTTCTCTACATTCACCTAAGGTGCATGCGGGGAAGCTGCTTCGGAGACACCACCGTTCAATTGATTAGTTCAGTCGTCGAAGGAAAACAAGTGAATACCAGAAAGAAGCTCGTCTCAGAATTGTTGGCGAAATGGCATCCAGTATTCGGTTCGGACGTACACGTATTTATATCGTGTGTACGTGTTTTTTTTTTAGGTGGTTGCGAGTTGGACATTTTGCTCCGGCGAAATTTGACGGACGAGCCGATGTTCGCGGAAGCAAAGCGGTTCACGTTTGGCATGGAAGCAGCACGATAGAGCACATGGCTAACGATCGTCGTCTTCACGTTATCCAGGTTTTGGCTTGGCTTCTACCATGCCTGGCCAGAAGTGCACCGGACCCGTACGTCGCTACCTGCCTGCAGCCATGCCGTGTTCAGGTGTGCGACCTTTCTTCGAACCCAGGCGCTGCCTTCGTTGGATCGGAATCCTTGTTCATCGGTTCAGCCGCATCAACAGGAACATCATCCACGCCTGCCTTAAAAGCCAACAGCCAGCCGCGACACGTCAGTGGGCATGGAAGCAGCACGATAGAGCACATGGCTAACGATCGTCGTCTTCACGTTATCCAGGTTGGTCAATCGTGTTCTCTACATGCTAGGAAAACATCAAATCGTTTTTACTGCTGCTTCCGTGCCCACAAGTGCTCTATGACGTGTGTTGTGACTGCAAGGAGGTGTTGCTTATGTTGTTGCTATGTTCGGGTGACGTTGAGCTAAACCCCGGGCCTAATCGCAAGCAAACTACAGAGCGGCAGACCCAAGTAGCTGATGAAGACGACACGTCGTGCGCCCATCGTCATAATGAAGTCATGGCTGCGTTGTCCTTTATTAAAACCGCCTGTGAGGCGTCAGCGGAGGCCCAAGCCATGTTCACGCAGGCTGTGAATGACGTAAAAGCCAATCAGGAATGTTTAGCAAAGCGGCTGTCTAATATTGATACTCGACTCGCTTCTGTTGAAACAGAAGTCAGCATGGTTAGTAGTCTCGAAGGAGAACTTCTGTTAACAAACGACACCATTAATGACTTGGCGCAACAGAATAATGAGCTTCTTTCCCGCATCTATGATCTGGAAGACAGATCTCGCAGAAATAATTTAATATTTTATGGCGTGCCCGATAGCAATGAAACGTGGAATGACACAGAAAAAAACGTTATTAGTTTGCTTTTCATCCAGTTTTGGGTCAGAATTTAAACCAGACAAAATAGAACGAGCCCACCGCCTTGGTGGCCCTTTTGTTCAAGAAAAATGCCGACCAGTGATAATAAAATTTTCGCACTTTAAAGCGAAAGAAGAAGTGATGTCACATCGTGATGAGCTGAAAACAATTAAATGACATTTCAGTTTCTGAAGACTACTGCGCAGCAACTAGGCTCGCTCGCAAAAGTTTAACTGCTTTCGCAAAATCTTTGCCTGGTTCACCATCCTTTAGGCTTCGCTACGACAAACTAACTGTAAATAAAAGGCAATATGTTTATGACCCTAGAACAGACAGTTTCATTGAGCTGCCCCGGCTGCGTTATCATTCTCCTTCTCGTAGCAGCCCATCCGATGATTCATCTGCACGCGCTCGACCCTCTACATCCAATGCTGCTCGCGCATGCGCGATGGGAGACATTTCGAATTCAAGTCCCACGCGTAATGTTTCATAATACTTAGCCAGGGGTAGTGGTCATCGGCGCCCTATATCAGTCCTTTATACTAATATCCGGAGCATTTTAGGCAAAAGAGATGATATCAGCGCAGCTATCAATTCGTGCGATGCCGATCTGGTGGCGCTCACTGAAACTTGGTTAAGTGCTCGTGTAAGCGACAGCGAAATTTTTACTCACGCCAAGCCTTTCAATGTCTATCGTTGTGACAGAGATGGAAGACAAGGGGGTGGAACCCTGCTCGCAGTTTCTAAAAACCTATCATCGTTCAGAATTAATGTTTCATGCAACATAGAATCTGTCTGGTGCGGCGTCATTTTAAACAACAGAGTACACATCATTGGCGTCTGTTATCGTCCACCTAATGCAGACATCACATTCGTGAATGAATTGCATGACCGGGTAACACCGTCGTCCTTCGTTATCCAGCATCCCCGGTATTTCTTCTAGGCGATTTCAATTATCCATCAATAAACTGGACATCGACACCGCCTACCTGCACACCATATTCTTCGAATTGTCAAGCTTTTCTCGATATGTGCTCCCTTTTCAATTTTGATCAGGTTGTTGATGGCCCAACGCGTGTTATCGGCAGTTCTGCTAACATTCTTGACCTGATCCTCACCACTAACCTTGATATGATAGGCCCAATAATTTTCATGCCGGGACTCAGTGATCATTCTTTACTTCATTTCGACCTTAACTTTACCGCGTCTTCAGCTACGAAAAAACGCAAGATTATATTTGATTACAAAAAGGCAAACTTTGAAGAGATAAATAGAGAACTTTCGCTCTTCCTTGACAACTATCTTAGTGGTTTTGAACATCGTTCTGTCCAAGAGAACTGGGACCTGTTCGTCAATAAAATTTCATATCTAAGTGAGGCTTACATTCCCAAGAAAATACTAACAGTACATAGACATTCGCCATGGTAAAATCCGTACTTAAATCGACTGTCGAACAGAAAAAAACGCTTATTTCGGGCAGCAAAACTGCAGCAGACTGCGTCACGCTGGCAAGCATACACTAATGCATCTCACACCTACTCTCAAGCTGTCGCTTCTGCAAAATCTACTTTTTTGAAATACACTCTACCATCCTTGCTCACTAATAACCCTAGCAAATTTTGGAACATCGTAACTAACTCCCAGAGCAACTCAGAGATTTCTTTACTTGACCAGAACGACTTACCTGTGCCTAGCAAGGAGTGCGCATCGATTTTAAACAATATGTTCACACTGAACTTTTCATCTGCAACTAATCTTCAATTGCCTACACATTCGTTTTCGGGCTATACGATTACGCATCCAATATCAATAGATGCCGACGGGATTGCAAAGCTAATTGAAACACTAAAACCTTCATGTTCCTCAGGTGTTGACAATATAAATGCAAGATTCCTTAAAGAAACAAACATGTACTCCTCTGTCCTTTTGGCAAAAATATTTCAACAATCTTTAGATACTGGCGCTATTCCTGTACATTGGAAGCAGGCGAAGGTGATTCCACTTCATAAATCCGGTAACAAGCAATCTCCCCTTAATTATCGCCCCATATCTCTTACTAGCATACCATGTAAAATTCTTGAACATGTCATTTGCTCACACCTAGCTAGTTTTCTTGACTCGAACCTTTTTTTCAATCCAGCGCAACATGGCTTCAGGAAATCATACTCATGCGAGACACAGCTACTTTGTTTCACAAACTCCATGCTAACCCTTATTGACAACCGTTCCTTGGCTGATTGTATTTTCTTGGATTTTTCTAAGGCCTTTGACAAAATAAACCATCATCTTTTACTACTTAAACTCGAGTGTCTTAATATTGACAGACATCTTCTTACCTGGGTCGAAGTTTTCCTCATCGGTCGATCACAGCATGTCTTTGCTAACAACAATAATTCACTGTCAACACCTGTTACGTCAGGTGTACCACAAGGGTCCGTTTTGGGCCCTCTTTTTTTTTTAGTTTATATTAATGACCTTCCTAACTGTGTGACTTCCCCTATTCACTTATTTGCCGATGACTGTGTTATTTATCGCGAGATTGCTGAACCCGCCGATGTTTCTGCTATACAATCTGACCTCAATAATATAACTAAATGGTGCAGCACATGGTGTATGGACCTAAATGTTAAAAAATGTAAAGCTATGCGAGTGTCGCGCAGTAATTTCCCCCCTGCTTGCTATGTATTGAATAACACTCCTTTAGATACTGTAACTTCGTACAAATATTTGGGTGTGCATATTACTAATGACCTCAGCTGGAAGCAACATATTGATTACATTATTAACAACAGTAACCGCATGCTTGGGTATTTGCGCCGTAACTTTTCGAAGGCACCTGTTTCGACTAAAATGACTATGTACAAAGCATTGGTACGTTCAAAGATTGAATATGCTTCTGCAATCTGGGATCCCGGTTTCACGAACTTGAAATCCTCACTTGAGATGGTTCAAAATAATTCAGCGCGTTTCATTCTTTCCAATTACAGTCGCACTAGCAGCATAACTTCAATGAAACTAACGTTATCTTTGCCATCTCTCGAGCTTAGAAGGAAAATTTCACGTCTTAGCCTTTTTCACAAAATTTATCATCATAACGAATTGAGGCATACTTTCATTTCGCAGCCATCGTATCGCTCCTCCCGCGTTGATCATGCTTACAAAGTAAATGTCATAACTTGCAATACTAATGCCCTTTTTCATTCCTTTCTACCTCGTACGTCAGTAGAGTGGAATCGCCTTCCGCCCGATATCGCATTAATCCAAGATCACGATTCATTTCACTCATCACTGATGCAATATCTTGAAGCTGATCCGTGACACTTTTTTGCCCCCTGACTATTATCTTATTTCCGTTTTTAGTTTTTCATGCTTGTTTGCTCCCAGTGCTGTTGTTCTTTTCGCTGTATAATGCTGTTCTCTCACCGCTTATGATTGTTTTCAATTTATTCCGCTTGTATAACTTTCTTTATTGTAAGATTGTTTTCGTTCTTCTGTATTCCCTTGTTCGTTTAGCCTTTGTTATGTTTTGTTCATTTAGTGTTCTATGCTTTCTATCATATATGATGTACCACTCCCCTCTGTAATGCGTATGCGCTTGAGGGTAATAAAATGAAATGAAATGAAATGAAACCCTTTTTCCTAGCAGTTCCGACAGTTGTAATTTTTTAATGTAAGCGTGGTGTTCAAAGAAGCAATTTCGCCAATTCTTGCAATACGCCACGGGATCACAGAATTATAAACTAACCCCCAGGAGTGGCAGGTTTGGACCTCATAACATAAACAGCATTCCTCTTAGAAATTTTCTGAAGGTTTATTCGGCGTTGGCTTAGTTTTATGATTAATTGGTGTTTTCCTGTCTTTTCCTCTTTTTTTTGTTTTGTTGGGGATTTAGTCTTCACAAGTCATTTCATGAGTGGCTGCTATGGAAAACTTGTGCCCCGTTAATATGACATCCGTTTATATGGAGGACCCGAATAATGGACAATTTTTCTAGGGCCGAAGATTTTTCAAAGTTTTTATGTCACGTTAATATAGAAACTCGCTCTCTGAACAATGTAGATGGGATGAATGCACACAGCCTATTCGGCCCATGTATTTTTGTCTCGTTAATATGGACATTGTTTGAAAAAAGCAGGGGAGTCTGAACGCAAGTTTATGAAGGGTGCGCATGCCGGGAACCAATGCGACAGCCGATACGGTAGGATGCCTGAACGAGTCCTGTGGAGTTGGAAAGAACCAAATCGGGCGTGTCGTCGTTTTAGGAGGGAAGGGGGACGGGGGGGGGGGGGGGCAAGAGCGGAAAGGAAGGGAAGAGGAGGAGAAAGGTTGTGTGGTTGACAGGGATTGTACACAGCAAACCGAAGGTCAGCTGACTGAGAAAGACTCCAAAATGAGGCAACCGGGAGATTTATGGGTGCAGCGGCAGCGCCGCAACCAGTGGCCGCAGTCGGGAAAACAGCAACATGTGGCTGCAATAAATTCTGCTGAACGTGAACAGAAGAGAAGCCGGTAAAAACGTAAGAAAGAAACAATAAGAAGATAGACAAGCGCCGAAATTGGGGGTGGGAACTGAAGTTTTTCTAGCCCAGAACACAAAGCATGTTCTATGAAGCCGTTTCGGTCAGGGTAAAGACACACTAAGGAAGTAGAGCGACAAAAGAAACGCGACGACCACGCAAACAGGACCGGGCGTCCCGTCCTGGACGCCTGTCCTTCTCATGCTCCTGGTTTTCGTCACTGTTGCGCTGCCGAACTACCACATTTTGCACCACAGCGATCCGCATGTCGGCTTCGCCTTGAGTCAACGATGCGGCCTTGACAAGGTTTGAGCTCTTCGTAGTCGGCTAGCCGTCGTTTTAAACTGTACTTCAGCTTACAGTGTTTGTTTCATAGGAACACATACAAACGGCACAGGAAAGGGCTGTTTGATAGCCCTCTGTATAGTAGCCTGCCAACTAGACTCCCTCGCTTCCTTACAAAAACAGTACAAAGCAAGAAAGAGAATCAGAAGAATGGAAAATCAAGAAGTTTAACTAGGGAAAGTGAGTGCAAAGAAGCAGGAGCCTGTAACTCTCGACTTTAGTCTGACTTTTGGCATAGTTGGAGTTAAGCGCAAACGAATGGAGCTGAACTTAGGCGCGAAGCGGGAAATCTGTGAATACAAGCGGCAAAAGCAATCTCAGTCAGTCCAAGCCGTGAAAGACTGGACCCAAGTTCAACTAGGCCTCAGTCTCGTCAGGTTGACGGTATACCATCTATATACACTACCGGACTCCGATAAATGGCTCAACGTCGGCATCACAGCGTAAGCAACAGTCCGCACAGTCGAGCCGGGCATCCTGAATAGTGAAGTAGAATGGGCCTTAGCCAGCCTTGCTAAGAACAAAGCTAGCGGCATTGATGGCATTCCAGCTGAGTTGCTTCGAAACCTTAACCATGACGACGCTGTTAAAGTATTCATGATGGCAGCAAATTTGGACAACCCTGCAGTGGCCACAAGATTGGAGGAGGTCAGTTTACATTCCCATCCCAAAAAAAGGAAGTGCCAAAGATTGTTCCAACTACCGCACGATCGCGCTTATTTCGCATGCTAGCAAGGTGATGTTGAAAATCCTGCAAGGTAGGCTGCAGCAGTATGTGGATCGGGAGCTTCCGGACGTGCAAGCTGGGTGTCACAAGGGCAGAGGAACTAGAGACCAGATTGCCAACCTTCGCACAAAAGTGGAAAAAGCAAGAGATTTCCAGAAACCCACCTACTTCTGCTTTATTGATTATGCGAAAGCGTTTGACTGCGTAGATCACAGCAGATTGTGGCAAGTTCTCCAAGAGATGGGAGTTCCAATTCACCTCATCTGTCTCCTCAGGAACCTGTATGGAGGGCAAGAGGCCACAGTCAGAACTGGGCATGGTCTTACTGATTGGTTTCCGATTAAGAAAGGAGTGAGACAAGGCTGCATACTGTCGCCCTGCCAATTTAACCTATATGCTGAGTGCATCACGAGGAAGGCCGGTCTGTACGAGTCTTCAGCTGGAGTGAAGATGCTGGAAAACGTATCAACAACCTCAGATATGCGGACGATACCACTTTAAAGGCAGAAAGTGAAGTGGAACTCAAGAGACTTCTGATGCGCGTAAAAGAAGCGAGTGAGAAGTTTGGGCTTAAACCGAACAATAAAAAGACAAAGATCATGGCGTCTTGCCCTATCAAGTCCTAGAGCATCAAGGGGCAAGAAGTGGAATCTGTGACAGATTTTTTCTTCTTGAGCTCCAAGATTACCCCGGAAGGAGACTGCAGCCAAGAAATTAGGAAACGCCTGCTTCTGGGAAAGAAAGCCATGGCTAGCCTTGACCGCCTAGTGAAGAGCAGAGACATTACACTGCCAACAAAGATCCGTATAACTCGTTTCAACAGCATGTTAAAACACCTGAGTCACACACTTTTTTCCATTCTTCCTCCTTACTCCATCAAAATGCAGGCGCTGAAACAGAAACCAAATGTGAGTGCTTATGCTAAGCGTTTTTCTGTATTTATATCAACTACATCAACACCCGGTGACGTAACTGAAAGGGGCAGGGAGACCGATAAAATTGCATAAACCTGTGCGAGTTAGTAGTCAGAAATTACAGCAATAGAGTCTGAAACAAGGTTCTAAATTTCCATAGTTCTAGACAGGCAACGAAAAACAATCCTGTAAATACAGGGGTGAAAATATGACACACCAATTTTCAAACATTGACTATAGCACGATGACAGCACTCTGGCTAACTAAAAATACGACAATAAAAAATACAACTGGTCCTTCCGGAGAGAGTTAGAGTGATAGATTATGCTATATATTGTCAAGTGGAAGCATAATGCAAGGCAAAGCAAAATGAGGCAGCTCGAGATGATTTCTTGTAGATACGCTTGCACTGTATGTGTATTTCAACAGTCCAAAATGAGTGGCCAGATTGCACACTGATTCGAGATTGCTGGAAAGCTGTCTAAGCAGTTTCCTAAAATTAAGAGGGTGTTTAAGACTTACCAATGCTTTGTAGAGTCAGTTTCATAGGAACTGTTGCACAAGAATGGAATATAGACAGTCTAGCATGCAATGGGTTTTTAACCAAAGTATTTATGTACACGCATATGAAAATACGGATGTATGATAGGGTAAAACATACAATAGCTAGCAAGCACTTATTATTAGGAAGATTGTTTATGTAGGAGCTCACAGTTAAAACCGCTAGGAACCAAAGCAAGAACTGGGGGCGGAATCGGGTTTAGTAGTCCTGCTGGTCTGATCGGCGGCGTCTTGCGTCGTTGGCACTCACGACACGTCTTCACGTAGTGGGCAACTTCGGCAGGCAGTCGCGGCCAGTAGTACTTCTGGATTCGATGCAACGTGCGCGCAAATCCGAGGTGGCCTGCTGTGGGCTCATCGTGCAACGCCTGCAGAATTTCCTGCCGGAGGTTTTTAGGCACAACAAGAAGCTGCGCGGTATTGTTGGCTGCGAAGTTCTTCACTAGGAGGCCATTGCTTAACGTGAACGATGATAAATATCGCAAACAAACAAAGATTACGGAACTGATACGCGGTCCAGAATCAGAGTGATAAGTCTGAATGCCGGCGGCTGTTAAACAACAACAAATACAGTTTTGAAGTTTCGCGGCAATATATTTGTCATTGTCCATGACCAATATGCCGCCTCTTTTATCTGCCGGTTTGATGACCACATCTTTCCGTCTGCTAAGCGCCTTCAATGCGTCACGTTCCTTTTTGGAAAGGTTTTACTTCCCTGGTCTCTAGTCCTTATAAGCTCTGATTACGTCGTTCTGGACGGCACTAATGTACGGTACATGTGAGGACAGTTTTCCTCGGGGTTTTTTCCCCCTTTCCGCCCCTTTTTTTACCCCGCTTCTTTGATACCCTCCACATCCCACTTCTCGTAAAAACCTTCTTCATGCTTGGCGCTCGCACCTTTTAGCGAAAACCTCAAAGTATTTCAGCATTCTACTGTCCCACATATTTTTTTTCTTTTCTTTCTTTGATGTTCATCTCTCGTCGCGAGTTGCTTACCGCTCTAAGCAGGCTCGAACTCTACTCGTAGATGTCACGTTCTTCTAACCAGCAATGTCCACCTGGTTGTCGCGTTTTTTTTCATCCTGTCGGGCCGCGGGTCGGAGCAAGGGTGGGGAGGGTAACAGACGCAGCAGAGAAAAAGAACAAATCTTCAAAAACAAGGCCTTGACCATTGATAGTTGACCACTTCCCCCAAATACCTCCTTCACGCTTGGCGCTACCATCTTTTAGTGAGAACGGAAAAAGATTTCTCACCATCTGCAGCAAACACGTTCCCCCACCTGTGATTTTTTTTCCCGAGGTTGTTCAGCGGCTGCCTGTATTCTATACAGATGACTCCCGGCAGCCGTTGCCTTGGGTGGATGAGCCTTTGGGACTAGCCTGCTCTCCGCACCTGTGTGTGTATGTGTGTGTTGTGCGTGCCCAGCTGGTTCACCTATATGTGCCCATATTATGTTTGTATCTCCTCTTGCCAACACTATAAGAAGACGAACAAGAATCATGTACCCTCAGTCTTGAGAAAGGCAGTGCTCCTGCCAAAACGTCGACTCCAAATAAACTTGGAAGCAGTATGAAGCATTTTTTCATAGATGTGGACGTCGTGTATAGACCCTATTCACTATCAGGTTTAGCAGGCGGCCGTTGTGGCAACCCTGTATTGAGGATACGCCATAGCATTGGGCTTTTCGAAACTCCTCCTCCTCCCTGCTCCCTCCCTGCGACCTCCCTGCTGCGCGCCGTTCATTTGTCGGACACATGAGACGCCGTTTGGAACGCTGTCCAACCAGAGCTCGGATTTCACCACCGCTGTACCCTGATTCGCCGTGGGCCCTCTCTCTCTTTCTTTCTCTCTCTTTGATGTTAGGTTGTTCGTGCCATGGTTGCCAGTAAAGCAGAAATGACGTCACGTGAATAAGCTCTATAGGCAAGTGGCTATTTATGTCTGTAGAAAGGTTGCATCGAGTATTGAGTAGGCGAGTTACACTTGTCACCAATCAAAACATGCAATGCTGAAACGTTATACGGATTTTCACTCATACTTCGCATTTTGCTTTGGTTCCTAGCGGTTTTAACTGTGAGCTCCTACATAAACAATCTTCCTAATAATAAGTGCTTGCCAGCTATTGTATGTTTTACCCTATCATACATCCGTATTTTCATATGCGTGTACATAAATACTTTGGTTAAAAACCCATTGCATGCTAGACTGTCTATATTCCTTTCTTGTGCAACAGTTCCTATGAAACTGACTCTACAAAGCATTGGTAAGTCTTAAACACCCTCTTAATTTTAGGAAACTGCTTAGACAGCTTTCCAGCAATCTCGAATCAGTGTGCAATCTGGCCACTCATTTTGGACTGTTGAAATACACATACAGTGCAAGCGTATCTACAAGAAATCATCTCGAGCTGCCTCATTTTGCTTTGCCTTGCATTATGCTTCCACTTGACAATATATAGCATAATCTATCACTCTAACTCTCTCCGGAAGGACCAGTTGTATTTTTTATTGTCGTATTTTTAGTTAGCCAGAGTGCTGTCATCGTGCTATAGTCAATGTTTGAAAATTGGTGTGTCATATTTTCGCCCCTGTATTTACAGGATTGTTTTTCGTTGCCTGTCTAGAACTATGGAAATTTAGAACCTTGTTTCAGACTCTATTGCTGTAATTTCTGACTACTAACTCGCACAGGTTTATGCAATTTTATCGGTCTCCCTGCCCCTTTCAGTTACGTCACCGGGTGTTGATGTAGTTGATATAAATACAGAAAAACGCTTAGCATAAGCACTCACATTTGGTTTCTGTTTCAGCGCCTGCATTTTGATGGAGTAAGGAGGAAGAATGGAAAAAAGTGTGTGACTCAGGTGTTTTAACATGCTGTTGAAACGAGTTATACGGATCTTTGTTGGCAGTGTAATGTCTCTGCTCTTCACTAGGCGGTCAAGGCTAGCCATGGCTTTCTTTCCCAGAAGCAGGCGTTTCCTAATTTCATGGCTGCAGTCTCCTTCCGGGGTAATCTTGGAGCTCAAGAAGAGAAAATCTGTCACAGATTCCACTTCTTGCCCCTTGATGCTCTAGGACTTGATAGGGCAAGACGCCATGATCTTTGTCTTTTTATTGTTCGGTTTAAGCCCAAACTTCTCACTCGCTTCTTTTACGCGCATCAGAAGTCTCTTGAGTTCCACTTCACTTTCTGCCATTAAAGTGGTATCGTCCGCATATCTGAGGTTGTTGATACGTTTTCCAGCATCTTCGCTCCAGCTGAAGACTCGTACAGACCGGCCTTCCTCGTGATGCACTCAGCATATAGGTTAAATTGGCAGGGCGACAGTATGCAGCCTTGTCTCACTCCTTTCTTAATCGGAAACCAATCAGTAAGACCATGCCCAGTTCTGACTGTGGCCTCTTGCCCTTCATACAGGTTCCTGAGGAGACAGATGAGGTGAATTGGAACTCCCATCTCTTGGAGAACTTGCCACAATCTGCTGTGATCTACGCAGTCAAACGCTTTCGCATTATCAATAAAGCAGAAGTAGGTGGGTAACTTCATTACAGTCGTTTTCCGGCGACAAAACAAGATCTGTATTTGTGCAGTGATGCGCATGGCTGTTACGCTTTCATGACGTGAGTATTTTGAATATATGAATCGTAGTGCTTTCGACTGAATTGTTTCTAACTTTTCGATCAGGTACGCTTGATGGGGATCCCAGATTATGTTTGCATAATCAAGGATAGGTCGTACTAATATTTTATAGGCTGTTAACTTCACGTGCGGTGGAGCCATTGCTAGTCTGCTGCGAAGAAAACCAAGCTGCTTGAATGCGTTGCTACATATGTTCTCGATGTGTGCATGCCATTTAAGGTCTTGGGTTAGAGTGATCCCCAGGTATTTTGCTTTGGCTACGTGTGGTATCGGGGAGCCAGATAATGTGTAGTTGTAAAACAAAGGAATTTTTTTTCTTGTTATGTTTAAATGCGCCGTTTTCGATATGTTAATTTGCATGTCCCATGCTGCACACCAGTCAGAAATGTTTTTTAAAGAAGACTGAAGTTTCATTTGGTCACCAGAGCTGTTCACGGCTGTATAAATCACGCAGTCATCTGCAGAAAGTCTCATTGTCACTCCATGTTCGGCACACAAATAGATATCATTTACATATATGAGAAACAGCAGGGGCCCAAGAACGGAGCCCTGCGGGACCCCCGAGAGGACTTCAAGGTAATCTGAGTCGAAACCATTCATTGACACGAACTGTTTACGGTTGGAAAGATAGGCTTTCTATCCATGCTACTATTTTCAGATCAATACCTATCGTTATCAGTTTTAAAATAAATTTTTATGGTGAACACGATCGAAAGCTTCAGCGAAATTTATGAGGATTGTATCAGCCTGTAGTCAGGTCAGTGTGATTTCAAACAGTTGAGTAACTGTTGACAATGTATTTCGAAAGCCATGTAGTCTGAAGAATAGAAGGTTGTTTTCTTCTAAGTATGTTATGATAGCATTATGGATTATATGCTCCATTACCTTGCAACAAGAACTGATTAATGATATAGGTCGGTATGTGTTCACCAGCAATTTGCTGCCGCCCTTGTGAATAGGATTCACCTTTGAATGGAGCCAATCTTGTGGAACAGTACCTGTTTTAAGTGACTCGGTACATTTTGCGCACAGAAAAGGAGCAATCTACTCAGCATAGCGTCTAATGAATACGCTTGAGATGCCATCAGTACCAGGACACTTTTTCGTATCTATTTGCAAGAGTAAGTTAAGGACGCCTGTTTGTGTTATCACCACTTCGGGCATGTGGCTAGTGTGTTGGGCAGGGGTTGCATTCACCGGTGTTGCATGTGTGAAGACAGATTGGAAGTATGAATTTAAATAGTTTGCAATCGCTCACTGATCTTTACGATACATCCGTCAACTTCTATTTTTGAGATCGCGTCATCAGATTTCGATGAATAGCGCCAACATTTCTGTGGTTGTGTAGACATAAAGTTCGACATTGTGCTTGAAAAAAACCTTACTCGCCTCTTTTAATTTCTTTCATGAACAGGGGGGGGGGGGGCGGGGAGTTCACATATTTCCGCAAGTGATTTCTTACTTCTACGCATTCTCACGAGTTTTCGCTTTAGGTGAATATTATTGCGGGTAATATATGGCGTTTTACGTTGTCTTCTTTTCGTCTTGGATGGAATGAATTTTTCTTCCCAGGATATTATCGTTTCCTTGAGCTTTAGCCAAAAGTCTTTAACAATTGACCGGTTTTCCAAAATATAAATATCCTACTTTAAATCTATAAAGTCGATGATGCTCACGTCATAAGCCCGACTATAACCTTTCGTTACAATACGTGTCTGCTCAAGGTGGACTGCGGTGTTCTGCTGTCTCATCTGTGGAAATGTTAATGCGAGTAACTTATGGTCTGATACACTTCCCGCAATGACAAGTTCCGGGGTTCACATGCTAGATACAATAACAAGATTGAGCACTGAGGTAGTATAGCCCCGAATGCGTGCCGGCAATAGTAACCAGCTGCTGTAAATAAAAAACTGAACATTATGTTTAAAAGCAGTTCGCAATTGGTCACTTCCTTTCTTCCAGGAGTTAAGGTGGTCCAATCAATTCCGGGTAAATTGAAATCTCCAGATAATATGATTTTAGACCGTTCTTTCATTTTAGAATTCAAATAGTCATGCCATTTCAAAAGATAGTCATCTGTGGCGTTCGGGCACCTAAAAATACCACCGATTACTGCTTATCATTACCCGTTGTTATCATGCACCAAACACTTTAATGGCCGTCCATGCCTTCCTCTTCCTTGAAGTAGAGGTCCTGCTTAATGGCAATAGCAACCCCACCACCACGGCTGTTCCTATCAGATCTAAGAAGTGTGTAAGACTCAGGGACGATTTCCGAGTCATGTATGGAAGAGTGCAACCACGTTTCTGTAATTATTATTACGTCTGAACTGTAAAGCAGGAATAATTCTTTTAATTTATCATCCTTATTAACAATGCTCCTAGCATTGAAACTCAGATTGATTAATGGATTATTGCGAAAACGTCATTCAGCGGGACCACCATGAGATTTCGAAAATCTGTTTTTCGTTTGCTTCACTGGTACCCTTTTATCCTCTGTGGGATCCCATGCGTACATATTATTGTTTATTTTGAGCTTGTCAAAAACTAAACTTACTTTATCCCCATTGTAACGATTCAATTTAAAGACTGCCATAATTTTCTGCGTATTTCGCGCACAGGAACCGAGAAATTCTCAGATATTGATATTCCACTGTTCTTTAGCTTATGGCAACTTTGAAAAACCTTAACCTTTTCAGTGAAATCATAAAAGCGCAAGACAACAGGGCGTTCTTTGCCAGCATCTTTCCTGCCAACACCATGGATGCGTTTTATGGATCTGACCTGGACTTCCAATTTGCTTCTCAAGAGATTGTTTTCTACTTTTTCTTGAAGCTCGGAGGCACTCTCGTTATTTTCCTCTTTCAATCCATAGGTCACAATATTATTTCTACGGCTTCTATTTTCCAGGGCATCCAATCTTTTAGTGATTTGGAACAATTCCTTATGCATCACCACTACAGATTCCTCACATTTCTGCACTTTTTCATTACATAGCTTTAGCGACGCTAATGTGGCTTCTATTTCAGAGAGCCTGAACTGAACACCCTCAAATCCACCTCGCAAAGCAGTTTGGGTAGGCTTAATTTCCGTGACAGTGCTCAGAATTTGATCCAGTTTCTGTTCATCAGGCACAGGGTTCTCCTCCACATCGCCACTTAGCTTCAACAGCATGCAAAGTACTCGCGATTACTCATGGTAGCAACAACAAATACACTGGGGGCTCGGCAGCACGACAAGGCAGGCACAATCGCTTCTAAGGCAACTTGTGAATGACCATTTGTCACTAACCTGTGCAAAGAAAAGTACGAAGTTCAGCATCATGCGTCTAACGGTGCCGCCGAGCCCACTGAAGAGATCTGCTGTCCGTCCAGTCGTTTTAGGCCGTTCCCACGAAGTCTCGGATGTTGCCGCTGCGCCAAACGATGTGTCCAAACGAGGTAACGGCGATAGTCCTTCCATGCGGTTTCCATCTGATGGCACCGATATAAGCGACACAAACAGACCCGTAGGCAAACTTGGTTACCGATGTCGCGTCACCAACGTCACAAAAGACAGATGGCCCGCGGACACATGGAAGTCGCCACAGCCCGATCCACTGCATTCCAGAGCGCCTGTGCAAAGAAAAGTACGAAGTTCAGCATCGTGCGTCTAACAGTGCCGCCGAGCCTGTCGCAGCACCATATGACTCCTCGGGTGGTCGCACTTACGAACTGTCCATTCAGATAATTCGGAAGCGTCGCAGTGCTCTCTGAAAGGCCTCATCTCGCGCAGATAAGCCGCTTGAGTTAGCAGACCGCCATTGCTTCGCTTGGCAACAACCTCACGGATCAATGGTTTCTCTGCGAGAGCAAAGCGTTTGCGACGGGAAGACAGATAGTGCCCTCGTGCGGCTGTAAATTTGCGCTTCCATTTTAATCCTTCAAAAAGTTGCGCGGCTGAAAACTACTCTTATGGCGTCGTTTCAGTACTTTCTGTAATTACAGCAAGATGTCTCAGCTTACATTACCACCGAGAGTAATTTTGTACCAAACTGAAGTGAGTTGACAGCCTCCTGTACTCCACATCAAATTCGCCGCTTTATGCACTCGCCTAACGTGGCGCCCAACTTCTGCCATTTTCGTCAATGACAGCACATTGTTTATGTCATGAAACTTCATTTTGTCATAACAGTCTGATGCGTATGCATGACGTATTTCTCGCTGCACAACGTGAACCAGTCAGATTACAGGAATAGTACCTTTTATCTCATCCGTAATACAAGCATATGTGTTTTCCTGCCAATCATCTATACCAGTTTTATTTTTTTTTTCCGTCCACAGTTACTGATATCTAATATTCAGGCGGCGTGAATAGCTCTGCTAAAGATGTGTCTGCAACTTAACGTCATTTTGACGGCACTGCAAGAAGCCATTTTGACAGCTCAAAATTTTGCGCCCCAAGATTGAAACACATGACCATTCTGAGAACTAATCAAACAATAAGGCGCCGAACAGCGGCCATGCGCTGAAAAGATCCCGAAACAGGTGAAAAGCTTCTGGGCAGCACGAACAAACGATCCGTACTCGGGGGTCGCACGCTTCCCTGTGTACTGAAATTTAAGAAATTGAAGACGCGATATCCAAGCATCTTACAGATACTTAGATAAATTGTGTCATTGTATAGCACACGATATCGTATGCAGGAACACGAAAAGTACTCTGACTGCCCAAGGAATCTACTCAAAATGACCGCCGACTAAGGAGCTGTACTGACGCTGCGATCAACAATGCAATTCAACACGCATATGCACAAAGACGGGATGGGGTTGAGTACAATTTGCAGGTATTTCGATTTTCATCTTGAGCAAGAGCTATAAATTGATCGCGTTTTCGCTTACAGTGACTAGAGTCAGCGTCAAATGCAAAATGACCAAAATGAACTGCGCACAGCACGACACCCGTTTCGGATGACTAGATCATAAGTGGTGAAAACTGAGATATAGTGCAGTTGAGTTTTTTTATTTGAAAGGCGCGATAAAATATTTCTAAGTAATAAACAACCCGTTTGGATTTTTGTTCAGGAGGGAATAATTCTGCGTTTTCGTGCTCGCATTGCTGCCACCCTGTTCGTGTTTTTTTTTTAATTCGGCATTTTTATCTTTTTTATTCGCGAGTGGCGCCCCCCTTTATTAGTTTCACCAGACTCACTGCGTTTCGGTTCCAGGCGCAAGGATCAGACCATTTTATAATCACCCACAGGTCGGCGGACGCACACATGTATCGACTCTCGCGGGCTCATTCACGCTCAGATCATGATCTGAGTCTTGATTAAGTCCGGACTCAAATTCAGATCGCATTGGCCCTAAATGGTAAGCTTTCGACGATGTGTATAACTAACAGAAATCGAGTAGCAGTCACCGCATCCCATAAATAGAGACAGAGTACACTAACTCCCAGAAGGGATCTTTCGTTTCCCGCAATCTTCACTAACGTACGCAGTTATCTTCAGAGGAGATTAGGCTCGTTTCTAACATCATCGCATCAACACAAGGCAACTTGCTTATTCTAACAGAAAACTGGCTACAAAATGACGTTAGTGATATCAAAGTTGTGGCGCAACTTGTCTGACATCAAAGTTCACCCAAGTGATCGTGAATTATTAAAGAGCGGTGGTGTTCTCATAGCAGATCGTCAGCAAATGTTATGTTTTGTTGTAAACGTCTAATTTAAGATCGGAATAATTTAGTTACTGTTTCGCTCATAACCAATTCAAGTGTTAGCATTTGCATTGAACTCCTGTAATGGCCGATTACAATGAATATAGGGCTATTCTTCGCAACGATCTGGCGTTGGCGCGTCGTGCGTTAAAAATGTTGAGCGAGGCCGAAGGCCGAACAGGTGCTGGACCAGAGAAGTATGATTGAGTCACGTTATGCTACCGACTGCCTACGGCCTCGCGAGCTTGTTCTGCGGAGGCCGCAGAGTGCCTGGGGCAGAGCATTGCCACGTTCTGCAGAATCGCCGATGCAGAGGAAAGCCATGAGCTCGTGGATCACAAGCTAACCGCAGGCATCAACTTGGCCGAGTTGCAAGGCTCTTCTGCATGCCTGCCAACTCTGCTGACGTCCCCGGGAGACTCCTGATTTTTGACCGAACTTTCTGGTTGTACGACCACTGTCCTATATCTCCCGATAAGTCTCCTCTGCCCGCGCAAGTACGGTTCACATAGTTTAAGCAAAGCTGAGTTTCGGTACAGTTGGCAGGCCATGATTTACAGGGAGGTTTAGCGCGAGCAGACGAGCGACCGTCCTGTGTCACTCTCTTATCCTTGTCTTTCTCGCTCTAAGCCTCCCTGTAAATCGTGGTTTACATAAAACCGGCACCACGAAATCAGCAGCTGCGTCGTAATCACCAGCATCAATGTCTTTGGCCTTTCCAAGGATAAAAACAGGCGGAATGAGTAGGAGAATCTCAACGGACCAGAGATCACAGAGCTGACGAGTGCCTGAACGACACGAGCCCAGTATGCGAGTTCCATTTCAGGCCACCCGCCTTATGATCTCGATGTTTAGGTGCATATCGTACAAGAAAAAAAGATGAAGTAATGAGGATAACAAAGAGGAGAGGATAACAAAATACTGTGAACGGGAAGGCCTCCTTTATCCGTTCAATCAGTTGTATGGCTTTATCAATATGATCGAGGATGTCACCACGAACTGAATGGACGCTTCTGTCAGGGCGAGCTACACTCCGACAGCATAACGGATATGCTAGTTGGCAGCTGTTCAGAGCAGACTTCCCTAGAAATCGTTTGTCATGGTCACCGCTCCGATTCTCACAGCTGAAATAATGACGTTTTATGGCGTCACTCGTCATTTAGACGTGAAGGGACTTTGACTTAACAGTGAGCGACAGAGGGCCCGGCTAGCTCTGTCCGTAGAGCATGAGACTTAACCTCAGGGTCATGGGTTCAGGCCCCACATTGGGCGCCAGATGAAGGCCTCGCCTTCAAAAAACCGGTCCGCGAGCCATGGTCTCGACTGAAAAGTGACAAATCCAGTCTCTTAATAACCCCGCTTTATTCCGGATAAACGAAAATGCATTGAAAAGAAAGGAAACAACATCAGGCGCTACTGCGCTGAGAACATGCTGTTCATGCGTGCGACAATAGAACAGCGAAGAGAAGCGGGAAACATGTCAGGGCTTTACCGCGGCGAGACAAAACACACTGAGGAGCGAATAGGGCGAGCAATAAGGCCAAAGCGCTCACGGCGGAACAAGAAGCATTGCTCCTCGCGTTACACCAACTCACGCGAATACGCCCAGGCTGTTTCTGCAGGCACTCTTTCCACCTTCGTGTCGCCGGTCTTCTTTCCGTAGTCCGTGCACACCCCGCTGGTCCATGACGCTCGCTGCTTGCCCCGCCGGGGCGAAAAAAGGCCTCGCGCCTTGCTTCGACGCGCGTATCTGCTCTCGTCTTTTGCCGCTAACATCCCGCCCCCAAGATTATCTGCTCACTCATGCACACTCGCGCTGCTCGCGCAAACACAACACAAATAGGAAAACGCGCGCGTGGTTTAAAACACCTAAAGAGGCTGCGGAGCCCCACAACGTCTAATCTAAGACCGGAATAATTTAGTTACTGTGTCATTCATAACCAATAGCACTTTTACTGGGAGTATCCTACAGGCGTCCCCATTCCACCCATGACTTTTCTAACGAGCAAAATAACAACCTAATCTAACCCACAGCAAGCTACCCCAAGTGCCTCTATCCTCCTTTTCGGGTATTTTAACTTCCCAAACATAGAATGGCGTAATCTTCCACCTGCATCAATAGTAGGTTCCGCAAAAGGCAACCTTATTGAAATACATTTCAACGGTAATTTATCACAATTGCTTTCAGAACCAACGCGCACCTTATCGTAATCTAAAATCATTCTTGACTTTATTTTGGCTAGTAAACCCGATGCCGTCTCATTCATTACTTACCTTCAGAGAATTATAGACCAAAATGTCATTCCAGCCGCCTGCTTTTTTCTTGTAATACCAAATATGACCTTGAAGAAGACTGTAACACTTTAAGAAAATAGTCATTAAGGGGCGATAAATCAAGAACTTAAGACCTACTTTCCTGCATAAGAAGCTACATATGACATTCAATCAACACATGATAACTGGGCAATCTTTAAAAATAAATAAATGATTCACGTGATAAACATATACCAACCGTCAACATTCGTTCAAGTAACCAAAAATCATGCTTTACTGATTCTTTTAAAAAATTCGAAAAATAAGCGCCTCTATTGGGAAGATAGCGGCAACACAATTTGATAGCAAAACTATATATTAGGTAGCTCAAGATGAATATTTGACTGTCATTCGCAGCATAAAACGTTTCTATCCCTTTTCTATCCTGTAAATCAATTTCAAACAGCGCTGATGCCTGCTATACTAACGCCTCCTTGACATCTGCGTCTGCTTCTGTTTGCTGTGCGGTGCGGCGTTCGAGGTAGCGGCAAAGGAAAGGGAGCACGGACGCCGGAATTGATCGCCCGCTGGGGTCAGCTTCGTAATGAATGAATCCCCTTGTAACGTCATTACCTGTCGTGACGGTACATCGCGCGCCCCTTGTCGAACACAACCAGCATCTCATTGAACGAATTAAAGTTCACCGGCGTTCTATAATTCGCATCCAGGAAAGGAAAGGCGCAGTGCCTGTCACTCGCGAAATCTCGCTATCATTCTCACTGTCAGTTCAGTTCTGTCGTTCACTCGTGTCCGACTCTTCGTGACCCTATGGACCATGTCACGCCACGCTTTCCGGTCTTTCACCATCTTCATAACATCACATGACTTCATCTGCAGTGCCTCGAGGATGCCATCTAACCATCGCGTTCGCTGCCTACCCCTTCTCCGGCGACCCTCAACCTTTCCCAACATCAAATCTTTCTCCAGCGACTCCTCTCTTCTCATCAGATAACCAAAGTAGCTGAGTTTTAACTTTAGAATTTGACCCTCCAATGACCAGTCAGGGTTTATGGTCGACAATATCGACTGATTTGATCTTCTGGCAGTCCAAGGAACTCTCAAGAATCTTCGCCAGCACCACAATTCAAATGCGTCAATTCTTCGGCGGTCAGCCTTTTTCACAGTCAAACTCTCGCATCCATACATCACAACTGGAAAGACCATAGCAACGAGTTATACGGATCTTGGTTGGCAGACTAATGTCTCTGCTCTTTACTAGGCGGTCAAGGCTAACCATTGCTCTCTTTCCCAGAAGCAGGCATCTCCTAATTTCATGGCTGCAGTCTCCTTCCGAATTAATCTTGGAGCCCAAGAAGAGAAAATCTGTCACAGCTTCCACTTCTTCATTGATGCTCCAGGACTTGATAGGGCAAGACGCCATGATCTTTGTCTTTTTAATGTTCACTTTAAGCCCAAACTTCTCACTCTCTTCTTGTACGCGCATCAGAAGTCCTTTGAGTTCCACTTCACTTTCTGCCATTAAAGTGGTATCATCCGCATATCTAAGGTTGTTGATACGTTTTCCAGCAATCTTCACGCCAGCTGAAGACTCGTCCAGACCGCCCTTCCTCATGATGCACTCTGCATATATGTTAAATAGGCAGGGCGACAGTATGCAGCCTTGCCTCACTTCTTTCTCGATCGGAAACCAATCAGTAAGACCATGCCCAGTTCTGACTGTGGCCTCTTGCCCTTCATACAGGTTCCTGAGGAGACAGATGAGGTGACTTGCAACTCCCATCTCTTGGAGAGCTTGCCACAATCTGCTGTGATATACGCAGTCAAACGCTTTTGCATAATCAATAAAGCAGAAGTGCATGGGTTTCTGGAAATCTCTTGCTTTTTCCACTTTTCTGCGAAGGTTGGCAATCTGGTCTCTAGTTCCTCTGCCCTTGCGAAACCCAGCTTGCACGTCCGGAAGCTCCCGATCCACATACTGCTGCAGCCTACCTTGGAGGATTTTCAAAATCACCTTGCTAGCATGCGAAATAAGCGCGATCGTGCGATAGTTGGAACAATCTTTGCACTGCCTTTCTTTGGGTTGGGGATGTAAACTGACCTCCTCCAATCCTGTGGCCACTGCTCGGTTGTCCAAATCTTCTGACATAATGTATGCAGAATGTTAGCAGCGTCATGGTTGAGGTTTTGAAGCAACTCAGCTGGAATACCATCAATTCCGCTAGCTTTGTTCTTAGCAAGGCTGGCTATGGCCCACTCAACTTCACTCTTCAGGATACCCGGCTCGAGATCAGTAATCACAACTGTCTTATGTTGGGTTTGCACTTTCGGGACCTTCTTGTACAGTTCTGTGTATTCCTGCCACCTCTTCTTTATCTCTGAGACTTCAGTGAGGTCCTTGCCTCGTTTGTCCTTTATCACGCCCAGCTTATCACAGAAGCTTCCTTTGATATCTTTGATTGTCTTATACAGAGCTCTTGTGTTCCTTAATTGGCTGTTGTCCTCAACTGCTTGGGACTGTATGTTAAGGAAGGCATTCTTATCTCTCCTTGCTATTTTCTGAAAATCCGCATTGAGAACCTTGTATCTTTCTCTTTCCCCCATAACTTTTGCCATCCTCCTTTTCTCAGCTATTTGCAAAGCCTCTTCAGATAACCAGTTTTCTTTCTTGCATTTCTTTTGCTTTGGAACTACCTTAGTAGCTTCTTGTATTATATCACGAACATCGGTCCACATCTCTTCGGGCTCTCTGTCTTCTAGATCTAATTCTTGAAATCGATTCCTCACTTCCACAGCATATTCTAATGAAATTTAGATCCAGATCATACCTCCTCAATCGAAGCTTAATTCTCACTGCAGACAAGGGTAATTATGAAGAGCGTTGTGGTAACACGCTGGGCAGGCGATCCAAGGGATGGAGATTCGATTCCCCGGTAGGAGACAAAGTTTATTAGTTATTTTTTAAGTACCACAGCAACCGCTAAAGCGTGACACTTTTGCTGACGACAGTGATGAGTCATTAAAGGCTTTCGCCTTAATTGTTGTGCCATTTCTCACATGCACCACTTAAGAGACTTCATAGATGTCCTGCCTTTTTACCCTTCTGAGTGTTCAAAAAACTATTACGTACATTCACACGTGGAAACCGTAGGGGCCATCAATTTAGTTTTTTGTTACCGGAAACGTCCTCTTATCACCCGTGTAAAATAATATGCACCACCGAGTTATGTTTTCGCCGATTTGTGGCCCCGTTGTGCCAGTGTTTACTCATTGTTTTCTTCAATGTCTGCATACAGTGGGCATTGCACGCTTTACTGCCTTGTTTCGCAGTTTTACACAAAATCCCCCTTTTTTACCACTGAGTAGGCGCGGTCTGTTTGCAACAATTTTGACGCACCAGCTCTCATTGCTACGAATATGACACTATATATTTTGCTCTTTTATAAAAATTTTAGCCCTTAAGGACTACGTTTCAAGCAATCGTCTTCCTTTTGTTAGAAAAACTGTACCTTGCCAACAGGGACATGACTAGGTGGGAGGGACACGAGCAATCCAGTAAAGGGGTTTAACCCAGTTTATATGTTCCTCCCACATATTTCGGCCCCAGTTTACTAACTATAATGATTTACGAACATAATATGATATGCCAACAAGCTAACAAACTTCCATCATAGCCTTTTGCTCTCCTTGACTGGGGCAGTAATTTTGCGGGAAGTTATGACTCGTGCCACCCTGTAAAAAGGAAAAGGGTCTTTGGGAAGATCAGGGGGCATTTGAGCGTTGTCACACGCACAAACTAATCATCATGGTCCGGCTGGTGTGACATAATACGAGAACTCGTGCCAAGTAATCCCAACCGTCTAAACAGGACCCTACTGAAAAATCCTTATAACTTTTGTACAGGAAATCGCATACAGGTTTACTGTACAGAATCTGGGATACAGGATTGTTGGCTGTTTCAGGAAATTCCTGTACTGCCTTGGAAAGTCCGGAATGAAACAGCGCGGAATGGCCTGTATGGTTGACGGCCCTCGCTTCCGGAAAGAAACGCGTCGCCAGGGTGGAAAAAGCATGAAACAATACAAAATAATACGACTACATAGAAAATAATAAATAAAATAAAAAACTTTTATTACCAATTATGGAATCGAACCTCGGCCCTCATGGTCTTTAGACGGGCACCTTAACCACTACTCTTTTTTTTTTCAGCATGGTGTTTATTACATGCTTTTAAATTCAGCGTAGAGTTATAAACATTATTTACAGAGTAATCAGCCTGTGGGCGAAACCTCCAATTGGAACATACAACACAACACCACTCAACTAAAATACGACTTAGCACAACTTCACTAAAACGGTGGCAAGTAAAGACAACACATCAAAAATGGCAGCCAGTCAGGTTGATGGTCACTATCTTCGTAAGTGTCTCTAAGCTGGTGTACCATCTGACCAAAATGAGTAGCGGGGGAGATTAGAGGTTCAGCATTCCGGTCCAACATACGAGTTTTCCATGGGCTGTGCAGTCCATGGAGGAAGTTCATGTCAAAGGATTCGTGGTCATGTTCGGTGGTTATCAAATAACGCACATGGTGGCAATTCAAAATAAAGCCTTTCTTCAATGTTCTTTACAGAACGTCCCAAAATAATATTGCATCTTTGCAGGCAATAAACCAGTGTTCGATGGTTTTAGGTGTATCACATAACCGGCAATTAACAGAAGAAACGAAAATATTTTTTTCTGAAGCCACACTTTAAAAGGCAAAACCTTGGTATGAAGTTTAAAGAAAAATGTTTCAGTAGAAGGCGAGATCAGCATTTTGCGCACCCTTTTTAACACATCATGCTCCATATTATTGGAATTGAGTGAACGATTTAAGGGAGGCGGGAACAACATAGATATGAAATTATGGCTTATATTTTTCCGTGAAACAGAGAATAAGTACTCATAAGAAAAGCAAACCGCCAGAAAACGCACTGAATCGTAAATTTCTTTCATGAAACCACATAAAACCAAACCAAGAGACCACTAAGTTTGGAAGAAGGTTCACTAGATTAGTGTGCAGGGATGCTCTGGTAATTGGATGGGAGCTATTACGGAAAAAGAAGCAACGAGCTTCTAACTGTCTGATATAGAGATGTGTCAAACCTAGTCCGCCAGCACAAACAGGCCTGAATAAGTTATCGCGCCTCATAGGCTCAAAACTGGACGACCATATGAGCGTCGCAAACGTTCTGTGAAACCTGTGGATGTAATTCCTCGCGCAATGGAGTACCTGTAAAAGAACAAAGTTTTGTAGCCAGAAACATGTTACATGCCTGTGCTCGACTAAAATTGATAGGCGGTGCGGAACAAAAGTCTGAGCATAGCTTTTGAGTGCCGTGACCCGCTCTTTTCGGTAACGTCCACTAAACTTGAATGCATGAAGGGGAATCGAAGGTATTTAGGGGGAACACGACACCATTCAATTCCAGCATAATAAGTCGGCATTGCTCCCCATGAACCGAACCATAGATCCGAACTCTTAGACTTATTCATTTGAGCGCCAGATACAATCCCAAACAGCTCAATGATGGTTATAATTTTGTCAATGCTGGGTTTGTCTGTGCAGAAAAACGCCAAATCGTCGGCGTACGCAAGCCCTTTCACTTTGTTACTGAAGGCAACATAACCATGGATACTGTGGTGTTGCAGTACACTCAAACAAAGTGGTTCTAGGTAGAGGGCAAAGAGCAGCAGTGACATAGGTTAACCCTGCTTCATGGACGATCGAATTGGCACAGGCTTTGAGAGATCACCGTTAACAATCAAGCGAGTGGAACAGTTGTCGTAACAAAGTTGCACCCCTTTCAGTACAGTTGATTCATCATTTGCACGCTCGAGAAGTGAAAATAGAAACGAATGCCGACACGATCAAATGCCTTCGCAAGGTCAATCTGGAGTAGAGCAAGCTGCTCATAAAAGCCAAAGTAATATTCGATAATTGTACGTGCAATATGCATGTTTTTTGTATGGAGTGTCCACTCAAGCCACACGTCTGATGAGGGCCAATGAGAACCGTCATGGCATACTGTAAACGATTCGATAGAACTTTTGCAAAAATTTTGTAGTCCGCATTTGCCAACGTGATTGGCCTATAGCCATCGACTGAGAGCAATTTTTCTTTATCCGTACTCTTTGGAATTAAGACTGTGTGTTTCCTAGTAAAGGACTGAGGAAGGAACCCCACATCGAAACCTAAAGCGAAGATCTGCAGCAAGATAGGGCTCAGCAAAAGTTGAAAAGTTTTGTAAAACCCGCACGATATGCCATCAGGGCCAAATGTTTTGGAGAGGGGTAATTGGTCAAGTGCGTGCTCTATTTCTTCCAACGTGAAAGGGCCATTGATAAGAGCACAGTCTTCATCTGATAAAGGCGTTATAAGAGCTTTAAAGTTAGCTAGTAGATCCGAATTAGAAGTACCAGAAGCGTCACTGAACAGTGTCGTGTAATAGCTCACAAACACAGAGATTTGTCACACGTTTTCTTTACTAGGGTGCCATTGGACATCATTCCCGGTATCAATTTGGCCGTAGCATTACGGTGCTCATCAAATAGAGCTTGTCGCGTAGGGGTTTCAGGGTGCAATGCACGATTTGTACGAGATGGAACTCGGGCGCCCCATGTATCTTGCAGCGTCCTGTTTTTGTAAGTCACACTTTACCCTAGCAATTTCGTCTAAATATACTCCAGGTGCCTCACATTCTAATTCATAGAGGTAATACAAACTCTTATGCAATGTCCTCTCTTGTAATTTCCTGTAAAATGACCTAACAGACGCAATTTCAATAGATATATCCGCACCTCCTGTTTAAACAGCTCCCATGCAGCAAATATTGGCATGGCACCTGTCAAACACACTTGTAGCTGGGAGCGTATCCGAAAGGCAAACGCCTGATCATTTACAAGTGAAGAATTTAGCTTCTAAAGCTCCCATTGCGGCCTAAATTTTGAACAGTAAGTTCTCCCGAGCCGAGAAACCACCACACAATGATCTGAAAACGAAACCGCTACAGTTTCACACAACAAATCACGGGAAATCAGCGTGGAAGAAACAGAAATCTTGTCTAGGCGCGCGTGGGACCTCCCCTGGATATGCGTGAATAGTGTAGTTGCATGACATGAGGCCCCTGTATCAATGAGTCCTGAATCATCTATAACACGCGACAACACTTCGCCACTTCTGTATCTGTGTACACTAGGCCCAGCACGATAATTCATGCAACATACACAATTAGTCTCCCATTAGCACAACATTCTTATCACAATCTAGGAGGTTAGTCAAGGCTTCAAACGTATCAACACGCTCAGCTGCACTATTAAAAGCATAAATGTTGATAAGTCTTCATGGCTTCCCGTGGAGCAAAAAATCACAACTCATTAGCCGCCCATCAGAGTCAGTATAGTAAGATAACCCAGAATAAGGGAGAGCCCTTCGCAGAAATAGGAAGCTACCCGCCGAAAAACCAATAGCATGCGTCACAATAACATTGTAATCAGACAAAAAGGGTCCTAGTGCCCTCTCTGTGTCCTGCTCACTCAATCTTCGTTTCCTGGACGGCGACAAAATCAAGCCGCCTGCTGCTGAAAAGTCGACGAAGTTGCACCTGCTTCTGATGAGACCTAAAGCCTCCCACGTTCCAAAATAACGGCTTGAGGGGCAAGTTGGTGCTGCATCGTATTCAGAAATGTGGCGCAACAAACACAAACACAAGAGAAGATACACAACACACACGCACATTCAGCGTTGCAAACACTAGCTCCTCAGAGGTCGCCATGGTGACCACACAAGGACTAACTAGGCTTGCATTTGTCTCTCCGGAGACGGCGACGTCGCCTCCGGACCTCCACCACGACTGCGGGAACGCGAACGTTGGCACTTCCCCTTGTGTTTTGACGTGCGCCGGCGGCGGCGATGCTTCACGCTTACCAGATCATCATTTTCACTCGCGTCAGATGCGCATTTTCTCTTGCGCTGATGAAGATGCTCTTCAACAAGAGGGACGGCCTCAGCTGCAGGTAGAGTGGGCTGACCTGCAAGCTCTTCCTCGGCGTTGACCTCCGTGGCTGGAGTAACCGGGGCGGTATCTTTGGCAGCATTAGAACAGGTGGCAGGCTCCTTATCATGTGCCGGATTCGGCGTCTCATATCGAAGCAGCGTCTTACTTTCCTCGGAGTCACCTTGAGGAACAACCGTTGTATTAGCTGTGGTAGCCGTGTCCACAGTAGCAACTGAGAGGACACCAGCCGCGTCAAGCACTTCTGTGGCGTCCATAATATGCTCTTGTATGACGTCTTCCGGTGGCCGCACACAATGCCGCAACTTGTACGCATAGGTAACGATGCACTCTTCTACAATGTGACCGAACCGTCGGCAGTCGTCACAATGCGGAGTACGGCAGTGCCTACGGATGTGGTCAACACGGGTGCATCGGAGGCAGAGCGGTGGCCTCCCTGGTATTAAAACAAGGCTCTGTATACCACAAATAGTCAGTGCATGCGGGACGTCGCCAACGCCGACTCCTTCAGCGAGAGACACAACATCATCCCGGTTCAGCGTTCTCAAATCTTCCATATCCGCCACTTTAAAATTTTCCGTCGAAATGGAAGTCACCTTCCCGTACGCCTGTAGTGCCTCACGTAAGAAGGCATCTTCCAAGCGTTCGGGAAGCCACAGAAGATTCAATTTCACCACGTTTTGGTTCTGGGTCCACAACGACACAACGGCGGCTCTTAACGACAAGATCACCGCAAGCCACCAATTTCTCTTTCGATTGTGCAGACTTGCAGGTGACCATCCATACATGAGACATTTGAAATTGGCCAATTGAACTAATTTCCTTGAGGTCCACAACATTCTGACGGGAGTCTCTGAAGTCTTGTGCCCGGTACGGGCGTCGGGCAAGGTCCGCATGCAAGAAAACGGAGTCAGCGACCAGCTTACCTGTTGGGAGACGGGGCAAAACAATCCGGTATTCATTGCTGCTAGCATTAGCCTGAGCAGTACCTCGTCCAGAGGCCGATTGAAGCCTTTGAGTTGAGAACATCGCGAAACGCAACCGCTTTGAACAGCGTCTTCGTCTTCTTCACTACTCTGTATACAGTGGCTTAGAGTTACAATGGTTGTTATTCAGTATGTGTAGCTAATTTTCCTTTTTCGTACTTCGTATATTTTTTTCGCTGTAGGGTTGATGGCCGTAATTCACTGATCGCCCTTTAAACACGCTGAATCTTTTTCCAGGCTATCACGATGGTTTACAAATGTCTCGTATTTTTATAATGCGTCGCTTTGTTGCAGGCAAACCTCAAGATATAATTTACTAGTGCTGATGTGTTTTTCATCGTCTACGAACGCTTGTAAGTTTTCCTACATACAGAGATATCCGGTGCACTAAATACTTTTAATACAGGGCGTTTCAGCTTGACGTGCTACGAGTGGAGCCGCGACGTCAATGAATACACTTCCAATGAGCGGTCTCAATACGTAAACATTCGAGAACGCGTCGCCCGGTGCGCGGCTATCTGCGCGTCTTTCGATGGTCAGCGATGTTTGTTTATTTTATATCGAGCAGTTTTTTGTCATTGCTAGCGAAACGATACGTTCGTGCTTCCACTTTCGTGTTGAAGGTGGCAGATCTTCAGTCGCAGATATGAAGACGCACCGCAAGATCGTACGAGCTGCAGTGACTGTTGCACGCCCAAAAGCAACGCGACGAACGTACATGCTTCCTAGTGCACACTTCAACGGCTTCGTATTTTCGAGGTATTTGTGAAACAATGCGTGTCTTCGTATAGAGAATAGTTCTATATGTTTGGTATCATGCTTATTTAGTGCGCTGGCGTGTCTGGCATGGTCATTCTGGTTGCGTTTCATCGATCGGCCCGGCTTCTGTTCAGAAGTGGAAAAACTCTGCCCGGTATCAGTTCCGGAAATGACACGTTCGTCCGGTTTCTGGTTAATTGATACAGGCTTAACCGAAATTAAACCGCGCGGAGCTCTCATTTCAAAAATTCCTGTATAGTCCGCGGCCTTTGTTTCACAAGAAAAACTGGACGCCAGGCTGCAGAAATCATGCAGAGCTACAGAATAATACAATAATATTTGAAAACGAAAAAAAAAGAATAAAAAGACAGAAAAATGGAAAAGAAAAAAATTTGCGCGTTTTTTAGACTTCGGTCTTCTCGGTCAGCAAGCACGCACTTTAACCCCTACACCACGGAAGCATACGGAGGCAGCGGTTATATTTCTGCTTATGTAGTCTACGCTGCTCTTTCGTAGTTTGTGTATTTTTGTAGCCTGTAGAATTTGTGGTTGTAATTGAACGATCGCCATTCAAACACGCTGAATCTTTTTCCGGGCTATCACGCAGGGTTATCCGTGTCCCGCATCTTTACAATGTATCGCTTTCTTGCAGACAAACCTCGGGATGTCACAATTTACTAGTGCTTATGTGTTTTGTCATCGTCTTCGAACGCGCGCAATTTTGCTACATATAGATATATGCGGTGCACCAACTCTTGTAATACTACTTGTTTTAGCTTCACCTGCTGCCAGCGGAGCCGCTACATCAATGAACTTACTTCTGACCAAGTGTTTTGCGTACGTAAACACTCGAGGAAGCGACTCCCAATGTCCGGCTGACCTGTGCATATTTCGATTGTCAGCGATATGTTTCATTTATTCTCGAGCGTATTTCATCCTCGCTAACGAAACACTACGTTCTTGCTTGCACTTTCGCGTTGAAGGTGGCAGATCTTCAGTCGCAGATATGAAGATGCACCGCAAGTTCGTACAAGCTGTAGCGACTGTTGCACACGCAAAAGCAAAACGCGATGCGTTTGTGTACTTGCTAGCGCACCCATCTTCTTATCTTCTAGGTATTTGAGAAAAAACGCGTACTCCACATATACAGAAAAGTTGTAACGTATAATATGTATGGTTTCATGTTTATTTAGCACAAAGACATGTTCCGACGTGGTCATCCTGGTTGAGCTTCACGATCCGCCCGAATTGTGTTGAGAAGCGAAAATACTCTGCCCCGTGTCAGTTTCATTCATATCGGGTTTGTCCGGTTTCTGTTAAACCTGACGTGGCCTGTCTTGTGTATGAGGTCAATACAGGACTGGTCCGCCATTTCATATCCATACCGGACTGGGATGTCATGTATGAGATGCATAATGGAAATGGTCCGCCCTGTATTAACTCTATACCGGACCGTACCGTCCGGATTCAAACTCATGCCGGACATGACCTGTCCGAAATAAACCCGAGTAAGCTTCGTACAGGACTGGTCACACCGGAATGAAATTTATACGGGATAATACAGGAGCGGTTCAATCCCGTTTGTCGCGATATGGGATTTTTCTCTAGGGGAAGCACATGTAGCCGCAGCGGTGGCTCTGTAGCTTTGGCGTTCGGCTGCTAGCTGACCCCAAGATCATCGGTCAAATTCTTGCAGTGCTAGAGAATTTTTATGGGAACAAAAAGCAAATATACCCTGGTTCTGTGCAACGTCGGTGGTTTAAATTAAACGGATCCCTCCACGAGGGAGATTACGCATATTCCATGTGCAGCTTCAGAACATACAACAATGCACACCATTCCATATCAAGATAGCCCCACATGGTTTAGAGTCTATCTCATATCGTTGCCCAAGTTAGTCATGAGAGGAATGTAGACATAGGTAGAGTTTGAAATGCCAGAGTCCAGTTAGTGTAAGCTTCCGTACAAGCTTAGTACAAGGCGATGCTTCATGGCGCCTGCCTTCTTGGTTCGTTTACTGCTTGCACTCTACTATATTTTGAAAGAATTTCAAAATTAATTAAACTTTGTAATGATGTACCTATGACAATGACTAGTCTACTTTGTGAACAACAGCTGTGAGTACACTTAAGCTCCGCCATCAAGGGCTGCGTGCATGTAGTCTTTGCTCGCTTATTTACCATTTATCAATCCCCAAATTCCTGCCTCTAATATATCATGCATATTGATTAGGTACAGTACAAAGTAATTACGCCCTCCAGCTACCGGTCGTCCCTATTGCAAAAACCAGTGCCACTGGTCCCAGCGCCCCAGCGCCATACCTGATTATGGTCCCAGTATGACGCTGGAAACTGGGCGCACTGGAACGCGGCATACTGACGCTTTGCACTGGCGGCACTGTTCGCCCGGAGAAAAAAAGGCGTGGGATAGAAATTAAATAGTAAAAAGTAACGAAACAAGTTAGGTCCATAAAAAAAACCTAAAAACTGAGTAAAATAAAGAAAAAAAAATGACAGCACCAAACGCGCTTCGAACTCAGTTCCTAGGCACATACTAACCCGTAGCTCAGCACGCTAACCACTAGGCCACGCCGAGAATTTTTTTTTCTTTATTGCATGGAAAAACTTCCGTAAAAAGGAACAACTCCACTTACTTAAACATGTCCATGTCTAAAGTTACCGGGCTGCTTAATACGAGCCCGTCATATCCTCAGCCCGACAATGCACAATCATTAGAACATCAAAAGTCTGGGAGACATACACATGCGTCTAGATACGGCATCCAGTTTGGAGGTTCTTCACGTGCAGCATATACACTTCTCACCAAAGCACACTGCTCCCGAAACACGGATTTGGACGATCTTGGTGGCTCTGCATGCCTGTCGATCATGCGGCTTTTCCAAAGGCTGAACAGTCCCATCAACACAAATAGATCGTAAGGCACGACAGAGTTTTTGTCAGGAGGCAAAAATCTAATTGTATAAGGCGTAATTTCAATGTCCTTTTTAAGAGTTCTTTGTAGTATGTCCCAAAAACACATAGCATCACGGCACAGAATAAAGCAATGCTCAATTGTCTCAGGCACGTTACAGAGACGACAATTTACCGACCAGGGCACAAACATCTCCTTATTGTGAAGAAATGTCTTGACAGGCAACGTCGCTGTATGTAATTTGAAAATGAAGGTTTTTGCAGCTGCCTGAATGCACATTTGGCTAACACGCTTTAGAACAGTGGTGTCCAAAAACCCCAGATAAGGCTGCCGATACAACGGTGTAGGGAACAGACTCAGTGAGAGCCTGGGTCATCTGCTTTCTCGAGAGGCTATACAGGTAATCTACAGAGAAACGCACAGTGAGAAAATTGAAAGTGTCAGCAACCTCCTTAAGGAGTATCCATAAATGCCCCTCACGAGCCTGCCCAGTTGGTGCGAATAAGTAAGGCAAATGTGGACTAAGGCGCCTTATGAGCACAGTTACAAGAAACGGATGGTTTGCCGATTTGAAAAAGAAAAAAACGGGAGACAAGTTGATGCACAAACAAGTGAACAAGGCAAACTCCACCAGACTCTAAGGGAAGAAACAAGTTGTCACGCCGCATGGGCTCCCATTGAGAGCGCCACACAAATGTTGCAAATATTCTGTGTATAACTTGTACTTTGCTCCTCGCACAATGCAGGACTTGAAGGACATACGCAAGCTTTGCAAACAAAAATATGTTATAGACCTGTGCCCTAGCAAACACTGAGAGTTCCCTACCCATCCAAGCCTGCGTTTGTCGCCGCATAGGCACGATTTGTGAATCCCAGTAGGCTGCGCTGTTACGAACTTGGTGCAGCGGAACCCCTAGGTACTGAAGAGGACTACAGTCCCAGCATATGCCTCCAAACTGGCTTGGTCTAGTGCCCCAGTGTCCCAACCAAAAACCTTTGGATTTATCGAAATTAAGGGCCGCGCCTGATACATCGCAGAACTGTTCAGCCAAGTGTTCAAGTACACTCTTTTCGTCAGAACAAAAGAGGGCGATATCGTCCGCGTAAGCTAAAATCTTAACTTCACATTGAGCCAGAGAGAAACCACGGATGGCTGCACTGTTAATTACACTGAGACAGAGGGGTTCCAGATATAAGCCAAACAACAGTGGAGACAGTGGACATCCTTGACGAACAGATGATTCCAGTGGTATTGGTTTCGTTAGCTCCTGATTAACAATTAGTCTTGTATACGAGTTCATATAGCACAGCCTTATGCCTTTGAGCAAAACGTCACCAATGTTTGCATTCTCCAAGACCGCGAACAAGAAATTGTGCCGAACTTTATCAAACGCCTTCGCCAGGTCAATTTGAATCAGAGCTACTTGGCCTGTCTCATCTGATACTGTCTCGATTACTGAACGTGCAATATGGATGTGTGTTTGAATACTGCGCCCTCTGATACCACACACCTGATGCGAACCTATCAAGTCCATGATAACCAGGTGCAAACGAGAACAAAGGACCTTGGCAAAAATTTTGTAATCAACATTACAGAGGGAAATTGGACGATATCCTTCAACAGTTTTCAACCGATTAGTATCTTTGCTTTTGGGTATTAATATTGTGTGGCCTGAATAGAAAGTGGGAGGCAGGAAACCCACATCATAAGATGCTTGGAATACTTCCATCAAAACAGGCATTAGGCAAGGCGAAAATGTTTTATAAAATTCGCTAGTAATACCATCTGGGCCAGGAGATTTCTGGTTCTGAAGGTCTGAAATGGCTGATTTAATTTCTTCCAAAGTGATGGGTCCCTCTACTACAGCACATTTCTCGTCGTCTAGTCGAGGAAAGTTCTCAAGTAAGTAATTATAATCGAAACCCTGATTTGGATCTTTACAACTGCCGAACAGCTTTCGATAATAATCATAGAAAGCATCAAGAATACTAGGAGCATCACTATATGTGCAACCACCATACTGAATTTCCAATATTTCCTTCGTAAGAGCATTCTCTCTTTCATCACTGAGGGCCCGACGTGAAGGTTGCTCGTCAAGAAACCTTCGAGTCCTAGATCTTATTAGGGCCCCCTTGTATCTTTCCGTCGCAATTTGTTGAAGCTCTGCCTTTACGTTATTAATTTCTTCAACATAGGCACCCGGGCTAACCCTCTCTAGCTCATGTAGCTCAGTTAGAGTGCGCCCAAGCTCACGAAGGTGGTGTCTCTTTAGGAACGCGATTCTTGCAGAGGCTTCAATTGCTAAGTTTTTGGTTTCCTGTTTGAACAAGTCCCATTTTTGAAAAACTGACAGATCCAATGTTTGCATTGGATACACGCCGAGAACTGGATTTCTTCGAAACATTTGTGCATTTTATGTCATGACCCGCATTTATAAGGTTGGGACTTTATGTTTCGCAGTCTACAGGTTATCGCTACCGCTCTAACAATTACAACTTCTTGATCATTGGAGCTTGCTGTCTGCTCTCAGGACTTGCAAATGATGTTCTGGGTGCCTTTGCGCGCTATTTTGTGCACTGGAATCATTTTAACATGTGGAGTTTGACATCACTGGCAAATTTACCAACGCCGGCTCTTCGGTGGTGCTCTGCTACCGTGGGCGTAATTTTCGCTGAACACGGAGCTTTAGTACAAACCTTCAAAGAAAAAAGTGCGACCAAGCTTCAATACCGGCAAGTGCCGCAGCGATGACCCTATATTGCGAGTAACTATAAACCTTACTTGTATGTAAACATTTCGGGAAGCGTTGCGATGACAGAGGGCTCGGCTGCTTCATACGCAGAGTAAGAAGGAGCGCAAAAGTTTGAGAAACACGCCAAATATTATGCATTACAAGCGCTGTGTGTTGTTGTTTTTTCTCTTATGGGCCCATCGCTCGGTAAACTACTCTCTTCCTCGTTTTAGTTTTTCTTTCTGCTGTTTATACTGGGCCGTGGTGCAGGCTACGATCGCCTGCGATTGAGCCCGCATTTAACATTTTTGTAGTAATCATTGTGTTAGAGTGCCCTTAAAATCAGCTGTGAAGTTTGTTATGCTTGGTAGCCCACATTATTCAATTCCAGCTTTAGTTGTGCGTTAATCGTCAGTGTGTCATGAGATAGAGGCGCGGCAGTCATGGTCTCTCTCGAAACGATCGAAACGACCTATCGAAACATGGAAACTCTAGAAAAAAAGACACTGCCTTTGTTTTCTTACAAATGCGCAACGCCTTCGAAGCAAAAAGCGCTTGCTTGAACCATATTTTTCATATGCGCCCCGATAGTCGATTGCGAGTACGCTGTTGCCCTGTTGGCCCCTGAGGGATGCTACTCCGGGTGACGCCGCTGGCCGCACCGCCTATACTGGGACACTGGGACCAGTGCGGCTCCAGTGCACATACAGCGCTTATCCCAGTGCATCGCGGATGCCAGCGACCCACCCAGCGTCAAAAAGCTAATACCAGCGTTTTTCTTCCATCGCACCAGTGCAACCAGTGTCTTCCCGTTACTGCTCCAGTGAATATCGCAGACCTCCAGCGTGCCCAGCAGATCCAGTGCAAAACCAGCGCGGAAATCGTACTGGTTTCGCACTGGAGACGCTGGTTTTTGCAATAGGGGTAGGTTACCGTCCGACATACACAGCCCCGCTTTAACCAAGCCGTATGAACTTGCCTGCGTGGCCTGGGTGTAGCTTACCTGACTCAACATCAAAGAGCACTATAAGGTTGACTCTTATTTCACTTTTCCAGCTCCAGTGAAAAACGACTTGACAACTTCAAACTTTCCGACGTCATGTAGTCTCGTTAAGTGCTCGGCCTAGTCAGCTGCAAGCTCCCACCTGCTCATTGTACATATGGCATAGATGGGCGCGTGATTGTCGTTTACATTTTTCTGGATGGTCGCAAGACTCGTTTTGTCAACGTGTACGCGCCAGTCACGCGTAGTCTGACAAACGAGTTCTTTCGATCCATCATGACATACTTTCTCGACGACGTGCCCCACTTTCTGCTCGGGGATTTCAATTGTGTTTTAGACACAATGCGCGACATCAGGGAGCCTGGTCAGGGCGCCTCCAATTACCACGCGAAAGAACTTGGAAAACTAGTGCGATCATTACGCTTAGAGGACGCGTGGGGCACTCTTCAAAGAGACAATTTCGAGGCAACACGAGTCTGGGGCCAGAGCGCAAGCCGAATAGATCGAGTTTACATCCCCTCCGCCATGGCACCTGACTTGCTACAGTGCGAGGTATTGCCTTTCCCACCAGGCCTTAAACTAAGTCATCACTTCCCGGTTACTCTGCGCCCTGTGCCGTGCAAACAGCCCCCTGATGTGGCGCATGGATGCAGCGGTACTACGCGATGAACAGTGTTTCACTGATATACGCCGAGAGTTGTGCTTATCTGTGGCAGCAGTTAGTTACATAACACCTGTTACCTGGGACGCGCTGAAAACACGCTGGCGCGATGTTCTTATGAGTGCGGGGAAGGCGCGGCGTGTCGGCATGACGACCATGCTGAATGACGTTCTGCGCCGTATGCGCATCGTACGGGGCGGCGAAACGCTTACGTTCGCGATATCTCGAGACGCTGCGCGCGCGTTATCACCGCATCCTCGAAGACAGTCCTCGCGCATCACTCTTAGCGGGACCAGCAAACGTGCCGCTTGAGGATGCCGCGGACCTTGGACATGCTCGAGCCGTTGGCCAGCGCAGTAACAGGCGAACGCGCGTGGAGAGCGTCACGTTTGCGGACGGTACGACGTCTTCAAAACCCGCGGACACCCGCAAATCGATTACCTAGCATTTCGCTGCCCTCTTTTTGTCGCAAGGCCTCTACCAGGAGGCGCATTTTCAAGAAACTGTCGGTTCCTTCTGTGGGCCGCTTCGTCAACTTCCAGAAGACGCATCTTCGGCACTTTGGAGGAGGTGCGTTGTGCCTTAGGCGCCATGAACCAGTCGACCGCTCCCGGTCCTGACGGACTTGTAACCGGTTTTTATTCTACTTTCTTTGACATCCTCGGTCCTTTACTTAAGCTCGTAAATTGTTTCCTCGAGAGCGGCACCAAGCCACCCTCGTTCAGTGCCGGTCGTATCGTTCTAATACCGAAGGAGGGCATGACGCCGTCGAGTCCCTCATCGTGGCGACCGATTACCCTCCTTAACACCAACTATAAGCTCGTAGCCACATTGCTAGTCCGTAGGGTGAGAATCTACCTTCAGGACTTGGTTAGCCCATGCCAATCCTGTTCGGTACCTGGACGATCGGTGTTCGCTTCGCTGACACTGACGAGAGACGTCTTCGAATACGCCTGTGCCAAACAGATCACTGGAGCTTTTGTTTCCTTGGACCAGCCAAAGGCCTTCGACTGCGCAGAACATGGTTACTTGTTAGCTGTGCTCCGCTCATTTGGATTTCCTGACGAATTCGTTCAGCTCCTACGCATCCTTTACGCAGATCTTAGCAGTGAACTAGTACGGAATGGCGGAATTGCCCGCAACTTTCCGATTACGCGGGGAGTGCTTGTCAGGGGTGCCCGCTCTCTCCGGTACTCTTCATACTTTCGCTCGACCCGCTGCTGCGTAGGGTCGCCGCGGACAGGCGTATTCGAGGTTTTCCAACGGTAGGACAGGAGACTGTCGTTTTATCTGCATACGCGGACGACATTTCACTCTTCGTGCGCGACAATGACAGCTTCATTGTTTTTTTTAACATCTTTTAAGAATACGCAGCTGTATCAGGAGCGCAGCTCAACCCGAAGAAAAGTAGCGCTCTCCTCTTCGGTCTGTTCAGGGGCCCTTTAGCCGCCGCCGTACCGTTTTTGGACGCAGTGCGTGTACTTGGCGTGCTGTTTGAGCCAAGCGGAGTCTCCCCCCGGACATGCGACGTAGTTCTCTCGCGAGCCACGCACGCCCTTTCTGAAGCAGCGAGTTTAAACCTCGTGCACGATGCTAAAGTTAGCATCGTCAAGACGCGATCGTGCGCTTTCACCTTTCATGTGGCGCGTATCGCGACAATCTCGCGCCGGGTGGTGAACAGACTCGCGTCCCTAATAGGGACTTTTGTTTGGGATGGCAGGACAGCGCTAGTCGCCCGTCACATCCTACACCTTCCGAGGAGCAGGGGAGGCCTTGGCCTTCCGTGCATCCCGACAGTGGCTCGAGCGCTCGCGTTAAGGCTGGTAGAGAGGCTATTAGCTGACGAGTCTTACCCTGGTCGCTCGCTCATCCTGTAATGGATGAGCACGGCGCGTCGTGTGCTTGCACCCGAACAATATGTCGGCCCACAAGCGGACAGACCTCTGCCTTTATACAGCGAGGTTGCCGAGATAAAGTCGACTCTAGATGCAGACCTTTCAAATGTTAATGTTTCTGCGGGGCGCTGGCACACACGCTTCTATGTTGTACAAGGCAGCAGAAATGAGATGCCTGTCGTCCTTTATTAGAAACCTCTTCGTTTATATTGTTTTCTCCTCTCTGGGGAATCGTGTTATTTTTAGTTTATTATGCATATGTAAACTATGCTGTTTTGTATAGTGCTTTGTTTTGTGAGTAATGTGCGTTTTTGCATGTATGAGTGTAACCAATAAATTCTATTTTGTGTAGAGTTTATATGTGCATAGGCATGTATGTACTTATGAAGTGGAGGGTCCTGGCTGTTTTGCGGGACACTCGCAAAAAGTCATGCTTCCAATGCTGCATGGGATAAGAACAATGTTCTACACAAATTTAAAAGAAGAACGGACTACACCGGGGAGGAAGAATTTATGTGACGATTTTTTAGACGATTCATACTTGTTGTGAACGGCATATTGACCGCGCCTATCCATACGTACTTGGAAGGGAGGGAAGTATTTTCTAATGGTATGATGTCTGAATCCATAGAGTAATACGGCTACGCAAGTGTTATTGTTGCAAATTCCTGTATGAAACATATATTCAGTGTATGCCGTGAGCAAAAGTGGTGTACAACACTCAACCGGTGACGGAGCTCAGGAAAATTGCATTGCGATTTCATCTAACAACAGCTATCTGGGATCGAGACAATAGTGGCGGTGCCGCATTTTATCCACATGCACATGTCACGGTCGCTGTCTCTATCGCTATATGGCATTAGTATGCCGTTTTCCCGAGCTCCGTCACCGGCTGAGTGTTGTATATCACTTTTGCTCACGACTGTACATGACTGAGTGCTTATCAGACCAATATGTGTCCCAGAGAAATGTGCCTGAGGATTGTAGATTATTAGAAAAACAAAATCTTTTAAATGGTCACTGACCCGATAGTTGTTACACGTGGAATACGGCAATGATGCACACTCTCATCTATTCTTTTCGTGCTTTCTATAGAGCCTTTATTGTAGCAGATCCAAAACTTTAGATCTATACGTGGTTTCTCTCTCCCAGGTCAGGGTGAGGTGAGAGTTTCAGCAGTCATAATCTTCGAGTGCTTGCCAAATTCGCTCAATACCAATCTTACTCTCCTTGTTATTTTCCTTCATGGTCCGGATCTGCGGTTACTACCTGTCCTAAGTAGACATATCGCTTACTACTTCCCGTTCTTCGCTACCTAACGTAAACTGCTGTTCCTTCCCGAAGCTGTTAACATTACCTTTGTCTTCTACATATTGATTTTCAAAGTTACCTTTTTACTATTCCTGTCTAATTCATCAATCATTCTTTGCAATTTATCCCCTGAGTTACTTAGCAAGGTAATGTCATCAGCAAATCACAAGTTTCTGAGGTATTTTCCATCTACCCTTTTCCCTAACTACTCCCGTTCCAAATCTTTGGCTACTTCCTCTAGGCAAGCAGTGAGTAGTACTGGGGAGATCGTGTCTCCCAGCCTAGCACCTTTGTTTATAGAAAATTTGTCACTTTATGCAGAAGTATGGTTGTTGTGCAGCCATGTACATATCTTTCAGTACTTTCGTATACGGCTCGTCTACAGCCTGATTTCGCAATGCCTGCATTACCGCCAAGGTTTCGACTTCGTCAAATGCTTTTTTATATTCAGTGAACACTATGAATGAGGGCTGGTTGTATATTCTGAGAATTCTATTACCTGGTTAATGACATGGATATGAAGAATAGTAGAGCACACCTTTTCCGAAAACCTGCTTCATCTTTTGCTTTATTGCCATCTAACGTTTTCCTGATTTTATTAGCGATTATCTTAGCCGCTTTAGGATAAGTGAAAGCGGTTTGGCTTTGGTTTGTCTTATTTGCATTTGGTCTCATTCATTCATGACTTGTCTAATACGCACAATATACACATAAAGGTATATATGTACGTCTTTTACGGGGAACATTCGGAGCCTAGGCCACAGTTGTGTTTGAGGCTCCAGGTCACCGGATTTTTTGGCGCCGTTATTGTGCTCCGTTCTCCTAGGGCTGAAATTTGGTGCTGCGACGAAGCCCACGATGAAGCGCAGATAAAAAACGCTGACCGGAAATGCGATCAACAAATAATGGAGGCCGAGAGGCACATACGAGGACGCAATAATTGATACGCCGTGTGATCGCATCGCGACTCCTCAAGGGTCCTGGCTGGCTTATACGCTGGCTGGCCTAAGCCTGGTAGCGAAAAAGAAACTGTCAGAGATCGTATTGCAATAAGCGAGTAATTGTCACTGGCATCTTCATCAGCGTGTCCATGTAGCACGAAATTTTTGAGAAAGTTCTATATACCTTGAATTTGTTGATGTATCTTCGTCAGTGACGGAAAATTGAAAAGCCGCCCATGTGCGGAACAATGTTATATCCCGTCAATTAAATAATATATAATTAAATTATTAATAATTTACACTGTGGTCTTGTTTCCAAGACCTTGGCAGGGTGGATACAGAAAAAATAAAAAAAAAAACGAAGTATACAAAATGCAGCAGTACATAACGGAAGACGCATGACGTCACTCACAATGTGCACACACAATCATCAGCTGAAATGCGACGCAACACAAAGGAACAACTGTGCCGGAAAAATAAATGCAATAAGATCAATCGCTACTTAAGCACAAATAAGATTCAAATAATAGCAGTGAATCTTGGGTTACAATGTCGTTAGCTAGATTGTTCCATTTATTGATACTTCAAGAAAAAAAAATGAAAACTTGAAGCAATTCTTTCTCGTAAATAATGGTGTCATTGTCAGCGAGTGGCGTTGTCGTGTAGCGTAACCAGCCGAAAAACCCATGGGGATGATATTAACACAAGGGAATGATATTAATCGAGAGCTTCCCTCCTGGTGCGCCACTTTCCCTCTTGTTTTTTTACGCCTTCCGTCCCTCTTCTCTCATGGAGAGTTTGGGGTGGCAATGGGCACAGGCATCTTAACGCCGTCTACCTTTCCTCCCAACCAATTTTCCCAAGGTTAAATGTTGTATCTTGAAGCTCGGCGGCGTGTGACAAAACTAACTATGCGAGTGCGGTTGGCACCTGGCAATTGATATGCCTGTGAATGCAACGCGCTGGACAGACGTGATCTCTGACGCATACATACACATAGAAGAGCCGTAAAGCAAACAGCAAACGCAGAAAGAAGTAATTATACTCCGAAAGGCATAAACTATTATTGTTATTTGTTTTGTTTTCGGCTGATTCACCTAATTGGTAAAGACGCCTAATGTATTCTTGATCTCCGTTGCTGGTACACCATGCGAGCGAACATAAGCAATTTAAATGAAGTCCAGAGCTAAACATGTTACGTTCAGTATGGAGCGCACCTTTACGTCTCAACATGGCGAGCCCACAAAGTATTTGGCCATTGTTGTTCCTGGGGGAGCTTGTTGAGAGAACGTCTTAGTCGCGATGCCCTCTAGGAACGAGGTCTACTGAGTTCTAGACTAAGGTGGCGCAACTTGTAAATAATCTTTGAAAGCGCAGCTGTCGTGGTAGCCGCATCGTATGTCACACCGACGGCAAAAGAGCGCGTACCATGCGCACCCGTGATCTCACGGTACACTTCTCAGCCGCGCGGCGAGGAAAAAAGAAATAAGCACTAACATGTGCTAAATGCTTACGCCTAGCTTTAGTGCTTATTGTTTTTCTCGTTTGCGTTCTTGCGCCGCATCTGAGTGTAAACGCCAACGAGTTTGAGACAAGCGCGAACGCTAGGTGGTCAAAAAAGTACTTGCTGGTAAGACGGCTGACTACCGTTTTCTCCTCTGTTCATAAGATGCAGCGGTACGTCATGCCTCAACCAGAGGTGGTTGGTAAGCCTGTGCATTTTCTTTTCCACCTTCCTTCAGTCGCAGCAACAACCTAGCGGTTTTTTAAACAGTGTGTTCCTCCAAAATACTTCCCAGGTCGTCATCTGGATTCAGGGTGTTTGTGGCGGTAATGTATCAAAATTTCACTGTGGTGTTAGTGAAAGTGTGAAAATAGTGAAATAGTGAGAAATCATGACGAAACTTTACCAGAGTACCCAGGTTCGAACCCTACAGCCGGCAGCTGCATTTCGATGAATTCGATACGGTGAGGCGTCCGTGTGGGAGGTCAGTGCCCGTTTAATGATCCCCAGGTTGTCGAAATTACCCCGTAGCCCTCCACTGCGACACCTCTTTCGCTCGCCACCTAGCTCCTATTGCTTATTGGGTGTCCACGCAGAAGTGCGACAGATACTGCGCCTTACCTATGAAGCAATTTACAATTTTTGTTGGAGCCATGAAATAGCTGCTATATTCTATGTCAATATAGGATGCCGCCACGGCTTAGCCTAAAAGCCCTGTGCTTCTCTTAGAAATCCCTGCACTCGCAAAATTGAACTTGTCCGCGATTGAAAAGCACATGTGCTGCGATATAAACAGTCCAATTTATCATAGTATAGCAAAATGCGTTCTGTGTGATCACGTCTTGGACACTATAGATGAGCTAACGGGTTCTTAAGCACTTTTCCTTGAAGGGCCGTATTTTGTGTACAGGCGTGTATAGGAAGTGGAGGGTCCTGTCTGTTTTGCGGGACACACGCAAAAGTCATGCTTCCAATGCTGTATGGGATAAGAACAATGTTCTACACAAATTAAAATGAAGAACTGACAACACTGGGGGAGGAAGAATTCCTCTGACGATTTTCTACAAGATTTATCTTTGTTGTGAACGGCATAGTGACCGCGCCTTTCCTTACGTACTTGGAAGGGAGGGAAGTATTTTTTAATGCTATGATGTCTGATTCCATAGGGAATACGGCACCGCAAGTGTTAATGTTGCAAAGTTCCTATATGAGATATATATTCATGAGTATGTCGTGAGCAAAAGTGGTATACAACACTCAACCAGTGGAGGAGCTCGGTAAAACTGCATTGTGACTTCATCTAGCAACACCGGATTGAGACAATAGTGGCGGTGCCGCATTTTATCCACATGCACATGTCACGGTCGCTGTCTCTACCACTATATGGCATTATTATGCCGTTTTCCCCGAGCTCCGTCACCGGTTGAGTCTTGTATACCACGTTTGTTCACGACTATACATGACTGAGTGCTTATCAGAGCAATAAGCGTCCCAGAGAAATCTACCTGAGTTTTGTAGATTATTATGAAAAATAAAATTATTTTGAAAGGTCCCTGATCCGATAGCTGTTACACGTGGAATACGGCAAGGATGTCCACTCTTTTCTATTCTCTTCGTGCTTTGTATAGAGCCTTTATTGTAGCAGATACAAAACTTTAAATTTATACGTGGTTTCCCTCTTCCAGATCAGAGTGAGGTTAGAGTTTCAGCATATACTGCTGACATTTCTCTATTCATAAGGAACATTGATAGTTATTGGGCATTTTGGTGTCTTCTCCACACATACAGCTGCTTGGATATAACGTGCCACCTGTTGGCCCTAAGAGCCACTTACTTGTGTGTGTGCCAGAGGGAACAAATGCCTTCACTCTGCTGCAGACAACCTCGAAGCAATGAGCCGGACTTCAAGGGTCGCATAGGCGTCGTCACTTGTATTCGAAAGGCTAGAGTAGACGTACAAAAGCCCATCCCGAACTTCTCGTCCTTAAGGCTTTACGGTAATGTGCAAGTACGGAGCCGTGCATAAAGTATGCTCGAGGTGTCGCATTGAAGGCCCCAAGCATGCTTCGACAGGACGGCGGGGCAGCGACTGCGCGTCCTTGACGCCGGAACTGCCGCGCACTGCGTAGCAAGCCGAGGGTATAAAACAGCATACCGCAGAACGCCAGCGGCAGAACGCACTGGGAAGATTCAGTCTTCCCTGTACTCAGAAATTATGTCCCAAACGGCTCTTAGGCTAAGGGCTTAGCGTAAGCCCTTAGCCTAAGAGCCACTTGGGACATCATTAGCCTAAGGGCTTTAGGCTAAGCTGACACAAACAAGGTGTGGAAGCCATGCAGTCAGAGCAAGCCCTAGTAGCAAAAAACTAACGCGAAATCCCTCCAAGGTGTGCAAAGAAGCGCAATGGCCTTGAAACCACCAGGAGCGGCTGCGCGAGCGCATGGCGTGAGAAAGCGCCTGCGCTCGGTTCTCTTGCGTCGGTCGCGTGATCGCCAGACCACGTGACTAGGTGTATATATAGCGCTGCAAATGCTCTCGCTTTTCAGAGCAGTGTTAGCTTCCGGCCCTCCGTGGCCGTTTTCGGCGGAGGCTCCTTTGCCACCGGCGTTTTCGTATCTGTTATGCCTGCCGACACTGCACCCGCCAACGTTTCGGTGGCGGCTGTTGCGAGGAGCTTCTTTCTCTTTGTTTCTTTTTATTCTTCTCATTACTCCTCTGTCCACGCGAGGTGGTCGCTCAACTAGAGCTACCTGGCAGACCCGTGTATTTTCTTTTCTCGGTTGAAGGAAATTTGCGGCGCCACATGACCTAGGTATTTGCAGTGCGAAGAGCAAAGCTTATACTCTAATCACTACGTGTTTGATTTATGCGACTCATCCGCGGTGGAGTAAGTGCACAAGCATTCCAAGGGAGCCGCACTGCAGCGGTGGAAGCGGCTATATATGCTGCCATGGGGGAAAACTTATTTGCTTTAATTGTGGTCGTCACTCTTAGCAGGAATGCGGGCCCGCGATTCTTAAGGAGCATTCACTCTTGTTCACTTATCTGACAGCCTATTACTTACGTGAGCTGCAAGTTTTGTCACGGCATTGTGGCGCTAGCGTGAGGCATCTTTTTTTTTAGCCATCATCGGAAGGACGCTCTCGTTGCTGTGTTGAAAATAGCCAGATTTCTCAAATACAGCATCGCGCTGGAGATCAGCGCGTCACTTCACTTGTTGCATCCAAGCATTCATTGCGTATACCTTAGCCAAGAACCGCGACAAGCTGTGTAACGAACACCGTTGATAAGCCTGAGGGATCTGGCAGGGGGATGTGGCGGTGCGTGCCGTCGGGAAAAGAGTGCGCGAACCATACACAGCGCAAGTATTCGTAGCAGCGCGGTGCAAAGATAATGGAATGATTAGCGGGCGAAACGAATTCTGGTTAAACCTGATGCTTAATCCTCTGTCGCGTCTCTAGAAAAGACCAAATTGTAAAATGTAAATACTGAAATAGAGAAATTGCTGCCCTGGAGTTTCGCACATTCGATTACAGGGGAGTGTGCTTAATACGCGGTGTTTTATGAAAAAAAAAGTTGAGCGTTTTACCGCTGCTGAACCGAATGAGGAGGAGGAGGAGGAGAAATACATTTAATTACACGATAAGAGTATACATGAAGATGGATTCGATCAACCCTTGAGGGGCTGGTCCTTTTTGTCCCTGGGACACCATAGGTGGGAAAAAAACAGAAAATAGCGAACTGGCCTCGAAGGGCTGGGCGTGAACGCACAAAGCATGAATACTGCAGGCGCGTCTCTCCCCAACCACGTAGGAGGATTGTAAGAAGTGAATGAGGAGTTCAACTTCGAGAGACACGTGGTAGTGTTTTTGTGAACGATACTTTTGAAAAGAACTTTATTTTCCATATTTTTCTACAAAACTAAAGTACATTGTTTTTCACACTTATTGGTCTGACAAGCCCTTAGTCATGTACATACACTGAATATATATCTCATACAGGTTCTTTGCAACAATAACACTTGCTTAGCCTTCTTGCTCTATGTATTGGGACGAATCTTGACAATTCATAAGACAGCGTTTAAAAAGCTGCTAGCTCATCTATAGTGCCCAAGACGTGATCTCGCAGAAAAGAGTTTGCCATACTAAGAAAAATTGCATAGTTTATATCGCCGCACATGCCATTTCAAATATGAACCACTTGTGGGTGCGGTGATTTCCAAAAGAGGCACAGGGCTTTTAGGCTAACCCATCGCGGTATCCTGTATTGGTAGCGAATATTCCGTAACAATTCGATATATTCCGCACCATTTCATGTCTACATTAAATGGTTTATAGGAAAGGCGCAGTACCTGTCAGGCTTGTCAGCGGACAGCTGAACCCAGCCGTCAGAGAAGGGAAGTAGTTTGGAAAGAACGCGGAAAGAGAAAAAGAGGTGCCGCAGTGGAGGGCCACGGAGTAATTTCGACCACCCGGGGATTTTAGTGCTGCCGCACTACTGGCCGCATTATCGCAAATGTAAGGCGTCTTAGCACCCGCCAACGCTTTGGTGGTAGACGACGGCTGATCCCTCTTCTTTTTCTTTTTTCTCTATTTTCTCTTGTGTCAGCACGAGGCAGCGGAGGAGGAGGAGGAAAAACATTTATTTCCGCCGAATATGGCGCGGCAGCCACCTCTGGGTCCACACGCAGGCGTCCGGAGAGGCTGTCTGTCGCACCGCGGCCGGAGGACACCCGACCCCGTATAGGAGAAGAGGTCATCAGCCTCGGCCGCCAGGCGGACGGCGAATCGCTGTTTTTTCGTCGGAGCTTCTTAGCGTGGTCTCCCATTCGTTACTAGTTTTAATCGCGTTGCGCCCTGGGGCTCGAACGCATCTCCATATTACGCGATCTAATGTTGCCACGTGGTCGCAAAATTTGCAAATTGCGATTTCTGCACCGACCCTCTTCCGCCCTCTGGCACCCGTCCAACTCCTCCACAGGGGCGAAAAGAAATTTCGAGCTTGGAGTCTTCTCCTGTCGTATGATTCCTTTTTACTCAGGGATCTATCCGGTGGCGGATATATCCTCCGGTCTTTCTCCAGGTTGTCGGTTACATCCCTAAACGTACCAATACATTCTTTGCTTTTAGACGTTCTTGTGGAGGCGTCCGCAGCACCCCGAGGTAGCGAGGAGCAGGCGAGCATGTGGGCAGCCTCGTTGCCGGCGAGACGGGCCTGTGCTGGGGTCCAGATTATGGTCACGCTTTCGGCGAGAGACGACTCGTTCAGAATTTTTGCAGCATGATTGCTGACTCTACCCTTGCTAAAATTCCTAACCGCCGCTTTGCTATCGCTGATGACGTGTTTCACGCCTGGTCGTACAATGGCAATGGCTATTGCAATCTCCTCCGCCTGTACCGGCGGTAGATCTCGGATTCTTTCGATTCCTATGGCGATCCCGGTGTCTAATAAGGCGACCGAGGTTTCGTCGCCTTCTTTCCCGATCGAAGCATCGGTGTAGGCGACCGATCCCGGCAGGAGTTTGTCCAATTAGTTAGCGAGGTGCTTAGCTCTGCTTTTCCTCCTCACTTCGTCGTGTACGGGGTGTATGTTCTTCGGTATGGGCGAGACGTATAGATGCTTTCTGATTTCTCGATCTATATATATGCTTTCTCTGACACTTTCGCCTTCCCCGCGCGCTAGTAGGTTTACCCAGTCGAGGATTTGTCAGCCCGCCGCCGTTCCCGCGAGTCGCACTGTCTGGGACAGCCTAACCTCCGCAGCTAGCTAGCTCTTTCCACTCATTATGCAACCACATTTTCTCTAGAATGTCGTTAGAAGTAATTATGGGGAGTACTAGAGCGAACTTCGTGCATCTCTTAATTATGGTGTTTAATTCGCGTTCTTCGGTCTTGTTGATATTTAGGAATGGAGTCCCGTAGCAGAGTCTGCTAGTGACAAAAGCTTGTACGAGTCTGAGTCTACTAGCCTCCGTGAGACCACTCCTTCTGTTGGACGTCTTCTTAAATAATGTAAGTACGAGCTCCGCCTGATCTTTTAATTTCTTAATCAGGCTTTTGTTACTACAGCTGCGGTTGATAATCATACCTAATATTCTAATTTCATCGACTTTCGGGACTTTGTTCCTGTTTACTTTATTTTGATATCTGTAGTTATCTTCCCATTACTGCTGGTCATTACCTGGAGCTCCGAGTTTTCTGGCGAACAGCATAGACTTACGTCCTCCGCGTGTTTGCTGATTATATCTGCTGCCTCTTGGAGCCTGGATGTGATGTACGAGTCGTTCCCTCCGCACATCCAGACGGTCACATCGTCCGCGTAGATGCTTTGCAACTCTTTTTGCAGCTTTGATGCTAAGTACCATTTTTTAACCATGTACGTTTTCAGTTTTGGTAATTTGTCATCCCACATGTCAATGTAAACGTGTAATAAAACTTTTGCTAGACAAACCATTTTTTAAGACAAAGAAAATGATGAGAAAACCTTTGCGCCTTGTGCGTCAATGGTTTGGTAGTTAATGCTTTTCTTTTCGACTATGCAATTGAGGCGGCACCAAAGCAAAAAATTGCCGACGATTACGTTACTTCCTAATGCGAAATTTGAGAGGAGCTCATCAGTTGTTTCAACTTTTCGATAGATTGATGTATGCGTTTCCGCGTTGGGGTGCGGCTGCGTTTCGACTGAGGTGAAACGAAGAGGCGTCCGCGAGGTGTGCCATGTAACTGCAAGTTCCCCAGGTGGTCGAAATTACTCCGTAGCCCTCCGCTACGGCTCCTCGTTCTCTCTTTCCACTTTGTCTCTCACATTCCTCCCTTGCTCTACGGCGCGGTTCAGATGTCCACAGAAACCTTGTGACAGATACTGCGTCTTACCTTTGATGTGAACCAATTATTATTATTATTATTAATATTAAAATGGTGTAGGGGAAAATACGCACTCTCTTTTGTACTGAAATTCCATTTCATCTATTGCTTCCTTAAGTGCAAGAAGGCATTACTTAAGCAGGGGAGTATCAGTCTTCATACTGCGAACTTCCTTGAAACAAAACACAACACAGAAAGCACAACATGGTGTCAGCTTCGTATATGCGTTAATCGCCTGGTGACGTCATCACCAGTCGTGACGGCATGAGGTGATGTGACATCATGACGACTGATGCTTGTGCAAGTTGGTATGCCATTTTCTGAAGAACAGCGCGACTTGGACAAGGACGGAAGGAAGACAACACGGACAGGCGCTGACTTGCAACTGATGTTTATTTCTCGGAACGTAGTAATATATATATATATATATATATATATATATATATATATATATATATATATATATATATATATATATATATATATCAGGCTCCAAACAACAAAAGAAAACACGGAAGCGATACACATTTGATTATACACTTGAAAACACGTGTGATGCCACCACGCCACTTCCCTGTAGCTAGATATCTAAGTTCCTTTGCTGACAACGCCGAGGACGCGCTGCTGACACAGGCGTCATTTGGCCATGCGATTTGTGCGCCCTCAATAATTTCACGGGTTATCTTGTCCCAATGCCTATTTAACACTATTGTTATTTGGAAATAAGGCTGGCAGTCGTTACTTTTACAATCTCTGCAATGGATGCGGAGATGCCCTTTAACGGAGTTAAAAACATTACTATTGTGTTCTCTTGTTGTGTTATCTACTCCATCCCACTATCTTGCTGCAAACAGTACGTCGGCCAGACGGGCAGATGCCTTAACGAGCGCTTAGGAGAACACAATAATAATATCTGCGGCGCAATTCATCTGGCGCTTCCTCGAACGCCACACAGACTCAGTGCAGTAGGCATCAGCAGCGTTTCAAATTGGTTTACAGGAAAGAAAAGGCGCAGTATCTGTCACAATTCTCCGCGGACACCTTACCCGAGTCGTAAGGAAAAAGAGAAAGGGCTTCAGAACACCGCGCAACAGACGATTTCGCCTCATCGCACTTTAGTAGTCCAAAGTGCTCGCGATGGCATAAATAAAGCTGCTCTCATTGCTAAACAAGAATGACCACAACAAGCTCAGCTACGCAAACGTACCTTTCGCAACGTGTATCCTGGCATAGCTGAGCTAAGCCACTGCCATTTTTTTTTTCCATAACGAACATTTAAAATAAAGCACGATCTCTCACCGCTGTATTGTGGTTGCATGACTGCCACACATACAAGATGTGGCAGCCGTGTATACAGATAACTGATTGATTTATCGGAAGGGAAAGCGCGGTAGCTGTTTCACTTCTTATCTGCGGACACCTCAAACGCACCTTAAGGGAAGGGAGGAAGGTGGGAGTGAAGGTGGAAAGAGAGAAAGAGGAGCCGTAGTGAAGGGCTATGGAGTAATTTCGACCACCTGGGGACCTTTAACGTGCGCTGACATCTCACAGCACCCGGACACCTCCTCGTTTCGCCTCCATCGAAACGCAGCCGCCGAGTTCGGGTTCGAAACCGGGTGACTCCGGCACAGTAGTCGGGCGTCTTACCACCGTGCAGTCAGAGCAAGCCCTTGAAGCAACAAACTAACGCGAAAACCCTCCGAGATATAACTTCCAAGGTCTGCAAACATGCGCAATGGCCTCGAAACCACGAGCTGCGGCTGCGCGTGCGCATGGCGTGAGCATGCGCGTGCGCTCGCTTCTCTTGCGTCGGTCGCGTGATCGCCAGACCACGTAGCTAGCCCTATATATAGCGCTGCAGCTGCACTAGCTCTTCAGAGCGGTATTAGCTCCCGGCTCTCTGTGGCCGTTTTCGGCGGAGGCTCCTTTGCCACCGGCGTTTTGGTGGCGCATGACGGCTGTTGCGAGGCGCGTCTTTCTGTTTGTTTTTTACTTTTTATTCCTGACACTACTCCTCTGTCCGCGCGAGGCGGCGTCGGTCGCTCAACTAGAGCTAGCTGGCAGACCCGTGCATTTTCAAGGTAAATGTGTAATAAAACTTATTCTAAACAAACCATTCTTTACGCTAAAGAAACATAGGAGAAAACCTTTACGCCTTGTACATCCCTGGTTCGGTAGCTAATGCTTTTTATTTTCTGCTATGCAAGTGAAGCGCCAATAAAGAAAAAAAAATGCCGACTATTACGTTACTTCCTAATGGGAAAATTGAGAGCAGTTCATCAGCTGTTTCACCTTTTCGATAGATTGAGGTATGCGTTTCGGCTAGGGCGGTGCAAATATCGAGATACGCCGCCACCGATCCGGCGCTCTGATTGCAGCCGCACAGGGGTGGCACTAGAGGAGGAGCGAAGAGAGAAATTAAGTTATCGGGAGGTCGTGGGCCCATAGAAACGTTGCACGACGAATAGATAGGCAGCAGCTGAATGATGCCGCTGACGCTGCTAGCTAGTCAAGTCGACTTGGCCCTGCGTTTCGGCTTGTGATACACGCACCGGGATCAGCTGAAGCCGAGCCGGCGCTTGGGCCCCCGGAGAATACCCTCGACGCCACTAAAAAAAAGGGGGGGGGGGGGCGCTCGCGCGGTGTCGCCGCCGAGGAGGAAGTGGGAGGGGGTGCCCCATGGCGGTGGTACAGTGGTAAGACGCGTGACTACTGCGCGGGAGTACCTGAATTCCATCCCGAAAGAGGGGAGGCCTCCCCGATTCACAGATCTGCTAGAACACTACAGGCTGTTCGATGTGCATTGCCACCCCCTGTACCCTGTCTATTCAAGAAGCAGCAACTTACCGCCGCCTGCAAACTAATACCTTTGTTACTCAATTTTCCTAAACTTCCGGTACTCCTGCCTTTATTCCACTGACTGCCCACATCGCGTTGAACGGGCAACGCTCTACCATATGGTTTGGGCGTGCCAAATTATCCCTTCTCTCAGTCCACTCTCCCACCCCTGCATTGAAGATAGGGAGGCCACCCTGCAGGACCCCTGCCCGGAGCGCCAGCAATGACTTGTTCGCCGCGCTGTTACTGCAGCCGCGGCCTACGGGACCCTGGACTGAGGGTCCCCCCCGCTGAATAAATAAAGATGTTTTATTAGAGAGTTTTAGTTTAGCGTTAGCGTAAATAGCGGTGCTAACGGAAATAAAGTTAGCGTGCCGCAAACGACTCCCTGTCGGACCGAGTTTTAGTATAGCGTTTAGCAAACGCCACACAATCTATTTTTGTATGGAGGTATCAACAGCTGAGGATATATTCGAAGTGCTTGCCAGCGCTACCTGGTAGCAAAGTGTTGACTGAAATGAAACAAGGCGGAGCCGCAGGTCGAGCCGCAGCGAGCCGAGACAAGCTCATCTTGAACTCACGAGCAAAGCGAAACTTTTGCGAGCAGACGAACAATTGCGTGCGCTTTCTGCGCGATGTTTGGCCTCTTCTGAACTGTCTACCACTCTGTCGGTGCCTTTCAACTATGCCGTCAAGCATCTTGAATAATTCGCGATATTTATCGATGTTGACAGGGGCAGAGATTGACAAAGTGCATCTAGGAGTGCGCGCTCGCGAGCTCGCTCGTGCTGACTTGTTTGAAGCGGACAATTTGGAACTCTACCTACAACGCAAAAGTGAGCCGACCATATACCGCTACCGTTCGAAGAAAGGTTTATTGGATATATCTTCTGTGGACCCTGCGCTGTTTAGGTTGCAGTTCCGTTTCGAAAAAGAGGATTTTGAGCACCTTCACAACTGCCTTGCTCTACAAGGCACTTTCACTAGCGCCCAAGGCGTTAAGGTCCCTGGCCGACATGCACTTTGTATTGCACTAAGGCGGCTTGCGTATCCCAATCGCTGGTGCGATTTGGAACCGATCTTCGGTTTGCATTCGTCAGTGATGTCCAGCGTCACAACTCAAACTATCAGCTACATTTTTGGTCGTTTTGGACACCTTTTGAGAGATGTCAACAAGTCGCGGCGGTCTTCGATAGCACGAGCTGTGAACGCTTTCTCCGTAGCTTGTTGTACGTTGCTCGCAATTTCTGGCCATAGCGACGAATCCCTAAATGGATTCAGGTTCCGTACTTCTCGCAGCATTGCGACGTCGTCATGAGCAGTGAACCGTATGCACATATTTACGTTGCACCGTGCTCTGAATCTGGCACTGGACATTTTGATTACGGCACTTGTCGTCTGCTTTCGTCTGCTCTGCAGATTGATGGACGTATGCTACAAGAACCTCGCCTGCATGACCCCTTGAAGTGAGACTTTGAACTTAGAAAAGATGCAATGCAAACTTCACAACGAGCTCAATACTCTCGCATAAAATGTAACTATATAATAGCCAAAATTAGTAATAAAATATAGTAACCGCCGAAACGAGGCTTTAAACCAATTCGCTGCGTTCAGAGTGGATGCATCGTCGCAGGCGACCCCATTAGGCCTAGGAGCATTAGATTCCAGACTGAATCTCCACAACAAAGCTTCTTTACACTTTGCACATCATCGTCGAACCAAGATTAGTCAAATCGAATGATGACAGTACCAGTAGTTGTCCGTAAACGTGCCAACCGGAACTGCAACGACTATTTGTTCGTTTGAAGCGGACGGCTGCCCGATCCATGGACGCCGCCATGTTTTCGCGCTAAATGCGCAAAAGACGATCGCTAAATTCTAAAAATTGCGTGAACGCGCTAGCGCTATTTCTATGCTAGCGCTCAGCGCATGCGCATTTTCGTTCCGCTATTCCGCTAATCCCGCAATCACCGTAAACCCCTCTAAACTAAAACTCTCTATTGTCCTCCTCCTCCTCGATCCCGACAGCCGGCGGCTACATTTCGATTGAGGCGAAACGGAGACGCGTCCGCGAGGTGTCCTATGCCAGTGCAAGTTGAAGTTCCCCAGATGGTCGAAATTACTCCGTAGCCCTCCACTGCAGCTCCTCTTTCTTTCCGCTTTCTCTCTCACCCTCGCTCTACGAAGGCCTAATTTGTTCAAGTGTTGGGCGTCTTACCACTGCACCACCCCGGCGGGGCGTTCAAACACTTGAACAAATTGTTTGATCGCCCCGTCGGGGTGGTGCAGTGTTAAACATACATCAGTAAAAGATTAATGCAATAAAAAAAAGCCGGGGTGATGCAGTGGTATGTCGCTCGGCTTCTGTGCCGGAGTACCCGGGTTCGAACCCGACCTAGGCGGCGGCGTTTCGATGGAGGCGAAACGAAGAGGCGTCCGTGTGCTATCCGATGTCAGCGCACGTTAAAGATCCTCAGGTGGTCGAAATTACTCCGTAGCCCTCCACTACGGCTCCTCTTTCTCTCTTTCCACTTTCACTCCCACCTTCTTCCTTTCCCTACGGAGTGGTTGAGATGTCAACAGAAAACAATAAGACAGTTATCGCGCCTTTCCCTTCCTATAAGTCAATCAGTCAAGTGTTTGATGTGCGTTGCTGTGTGCTCTTCGATGTTTTTTTTTTCTTTTCGAGCATCGTGTTTCTTTTTTTCGTATGTTGTGTTGTTGTGGTTTCTTTCTATGACCTGGGCACCAACACCGTGCCCACCCGATAAAAATGGAATGGTCAGTGGTCAATTGATCATCATCATCATCATCACACTGGGCAAAATGACGGAAATATTGGGCACTTAACTCGTCCCTGAAAATTGCATTGCTGTTCCTTGTTTGTGATGAAATTTGTAGTGTTTTGTGAAAAGCGGTCGCATTTATGACGGTTCGCGCTTAATTCTGACATGGTTCAAGCATTCAAGTGCACCAGAGACTATCAGACTGAAGTTCAGGCGCCGGCGTCGCTGAAGGTCCACAAAAAATCGTGATCAGCTGACGAATGTGTTTACGAAGTCTACCGTGGAGAAAAGCGACGTGTTTTTCGCCAATGCTTCTGAGAGACGGAAGCAAGTTGGCACTACATATTGCTACAGGTAAGGACCAACTATTTCGCCATTCGTGAATGGAAAGGCACCGCTCATCGGGCGAGCCTCAGGTTGTCGCGCTTGTTGCCGCTGTTTGATAGCGATCAGCATTAAAACTTATTTTTTTTTTCAGTCTGCAGTATTTTTTCGTTTCCGAATATAATCTGATTCTATTCGTAGTGTGATAGGTCATCACGATTATTAAAAAAACAAAAAAGAACAAATGCGAATTTGATGAGATAGTGGGTTTAAATTAACGGCGCATTTCACTGACTAGTGCAACAATTCTTTCGTGAATGATGGTGCCGCTTGCATTGCTCGGTATCAGTTTCAGCAGCAAGATGTCTTGCGTTTACGCGTTATGTCGCTACGCCGACTGTCTGTGTCGTGCACGTAGGCATTTGCTTTCCTCGAGAGTGCGAGCGTGATAAGTGAAGCCTTCGAAAAGCCTGCGTGCAGCGTCGCCCCTTTCGGGTGTGTATCTACGTCTAGGCAATCGGATACCATAAGCTCGTTCTCTAGCGAGGTCCTCGGGAATTTTCGCTCCGCAGACAGTCTGTGACCAAGAAGCTTCTTAGTATAAATACCGTATTGTGTCGTATTTACACGCTGCTCGGCCCGTCTGGCTTGTGTCTACCTTTCGACGAAGTACTTCCAACCCAGTTACAGGGTTAAACGAACATAGAAAAGACGCTAAGAAAATTGCTAAAAAGGCAGACAGGAAATTAAACCATAAGACTGCTTTCCGTTGTCCTGCATGGTTCGTCAGCCTGACTTTCGTCTTGCTCTTTTGATGCTTGCACCAGAAAAGTGATTTAACAACTGAAGTGAAAGTGGAGTTATTATGCCACCTTTGGTTCCCCTACTGTGCACTCTACACAGAAGTTATCATTTGTGGGAAGGAACACGTCCTGGATGTGTGTGCCTTTATCATTCAGATGCTAAATCATTTGGACCATAACATATGTTACATGGTATCTCACCCATTACTTTTCGACTGGAATGGTTTCAAGCTAAGGGATCAAGGCACCGCTTGTGTAAGATGGGTGACAAGAGAGTTCTTTATTTTATTATTTTTTTGGCACCAGCTTCTGAGTTTGGAATTTTTCTGGTTACATGATATATAACATGTTCTCTATGACTGCAAAGTACCACTAGGAAGATATTTTATGAGAGAAAAAAGATTCTGTTTGAGTAAGAATATACTTTTGCACATTTTTGGGGCTAATAACTCGAGCATGGTATAAGAAGAGTCACTTGCCCTGTCTTTAATGTGTTAGACCTTTTTACTAGACAGTAGAACAGCATGTGATTGTTATTTTTATTCTGTCATTTTAAACATGTTTCTTAACATATTACATATCTTTGATAAAGGAATTTAGTCATTTTTTCTCTAATTTCACTTGCCAATTCCTGTGTGAAGTGATTCTATTTATACGCTGTTTCCGGAGGGTTTCTTTTTCATAATTTTGTCTTCGTACAATTTCTATGAACCATAGTGCTCTTTCATTTACTGCTAGTACTTTTCATTATTAAGACTGTGCTTTTTAACAATGCAGCTGAAAAGGCCTGCTGTCCACATCAACCTACTTTGCTGAAACCTCCAAGGCTAAAGAGCGTCTGCATAATGCTGCGAAAACAGTAGAGTCTATGACACTTAACATTCTCTTGAATGGCTCAGATATCAAAAGGATTACTTCACTGCAATTATTGCACGTACCATCTTTACCAGACAACAAGGCTTGCTTCTCAGCCACCTAGCGTATCCAAATAACACCCCTAAAGACTATAGAAGATCATATAATTCGAGGAAAAGGGTGCTCTTTACCTTGTAGAACCTTAGGGCTTGGAGGTAGCATAGTGCTGTATTGCATGACTAAGAAATAAACTTTGATGCTTCATCAATTTTTACAATCCATGCATCTGCAGCCTGTGGAAACACATTTTATGCAAAATGCTTATCTGACATTTACCCATTGCTTACTTGAATCTTAAAGTAAACCTATATGTAATCTAGCTACGATTACTTGAACGCCAAAAGAAACGTTCGTATTATTTTCGTACAAAAATGGCTACAGACAAAACACCGAGTTGGGATACATAAGATAGGCATCACATTACTCCAGTTTCATATCTGTGGGTGCTGTGCCCATGAACTCTTAAATTAATGTGTTGTGTTTTATGGCACATGGACAGCTAAGGCTATCATGCGCCAAAAGCAAGGTTTAAAATCTGAACTTGGCTAAAGGGCTTTAAAACGTTATTATAGGTTGTATAACTTATTAAAATACTTTGCTTCTTTTAGGAACGAAACTATGCAGGAAGTGTCAACGAGTGACCTATCTCCTAAACGTAAGCTTGGGTGGAATGGTATATGTTCATTGTAAAGTTGTGCGAAGTGCTTCTGTCATAGGTCTTCAAGTCTTGTACAACTGATTAGGATGTGGTTGATTGTGAGCACCTCTCCGCATTCTTCACAAGTAGTCTGATCGTGTTTCGTTAGTAAAACGTTATGTGTAAGATGTGTGTGACCGATACGAAGACAACAAAGAGCCACTTCAATGAAACACACTTGGTGGCTACAGGTTTATCATTCCTCTACAACGGGCTTCGGTACTTGTAACTTATTGTTGATTTCTTTGTCCCATGAATCCTGCCATTTCTCTTTCAATTTTCTTTGTATAGGTTTTATGACATCTTTATAAGGTACATTTACTCATTCTATTTTTACATTCTGGGCGGCTGCAGCACATGCATCAGCTCTTTCATTTCCATTTATCATTACGCGACTTGGCACCCAGCAGAATTTAATTTAGTGTCACAGTGTTTCAGCTGCTCTTATGCAACATATTATATTTCCTAATAAGAGTTGGGTTGCATTTCTGGCGTGTAGTGCTTTGATCACACTAAGTGAGTCTGTGTAGATTATATTATTTCAATGTTGCACTTTATTACTTTTTCCGCAGCTAAGGAGATGGCATAACATTCGGCGGTAAAAACTGTTGCACACATAGGTAGCTTAACTGTTTTTTCTAGTTTTTTCTTCTAATACACCACTGCCAACATAAAAAGTTGTTTTAGAACCGTCTGTATAATATGCCTCGTGGTTTTTGTACTTTTCCTCTAAGGCTAGGAACTCTTGTATTATATGATCAGGTGGCGTCTACTTTTAGTGAGAGGTCGCATACAGAAGCGAAGCTGTACTAAGGGGCAATTTGTGTATCAAGTATGTTTAGTTCCTGGCATATTTGTTCAAAATATGTCGTTAAAAAGTGTTTTAGATGGGCACTTTGGGACTATAGAGTAGCAGAGGTGTTTTGGGATGGACCTTATTTTTAGCACGTAAGCACACGTAAGTATTGTTCCTCTGTCTGGGAGGGGTGGTTCATTTGTTTCTACATGGAGGCTATTTACAAGGGATGTTCTGTATGCACCAGCTGTAAGCCGAAGGCCAAGGTTTTGTATAGGATCTAGATGTTTTAAGTAAGAAGGTCTTCTTGACCCATACACGACACATCCGTAGTCCAGAGAAGAGCGTACTACTGAGTGATAGACACGTAAAATACATGTTCTGTCAGAGCCCCAGCGTTTGTGTGATAGTACTTTCAGTATGTTCAGGGATTGGGAAGCTTACTTTTTGAGGTTGTTGATATGTGGCCAAAAAGTGAGCTTCTTGTCAAAAGTTACACCAAGAAATTTGTGCGCGTTTTTTATTGGCAGTATTGTTTCATTTAGGTGCAAGTTAGAGTCGGTTTGTAACCCTCGTCGCAGAGAGAATAGAGCAGCCACTGTTTTTTGTGGTGAAAACTTAAGTCCATTTTGATCTGTCCATGTCGCCAGCTTGTTTATGCTAAGCAGCACTTTTCTTTCACATGCTGATACATTGGAGGATGTGTATGCTGTCAATAGGTCGTCGACATACAGTGAATACATTACAGATTTCGGGAATATTTTATTTAAAGAATTCATATTTACCATGCAGAGAGTTGTACTTAATATACAGCCTTGTGGCACCCCATTCTCCTGCATTAACTTTCTTGAAGAAGTTGAGCATAAGCACGCACGAAATGTGCGATTCCAAAAGAAGTATTTTAGACAGTTCAGCCTTCTACCACGGATGCCCAAATCTGCAAGGTCGCGAAGGATGCCGAACCTGCATGTCGTATCGTATGCCTTCTCCATATCAAAGAAGACGACAGTGCTGCTTAAGAATAAATGCCTCATGGGCTGTGTTTTCAAGGCGGTCAAAATGGTCCATTGTAGAACAGGCTTTTTTGAAACCACACTGGTGAATGTCTAGAAGTTCCCGAGATTGAAGGACAAAGGTTAGCTTAATATTTAAAACACTTTCAAATGATTTTACAAGGCAACTTGTAAAGGTTATATAGGTCTATAACTACCGAGAGCATTGAGTGGCTTTACTGGCTTCAGGAAAGGCACAATAAATGCTTTCTTCCATGTTTCTGGGATCTTTCCATGTACCCATATCTTATTGAAAAATTTCACAAGGGCTCCTATCGCAGGTGTGGAGAGATCTGCTAGCATTTAGAGTATTTCGTTCGGCCCAGGCTCCATCTTTTTACCCGCAGCTAAAACGGTATTTATTTCTTGTACTGTGAGCGAGGAGTTGTAAGGTTTATTTCCACTCCCACTTGTTGGAAGTCTTTGTTTTTCAGCTGAAGTTTTGTATCTTAAGAAGGATTTTGTGTTGTGTAATGAACTTGATAATGAATAAAAGTGTTCGCCTAAAGTGGTGCCTGTTCGTCTATGCTCGTTTGCGTGCTGGGATCTGTAAGAAATGGAATTGTGAAAGGAGAGAAGGTTCCATCAAGTTTACGAACTTGCTCCCAAATTTGTTTTGATGTGATTGAACTATTTATGATATATATATATATATATATATATATATATATATATATATATATATATATATATATGAAATTTATGAGATGTTTATTCGTGGGGTGCCTGCGAAAAATTCCCCAGGCTTTGTTTTGTTTTCTTTTTGCTTCTTTACATTCTCACGAATACCAGATGTTGTGATTTTTTCGCCCAGCTCCTGAGGACTGCGGGATAGCCAAGTATGCTGCAGCTATGATGCAAGTTGCAATCTTTTCATTAAGCTCATCTACGCTGAGGTGATTTGATTAAATGTTTTCGAGGTTAGCTCTTGATTGAAATAATGTCCAGAAGTAATGACCAGAAATAATGGACCCACCATCGTTGTTTGTTAAGCGTGATGGCTGGTGAAGGTGTTAAGCTGATTGTGACAGGGAAATGATCACTCCCCTGTGGGTTGTCCTGAACATCCCATTTAATATCTGTAAAAATTGACGGTGAACTGAAAGACAGATCGAAGCAGCTCACTGCTCCAGTACTTGGCGAGCCGTAAGTAGGCTTTCCAGTATTGAGCAGGCAAACATCGTTGCACAAAATAAAATGTTCTAAAAAATGACCCCTGCTATCAGTTTGTTTACTTCTCCAAAAAGTAGAATGTGTATCAACATCTCCAAATACTAGATAACGCTCTAGTAGCTGTTTAATAATTGATTTCAGGTAATGAAGTATGACATGAGAATGAGGTTCAAGGCATACAGAACATAATGGTATTTTTTTGTGGTGAGGGATCAGTTCAGTTCAGTTCAGGCGTTCAGTCGTGTCCGACTCTTCGTGACCCTATGGACCATGTCACGCCATGTTTTCCGGTCTCTCACTATCTTCTTAACATCACATAGCTTCATCTGCAATGCCTCGAGAATGCCATCTAACCATCGCGTTCGCTGCCTACCCCTTCTCCGGCGACCCTCAACCTTTCCCAACATCAAATCTTTCTCCAGCGACTCCTCTCTTCTCATCAGATGACCAAAGTAGCTGAGCTTTAACATTAGAATTTGACCCTCCAATGAGCAGTCAGGGTTTATGGTCGACAATATCGACTGATTTGATCTTCTGGCAGTCCAAGGAACTCTTAAGAGTCTTCGCCAGCACCACAATTCAAACGCGTCAATTCTTCGGCGGTCAGCCTTTTTCACAGTCCAACTCTCGCATCCATACATCACAACTGGAAAGACCATAGCACGGGTTATACGGATCTTGGTTGGCAGACTAATGTCTCTGCTCTTTACTAGGCGGTCAAGGCTAACCATTGCTCTCTTTCCCAGAAGCAGGCGTCTCCTAATTTCATGGCTGCAGTCTCCTTCCGAGGTAATCTTGGCGCCCAAGAACAGAAAATCTGTCACAGCTTCCACTTCTTGTCCATTGATGCTCCAGGACTTGATAGGGCAAGACGCCATGATCTTCGTCTTTTTAATGTTCAGTTTAAGCCCAAACTTCTCACTCTCTTCTTGGACGCGCATCAGAAGTCTCTTGAGTTCCACTTCACTTTCTGCCATTAAAGTGGTATCATCCGCATATCTAAGGTTGTTGATACGTTTTCCAGCAATCTTCACTCCAGCTGAAGACTCGTCCAGACCGGCCTTCCTCATGATGCACTCTGCATATAGGTTAAATAGGCAGGGCGACAGTATGCAGCCTTGCCTCACCCCTTTCTCAATCGGAAACCAATCAGTAAGACCATGCCCAGTTCTGACTGTGGCCTCTTGCCCTTCATAAAGGTTCCTGAGGAGACAGATGAGGTGAATTGGAACTCCCATCTCTTGGAGAGCTTGCCACAATCTGCTGTGATCTACGCAGTCAAACGCTTTCGCATAATCAATAAAGCAGAAGTAAATGGGTTTCTGGAACTCGCTTGCTTTTTCCATGATCCAGCGAAGGTTGGCAATTCGGTCTCTAGTTCCTCTGCCCTTGCGAAACCCAGCTTGCACGTCCGGAAGCTCCCGATCCACATACTGCTGCAGCCTACTTTGCAGGATTTTTAACATCACCTTGTTAGCATGCGAGATAAGCGCGATCGTGCGGTAGTTGGAACAATCTTTGGCACTGCCTTTCTTTGGAATGGGGATGTAAACTGACCTCCTCCAATCCTGTGGGCAAGTGAAGGATAGTGACCGCAAAATCCTCATAATTAGTTTTTGAGGTCACTTTGATGAGTGGCAACTGAATTCTGAATGATAATAGCTACACCTCCAGATAGCCTATTTGCTTGCTGTCAATCGCAGCGAAAGACTATACTTTTTTGGAATATTTGTGGGTTTAGACCCTAGGTTCGTCTTTTCTAAACATGGAGCAACCGGGGGCAAGTGAATTAAAAAAATCGGTTGCAGCACTGTAGTTCCTAATGAGTCCACTACAGTTCCAGTGGACCCGAAATGCCATGTTAAATGCTTTGTGAGGATGGAACTAAAAACTTAGGTTTCCTGATTGTCGAGTCCTGTTATTTTATTTCGCTCTCTTTTTTTTTTCGTTCAAGAGAGTGCCACCGCTGGAGCGGTGGCAAGTGAGGGGTAGTATTCATCTTTTTTTCCGTTCAAGAGAGTGCCACCGCTGGAGCGGTGGCAAGTGAGGGGTAGTATTGATCGCCTGCTCGGAGGCGCTGGAGATTCGCAGACGAGCTGCGGGAGCAGAGATTTCAGGCTTCTCCTTCCTCAAAGAAGCTTTTTGGGCAGCTGGTTGAGGGGCCAGTGGACCCTGTTTCTCAGCTGATAGGGCAACGTTCGCTGTCCCTGTTTGAAGCAGAGGTGGTCCTGTTTGAGGCACAGCCTGAGCAAGAACCAGATCCAAGTGTGGCGTGTCGCCCCGCCATGCCACTTTGGAGTAGTTTGCTTTCGCAGTGAAAACAAACGGGTTTTCGTCTTTGATTCCTTAACGTGCTTCTTTGAAGCTGATGTTTTCAGTCGTTTTTAGGGTTATAATTTCCTTTTCGTTTTTCCATGACTGGCACGACCTAGAATAAGCGGGATGGTCGCCCTCGCAGTTTGCGCAGTGCAGCGCAGCAGCGCGGGCATCGGATACATGATCCTTTGCAGCACATCTAGCACACGTTTTGCGGCCACTGCTACTCTGTGAGCCATGTCCGAAACGTTGGCAGTTAAAGCTGCATCTGGGGTTGGGTTTATAGTGTCGAACATTTGCATTGATGTACCCTACTTAAATCAATTCAGGAAGTTGTAAGGTTGCAAAAGTCAGGACAATGTGTTTGGTAGGTATTTCCCTGTTGTCTTTTCTTATTTTGAATCTGTGCGCGTCAGTCACATTTTGATTTTGTAGTCCCTCTAGCATTTTTTTCCTCTGTGAGGTTCAAGAAGTCGTTTTCGGATATCACTACACGGAGAAAGTTCAGAGATCTGTGTGCAGACACTGTAATGGGGGTTTCCACAAAGTTCTGAAGCTGTGAAATTTTCAAGGATTGGACACTGTCTCGGTCTTCGAGTAGAAGGTCTACACTGGCTAGTTAAGATACTTTATATCCTCTTCCTAGGGTTTAGGTAAGAGTCTTAGACACAATAAATGAAGATATTGCGTGGGCGTGCTTTTCTGGATGTTCACTGTGAATTATTTGTACACCATAACTATAACCTAATATGGGGCAACGCAGGGTAATTACTCCACACACGGTTAAAGAATTGCTTGTTGAGAAAAGGTTTTATTTCACATTTACCTTGAAATTTCACGGGTCTGCCAGATAGCTCTAGCCTCGCGCGGACAGAGGAGTAGTGAGAGAAATAAAAAGCAAATAACACAGAAAGACGCGCCTCGCAGCATCCGTCATCCTCCACCGAAACGTTGGCGGGTGCAGTGACGGCATGCCCAACAGGTACAGATACTAAAACGCCAGTGCCAAAGGAGCCTCCGCCGAAAACGGCCACATAGAGCCCGAAGTTGCCCCGTCGGGGTGGCGCAGTGGTAAGACGCCCGACTACTGTGCCGGAGTACCCGGGTTCGAACCCGACCTCGGCGGCTGCGTTTCGATGGAGGCGAAACGAAGAGGCGTCCGTGTGCTGTCCGATGTCAGCGCACGTTAAAGATCCCCAGGTGGTCGAAATTACTCCGTAGTCCTCCACTACGGCTCCCCTTTCTCTCTTTTCACTTTCACTCCCACCTTCCTCCCTTCTCTTACGGAGCGGTTCAGGTGTCTACAGAGCAAGTGTGACAGATACTGCGCCTTTCCCTTCCAGTGAACCAACCAACCAAGAGCCCGAAGCTAACACCGCTCTGAAAAGCGAGGGCAGCTAGCGCTATATATAGGGCTAATCACGTGGTCTGGCGATCACACAACCGACGCAAGAGAAGCGAGTGCACGCGCATGCTCACGTTATGCGCACGTGCAGCCGCTACTCGAGGTTTCAAGGCCATTGCACAGGTTTGCTGACCTTGGAAGTTATAGCTCGGAGGGTTTTCGCGTTAGTTTGCTGCAACAAGGGCTTGCCCTGACTGCACGGCTGTCACACCTTGCATGTGTGGCAGCCATGCAACCACAATGCAGCGGTGAGAGATCGCGCATTCCTTTAAATGTTCGTTATGGAAAAAAATGGCAGTGGCTTAGCTCAGCTATGGCAGGATATACGTTGCGAGAGGTACGTTTGCCTGGCTGAGCTTGTTGTGGTCATCCTTGTTTAGCAATGAGAGACAGCTCTATTTATGCCATCGCGAGCTTTTTGGACTACTAAAGTGCGATGAGGCGAAATCGTCTGTTGCGCGGTGTTCGGAAGCACTTCCTCTTTTTTCTTACGACTCGGGTAAGGTGTCGGCGGAGAATTGTGGCAGATACTGCGCCTTTTCTTTCCTGTAAACCAATTTTAAACGCCGCCTGCTGCATCGAGTCTGTAATGCTGCGTGGTGCGGCGTTCGAGGAAGCGCCACATGAATAGCGCGCACGGACGCCTGGTTCGAACGCCCGGCGGGGTCAAATTCGTGTGAGCGTGATTCGTCTGTGACGTCATCACCGGATTTGACATCATTATGACGTCTGTTCTGGTCATTAAACATGACCACATGTGACGTCGTCATGATGTCACATCACCTCATGCCGTCACGACTGGTGATGACGTCACCAGGCGACTAACGCATATACGAAGCTAACCCCATGTTGTGTGTTCTGTGTTGTGCTTTGTTTCAAGGAAGCTCGCCATAGGAAGACCGATACTCCCCTACTTATGTAATGCCTTCTTGCCCTTATGTAAACAATAGATGAAATTGAATTTCAGTACAAAAGAGAGTGCGTATTTTCCCCTACACCGTTTTAATAATAATAATAATAATAATCGGTTCACAGGAAAGGAAAGAAACAGTACCTTACCTGTCGCAAGGTTTCTGTGTACATCTGAACCGCGCCGTAGAGCAAGGGAGGAATGTGAGAGAGAAAGTGGAAAGAGAAAAAGAGGAGCCCTAGTGGAGGACTACGGTGTAATTTCTACCACCTGGGAATCTTTAACTTGCACTGACATGGCACACCTCCCGGACGTCTCTTCGTTTCACCTCAGTCGAAACGCAGCCGCACCCCAACGCCGAAACGCATACATCAATCTATTGAAAAGTTGAAAAAAACTGATCAAATTTCGCATTAGGAAGTAACGTAATCGTCGGCAATTTTTTTCTTTAGTGCCGCCTCAATTGCATTGTCGAAAGTAAAAGCATTAACTACCAAACCATTGACGCACAAAGCGCAAAGGTTTGCTCATCTTTTTCTTTGTTTTAAAAATGGTTTGTCTAGCAAAAGTTTTATTACACATTTACATTGACATGTGGGATGACAAATTACCGAAACTGAAAATATACATGATTAAAAAATAGTACTTAGCATCAAAGTTGCAAAGAGATGTTTATTGACTTCCATTCTCATAAAACATAAATATGGTGCAAAATACACTGTATGTGCATTTTAAAAAAGCAGCAGGTTTCCCCTGCGCATGGTTGAAGAAAATTTTATTTTTCATAAACATCTACAGAACACAAGTGTATCCGTCTGGGGCCTTAGCGATGCTACTTTTCAATTCTCGTATTGCCAATCAAATCCAGCTTTTCACGGCAGCCGTTTCTTCCGTGCCACACTACCGAACAGGCAAAGCTGCTCTAGACTGCGAGTGTGATTACAACGTCCTAACTGCACATTTCATTTAAAATACATTCATATTAACCAATGGATATATAAACAGCAATGGAACCGCTTAGTTTGTTAATTCAGGTCTTCGACACAAGAACTGAGCAGGAAGCAATATAAATATTGTCGATTACAGTCTGTAGTAACTATCGCTGCAAGAACACGCGGCGTCATTTTGCTTATTTTATTTCACGTGCAGCCTGTCTCTATCTGCATCGCGAGGCGCCGGTATCCACAAGCGTTGCACGAAAATCACGAGCTAGCCACAAATCTTCGCAGTGACTAAATGGTTTACACGAGAGCATAACGGCTGCAACTGGCTCTCTCAAGGTGGACGTCAAGGGAAAGATGTGTGAATATGAATATACATTTCAGCTACTTGGAGCGTACACATGACAGCATGTGGGCCTTCAAAGCACGTGCTAAGACAAGATGCGGGAAATAAAAATGGAGGAAGAAGAGAAAAGAAAGTCTTTTTTCTGCGCTCCGTCACGTTTTCTTTTTAGTTTTGTATCTAATCTCGTTTTGTGAGCCCACTGGACCTTGTATAACCAGCAAGTGCCGAGCGTGATTACGGTACGGGGAGTGCAAGGCACCGAGCGTCCTCTTCTTGATTTCCCACGTCCACTACCACCGCGATGGGAGGGGACCAACCCACAACCCCTAGTCTACCCAGTCTAATGCGCCTAAGAGGAATCCATCCACTAATAACCACCCCGCATTGCGGCTTTTCCTGCTGCTGCCGGTTTTTATTTTTTCTTTCAGGCCACATGATCACCGATTCCAGGCTGAGAAATATGCGCTGAAGAAATATTTCTTTTATTTTTGCACTCCTTGACCTCCTTTCTTCTCACTGACCCTCCTCCCTCTCCGTCCCCAGCTTGCTCGGAAGCAAAACCGCATTTAAACCACTGCCAGTGATGATAGCTCTGCCTAGACGAAGACAAGTCCACTTGTCGAAACGTTGGCTCGACCACCGAATTGAGGCCTCCCCCCTCCACTCTACCCTTGTTCTGTCTCTTTCCGACCGATGTATTGTGAAATGACAGCGCCGAGCTCACCCTGCTGAAACGCTGTCTTGAAGGCGACTGTAGTGCGTACATGGCTTGATCACGATCACGAAGTCGTCAGTATTCATCATGACCGTTGGTTTTTCCGTCCACTTGGAAAGTGGGCACGAAATCGGTGTTGCTTTCGAAGACGGAGCGCGGCGCCTCCCGTGTCTGCGTTGTTCAGAGGACTCTTTGGCTTGGCCGCTCCACGTGCGCTTTGCTGGCGACGACGCCGGTTGTCGACGTCTTGAAAAAGGCCAGCTTGCTACGCTGAAAAAACGGGTTACCCGTCCTCTAGCGGGCGTCTACGGCCAGCGGCGGGGGAGCCGCAGCAGTTGCCTATAGGCACCGTGCAGGAGTAACTCGCGGTGCGACGCGCGCGCCCCTTGCGGCGGGAAGAACAGTTTGGTAGGGAGACGTGCGCCCTGCCGTGCAGCGGAGACGCGGCAGATCTGCTGTGCGTGGGGCGCATTCGCCGTTCGTTCTTTCGATTCGCAGCATTGTATGGTCACAAATGAATTGCTAGGTTGCAGACCTTGGATTGGTGCCGTTGCACACATTTTCACTGGCCTGATCAGATATTTTTCGCGTCACCGAATAAGCTTTACGAAGCGAAGCGACGCTAAGGCGAATCGCTGCCTTCCATCGAGTGAGCTGGCAATCATGCCCGGGTATTGCCGCGTCCAGATTTACCGCGAAGCATTTTTCCCGAAAGAGGACACACTATACCTTCACCTGCATTAGCACCCTTTCTCAAACCGCAAAAAAAAATTATAATATTTAAAGAAATTGGGCAGCTCATAGGCATCAGCGCTACTGGGACCGCCGTGCGCGCCTGTGGGCGGCGCTCGTGGATGCAGTTGTTCATTGCATACTTTTTATTTATGCTGTCCTGTGGTCTATATTTCCCTGTCTACGATAGCTTGCATAAGCACCAGTACAATGCAGAGAGTAATCAACAGGAATGGAGTGTTTAAATGGCGCATTTACTATGTCTCGCGCATTAGTTTCGCGAGTTTGCCTTGGCAACTTTTTTTTTGCTTGCTTGCTTTCATTATTTTTTTTCCTCCTCTCAGCTTGTTCCTTTTCTTCTTCCCAGACTCTTTCCTTCCACGCTTATGCCGCTACTTTCCTTCTCCTCTTGGGCGGCTTCCTTTGTCCGTCCTCCAGCCTGATATTTTTTTTCCTCGCCATCTTTCGCTGTCCACTTCGCCCTCCTCTGTAGATGTGATTCAGGAGGTGCCATTCCATACGCTTTATTCATTTAGTTGTGTTAATGACATTTCGATGTCTACTGAGTTATTGAACCTCGAATGATAAGCTGTTTCTCATGCGATACTGCTCAATCGAGACTATAATTAAAAAAAATTAAAAAAAATGTTTTTCTTAATTATTCGTGGACACTCTGAACAGATCTTGCATTCATTACATGCAATCCTGCTCCAAACAAGTGTCGAGCGGCTGGCTGCCACCTGTCACATTCCCCTGTCATAACTTAATTTTGTGGCAGAGGACTTGAAAGTACCGTTAAAGAGGCATTAAGGATCGTTAAAAAAAAAACGAAAGAAAACTAGCATTCATGTCGGGATGAGGCAGGACGTTCTTTCAACGAAAAAGAAAATTAAGCATGGTACAATTCTGACAAGTGACAGAGGAAGACATGAATGCGTATTAGAAACTGCAGATCGTTTGTGCGGTGCTGCAGGCAGTTTCCATTCTCATAGCTGTGTCGCTGTATCAGCGACCGCGTGCCATCTGCCGTACTTTCCTTCATCGTCGAGAAAAGTGGCAACCGCCTCACCAGAAAACAGCTTAAGCTCTTCAAAATCCGTCTGCGTAATATCAGTGCCTACGGCACCCAAGCAGCACGCCGTCAATGGACCGCCAATGGTCCAATATTGGGATATATTGGTCCCAATATTGGTCAATATTGGCGTCTGATTGGGGCGCACGAAGAGCCAAGATATATGCCAACCAATTTGATCGGCTCTCTTATCAAAACCAGTATTGGCATACTACCTTGTTTACTGGCATTAAACGGCACTCAATGGCTACTCAATATCTTGCACCCAAGCTCACTCACTGGTTGTTATATCACGGCCATCCCGCCAAGCTCACTGGCCATCCAATATCTTGTATCCATGCTTATTCACTGGATATTCACAACTGGCATCCAGCCAGATTTATCGGCTACCCAATATTTCCAATCCAATCTTGCCCAGTGGTTTTGCATTATTGGCATCCAGCCAGAGCAATTGGCAATCCGGCTAGTTGCTTTTTCGTGCTATGACTAATAGGCACCTGCAAAGCCATGCCTACTTATGCAGTGCAGATATTTTTCATGCAGCTTTTTATTTAAATAAAGCATGCTGAGGATATCCATGCACAGAAAATAATACAGCTGAAAGGTTCACTGCATGGTGATTTATTAGGTGTGCACGTGTTACAGGGCATGGAAACATTTAGGCAGAACTAGTGCTCCTCCTGTCTTTGCGTCCCTTGGCAAGGTGTTCTCAGGTCCCAGGTTGGAGAAAGGCGCTGCGTTCATCGCAGCTTCTTTAGTGGTCGGTTGTAGGGGCAGCAGCTCCATGCAGCCTTTAAAGATATGGACTTGAGCAGCGTGCATAACAATGTATTTCCTTTCGCAGATGGCACCTGGAAATAAAAGCAACATTCGTAAATCCTATTAAGATAGAAAACTTTTGGAAAGTGGAAGTGCAGCTAGACCGTGGAGTAAAAATGCAAAATAAAGCACTACCTGTTGGCCTTCAGGCAACTTTCTTGTCTGATTTACTCAGGTTGAAATAAGCTGCATGCTCAGTGAGGCCGGCCATATTAACTTGGTTACATTGGTTGCGACATCTGGCAGTGCACGGCGCTTGCCCCCTTATACTTGTAGTGCCTTTGTGATCGAACACCTGTAGAAGAAAGACGTCGTCATAACTGGAAGCTTCAAATTAATAGCTTTCCTTTGAATAGATTGCCGCAAGAACTAAAAAGAAACTACAAAGGAAAAAACACGCAAAAAATGGCAGTCGCACTCCGACCGCGGCTGCTAAATTTAGTGTGCACCGCATCATTACTGCAAACAGATCGTTTTAAAAGTTGTCAAAGCTGCAGCCAAAACAACGTACGACACAGATGCTTTGGGGTTTGTATGATACACTCGAACTGAAAAAAATAAAGAAATCCGTAACTTAGCATCACGTTTGTTGTGGGAACAAGTATGTACGTGAGTTAAAGTATAAGAACTATGGTAGCAACTGTAAATAACCTATTTTAAGCGGCTATTTTATGACACTTCTACTACTCGGAATAGCGCAAGAGAAAGATCAAACACGTGAATAAGCTACGCGTCGTTTAGACCATTCCAATAGCGCATTTATAACGGCAAATTACAATATTAAATATTCGCTCGCAACTAAAAATCATGTCCCAGAAAGCTAGACTTAACTCTGAGTTTTGAATATAGTTTGTAAAAGAAACTGACCACTTCAGACACACAACACACGCGCGATGAAGTTGTAACCTGAAAATCGCACAAACCACGCGTCATGTTTTACAGGACCGCGTTTTTCTTTTGCAATACAAATTGGCCACCTCTGCGCCGTAAATTTTGTCATTATGATCAGAGTTTATGCATACAAAATAGTGCGCTGAAAATACAGTTCAGAACTGACTGGCGTGGTGCGGTCGAAATAAATGACTTTCCGTTCTCGCAAACATATCGGTTATTGACATGATGATCAAGGCTGACAACATACTGCACCAAATAATGCAAAAAAAAAAAAGTATCTTACCATACGGCTAGCGCAGATTTGCAGACCTCAGTTGCAACAATCCAAAATGAATGCTGCCACGCAAAGTATTTCCCAGGGATCTGATGCTTTATACACCTGGTAAGAAAAAGTAGCGATCTTACAAGGAGACAAAGCAAGAAATAATCTCAGAGAGCTCAGTTATGAACAAACAACTTAAAATGCTGGTGGTACTCACAAATATCCTCTTTCAGGCATGGCCATTAAGATGAATCGGAACATTCGCAAGGCTTGGTTTTTCGGTTCTGCTGTCCAAAGCTGCGGGAGCTCGAGCAGCTCGAGCGGGTGGGGATTGTGTGGCCGACCAGACGCCTCTGAATCAGCGGCTTGTGTCGAGTTTTGAGGCACGGTTGGAAGGGGGCAGAAGGATGGTTGTGTTTTCTCTCCCTCTTTTTTTTTTTATTTTGCTTGAGATTTGTCGAAAGAGTAGGCATAAAGTTCGAAAGGGGGTGAGAGAAATGAAAGAGGTCCCGCAGGACCACGTGAGCCCAGAAGGCTGCCGGCCAGGAAAGTTGGCGGGAAGGAAGGGAAGAGTGAGGAGGAGTAGAGTGGGGGGGCATTGTGAGCAACGCCTGCCTAGCCGGGAGGAAAGAGAGGGCAGTGAAGGTCGCTGCCCTTCCACGATGACTGCTTTACGGGGAGAAAAGGCTACAAGACGGGAGGTTGAAAACGGTTTGGAGAATTGCTTTAGTCAAGGCCCTCGGGCGGAGAGGCGACAAAAGGACGAGAGAATGGAAACCATATGTTCTTTGCGCCAAGCGTGTGAGGAGGAATGCGCAGAGTTTTACCCTTGGCTTCGCTAAAACAACGAGGAGTGCGTTCGGAGCTCTTTGGTCGCCTCAACTGTTGGCTCGGTAACATTTTCAGTGGAATGATAATTTCGCTATATTTTTTTTTGTTAATGCAAAATACGTTTTACCTCATAGTTTCAAATAATAATCACATACTTAAAACAATCTTCAGTTTTGACGGAATCGTCCTCGGTTCGAACAAATGCACATATTTTTTTTTTTATTAAAGATGGCACACAGGTCGCTGTTCATGACGGAGTGCTCTTGAAACGTCATCACGCGCAACTGAGCGATGCAACAGCCCGTATACTTGCTGTATTCCTATTAAGGAAAAGAAAAGCGAAAACGACCATAACTACGGGTACTTCAAGGTTAAAAATTCCCATGTTATTCATTTTTATTTCTTTTTTTAAATCAGGTGGACATTTAGAGCAAGAAAAAATCCTCGTAGGACTAAGCGTGGGCATATCAAGAAACACAAAATACTCGACGAGCTACGATCTGAAGAACTAAATTTGCAGTAAAGAAAAAATAGAAAGAAAGCAAGGGTCAACATTGAAACTATATCTACGAACTTGGGACAAGGTTGTCCTCAGAAAGAAGCGCGGTATAATCATCTTTCAGCCCGCGGAAGCAGCACGTGAAAGCGGCAGAATATTTCACAAAGGAACCCTAATTCTGAATCATGTGTTAAATTCTTCGAGAGTGGTGTTCTCTAAAAATGCCTCAAAACTGCTAAAGTAACGCACTCGCATTACTTTTATAATTATGAATTGCAATTAGCTGCCTGGTTGACATGATGGGATAGAATTATTTAGTTCTCTGAAGGGAAACGCCTTCTGTGCGGTGATTATATGGTTGGGTAATAAAGCAATGAATGTTTGAAGAATAGTTTCTGAACAATGCTTAGGAGAGCGCTGTCAAACGCTGTGGTCAAATGCATCATTATGAGCCATATATCAAAGCTTTCGAACAAAAATAACTTCCGTAAAGAACATCGTTATTATGTAATTTCAATTTTGTTACCATATATGCTGGCGACACATGTGCGCGCATTCATTACACTGTAGGTAATTGTTTTAAATTTTTATTTTTTTTTTCGTTTGCCTTGCCCCATGCAGTGCTGTTGATTTTTTTATTATCTCTCCCACCTCTGCTTAGCTTCAACATGTTGGGTTTTTTTCCATCACGTAAAAAAAAGGCGGAAATAATGATGCTACGCGTGCGTGTTTCCATTCATGGACAAACGTTTATAGGATGTGCATTCACCGGATATATTCGATCGTTTCTGTGTTTACTATCCAAACGTAACCCCTGGCGTTTGTTCAAGCGACACACACGTTCTGTTGCGTTCTTTGCATTTGAGTACCTTGCGTTTCTTGACTGCGCAGGATTTTTTTCGCGGACACGCATCTATTAAACATTTGCTTGTCAGATCAGATGTGTGCTCGAGCGTGCGCGTATGCTTGTACTCGTATGCGTATAAATAGGCCCATGGAACGAAATCCCGTGCGCGAGAGTTGTGCGCGAGATGTGTTCGGGATATGTGCATGGATATATCTGTGCATCGAATCTGTGCATTGATGTGTCAATCACTTCCAATCATCCTGATTTGACGAGATCAGAAAAACAAATCGTCTCCACCGGGAATCGAATTCCTAGCCTAGTTAACGCTTTAACCAACTGCGCTAAACCCTGGATCGCGAAACTAGCACCATACGTAATTCTCATTGTCTACCGTGAGGATAGCGACAAGAATGACGCTGCAATTAGTGAAAATGACAATGATGACAGAATCAATGGTAATGACGCTGCGTTTAGTTGATAACGATAATGATACGTAATGCACCGTATGCTGTAGCATTAATCTCGCCTTCGCTAATTTCTGCAGTGTAGATTCCACGTGCTGTCAGAATTTTTTCAACACTTGGCTAAAGTTTGGAACACTATCTGTGTTAGCTACGTCCACGCGTGATCGACATCCGGGCCTCTAGTCTGCAGGAATTGTCTCGAAGATATTATATGCAGAATTTTACATAACAATTAATCGTGCCTAAAGTCGTAAATAAAAGAGTTCTCTACCAAAATTGTCAAGTATAATCGCAGGTCATTCACAACAATTAGCGAATCACGAAAAATGTATTCAGAAAAATATATTCTACATTTTCCGTGATGGGCACTTCTGTTCATTTTGTCTGCTCAGCTCAGTCAAACAATTTTAGGACAATCTATACATTAATCCCAATAAACATTATATATATGGTGGCCCAAATTACGCATGGCGTATGAATATCTTCTACAGTTGAACGTAAACTGACGTCCGGGACAGCGAAAAATTTAGTTGCGACGAAATTAGCCCCAACACACTGTCATATTGAGATGCAAGCATTAGAAATGTCTCTGTCGGTCAGAGCTGCTTCTACTGTTTTTTTAGCGCCGCCGCAGCCTGAAATGTGCAAAGGTGGCCAGCCATCAAAGCTCGTTAGACAATATCGACCACTAGAAACCATGATATATACAATGTTGGGATGCCATCAAAGCTGATGGGACAATATTGACCAATCTATGTCAAGATATATGCAATGTTGACAAGCCATCCATATTGGCAGAACATTATTGCCCTACCTATGCCACTAGGGTGCAATGCTGGCTAGCCATCACAGTCCATCGAACAATATTGAACAATATAATGCCTATGTATACATTGTTGGCAGGCCGCCATGACAGGCGGGTCACTATTGACCAATATATGCCATGATTTATTTATTGCTGACAAGACAACCATAATGGCCGGACAATATTAACCTATGTATGCCATTATATGTGCAATGCTGGCCAGCCATCAGACCTCATTAGGCAATATTGACCGCTATAATACAAGATATATACAATGTTAGGATGCCACCAAAGCTGGTGGGGCAATATTGACCAATGTATGCCAATATATATTCAATGTTGACGAGGCAACCATAATGGCCGGACAATATTAGCCAAGCTATGCCATGATATGTGCAATGATGGTCAGCCATCAAGGCTCATTAGACAATATCGACCACTAGAAACCAAGATATTACAATGTTAGGAAGCCGCCAAAGTTGGTTGGACATTATTGACCACTGTATGCCTAGATATATTCAATATTGAGAAGCCGTTGTTATTGACCGGACAATATTTACCAGGTTATACCATGGTGTGGAAGATATTGGCAAACAATTGCAGCTGGTTGGCCAATAATGACCAGGCTGCCTCATTGTGTATACAATAATGGGAAACTGTTCAATATGAATGGGCATTATTGACCGCTCTTAGCCGGTTGAATGCCAATAACGGATACGGGTGAAGTTCACTGGGCCAATAATGATTATGGTATAGCGTGGCTGCACATTATTGGTAGCTCAATGGCACCATTGGGCCACGTGTGGGCCAGTAATCCCCAATCAATCCCCATTATTGGGGATTGATTGGGGATTCTTCGCGTGTTTCCAGCCTAGAAATAAACGCCCAGCGGGCGTCCAGGGCTCGTCTCTGTCTCTGCGTCTTGTGTCGTGTGGTTCTCGCATCGTTTGTGCTTCGCTACGTCACTCTAGCTGGCTAAAACTGCTACCATTTCGTTGCGCAGGCCGCCTTTTCAAGCGCGCGCCCTGCCTAGGCGGCCGCGCGTCTCCCTACCCAACTGTTCCGGCGCTCACTCGTGGAGCTGCCTATTCGCCGCGAGTGCTGCCCCCTGGGTTTCTGCACGGTGCCTATAGCTCATCCGCTACGTGTTGATAAGAAGAGTCGCTCTAACTGGCCGAAAATTGAGCGTACCTGGATACGATCGGTGTTGCCAGGATCATGCTACCTTCAAGGATGCAGATGCGCAGTTTTCGAAGGAGTTAAGATTTCCACGGTTCCATCCTAAAATCGACGGAGCCGGTACGCCACGCGTCCGATCACTCCGTGCTGCGCTAGCGTTAGCTTTTGCTCATCCTCATCCTCTATCATCCTCATCCTTATATCATCCTCTATCGATCACAACCATTCGTTAGAACTCTTCTGAGAACGACACAACGGCTGCGGACGCGACCTTACCGACACAGGCGAGAAAGGCTTTTGTTGGTTTGTATTTATGAAAAGAAAACCGGAGCATCTGCCGCAATCCTCGGTGGACGTCTACACGGAGGTGACACACAAGCGTTAGACAAGTTTGCTAAGCTCTGAACCTACGGATTAGTGATTTCGTACTCGAAAAAATATCTGACTCTACTGTAATCGAGGTAAGCGTGACTATAACGTACCGGAGTTCCCAGGTTCAAGCCCGACTGCCGGCGGCTCTGTTTTGGTGGATCGAAACGGGAAGGGATCCGTGTGCTCTACGTTGTCAGTGCAGTATAAAAATACCGACAGTTTAACTTAGTCAATCGTGCAATATCGTGCAGCAGTAGGGCGTTTCGACAGGATCGTGCTTGCTGTGTCTCAATTAATTAATACCGCGCGCACCTTGTTGAACACTAGCAGCGTTCTGTTGAACGCGTCAGTGTTTACCGGTACAATTGGTTTATACGAAAGGAAAGGCGCAGTATCTGTCACACTTGTTTCTGTGGACACCTGAAGTACCTCGGAAAGGTAAAAGTTTAAATCGGCTTCAGACATCGGGTTGTTCTTGTTGTGACTGTCGGAAGAAGGAAAAGAAAATGCAAGGGCCTGCTACTGGCTCTGTAGCTGAGCCACCTCCGCTGCCTCGTGCGGACACAAGAGAAAATAGAGAAAAAAGAATAAAAGAATAAGGCGCGCGTGGCATCAGCCGCCGTGGACCACCGAAGCGGTGGCGGGTGCTATGACGGCCTACATTTGCTAAAACACCAGGGTGGTCGAAATTACTCCGTGGCCCTCCACTACGGCACCTCTTCTTCTCTTTCCGCGTTCTCTCCAACCTACTTCCCTTCTCTTACGGCTCGGTTCAGCTGTCGGCTGACGAGCCTGACAGGTACTGCGCCTTTCCTATAAACCATTTTATGTAGACATAAAATGGTCGCGGAATATATCGAATTGTCACGGAATATTCGCTACCAATACAGGATACCGCGATGCGTTAGCCTAAAAGCCCTGTGCCTCTTTTAGAAATCATTGCACCCACAAGTGGTCCATATTTGAAGTGGCATGTGCTGCGATATAAACTATCCAATTTTTCATAGTATGGCAAACTCTTTTCTGCGAGATCACGTCTTGGGCACTATAGATGAGCTAGCAGCTTTTTAAACGCTGTCTTATGAATTGTCAAGATTTGTCCCAATACATAGAGTAAGAAGGCTACACAAGTGTCATTGTTGCAAAGAACCTGTATGAGATATATATTCAGTGTATGTGCATGACTGAGGGCTTGTCAGACCAGTAAGTGTAAAAATAATGTACGTTAGTTTTGTAGAATATTATGGAAAATAAAATTCTTTTAAAAGTATAGTTCACAAAACCAATACCACGTGTCTCTCGAAGTTGAACTCCTCATTCACTTCTTAGAGTCCTCCTATGTGGTTGGGGAGAGACGCGCCTGCTGTATTCATGCTTTGTGCGTTCACGCCACACGCCCAGCCCTTCGAGGCCAGTTTGCTATTTTCTGGGTTTTCTTTTTTATTTTTTTTTTTTCACCTGTGGTGTCCCAGGGACGAAAGGGCCAACCCCTTAAGGGTTTATCCAATCCATCTTCATGTATATACTCTTTTCGAGTAATTCAATGTAAATTTCCTCCTTATCCTCCTTCGCTTCAGCAGCGTTAAAAAGCTCTATTTTTTTTTCATAAAACACCGCGTATTAAGAACACTCCCCTGTAATCAAATGCGCGAAATCTCAGGGCAGCATTTTGTCTATTTCAGTATTTACATTTTACAATTTGGTCTTTTCTAGAGACGCGACAGAGGATTAAGCATCAGGTTTAACCAGAATTCGTTTCGCCCGCTAATCATTCCATTATCTTTGCACCACTCTGCTACGAATACCTATTCTGTGTATGGTTCGCACACTCTTTTCACGACGGCACGCACCGCCACATTCCCCTGCCAGATCCCTCAGGCTTATCAACGGTGCTCGTTACACAGCTTGTCGCGGTTCTCGGCTAAGGTATACGCAATGAATGCTTGGATGCAACAAGTGAAGTGACGCGCTGATCTCCAGCGCGATGCTGTATTTGAGAATTCTGGCTATTTTAAACACAGCAACGAGAGCGTCCTTCCGATGATGGCTAAAAAAAAGATGCCTCACGCTAGCGCCACAATGCCGTGACAAAACTTGCAGCTCACGTAAGTAATAGGCTGTCAGATAAATGAACAAGAGTGAATACTCCTTAAGAATAGGGGACCCGTACCGAGTTCCTGCTAGGAGGGACAACTACAATTAAAGAAATTAAGTTTTCCCCCACGGCTGCATATATAGCCGCTGCCAGCGCTGCAACGCGGCTCCCTTGGAATGCTTGTGCACTTACTCCACTGCGGGTGAGTCGCATAAATCAAACGCGTAGTGATTAGAGTATAAGCTTTGCTCTTCGCATTGCAAATGCCTAGGTCATGTGGCGCCGCAAATTTTGCCTTCAACCGAGAAAAGAAAATGCATGGGTCTGCCAGCTAGCTCCAGTTGAGCGAGGAGTAATGAGAGAGGGGTAATGAGAGAAATGAGGAGTAATTAGAGAAATAAATTTGAGGAGTAATGAGATAAATAAAAAGAAACAAACAGAAAGAAGCACCTCGCAACAGCCGCCACCGAAACGTTGGCGGGTGCCGTGACGGCACGCATAACAGATACCAAAAAGCCGGTGGCAAAGGAGCCTCCGCCGAAAACGGCCACGGAGGGCCGAGAGCTAACACTGCTCTGAAAAGCGAGAGCATTTGCAACGCTATATATACGGCTAGTCACGTGGTCTGGCGATCACGCGACCGACGCAAGAGACGCGAGCGCTTTCTCACGTCACGCGCACGCGCAGCCGCTCCTTGTGGTTTCCAGGTCATTGCGCTGCTTTACACACCTTGGAGGGATTTCGCGTCAGTTTGTTGTTACAAGGGCTTGCTCGGACTCCATGGCTTCCACACCTTGTTTGTGTCAGCTTAGCCTAAAATCCCTGTGCCTCTTTTAGAAATCACTGCACTCGTAAACTTTAACTTGTCCGCGATCAAAAAACCACATGTGCTGCGGTATAAACAATCCAATTTATATTAGTTTCGCAAAATGTGTTCTGTGCGATCACGTCTTGAACAATATGGATGAGCTAGCGGGTTCGTAAACTCTACGTTCGGAATTTGGGTTGAGATCGCTTCTCGGCCTTTTGGCTATGATCAAAGAGACACCCCATGGTGATCTTCAAAGAAGAAAACGGAAAACTAGAAGTTTGATATTAGAAGACTTGCTCGCGTCAGTCTTCGACCCAGCGGGGTGGTGCGGACGTAGTGCATGTACACTGCGACCCTGCCCCGGTGGGAACAGGCCGGGTTGCATGAGCCCCTTGGCTGGGAAAATCCCACTCCCCGAAACAACAAAAGACCCCTAAACCTTATTGTGCGGGAGGCCTTGCCTGGGGTTGCCGTAGGTTGATGATGGTCGCAGGTTGAGGTCTGTACCCTCACACGAGGATAGTACTTAGTGCATCCTTCCTTCCATCTGACAAGGCAAGCGCGCTGTCGTCGAACTCTATGTGATTGCCGAATATCTCGGCCTTTTGGCTAAGATCAAAGTGTAGTGGCCCCGTGTTTGCTGAGGAGGCTGCTGCGCACCGTAGTGTTCCTGCACTCTCCCCGGAGGACCTGCCTGTCCGGCGCCGCGTTCCTATCGCGGCTGCCCGGGCCCTGGATAGAGACATGGAACGACCAGCCCCGGCACTGTGCCCGTCCAAGGCGCAGTGCTTCACATTCACAGTTCCGGAACCTGTTCCTGCGGACAGCCTCATCGACACTATCGTGGAGTTTGAGGAGTAGGGGGGCTGCAGTACCTGCAGCACTTTGGAGGTCTTCGTGTACTGGGCGCCGTGTCCGCCATGGCGTAAGCGACCAAAATGGTGGCGACAGGCGTCCTGCGTCTCGCCGGAAAAGAAGTGCCGCTGGAGTAGATGGGAACTCCTGTGGTTTATGTGACGGTCTATCGTCCTCCCCCGTGCGCCAGCGACGAGGCTCTCGCTGCGGCGATTTCCCCGTAAGGAAAAATCCGATCCGTTTCAGAAGTAGCGTTCCAGTCAAGGAGCCACGTCCTGAACGGGACGCGGCTGGTCAAGTTGGAAATGACGCGGTCACCCCCCAACTTCCAGATGGTAACTGGGACCGGCGTGAAGCTGGAGTATCGAGGAATGAAACGCGTGTGTTCCAAGTGCGGCGTTGAGGGCCAAATTGGCGCTGCTTGTTCGGCGGCGCGCTGCGGTCGTTGCAGCGTTTACGGCCATGATATTGCGAGTTGCCACTCCGCGTGCAAGCGCTGTGGCGGCGAACATCCAACGTCGGATTGTGTTCTACCACGCTCTTATGCAGCGGCTGCTAAGTCGTCCTCGGAGGCTGGCGTACAACCCGGAAAGGCCGCGAACCTGGAGCTGTACGGCGACACCCAGGAGCCCTGCAGGGATGCAGAGAAGGACGACGACGAGGCCTTGACGACCACGTCTTAGGCCCTCTCTTACGGGGCAACCACGGAGCCCTCCCCCGATAGCGAGCTTGTGACGGAGAGGACAACCTAACAGAGCGACTCCGAAAATTCCTCAGACGTACCCGGCTCTGAGTCCCGAGCATTGGAGTCGCAACCTGTGGCGGGCCAGCAGATGCATGGCGACAACCTGCAGAAGACGCCCGCTCCACATGTGAAGTCGGCAAACCTGGAGGCTCTGCTGAACGCCCCGCGCCTCCTCCACTCCGCGGCTTCTGCCCCCCTCCTCCCGAGTAAGGAAGCCACCCTGTCTGGCGTTACGGTGACACGACGCTCTGGCTCCGCGAGGCCGCAACGCCTGAGTACGGACCGCGCTATGAAAGCGCTCTTAGCGGACGACGGCAAGCGCCACCTGTCCGGTACAGAGAGCTGTATATCTTCCTCGAAAGCATCAGCGCCTCATAAGAAGGTGCGGAAGGCACAAGACGGCTCCGAGATGGACTTCTCGGACGCCGAGTCGTAACCACCATGGCGCTGCCTCTCAGGCTCAACGGCCGCACCCTCCTCCTCCTCTTCGCAGGTCTGGCGGTGGCTTCGACGCGGCTCAGTCGGCGCCGACCAGCGGCCACCGCTTCTCGCTCCCGGCTAATAGTCGCCTCGGCTGTGTCGCTGCGGCCTGCGGAGGTTGACCTGCGTGCGTTCCATGCAGTGTGTGTGTGTGTGTGTGTGTGTGTGTGTGTGTGTGTGTGTGTGTGTGTGTGTGTGTGTGTGTGTGTGTGTGTGTGTGTGTGTGTGTGTGTGTGTGTGTGTGTGTGTGTGTGTGACTGTAGTTTTGTTTGCTCAGAGGCGCGCCACACGGACCATGTCGATGCCCGGGCCCGAAGCAATCAACACTCAACTCCCCGAGCGCCTCCCTAGTGCCGATTAGCGGACACGTTTACAGTCTTTGCCCGACGAACTTTTCCGCGAGTCTGTTATGTTCGCATCCGTTTCTTTGTTTCTGTGATATGTATAGTAGTCTTTGTTCCTCCTCCTTTTTATGATGGCTCTTTTTCCGTTTTGCTTCCTTTAACGTGCAAGGGTTTCGTCACTCTGACAAGCAAAGGAAGGTGCTTCATCTTGCGCGTTCGCATCGAGTAGATGTTTTGGTTTTGCAGGAGTGCAACTTCCGCACCCCCACCGATGTCCTTTCCTTTCGTTCTCGTTTCAATGTCGAGGCCTTTGTTTTGTTAACGGACTCACGGTGTTGTGGCATAGGCGGGATCTTTCTTTCACCACCATACAGGGCTCATTGCACTTATGGCATAGATGGGCGCGTGATTCTCGTTGACCTTTTTCTGGATGGCCGCAAGACTCGTTTTGTCAACGTGTACGTGCCAGTCACGCGTAGTCTGACAAACTAGTTCTTTCGATCCATCATGACATACTTTCTCGACGACGTGCCCCACTTTCTGCTCGGGGATTTCAATTGTGTTTTACACACAATGCGCGACATCAGGGAGCCTGGTCAGGGCGCCTCCAATTGCCACGCGAAAGAACACGGAAAACTAGGGCGATCATTACGCTTAGAGGACACGTGGGTCACTCTTCACAGAGACCATTTCGAGGCAACACAAGTCTGGGGCCAGAGCGCGAGCCGAATAGATCGAGTTTACATCCCCTCCGCCATGGCACCTGACTTGCTACAGTGCGAGGTATTTTTTGCCTTTCCCACCAGACCTTAAACTAACTGATCACTTCCCGGTCACGGTTACTCTGCGAGCAGCCCTGTGCCGTGCAAACAGCCCCCTGATGAGACGCATCGATGCAGCGGTACAACGCGATGAACAGTGTTTCACTGATATACGCCGAGAGTTGTGCTTATCTGTGGCAACAGTTAGTGACATAACACCTGTTACCTGGGACGCGCTGAAAACACGCTGGCGCGATGTTCTTGTGAGTGCGGGGAAGGCGCGCCGTGTCCGCATGACGACCATGCTGAATGACGTTCTGCGCCGTATATGCGCATCGTACGGGGCGGCGAAACGCTTACGTTCGCGATGCGCTAATATCTCGAAACGCTGCGCGAGCGTTATCACCGCATACTCGAAGACAGTTCTCGCGCATCACTCAGCGGGACCATCAAACGTGCCGCTTGAGGATGCCGCGGACCTCGGACACGCTCGAGCCGTTGGCCAGAGCAGTAACAGGCGAACGCGCGTGGAGAGCATCACATTTGCGGACGGTACGACGTCTTCGAAACCCGCGGACATCCGCAAATCGTTTAGCTAGCATTTCTCGGCCCTCTTTTCGTCGCAAGGCCTCGACCAGGAGGAGCATTTTAAAGAAGCTGTCGGCTCCTTCTGTGCGCCGCTTCCTCAACTTCCAGAAGACGTCTCACTCTTCGTGCGTGACAATGATAGCTTCCTTGTTTTTGTTTTTTTCTGAACATCTTTTAAGAAAACGCAGCTGTATCAAGAGCGCAGCTCCACCCGAAGAAAAGTACTGCTCTCCGCTTTGGTCAGTTCAGGGGCCCTTAAGCCGCGGCCGTACCGTCTGTGGCCGCAGTGCGTGTGCTTGGCGTGCTGTTTGAGCCAAGCGGAGTCTCCCCCAGGACATGCGACGTAGTTCTCTCGCGAGCCACGCACGCCCTTTCTGACGCAGCGAGTTTGAACCTCGCGCACGATGCTAAAGTTAGCGTCGTCAAGACACGAGCGTGCGCTTTCACCTTTCTAGTGGCGCGTATCGCGACAATCCCGCGCCGGGTGGTGAACAGACTCGCGTCCCTTATAGGAACTTTTGTTTATGATGGCCGGACAGCGCTAGTCGCCCGTCACATCCTACACCTTCCGAGGAGCAGGGGAGGCCTTGGCCTTCCGTGCATCCCGACAGTGGCTCGAGTGCTCGCGTTAAGGCTGGTAGAGAGGCCATTAGCTGACGAATCTTACCCTGGTCGCTCGCTAATCCTGTACTGGATGAACACGGCGCGTCGTGTGCTTACACCCGAAAAATACCTCGGTCCACACGCGGAAAGACCTCTGCCTTTTTACCGCGAGGTTGCCGAGATAAAGTCGACTCTATATGCAGACGTGTGAGATGTTAATGTAGCCGACCTACCAGCCATACGCTCCAGCCAATTATTAGCCGTTTGCAGGGTTTCAGCTGATGAGCAACGAGAGACCGATGTACGCAAATGGCGAGCGTGGGCAGCTTGTTGGCTGCTAATGAAGTGCCAGATTTTGACTGACTTAGGCGCTGGGGCGTCCTCCTCACGAGACAGCGCCTTGCCAGATGGGGTGTTGTACCCAATGAACACTGCGCCAACTGCGGTGCTCCCGAGAGTCTCACGCATGTTTTTTCGAATGTGTAGTTGCGAGAACAATGTGGCGGCTCACATATAGGATGTTTAACGTCCGCATGAACCCCGGCGTAAGGCGCCGACGCACCCCTTTTAAACACCTTGTGTTCTGTGTGGTTCCGTTTGCGTTGTGGCATCGCAGGTGCCTCGCTGAGCAATGCACCTAGCCTTGCAGAGGCTGCGCCTCGTCATCTGGAAGTATCTGTCTGGACTGTTAGAAACTGATGGCGAGACGCGGTTTCTGCGGGGCGCTGGCACACACGCTTCTATGTTGTACGAGGCAGCAGACATGATATGCCTGTCGTCCTTTTTAAGAAACCTCCTCGTTTATACTGTTTTCTCCTCTCAGGGGAATCGGGTTATTTTTAGTTTATTATGCATATGTAACCTATACTGTTTTGTATAGTGCTTTGTTTTGTGAGTAATGTGTGTTTTTCTATGTATGTATGTACCCAATAAATTCTCTTTTTGTGTAGAATTTATTATGTGCATAAACATGTATGAACATGGGAATTGGAGTGTCCTGGCTGTTTTGCGGGACACACGCAAAAAGTCATGCTTCCGATGCTGTATGGGATAAGAACAATGTTCTACACAAATTTAAATGAAGAACGGACTACACCGGGGAGGAAGAATTCCTCTGACGATTTTTTAGACGATTTATCCTTGTTGTGAACGGTATAATGACCGCAGCTATTCTTACGTACGTGGAAGGAAGGGAAGTATTTTTTAAGGTGTGATGGTCTGAATCCATAGAGTAATAAGGCTACGCAAGTGTTATTGTTGCAAAGTTCCTGTATGAGATATATACTCAGTGTGTCTCGTGAGCAAAAGTGATATACAACACTTAGCCGGTGACGGAGCTCGGGAAAACGGCATAATAAGACCATATAGGGGTAGAGACAGCGAGCGTGACATATGCATGTGGATAAAATGGGGCACCGGCACTATTGTCTCGATGCTAAGTAGCTGTTGTTAGATGAAGCCGCAATGCACTTTTCCCGAGCTCCGCCACCGGTTGAGTGTACATGACTGAGTGCTTGTCAGAGCAATAAGCGTCCGAGAGAAATGTACCTGAGTTTTGTTGATTAGTAAGAAAAATAAAATTATTTTTGAAAGACCCTGATCCGATATCTATTACACGTGGAATACGGCAAGGATGCCCACTCTTATCTATTTTCTTCGTGCTTTGTATGGAGCCTTTATTGTAGCAGATCCAAAACTTTAAATTTATACGTGGTTTCCCTCTTCCAGATCAGAGTGAGGTTGGAGTTTCAGCATATCCTGGTGACATTTCTCTATTCATAAGGAACGTTGATAGTAATAGGGCATTTTGGCTGTAGCTGCCAAAACGCAGCTGCCGGCTGTAGGGTTCGAACCTGGGTACTCTGGTGAAGTTTACTCATGATTTCTCACTATTTCACTATTTTCACACTTTCACTAACACCACAGTGAAATGTTGATACATTACCACCACAAACGCCCTGAATCCAGATACGACCTGGGAAGTATTTTGGAGGAACATATTGTTTAAAAAGCCGCTTGGTTGTTGCTGCGACTGTAGGAAGGTGGAAAAGAAAATGCACAGGCCTGCCAACCGCCTCTGGTTGAGTTATGACGTACCGCTGCATCATATGAACAGAGGAGAAAACGGTAGTCAGCCGTCTTACCAGCAAGTGCTTTTCTGACCAGCTAGCGTTCGCGTTTGTCTCTAACTCGTTGGCGTTTACACTCAGGTGCGGCGCAAGAACGCAAACGAGAAAAACGATGAGCACTAAAGCTAGCCGCAAGCATTTAGCCGATGTTCGTGCCTATTTCTTTTTTCCTCGCCGCGCGGCTAAGAAGTGCACCGTGAGATCACGGGTGCGCATGGTACGCGCTCTTTGGCCGTCGGTGAGACATACAATGCGGCTACGACGACAGCTGCGCTTTCAAAGATTATTTACAAGTTGCGCCACCTTAGTCTAGAACTCAGTAGACCTCGTTCCCCTCGTTCCTAGAGGGCATCGCGACTAAGACGTTCTCTCAACAAGCTCCCCAAGGGACAACAATGGCCAAATACTTTGTGGGCTCGACATGTTGAGACGTAAAGGTGCGCTCCATACTGAACGTAACATGTTTAGCTCTGGACTTTATTTAAATTGCTTATGTTCGCTCGCATGGTGTACCAGCAACGGAGATCAACAACACATTAGTCGTCTATACCAGTTTTATGAATCAGCTGAAAACAAAACAAATAACAATAATAGGCTATGCCTTTCGGAGTATAATTACTTCTTTCTGCGTTTGCTGTTTGCTTTACGGCTCTTCTATGTGTATGTATGCGTCAGAGATCACGTCTGTCCAGCGCGTTGCATTCACAGGCAGATCAATTGCCAGGTGCCAACCAGACTCGCATAGTTAGTTTTGTCACACGCCGTCGAGCTTCAAGATACAACGTTTAACCTTGGAAAAATTGGTTGGGAGGAAAGGTAGACGGCGTTAAGATGCCTGTGCCCATTGCCACCCCAACCTCTCCATGAGAGAAGAGGGACGGAAGGCGTAAAAAAAAAAACAAGAGGGAAAGGGGCACACCAGGAGGGAAGCTCTCAATTAATATCATTCCCTTGGGCTAATACGATCCCTTTGGGTTTTTATGCTGGCTACACTACGTGACAACGCCACGCGCTGATAATAACACCATTACTTACTAGAAAGAATTGCTTCAAGTTTTGATTTTTTTTCTAGAAGTATTAATAAATGGAACAATCTAACTAACAACATTGTAACCCAATGCTCAGTGCTATTATTTCAATCTCATTTGTGTTTATGTGGCGTTTGATCTTTTTGTATTTATTTTTTCAGTTACAGTTGTGTTTTTGTGTTGCGTCGCATTTCAGCTGATGCTTGTGTGTGCACGTAGTGAGTACGTCATGCGTCTTCCGTTATGTACCGCTGCATTTTGTATACTTCGTTTTTTTTTATTTTTTCTGTATCCACCCTGCCAAGGTCTTGGAAACAAGGCCACAGTATAAATTATTAATAATTTAATTATATATTATTTAATTAACGGGATAAAACATTGCTCTGCACATGGGCAGCTTTTCAATTTTCCGCCACTGACGAAGATACATCAACAAATTGAAGGTATACATAACTTTCTCAAATATTTTATGCCACATGGATACGCTGATTAAGATGCCAGTGACAATTACTCGCTTATTGCAATATGATCTCTGACAGTTTCTTTTTTTTTTCGCTACCAGGCTTAGGCCAGCCAGCGTATAAGCCAGCCAGGAACCTTGAGGAGTCGCGATGCGATCACACGGCGTATAAATTATTGCTTCTTCGTATGTGCCTCTCGGCCTCCATTATTTGTTGATCGCATTTCCGGTCAGCGAGTTTTATCTGCGCTTCATCGTGGGCTTCGTCGAAGCACCAAATTTCAGCCCTAGGAGAACGGAGCACAATAATGGCGCCAAAAAATCCGGTGACCTGGAGTCTCAAACAAAACTGTTGCCTAGGCTCCGAACGTTCCCCGTAAAAGACGTACATATATACCTTTATGTGTATATTGTGCGTATTAGACAAGTCATGAATGAATGAGACCAAATGCAAATGAGACAAACCAAAGCCAAACCACTTTCAACTATCCTAAGGAGGCTAAGATACGTGGTATACAAGGCTAATAAAATCAGGCTAATAAAATCAAAGCCAAACCACTTTCAACTATCCTAAGGGGCTAAGATAATCGCTAATAAAATCAGAAAAACTTTAGACGGCAATAAAACAAAAGATGAAGCAGGTTTTCGGAAAGGGTGCACTCTACTATTCTTCATATCCATGCCATCAACCAGGTAATTGAATTCTCAGGATATACAACCAGCCCTCATACATAGCATTCGCTGATTACGAAAAAGCATTTGACTCAGTCGAAACCTCGGCGGTCATGCAGGCATTGCGAAATCAGGCTGTAGACGAGCCGTATATGAAAGTACTGAAAGATATTTAAAGTGACTGCACAGCGACCATAGTTCTGCATAAGGTGACAAATTTTCTATAAACAAAGGTGCTAGGCAAGGAGACACGATCTCCCCAGAACTATTCACTGCTTGCATAGAGGAAGTAGTCAAAGATTTGAAACGCGAGCAGTTAGGGAGAGGGGTAGATGGAGAATTCCTCAGCAATCTGTGATTTGCTGATGACATTGCCTTACTAAGTAACTCGGGAGATAAATTGCAAAGAATGATTGATGACCTAGACAGGAAAAGTAATAAGGTAGACTTTAAAATCAAAATGTAGAAGACTAAGGTAATGTTCAAAAGTCTCGAGGAGGAACAGCAGTTTACGTTAGGTAGCGAAGCACTGGAAGTAGTAAAGCGATATGTCCACATAGGACAGGTAGCAACCGCAGATACGGACCATGAATGGGAAATAACAAGAAGAGTAAGACTGGTATGGAGCAAATTTGGCAAGCACTCGCAGATTATGACTGCTGAAACCATCACCTCACCCTGACCTGGGAGAGGGAAACCACGTATAGATCTGTAGTTTTGGATCTGCTGCAATAAAGGCTCTTTGCAAAGCACGTAGAGAATAGATGAGAGTGGGCATCCTTGCCGTATTCCACGTGTAACAACTATCGGATCACTGACCGTTTAAAAGATTTTTATTTTTCATAATAATCTACAATCCTCAGGCACATTTCTCTGGGACACATATTAGTCTGACAAGCACTCAGTCATGTATAGTCGTGAACAAAAGTGGTATACGAGACTCAGCCAGTGACGGAGCTCGGGGAAAACGGCATAATAATGCCATATAGCGGTAGAGACAGCGGCCGTGACATGTGCACCTTTATAAAATGCGCCACCGCCACTTTTGTCTCGATCCCGATAGCTGTTGTTAGATCAAGTCGCAATGCAGTTTTCCCGAGCTCCGCCACCGGTTGAGTGTTGTATACCACTTTTGTTCACGACATAGACTGAATATATATCTAATACAGGAACTTTGCAACATTAACACTTGCGTAGCCTTATTACTCTATGGAATCAGACCATCATAACATTAAACGTACGTCCCTCCCTTCCAAGTACGTAAGGATAGGCGCGGTCACTATGCCGTTCACAACAAGGATAAATGTTGTAGAAAATCGTCGGAGGAATACTTCCTGCCACTGGCGTTGTCAGTTCTTCATGTAAATTTGTGTAGAACATTGTAATTATCCCATACAGCTTCGGAAGCATGACTTTTTGCGTGGGTTCCGCAAAACTGCCAGGACCCTCCACTTCCTAAGTACATACATGCCTATGCACATCCGCTGGGGTTGTACAGCGCACTGACTTCTACTTGAGCCTCAATCAAAACGCATCCGCCAGCGGTCGCGTATGACACCGGATGCTGCGGACAGTAATCGGGCGTCTTACATGGACTTCAAGGACAACCTCCTGGCCGCGGCAACCTTGGCTTTGTCCAGCGCTTTCGCATATCATTGATAGCGTATCATCAAATGATGAGCCGTTTCAAAGCTGTGCGCACGCGAGCCGAGGAAAGTTACGGACACAAACCTTGAAGACTCTTTCCTCACTTCAAGTTACAGTGCTTAACACCACGCTAACCCATCTATAGTGTCGAAGACACAATCCCACAGAACGCATTTTGCTATACTAAGATAAATTGGATTGTTTATAGCGCAGCACATGCGCTTGTCAATCACGGACAAGTTAAATTTTGCGAGTGAAGTAATTTCTAAAAGAGGCACAGGGCTTTTAGGCTAAGCTGACACAAACAAGGTGTGGCAGCCACGCAGTCAGAGCAAGCCCTTGTAGCAACAAACTAAAGCGAAATCCCTCCAAGGTGTGCAAAGCAGCGCAATGGCCTTGAAACCACGAGGAGCGGCTGCGCGTGCGCGTGGCGTGAGAAAGCGCGTGCGCTCGCTTCTCTTGCGTCGATGGCGTGATCGCCAGACCACGTGACTAGCCGTATATATAGCGCTGCAAATGCTCTCGCTTTTCAGAACAGTGATAGCTCTCGGCCCTCCGTGGCCGTTTTCGGCGGAGGCTGCTTTGCCACCGGCGTTTTGGTATTTATTATGCGTGCCGTCACGGCACCCGCCAACGTTTCGCTGGCGGCTGTTGCGAGGAGCTTCTTTCTCTTTGTTTCTTTTTATTTCTCTCATTACTCCTCTGTCCGCGCGAGGTGGTCGCTCAACTAGAGCTACCTGGCAGACCCGTGCATTTTCTTTTCTCGGTTGAAGGCAAAATTTGCGGCGCCACATGACCTAGGTATTTGCAGTGCGAAGAGCAAAGCTTATACTCTAATCACTACGTGTTTGATTTATGCGACTCATCCGCAGTGGAGTAAGTGCACAAGCATTCCAAGGGAGCCGCGCTGCAGCGGTGGTAGGGGCTATATATGCAGCCATGCGGGAAAACTTATTTGCTTTGATTATAGTCGTCACTCCTAGCAGGAATTCGGTACGGGTCCGCGATTCTTAAGGAGCATGCACTCTTGTTCACTTATCTGACAGCCTATTACTTACGTGATCTGCAAGTTTTGTCACGGCATTGTGGCGGTAGCGCGAGGCATCCCTTTTTATTTTTATTTTTTTAGCCATCTTCGGAAGGACGCTCGCGTTTCTGTGTTTAAAATAGCCAGATTTCTCAAATGCAGCATCGCGCTGGAGATCAGCGCGTCACTTCACTTGTTGCATTCAAGCATTCATTGCGTAGACCGTACCGAGAACAGCGACGAGCTGTGTAACGAGCACCGTTGATAAGCCTGAGGGATCTGGCAGGGTAATGTGGCGGTGCGTGCCGTCGTGAAAAGGGTGGGCGAACCAGACATAGCGCAGGTATTTGTAGCAGCGTGGTGCAAAGATAATGGAATGATTAGCGGGCGAAACGAATTCTGGTTAAACCTGATGCTTAATCCTCTGTCGCTTCTCTAGAAAAGACCAAATTGTAAAATTTAAATACTGAAATAGACAAAAATGCTGCCCTGAGATTTCGCACACTCGATTACAGGGGAGTGTGCTTAATACGCGGTGTTTTATGAAAAAAAAAATGTAACTTTTTACGGTGCTGAACCGAATGAGGAGGAGGAGGAGAAATACATTTAATTACACGAAAAGAGTATACATGAAGATGGATTTGATCAACCCTTGAGGGGCTGATCCTTTCTGTCCCTGGGACACCATAGGTGGGAAAAAAAAAACAGAAAATAGTAAACTGGCCTCTAAGGGCTGGGCGTGAACGCACAAAGCATGAATACTGCTGGCGCGTCTCCCCCAACCACGTAGGAGGACTGTAAGGAGTGAATGAGGCGTTCAAATTCGAGAGACACGTGGTAGTGTTTTTGTGAACTATACTTTTAAAAAAAATTTATTTTTCATATTATTCTACAAAACTAAAGTACATTGTTTTTTACACTTACTGGTCTGACAAGCCCTCAGTCATGTACATACACTGAAAATTTATCTCATACAGGTTCTTTGCAACAATATCACTTGTGTAGCCTTCTTACTCTATGTATTGGGACGAATCCTGACAATTCATAAGACAGCTTTTAAAAAGCTGCTAGGTCATCTATAGCGCCAAAGACGTGATCTCTCAGAAAAGAGTTTGCCATACTAATAAAAACTGGATAGTTTATATCGCAGCACATGCCATTTCAAATATGGACCATTTGTGGGTGCGGTTATTTCTAAAAGAGGCACAGGGCTTCTAGGCTAACCCATCGCGATATCCTGTATTGGTAGCGAATATTCCGTAACAATTCGATATATCCCGCGTCCATTTCATGTCTAAATAAAATGGTTTATAGGAAAGGCGCAGTACCTGTCAGGCTACTCAGCGGACAGCTGAACCGAGCCGTCAGAGAAGCGAAGTAGTTTGGAGAGAACGCAGAAAGAGAAAATGAGGTGCCGCATTGGAGGGCCACGGAGTAATTTCGACCACTCGGGGATTTTAGTGCTGCCGCACAACTGGCCGCATTATCGCAAATGTAGGGCGTCATAGCACCCGCCAACGCTTCGGTGGTGGACGACGGCTGATCCCTCTTCTTTTTCTTTTTTCTCTATTTTCTCTTCGGTCCGCACGAGGCAGCGGAGGAGGAGGAGGAAGAACATTTATTTGCGCCGAATATGGCGCGGCAGCCACCTCTGGGTTCGCACGGAGGCGTCCGGGGAGGCAGTCTGTCGTACCACGGCCGGAAGACACCCGGCCCCGTCTAGGAGAAGAGGTCTTCAACCTCAGCCGCCAGGCGGACGGCGAATCACTGTTTTTTCTTCGGAGCTTCTTAGCGTGGTCTCCCATTCGTCACTAGCTTTAATCGCGTTGCGCCCTAGGGCTCGAACGCATCTCCATATTATGTGATCTAATGTTGCCATATGGCCGCAAAATTTGCAAATTGCGGTTTCTGCACCATCCCTCTTCCGCCCTCTGGCAGCCGTCCAACTCCTCCACAGCGGCCAAACAAATTTCGAGCTTGGAGTCGTCTCCAGTCGTATGATTCCTTTTTACTCAGGGATCTATCCGGTGGCGGATATATCCTCCGGTCTTTCTCCAGGTTGTCGGTAACATCCCTAAACGTACCAATACATTATTTGCTTTTAAACGTTCTTGTGGAGACGTCCGCAGCACCCCTAGGTAGCGAGGAGCGGGCGAACGTGAGTTCAGCGTCGTTGCCGGCGAGACGGGCGTGTGCTTGGGTCCAGATTATGGTCACGCTTTCGGCGAGAGACGACTCGTTCAGAATTTTTGCAGCACGATTGCTGACTCTACCCTTGCTAAAATTCCTAACCGCCGCTTTGCTATCGCTGATGACGTGTTTCACGCCTGGTCGTGCAATGGCAATGGCTATTGCAATCTCCTCCGCCTCTACCTGCCGTAGATCTCGGATTCTTTCGATTCCTATGGCGATGACGGTGTCCAATAGGGTGACCGAGGTTACGTCGCCTTCTTTCCCGATCGATACATCGGTGTAGGCGACAGATCCCGGTGGGAATTTGTCCAATTAGTTAGCGAGGTGCTTAGCTCTGCTTTTCCTCCTCCCCTCGTCGTGTACAGAGTGTATGTTCTTCGGTATGGGCGAGACTTATAGATGCTTTCTGATTTCTCAATCTATACTTTCTCTGACACTTTCGCCTTCCCCGGGCGCTAGTAGGTTTACCCAGTCGAGGATTTCTCTACCCGCCGGCGATCCTGCGAGTCGCTCTGTCTGGGACAGCCTAACCTCCGCAGCTAGCTAGCTCTTTCCACTCATTATGCAACCAAATTTTCTCTGGAATGTCGTTAAAAGTAATTATGGGGAGTCCTAGAGCGAACTTCGTGCATCTCCTAATTATGGTATTTAATTCGCGTTCTTCGGTCTTGTTGATATTTAGGGATGGAGTCGCGTAGCAGATTCTGCTCGTGACAAAAGCTTGTACGAGTCTGAGTCTACTAGCCTCGGTGAGACCACTCCTTCTGTTGGACGTCTTCGTAAATAATCTGACTACGAGCTCCGCCTGATCTTTTAATTTCTTAATCAGGCTTTTTTTACTACCCCTGCGGTTGATAATCATACCTAATATTCTAATTTTATCGACTTTCGGGACTTCGTTCCCGTTTACTTTAATTTTGATATCTGTAGTTATCTTCCCATTACTGCTGGTCATTACCAGGAGCTCCGAATTTTCTGGCGAACAGCATAGACTTACGTCCTCCGCGTGTTTTACTGATTATATCTGCTGCCTCTTGGAGCCTGGATGTGATGTACGAGTCGTTCCCTTCGCACATCCAGACGGTCACATCGTCCGCGTAGATGCTTTCCAACTCTCTTTGCAACTTTGATGCTAAGTACCATTTTTAACCATGTACGTTTTCAGTTTTGGTAATTTGTCATCCCACATGTCAATGTAAACGTGTAATAAAACTTTTGCTGAGAAACAGTTTTTTTAAGACAAAGACAATGATGAGAAAACCTTTGCGCCTTGTGCGCCATTGGTTTGGTAGTTAATGCTTTTCTTTTCGACTATGCAATTGCGGCGGCAATAAAGAAAAAAATTGCCGACGATTACGTTACTTCCTAATGCGATATTTAGGAGGAGCTCATTAGTTGTTTAGGAAAGGCATACATCAATCCGATAGATTGATGTATGCCTTTCCGTGTTGGGGTGCGGCTGCGTTTCGACTGAGGTGAAACCAAGAGGCGTCCGCGAGGTGTGTCATGTCACTGCAAGTTCCCCAGGTGGTCGAAATTACTCCGTAGCCCTCCGCTACGGCTCCTCGTTCTCTCTTTCCACTTTCTCTTTCACATTCCTTCCTTGCTCTACGGCTCGGTTCAGATGTCCACAGAAACCTTGTGACAGATACTGCGTCTTTCCTTTCATGTGAACCAATTATTTTTATTATTATTATTATTATTATTATTGTAAAAGAAGGCAAGGTCGAGACGGCGAGGTCGTGACGGCAAGGACAGCGAAGCCTTGTCTAGCGCTTTAATCTGATCACGAACCCAGGCGCGCGCCGGAGCCGGCGCCGCGCGACGATGATGATGGTATGTACAAATGAAAGAAGAAGATCATGGCATGTAAAAATGAAAGAAGGTCCACAGAAGGCTCACACAATCTGCCCGGGGGGTTGGAAGCGGCCAGACTGGCCGCTTTTAACTAACCGATGTACCGCGGCGCACAAACGGTTTCAAGCGAGAAACATGAACAATTTCAGTTCCACGGTGGCGTCGATCGGCTGGGTGATCAACAGGCGTGACTTTGTAGTTAACTGGAGAAGTTTGGCTGATGATCTCGTAGGGAACAAGGTAGCGGTGGTGGAATTTGTCACCAAGGCCAGGGGTGCGCAGTGGTGTATAAAGCAGTACTTCGTCACCGGGACGATAAGAGACCACGCGATGCGTAGAATCGTAGCGACTCTTCCGGTCTTCCTGGCACGCTGCTGTGTTCAGGCGGGCAAGATGACGTCATCTGGCCACACGAGATAAGAACTGGGTAGGTACTGATGTGGAGTAGTCGGGCGTAGAGAAGAAGGAAGCGTCGAGAATTGTAGTGGGAGGACCGCCATAAACGAGGAAAAATGGAGAATAACCGGTAGTCCGCTGTACTGCTGTGTTATAGGCGAAAGTGACGAATGGTAGAATAGTGTCACAATTTCGATGATCCGGTGTGATGTACATGGAGATCATATCCGATAAGGTGCGGTGAAATCGCTCAGTCAGCCCGTTAGTCTGGGGATGGTAGCTTGAGGTTGTCTTATGAAGGGTGGATGACGCGTAAAAAACTTCGGCAACGATTGTCGATAAGAAGGCCGTCCCGCAGTCACTTAGGAGCAGCCGAGGAGCGCCATGACGCAATACAATTGATCGCAAAAAGAAATTTGCTACTTCTTGAGCGGAACCGGTCGGTACAGGTGCTGTCTCAGCGTAGCGTGTAAGGTGGTCGACAGCTGTTATAAATTAATGGTTACCCCCCTCGGAGAGAGGTAGGGGACCATATAAGTCGATGCCGACTACGTCGAATGGCGTGGCGGGACAGGGAACAGGTTGTAGAAGGCCAGCGGGCGAAGAAGTCGGCCGTTTGCGAGGTTGGCACAGAGGGCAGGATGCGACGTATTTGGCAACGCTGGAAGATAGGCCAGGCCAAAAGAATCGTTTTTTCATGTGGTGGTAGGTTTTGTCAACACCAAGGTGACCTGCAGTAGCGTCATCGCGGAGAGCCGCCAGTATACGTGGGCGAAGCACACGCGGCACGACTGGGATCCAGCGAGTTCCATCAGGGCAATACACGAAGCGGAATAGGATGCCATCTTCGAGCTTGAAATTGCGGAGTTGTCGGCGAAGCCGAGCATTGGGTGGGGCCGAAGCGCCAATAAGGCGGTCGATGATTTCACGGCAGTAGGCATCGGCTAATTGCTGTGAGCGGAGAGCGTGTTTGTTCTCAGAGTCGTCAAGTGAAACTTGTATTATACGTCGGGGAAAGAGATGGTCGGCTGTGGTCATAGGTGGAAATGCATTGGGAAGAAAAACAGCAAGCCGATTCCGAAAGTGGATAGCGAGAAAGAGCGTCGGCGTCTTGGTGTTGGCGACCCGATTTATAAGTGACGTCGAAATTGTATTCTTGCAGGCGTAGAATCCAACGGCCAAGTCGGCCTGTCAAATTTTTGAGCGAAGACAACCACCAAAGGGCATGATGATTGGTCACAACTGGGAAGTGCCGACCGTATAGGTAGGGGCGAAACTTTTGGACAGCCCATACGACGGCAAGGCACTCCTGCTCGGTAATGGTGTAGTTTTTCTCAGATGGAGTGATAGTCCGACTGGCGAAGGCAATCACTTTCTCACGCGAAGTTGCATCGCGCTGCAGAAGTACAGCGCCAAGACCGAGACCACTGGCATCAGTGTGCAGGATAGTTGGAGCGCTGTTACCGAAGTGGCGAAGAACAGGGTCTGATGTGAGGGCGTGCTTCAGGTTATTAAAAGCAGCTTCGCACTGTTCTGTCCACACGAAAGGGCTGCGTGCTTTAAGTAGTTCATGAAGTGGAGCAGCAATACTTGCAAAATGTGTACTGTGATAGTCAGCACTTCAGCCATCGACATGCAACTGTGCGTTGTGCGACGAAGACAAAGAAGTACGCTAGGCTCACCGTTGCAAGGTCCTGTCCTCACAGCTCTCCATCTGAGCGTCAATAAACGCCCTATTACAATTGGCGGAGGTGCCGGAAACGATCCCACCCAAACTGGAACTGCGAAGCCGTAAACTACCCTCTACGACCGCCATGCAAGACGAGTCCACTTCGACGCTGCCGGCCGTTCCACCCACGATCATGTGTGCTGGCGTCGTGCGCCAGCGTGACCCTTGCCTGTTCAGCGGCACGGCCGATCAAGATGTCGACGACTGGCTGTCATCCTATGAAAGAGTAAGCAGCTACAACAAGTGGGATGACTCATACAAGCTCAGTAACGTCATATTCTATCTGACGGACGTGGCGAACCTGTGGTTTCGCAACCATGAGGCTGACCTGTCATCTTGGTCGACATTTAAAAAGAATTTCGCGGAAGTGTTCGGCCGCCCGGCAGAGCGTAAGCTTCGTGCCGAACAACGTTTACACGATCGTGTTCAGCGCGCTGATGAGACCTTTACCAGCTACATAGAAGACGTCGTTGATCTCTGCAAACGAGTCGACCCGGCCATGCCGGAAGCAAACAAAATCCGCTACATCCTCGAGGGCATTTCTGAGGACGCCTTCCAGATGCTGGTAGCGAAAGATCCCACCAGCGTTAGTGAACTCGTGAAGCTTTGCCAGAGCTACGACGAGCTCCGCAAGCGGCGCGCTTCTAGGCGCCGCTCCAGTGTGTGCGACGAAGGCGTATCCGCATTAGCCCTGGGTGGTTCGCCAACTTCTGAAGGGAGCCCGCTGAATCAAAAGATCAAAGATTTTATTCGTGAACAGGTCGCACGTCAAATCTCACTCCTTCCCCATTTTCAAGACTCGGGCCGCCTCGTTCCTGAACTGGCTCCATCTTTGGCCCCTGCTATACGCCGTGTCGTGCAAGAACACGTCGCTGATGTCTTGCCGTCCAACCCCGTGGTGCCGCCTGTGACGGCACCTCTCACGTATGCCCAAGTAACGGCTAGGCCACCACCTTCGCCCACGTCTGGCTCCTATGTGCAGGTCCCTGCCTACCGTTCACCGCCGCATGCTGAGCCTTCGTTTCAAGCCCCACCCTCAAGGTTTCGCCCACATCCTATGAAACCTTGGCGTACTACGGACAACCTTCCGATTTGCTATGCCTGCGGTCGGCCGGGCCATGTTGCGCGCCTTTGTCGCCAGCGCCTCCAACCTTCACAGCCTGACATTCGACTTTACCCGTACGATACCGACTCACGCTCGCAAATGATTCCGCCCGGTTCTCAATTTGTCCCACAAGATCGCCAAACCTATACCACTCGTCGATCACATTCTCCTCGGCGCCGATCGCTTTCTCCAATGCTGCGACGTTCTACCAGCACCGTTGAGGGAAACTAACAGTCGCAGTTCCGGGGGCAAGAACTGCGCTTGTTTCGAATTCCTCAAGTCCTCCATGTCGTCCCGCTAATGTTATCAAAGTTTCTGTAGAAGGCGCCACAGTTCTCGCTCTCGTCGATACCGGTGCAGCCGTCTCCGTCATCAGTGAAGCGCTCTGCCGTCGAATTCGCAAAGTGACCACTCCGATTTCCGACTTTTCGCTCCGCACCGCCTCATCACAGCACATTCACCCCTCCGCATCTTGCACAGCCCGTGTGCTCATTCAAGACGTCTTGTACCCCATCGAGTTTATTGTTCTGCCGAACTGCTCGCATGATATCATCCTCGGATACGATTTTCTATCGACTCATCAAGCCGTTATTGACTGTGCTCGTGCGCAAATTGCCTTCGCCCCCCTCTGTGATGCCCCCTTCTGTGATACCCCTCCCCGCACTGCAAAACTTCTCGTCGCCCATGACACCGACATTCCTCCGTTCTCTGCTGCCCTCGTACCACTGTCTTGTGAGTGGGTAACTCCTTTGACTGCGATTTTTACACCTTCCGAAGCCACCTCCCGTCATCCCTGCCTCCTTTTTCCGTTCGCAGTTCTCGAAGTTCAAGACGGCAAGAGTGCACTTTACGCCTCGAATCCATTTTCTTGCCCAGCAGTCCTGCTCCGTGGCGAATGCATTGGACGTCTTGAAGAGCTTGATCCCAGTCATATCACCACTCTTGCTGACTCAACCCCCTCCTTCGACGTTAGTCTGTGCTCTTGCGATGTTGCGCCCGCTTCGACGCCCTCCGACGTTTTCCAACATGCTATTGATGCTGATCTTCCACTTGCGCAACGTGATCAACTTGTCGCCCTCTTGCAGACCTTCGCTTCTTCATTCGACTTTCCTCAAATTGACTTGGGCCGCACGTCTGTCGTAGAGCACACCATCGACACCGGTAAAACTGCACCTTTGCGCCAGCGCCCCTATCGCGTGTCGGCTTCGGAGCGCCAAGTAATTGCTGATCATGTGGACGACATGCTCCGTCGTGGTGTCATTCGGCCAGCCCACAGTCCCTGGGCGTCTCCAGTTGTGTTGGTACCTAAGAAAGATGGCTCCTTCCGGTTTTGTGTCGGCTACCGCCGGCTCAACAAGATCACGCGCAAGGACGTCTATCCTCTGCCACGCATTGATGACGCACTAGACTGCTTGCAGGGCGCCGAGTTTTTCTCCTCGTTGGATTTACGATCTGGCTACTGGCAGGCGCCAATGGCTGACGCTGACCACTCTAAAACTGCCTTCATCACACCAGATGGATTATATGAATTCAACGTCATGCCCTTTGGGCTTTGCAACGCCCCGGCCACATTTGAACGCCTCATGGACACTGTGCTTCGTGGATTCAAGTGGCGAACCTGTCTTTGCTATCTCGATGATATCGTAGTCTTTTCTACCGATTTTCAATCCCACCTGCTCCGACTGAAGGACGTTCTCACTTGTCTCGCTACCGCCGGCCTCCAACTGAATCTGAAGAAGTGCCGCTTTGCTGCTCGCCGACTAACAATTCTAGGTCATGTCGTTTCTAAGGATGGCATTCTTCCCGATCCCACCAAACTTCGTGCAGTTGCCGAATTCCCACGCCCAAAATCACTGAAGCAGCTACGAAGTTTCATTGGCCTGTGCTCCTACTTTCGCCGCTTCATCTTAAATTTCGCCTCTATTATTGCTCCTCTCATCCAGCTCCTCTCCGGCAGCTCCGACCTCTGCGCATGGACACCTGCTTGTATGACGCCTTCAACACTTTACGCCGTCTTTTAGTTTCGCCTCCCATCCTCCGCCACTTCGACCCGAATGCGCCAACTGAGATTCACACTGACGCTAGCGGTATTGGGATAGGCGCCGTTCTCACCCAACGCAAACCTGGTATCCGAGACTATGTGGTGGCGTACGCAAGCCGCACCTTGACCAAGGCAGAGTCCAATTATTCTGTTACGGAAAGAGAATGCTTGGCCATTATTTGGGCCATCGGCAAATTCCGTCCGTATGTCTATGGCCGACCATTTTATGTGGTCACTGATCATCACGCTCTCTGCTGGCTGGCGTCCCTCAAGGACCCGTCCGGCCGCCTTGCTCGCTGGGCTCTTCGCCTCCAAGAGTATGACATTCGTGTCATATATCGCTCAGGCCTCAAGCATACTGACGCGGACGCTCTTTCGCGCTCACCGCTGCCTCCCTCTTCGTTGCCTGATGAGATCTGCGCCTACGATTTGTCTTCGCTTGCCACTATTGACATGGCCACGGAACAGCGGCGCGACCCGTGGATATCTCCACTTCTGTACTTTCTTTCAAGTCACTCTCCAGGTCGTCTGTCTCGGGCGCTTGCCCGCCAAGCTCACCATTTTTCAATTTGTGACGGGCTGCTCTATCGCCGCAATTATCTTCACGACGGAAGGAAGTGGCTTTTAGTTATCCCCCGTCATCTCCGCGCCGAAATTTGTGCTGCTTTCCATACTGATCCCCAGTGCGCCGACGGCGGAGTGTTGAAAACCTACACGCGCTTGCGTCTACGCTTCTTCTGGCGTGGAATGTACCGCTTTGTCTGCCATTTTGTCCGCTCCTGCCAGTCTTGCCAACGCCGAAAAACTCCTCTCAAGTCCCCTGCTTCGTTGCAGCCGTTGCCCTGTCCTGCCCGTCCGTTTGATCGTGTCGGCATAGATCTATATGGTCCCCTTCCTACAACTTCAGCTGGCAACCGCTGGATTATCGTGGCAGTGGATCATCTAACCCGCTACACTGAGACATCATCATTGCCCTCTGCTTCCGCACGCGACGTGGCTGCCTTTATTCTGAAAAACCTGGTTCTTCGCCATGGTGCCCCTCGCGAACTGCTCAGTGACCGCGGACGCGTTTTCTTATCAGACGCTCTTGAGGCTCTCCTGAAAGAATGCCGCATCATACACCGCACCGCTACCTCGTACCACCCTCAGACGAATGGACTGACCGAACGTTTTAACCGCACTCTCGGTGACATGCTGGCTATGTACGTGAACACCGACCATTCGAATTGGGACCAATTTCTACCGTTTGTTACTTACGCATATAACACCGCGACACAGGCCACTACTGGATTCTCTCCATTCTTTCTCCTTTACGGGCGCGAGCCACCCTGTACTATGGACACACTTTTTCCCTACCGCCCTGACGTTTCCGAATCTTCCCCGCTATCCGATGCCGTCACGTACGCAGAAGAATGCCGTCAGCTCGTCCGCTCTCTCACAACAGAAAATCAGTGGCAACAAAAATACCTCCGTGATACCGGCGAAGCTTCGTCATATCTCCCGGACACACTGGTGTGGCTCTGGGTGCCCTCCACAACCCCTGGCCTTTCAAATAAGCTTCTTGCGCGCTACCACGGGCCATATAGGGTCCTCCAGCAAACATCTGCAGTCAACTACGTAGTTGAGCCCATCACGCCCTCTGCGGACTTGCGTCGCCGTGGTCGTGAAACAGTTCACGTGAACCGATTGAAGCCATTCTATGACCCCGCTGTGCTTTCCGCGCCATAAGTCGCCAGGATGGCTCCTTTTTTTTACCCGGGGGGAAAATGTACTGTGATAGTCAGCACTTCAGCCATCGACATGCACCTGTGCGCTGTGCGACGAAGACAAAGAAGTACGCTGGGCTCGCCGTTGCAAGGTCCTGTCCTCACAGCTCTCCATCTGAGCGTCAATAAACGCCCTATTACAAATGCATTATAAAACGCCGGGAATAAGACGCCAGGCCGAGAAAACTGCGCAATTCTGTAGTCCGTTGTGGACGAGCAAAGTTCAAGACCGCGATGATTTTTTCAGGGTCTGGACGAATGCCGTAATGGCTGACTAGATGTCCCAATATTTTAATTTCCTTCTGTGCAAAGTGGCACCTCTTGGTGTTGAGCTGAAGGCCCGCTGAAGCGAGACACGCGAGGACCTCAATCAGGCGCGTGAGATGGTCGTTAAATGTTGACGAAAAGATGACAATGTCATCCAAGTAACATAAACAGCTTCTCCATTTTAGGCCACGAAGCACAGTATCAATCATTCTTTCAAATGTCGCTGGTGCGTTACAAAGTCCGAAAAGTCTAACATTAAATTCGTAAAGGCCATCGGGAGTTGCGAAAGCGGGTTTTTCTTTATCGTCCTCGTGCATAGGTATTTGCCAATAACCTGAGCGGAGGTCCAAAGTCGAGAAATGTTCGGCGCCTTGGACAGAGTAAAGGGCGTCATCAATTCTTGGCATTGGGTATACATCTTTGCGGGTAATTTTGTTGAGTGCGCGGTAATCAACACAAAAGAGTACCGAGCCGTCCTTTTTTTTAACTAACACTACTGGGGAGGACCATGGGCTCGTCGAGGGACGAATAATATTACGATGGAGCATGTCATTTACATTTTCTTCATTTACTTTTCGTTCAGAGAGGGAAACTCGATAAGGCCGTCGGCGAACGATAGAGTTACCTTCAGTAATGATGCGATGGTGCGCCACACTTGTCCGTCCCAGTAGTGGGGAAGTGGCATCAAAAATGGCTTGGTGGTGTCGAAGTAATGTCAGAAGTTCTTGGCGTTGGTTTGGCGTGAGGTTGGGATTAATAGTCTTTGTGAGAACAGAAAGAGAGACGTCTGGCGAAACACGACGCTGAGGCAGAGGGGCGGTGAGCACCATCAATGACAAAGGTTGAACATCCACCATGCATGGGAGAGAAGTTCCTTTTGGGAGCACGAGGGATTCACGTGAAGTGTTAGTGGCCCTCTCCCAAGATTATCTGCTCACTCATGCGCACACGCGCTGCTTGCGCAAACACAACAGAAATAGGAAAACGCGCGCGCGGTTTAAAACACCTAAAGAGGCTGCGGAGCCCCACAACGTCTAATCTAAGACCGGAATAATTAAGTTACCGTGTCATTCATAACCAATAGCACTGTTACTAGGAGTCTCCTACAGGTGTCCCCATTCCACCCATGACTTTTCTAATGAGCAAAATAACAACCTAATCGAACCCACAGCAAGCTACCCCAAGTGCCTCTATCCTCCTTTTCGGGGATTTTAACTTCCCAAACATAGAATGGCGTAATCTTCCACCTGCATCAATAGTAGGTTCCGCAAAAGGCAACTTTATTGAAGTACATTTCAACGGTAATTTATCACAATTGCTTTCAGAACCAACGCGCACCTTATCGCAATCTAAAATCATTCTTGACTTTATTTTGGCTAGTAAACCCGATGCCGTCTCATTCATTACTTACCTTCAGAGAATTATAGACCAAAATGTCATTCCAGCCGCCTTCTTTTTTCTTGTAATACCAAATATGACCTTGAAGAAGACTGTAACACTTTAAGAAAATAGTCATTAAGGGGCGATAAATCAAGAACTTAAGACCTACTTTCCTGCATAACAAGCTACATATGACATTCAATCGACACATGATAACTGGGCAATCTTTAAAAATAAATAAATGATTCACCTGATAAACATATACCAACCGTCAACATTCGTACAAGTAACCAAAAACCATGCTTTACTGATTCTTTAAAAAAAATTCGAAAAATAAGCGCCTCTATTGGGAAGATAGCGGCAACACAATTTGATAGCAAAACTATATGTTAGGTAGCTCAAGATGAATATTTGACTGTCATTCGCAGCATAAAACGTCCTTTTTATAATACTACACTTCCAATTTTGTTGCGTACTAACCCAAAATTGTTTTGGCAAGTAATACACTCTAACCCAAAATACGCACTTACCCTCACCAATGACACACCCGTTGAATGTGCTGGCACATTTAATTCCGCATTTTCCTCAGTATTCTCGAATGAAATCAAAAGGCCCTTTCTTTTTCTTTTTTCTTTTTGCAATATGAAAGGTGTCATACTAAGCATCGCAGTTTATGAAGACGGAATTTCATCCATAACTCTGAAGACTTCACTATCATCATCGTGTGGCATGAAGGTATGAACTAAAAAATTCCAAGAAACACAAGACACCCGGCTGCTTATTGCCTGTCATTACTGTTCTCAGTCACTTTCTTCACTACCTTTCCGGATGATTGGTAAGTGGCATAGGTCATTCAAATCTACAAGAAAGACAACAGAAGCTCTTCATTAAATTATCGAACTATCTCGCTAACAAGCGTGTCATGCAGAATCATAATACACGTCGTCTACTGTCAAATTATTTTTTCTTAGATAGTAACAACTATTTTCACCCGTCACAGCATAGGTTTCGCATAGCTTTCTCCTGTGAAACCCAATTAACTATTTTCTTCATGACTTGCGTCTTAACCTGGTCATCGATGTGCGAATCGGTGCAATCTATTTTGGATTTAGAGAAAGCATTTGATAAAGTGCCTAACTACCGCTTACAACTAAAAGTTCAACTACTAAACCTGGATCCTAATGTTCTGATGTGGATACGGGAATTTTTGTATATTCTTACGCAAATGGTTTCGGTCAACAATAGTTTGTCTAGCCCCCTCCCAGTAACTTCCGGTATGCTGCAAGTATCTGCTCTTGGCTTCCTGTTATTTTCATATATTTTAATGATTCACTTTAATGTGTCTCCTCTAATATACGCATATTTGCGGACGACTGTGTCACCGCACTATCTATAACGCATCGCACCAATCTGCTCTCTAGAACTTGTTTAAGAACGATTCAGAATGGTGCAATATTACACTAATGACCGTAATCACCAGCAAATTCACTTGCCTGTCCTTCTCGCACCATCGCGCTCCCTATTTCTTTCCTTACGCAAGTGTTAACCCCCCGCTTCAACAGGTACATTCTTGTAAATGCTTACGTGTAACCCTATTCATGATTTGTCTTGGGACGCACATGTTGTCGTAATCGTTGTTGTCGTCATGTCTGCGTTGGCATAATTTGCTCACAGAATAAAACTCCGGTGAAACTTCACAAACTGATTTAATGGCTACATGGAAGAAACATTACAGAAATTCCAACTGACAAACGTTTCGTTCGGCGTCTTTTAAGCTACTCCTTTCATGACGGTTGGCCGTGTTCCTCTCTACAGGCCTTCCTTGCTTTCCTTTTTCTTTAGGGGGGCCCCCGCTTGCGTGGGCCCTTAGAACCTGGCAGTGGCGGCGCTCGTTCGGCGGTGTCGGTAACAGAGGAATCCTCCTTGCGTCTCCGGTGCTGGCCCGCAGCCGCCTCGTAGGCTAGAAATTCAGGGCAGGCGGGCGTCCGCGTCTGGTTAGGCCGCCAGCGCGTACACATGCCCAGGCCTGAAACCTTCTATCCGTGGCATGGACGCGATTCAGCCCATCGCTGTTCCCTTTGGACTTCCAGGAACCTCTTCTGCCGACACGTGGTGCAGGCCCGCCGAGTTTGGTGAGAATTATGGCCCCGGTTGTGTCTTCGACAGCGCCAGTGGATCGGGAGGGACGCTTTGAGGGGCGACGAGCCGCTGGTCGACTTGCTGGCAGTGGCAAGGAGCAGCCGTGCCACTGCCATACGTCAGTAACATTATATCATACGTCAGTAACGTCAGGACATACGTCAGTAACATTATATCAACATCTAACAAAAACTCAGAGAATTTGTGGAATGCACCGCCGTGTTCAAAACTACTGGCTTATAATTCATTTGTTAGGCCAAAAATTTAAAATGCATGCGACACATCTGGAGCCCAATCAAGCATATCTCGTCAAAAAGAATTGGTTAAAGATTGCGCTGTTACATTGATTCATGCATCATACTCATAGAAAATCAGGTTTTGATCCCTAAAAACAGAATCCGGTGTATCGACACTTTTATGTCGACATCGCATTTCCAGCATTTTATTGTGTCACGTTTTTTTTTTTTGTCATCACTTAATCAAGCCCCATTAATCACAGCAGCAGCACGCATATCTTAACGAACCAGTCATCCTCTTCACATTGCGAACCCACACGCCGGACGACCGCCTTTACTGCTTCGTTTTTCATTCGAACCACCATAGACTGGAACGGCCTCCTCCACGAAATTGCTACAAGAAATCCACGAAAATGACCATCTTCGTTTTCGCAACTTTTATCTGACCATTGTTCCCAGTAACTAATTACCATGATCACTAGTGTTTGTATAAGAACCTACGCCTTATGTAATGCCTCTATGTTTTAATTAAGGTAATAAACGGAACTGAAGTCAGGTGAAAATAGCAGGAGAGTTCTGCTTCTTTGTTTTAAGCATGAAAATGTATAACACCTGCTAAGAACTTATTCGAAGTCATAAAAATGCTACAACAATAATGCTCCCTGTGTTTTTACGGTCTCCTTGGAATGAGCTCGCACTGAAGTGATTGTTATTATTGGTACTTGTAAAATCTCGCTTCCACTTGGGAAATTGGACTTCCTGAAAAATACCAACAAACCCTAAATCCGCAATGATAGGTCGATATAACTGACGTAAAAATACAGAAAGCGCCACTTTCCGTATATCTGCGTCTATTTACCAAGATCGGGATTATTTGGCCACTGTTCGAGGCATTTGAGTCATCTGCTTTTTTCGTTTTTATTTTTGTTTCATAATTCACGTGCCGGGCTTTGCTAAGTACATATTGCTGCTTAGGAGGTGGAGAGCCGTGGACTGTTTTCTTTTAAAGCCAAAGCTCTCCTTCACGACCAAAGTGGCAAAAGCTGTGCTATCTCGGAAGCCTGATCTTTATTTAACCTTCTGAGCATAGCATAGGAACAACGTATCTTAAACCAAGGTTAGTGTTGTGCACACATATTTGAGGAGAGAAATGGGGGGGGGGGGCACGTGCAGCATACACCTAAATCTAGAAAAGGCCATCGAAATCATGCAGTCCGAGAGGGCGAATAAGCCACCGCAGAAGCCGAAAGGAAATCGGTTGGCGCCAGTAAGCAAAGTGACCAACAACCGTCCTCGCTCCTGTCCATTCCGTCGTTGAGTGAACACCTATAACGCGCGTTAATGGTCGGCGCGGGCAATCACTCCGACTGCAACCTCTTTGCTCGAGGACGGAGAATGCTGCGAAGGAAAGAGAAGGGAGTTGTTTTGAAGTTGATTACCCCAGTTTCTCGGCCGGTTTTCAGTCGTACACCCTTCTTTTCTGTCTCTACCGCCACATTTGGTGATGCGCGTCGTAGAATAATAGGGTCGCTAGAAACTATGAAAAAAAAAACTTAGTCCTGAGCTTGATGTACCTACTACGCTGCCGCATTCTACTGGAGAACAAAGTTTCTGCGCAGTGGCAACAAAGGCGTCACATGCGCATCGCCGTCTTCCGGATCTTTGAGGGTGTCTCCTAAGCAGAGGTGGACAACCTCTTGAGGTTTCGGCCTCATGAGATTGACCTGAACCTCAAAATGACCTAAACCTCACGGAATGAGGTGAGGTTGAGGTGAGGTCGAGGTGAGGTCGGTGACAGCTAGAAATTTTTTGTGTGAGGTCACCAAATTGAACCTCAAACTCACGCGTGAGTTTCAGGTTGAGTGAGGTCGTCATTGTGTGACGTCGAAATAGTGAGGTCCAGGCTTTTCGCTGTTGCCGCGGCTGTCTTCGAAGAGCGCCCCTTTTGACGCGGAGCTCGAGCATACTGCCGCGGTGTGCCCGCCGACTCTCGGTGTTTGGTTACCCCCCAATCGGACGACCGAATGCCGCAGCCCCTGCCCAGCTTTCGGCATTCCACCGTAATGTCCGAAGCCCGAGTACGCTTCCCTCTGGTCTACTAGGAAGGAGATTTTTTTTTTACTTCACGAACTCCTCATGCCCCCCGCCTGCCACCCCCGTTTCCTCTCACTTGTTTGTGCCGATGCTTGCCGCAGGCTCAAACACCCAGGAGCGCGGAAAGCACATAACTCACGTTGACCGGCGGTGCTTTTGTCCGATGCCGCAAGGAAACCAGCAAACTAAAAAGTGAAGCAAATTATCTTTGCGCAGAAGGCGCGGACCAGAACTGTGTCTTGTGCATTCCCGTTTCCAGGCGATAACGTCACGGCTGCTGCCTTAAATTCGATAAAGGACCCCGCTGTACATTGCACGGAAACTTAACAGGAAATGGTGCAGCGAAATTGTTAGAGGACGTGATACTGACAGATAAAAAAAAACATGAACAAACCAGAAAAACCGGCACAATACCATCTGTGCATTTTATCGAAGTCCTCCCTTTCGAATTGTACGTTATCGTTTTATATTCCTGTCCTGTAAATTTATATTCTTGTATTTTCCAGAACAACCTCTCTTTGGTCTTGTGCTGCTTGTTTCTTCTAACAGATTTAAAGGTGATGGTGCTAGTGTAGCGGTAAAACATGCAACAGGATGAAATGGACGGCACAGCTTATAAGACGCAACTGGTAAACAGGAAAAAGCCTGCGCATGTTAACCATATGCTGAGATAGAAGAGACAAAAAATATATGGTGCCTGTATGCAGTACAGCGCAATGAAAAAAAAATGATTTCGCTCCGCTGGGGCCCTTTATTTCTCTCTCAAATTCTAGTGAAATCAAGCAATGCAGGAGGAAGGAGGAGACTAAGGGATTCTTACCTTATTCAGGAGCAGAAAACGAAATTTGAAAAGCGTTCTCCTACATGTTTTTATGAGCTAAAAAGTATTGAGATGGTTTCCGGCTCGACATTTTGGTGTCTAGACGGACGAATTGGTGTGGCGAAGTGAACATGCCTGTTTTGTGCTCCAGTCTGCTCGAGACGCACAAATCAATAGGATGAAAATTGTTGTGGCCAGATGTCGGAATAATTCTTTCAGATATTTGTTTTTTTCTTTAAAAATCAATTTAGATGTACGTGATATGAAGCCAATTACATGCTAGCACTGAGGAATGCAGTATTAAGTCGATGTCTCAAACCTTTCATACGCTCTGGGAAGAGCAGTTCTCTTCTGTTTTTATTGTGCGATATTGGTTATTACTTTCGGCAACATGGTATTTATTTATATTGTAGTGAACTACATGAGGATATACGAAGACAAGGATGAAGTAAGAGAGAATACCACGAAGACGAGGATAAGGACGACAAAGTGCCGCTGCGCTGCTCGAGCTCGCTTGTGGAAGGCCTAGACTGGCTGTGCTCTTGTGTGGTTCTTTGTGCAACTTGGAGAGGGCTATTATCCCTGTTAAAGGACAGTAAACACCCCCTTTCACTTGGTGGAGGTCAGGATTTCCTGCCGTCCTGGAGCTTCGAAGCCGCACACTCCCGACACAAGCAATGACCGACGCTACCACCCCCAGTCCAACCGGCCCCTCATCCGCCGTGTTTTGCGCTGGAGCTTTGTGCCAGCGTGATCCTCCTATCTTCAGCGGAACCGGCGACCACGACGTGGAAGATTGGCTGTCATCATATGAGCGGATCAGTACGCACAACAAATGGGACGACGGTCTCAAATTAAATAACGTGATATTCTACCTGACGGACGTTGCCAACCTGTGGTTCCGCAACCACGAGGCCGATATCTCCTCGTGGTCTGCTTTCAAGACTACTTTTTCCGATATCTTCGGTAGGCCTGCAGTGCGCAAGCTGCGCGCTGAGCAACGCTTGCGCCGCCGTGCACAGCTACCCGGCGAAACTTTTACGAGTTATATTGAAGATGTTGTAGATCTGTGCAAGCGCGTGGACGCTTCAATGACAGAACAGGCCAAGATTAGTCATATTTTACAAGGAATCGACGATGACGCGTGCCAGATGCTTCTGGCCAGAAACCCAGCAACCGTGGTCGACGTCATCAATGCATGCCAAAATTTTGAGGAATTACGCAAGCGCCGTCAAATCACTCGTTCTTCGCTCTCACACCAGGAGCCTCTTGCAGCTTTAACAGCTGACGAAGAACAGTCCCCCTTGCTGCAACAAATCAAGCAGTTCATTCGAGAAGAAGTTGCCCGTCAACTGTCCCTCGTTCCCCATCGTCCTGACGCTTCCTCTTCTTTGGCGCCAAAGTTGCAGCAAGTCATCCGCGAACAAGTCGCAGAAGCACTTCCTACGCTTCCTGAAGCTCCTGCCGTCGCTCCTTTGACATACGTCGGAGCACCACTACAATATAGCCAACCGTCTGTCCCAGCCCCTTTGACCTACGCGGCAGTGGCTGCGCGGCCTCCGCCTGAGCCGTTACCACCCGTGCAGCCTGTCCAACGCCATGCACCGCTTCCTCAAACGGCTCCGCTTGATCCTGCGACTCCGCGCTATTACAACCCGTGGCGTACTTCTGACAATCGCCCAATTTGTTACTACTGTGGTTGCCCTGGACACGTGGCCCGTCGGTGCCGTCGCCGCATGGCTGCGCGTCCCGAGCCTGCGTCTTCGGAGTACTCCCCACCGCTGCTTCGTTCTGCTCCGTCTTCTCCTGCATACGCCACCGAACAGCGTTCGTACACGACCAATCGTTCTCCTTCTCCACGTCGCAGGTCACTGTCACCAATGCGCCGGCGACCACCCCCTGCTGATGAGGGAAATTAAGCTCCGCGGTTCCTGAGGCAAGAACTGCGTACTCTGCGAAAAGTTCAAGGCCTCATATTTCTCCCACGAACGTTATAATGATTTCTATCGATGGTCTGTCCGTATATGCGCTGGTCGATACGGGTGCTGCAGTGTCAGTGATTCATGAGCAACTCTGCCGACGATTACGAAAAGTTACGACGTCATTTAACGGTTTGTCACTCCGCACTGCCAGTGAAGAGAGAATTGCACCTTTAGCAGCATGTACAGCGCGTGTCGTCATTGAAGGTATTTTGTACAGTGACGAGTTCGTCGTTTTGTCATCTTGTTCCCACGACGTGATCCTCGGATGGGACTTCTTGTCTAAACATAACGCCGTGATCGATTGCGCCCGAGCTGAAGTAGAATTTTCTGCACTGTGCGACGCACTGCCCGACGACAACCGTTCAGTGTGTCCTCAAAAGCTCACCATCGCTGAAGATGTCGACGTAGCACCAGAGGCTTGTGCCCTTGTGCCTCTTTTGTGTCCTGCTGTGTCAGACGTTAGTGTTTTATTTACGCCGTCTGCATCCTTCATCCACCGCAAGCACCTGCCGCTGCCATCTGCTGTTCTCGATGTTCACGGTGGCTTCACGAAGCTACTCATCTACAATCCGTCTCCGCACCCGATTACTCTGCTACGTGGGGAATCTCCGGGTTCTATTCAACCAGCCCACCTTCTCTCTGACCTGGACGCCTCCGAGACCTACCGCAGCAACTACATTGATGCTCTGCAGTCCGATCCGACACCTGATTCGTTGCCAGACGACTTCTTCCGAACCGCCATCGATGACGCTCTTCCTTCCACCTACCGGACTCAGCTTGTGGCCCTTTTACAGACATTTCGCTTCGCCTTCGACGCCGCCCACACACCTCTCGGCCGTACTTCCACAGTCGCGCATCACATTCAGACCGGCTCTAACTCGCCTTTTCGACAGCGCCCCTATCGTGTGTCAGCGGCAGAGCGTCGCGTGATCAGTGAGCAAGTTGAGGACATGCTGCAACGTGGTGTAATCCGTCCATCACAAAGCCCCTGGTCTTCACCAGTGGTGCTAGTGAAAAAGAAAGATGGCTCGTTTCGTTTTTGTATCGACTACCGGCGCCTCAACAAAATTACCCACAAGGACAATTACCCCCTTCCGCGTATAGACGACGCTCTTGATTGCCTCCAAGGTGCTGAGTACTTTTCATCTCTTGATTTACGTTCAGGTTACTGGCAAGTACCAATGGCCGCCTGTGACAGAGAGAAGACCGCATTTGTGACGCCGGATGGCCTCTATGAATTTAATGTGATGCCCTTCGGTCTGTGCAATGCGCCCGCCACATTCGAAAGGATGATGGATAACATCTTGCGGAAGTTCAAGTGGCACATCTGCCTCTGCTACTTGGACGAGATTGTTGTCTTTTCCACCGACTTCGCTACGCACCTAGAGCGCTTGCGGCAAGTTTTGGTTTGCCTTACTGACGCCGGCCTGCAACTGAATCTTAAGAAGTGTCACTTCGGTGCCAGGGAGTTGACTATTTTGGGGCACATCGTCTCTAAGGAAGGTGTTCGCCCTGATCCGGCCAAGCTGCACGCAGTGGCGGAGTTTCCTAAGCCGGTTTCGCTCAAGCAACTTTGAAGCTTCATAGGTCTATGCGCCTATTTTCGGCGCTTCGTGCAGAATTTTGCTTCAATAATTGCACCCCTGACGAAACTACTCGGAGGAAACGATGACTTAACTGCGTGGTCGGTCGAGTGCGACGAAGCGTTCAACGCATTGCGCCGTCTTTTGACTTCGCCACCAATCCTTCGCCACTACGACCCGACAGCACCCACCGAGGTCCATACTGATGCGAGTGGCGTTGGCCTCGGAGCTGTCTTGGCACAACGGAAAAACGGTTTTCACGAATACGTCGTCGCGTACGCGAGTCGTGTCCTCTCTAAAGCCGAATGCAACTACTCAGTTACGGAAAAGGAGTGTTTGGCAATTGTGTGGGCATTGACGAAATTCCGACCCTACCTTTACGGTCGCCAGTTTGACGTCGTCACGGACCACCACGCGTTATGTTGGCTGTCCTCTCTTAAAGACCCGTCCGGCCGCCTCGCACGATGGGCTTTCCGCCTACAGGAATTTGACATCCGCGTTATATATCGCTCTGGCCGTAAACACATGGACGCCGACGCACTGTCTCGTTCTCCCCTCTCAAACCATTGCTGACATGCCTGCGGAGCAGCGCAAAGACCCGTGGCTCGCCTCTCTTATTGACGTCGTGTCCACTTCTAACGCTGCTGCACCTTCTCGGGCTTTACGCCGTCAAGCACCACACTTCGCCCTACGAGATGGTCTTCTCTACCGCCGCAATTATATGACTGATGGTCGACGATGGCTTCTCGTCATTCCTCGCCATTTACGACATGAAATTTGCGCCTCTTTCCATGCCGACCCTCAGTGTGCCCATCCTGGTGTCGTCAAGACGTTTCAAAGAATCTCTCAACGCTACTATTGGCGCGGCATGTACGGTTATATTCGCAAATACGTCCGCTCCTGCATCGCCTGTCAGCGCCGGAAGTCATCCACACCTCGTGCTTCTGGCCCCTTACAACCACTTCCATGCCCGGCCCGCCCTTTTGACCGCGTTGGCGTTGACCTTTACGGGCCACTTCCCTGCACGGTTTCTGGGAACCGGTGGATTATCGTCGGCATCGACCACCTCACCCGGTATGCCGAGACCGCCGCTTTACCCGCCGCTACTGCCCGTGAAGTTGCCCTGTTCTTACTCCATCATTTTGTTCTTCGCCACGGCGCACCGCGAGAGCTGCTAAGTGACCGAGGACGCGTCTTCCTATCCAACGTCGTTGAAGCTCTACTGGCCGAATGTCGCGTCATACATCGGACCACAACGGCCTACCACCCTCAAACTAACGGGCTGACTGAGCGCTTCAATCGTACTCTCGGAAATATGCTGACGATGTACGTTGCCGCCGATCAGACGAACTGGGACGCTGTTCTTCCTTTCGTGACATACGCTTACAACACCGCCACACAGTCAACTACTGGATTTAGCCCTTTTTTCCTCCTTTATGGGCGTGAGGCGTCGTCCGCGATGGACACTATTTTACCATATCGTCCTGACTCCTCCGAGTGTACTCTCCTTTCAGACGTTGCCAAATATGCGGAGAAATGTCGCCAGTTGGCCCGGTGTTTTACATCGGAATCTCAAGGCCGCCAAAAGCATCACCACGACAAAGATGAGACGCCACACGTTTTTCCTGCAGGATCCCTTGTTTGGCTTTGGGTTCCCGGCACCCCACCGGGACTGTCATCAAAATTTCGAACCGAGTATCACGGCCCCTACCGCATTATCCGTCAAACCTCCCCTGTGAATTACATCGTGGAGCCACTCACTACCTCTTCGGACATGCGTCATCGCGGCCGCGAAACTGCGCACGTGAGCCGCCTTAAAATGTACTATGATCCGCTCCTCTTGCCCACACCATAGGTCGCCAGGATGGCTCCACCTCGCCCCGGGGGAAATTGAAGTGAACTACATGAGGATATACGAAGACAAGGATGAAGTAGGAGAGAATACCACGAAGACGAGGATAAGGACGACAAAGTGCCGCTGCGCTGCTCGAGCTCGCTTGTGGAAGGCCTAGACTGGCTGTGCTCTTGTGTGGTTCTTTGTGCAACTTGGAGAGGGCTATTATCCCTGTTAAAGGACAGTAAACACCCCCTTTCAATATATATATATTTTCTTGTATGTCAATTAAGTTCGTACACTGCCGAAAAGAGAACAGGCTTCTTCCCTCACATTAGGCTCTTTCTTTGGCATCTTTTCAGAGGCGCATAGCACAACCCTCCTTTCCACTTACCCGTGCGGTCATTTAGATTTTCTTTTTCTTTTGCAAGTATTGGAAAGCGCGATCTACTCTCTGAATGCGGAGCTGGCACACATACGCCACTACCTTTTGGTGTGTATTGTTGACAGTTCGGCATTCACCGCATGAGCAAAACCAGATGCCTACAGACGGAGGGTGAAGGGAGGAGCGCGTGCACAGCGGGGGGCGCGGTCCCTCCGGGCTGCTTCCTCGTCTCCTTTCTGTTGTTCTTGTCTTTATTTTACGTTTATGTGCTGTAACTATACGACACTAACGGGGAAACGGTTTCTCTAGATTCACCTACGGTGCATGCGGGGAAGCTGCTTCGGTGACACCACCGTTCAACTGATTAGTTCAGTCGTCGAAGGAAAACAAGTGAATACCAGAAAGAAGCTCGTCTCAGAATTGTTGGCGAAATGGCATCCAGTATTCGGTTCGGACGTACACGTATTTATATCGTGTGTACGTGTTTTTTTTTAGGTGGTTGCGAGTTGGACATTTTGCTCCGGCGAAATTTGACGGACGAGCCGATGTTCCCGGAAGCAAAGCGGTTCACGTTTGGCATGGAAGCAGCACGATAGAGCACATGGCTAACGATCGTCGTCTTCACGTTATCCAGGTTTTGGCTTGGCTTCTACCATGCCTGGCCAGAAGTGCACCGGACCCGTACGTCGCTACCTGCCTGCAGCCATGCCGTGTTCAGGTGTGCGACCTTTCTTCGAACCCAGGCGCTCCCTTCGTTGGATCGGAATCCTTGTTCATCGGTTCAGCCGCATCAACAGGAACATCATCCACGCCTGCCTTAAAAGCCAACAGCCAGCCGCGACACGTCAGTGGGCATGGAAGCAGCACGATAGAGCACATGGCTAACGATCGTCGTCTTCACGTTATCCAGGTTGGTCAATCGTGTTCTCTACATGCTAGGAAAACATCAAATCGTTTTTTACTGCTGCTTCCGTGCCCACAAGTGCTCTATGACGTGTGTTGTGACTGCAAGGAGGTGTTGCTTATGTTGTTGCTATGTTCGGGTGACGTTGAGCTAAACCCCGGGCCTAATCGCAAGCAAACTACAGAGCGGCAGACCCAAGTAGCTGATGAAGACGACACGTCGTGCGCCCATCGTCATAATGAAGTCATGGCTGCGTTGTCCTTTATTAAAACCGCCTGTGAGGCGTCAGCGGAGGCCCAAGCCATGTTCACGGAGGCTGTGAATGACGTAAAAGCCAATCAGGAATGTTTAGCAAAGCGGCTGTCTAATATTGATACTCGACTCGCTTCTGTTGAAACAGAAGTCAGCATGGTTAGTAGTCTCGAAGGAGAACTTCTGTTAACAAACGACACCATTAATGACTTGGCGCAACAGAATAATGAGCTTCTTTCCCGCATCAATGATCTGGAAGACAGATCTCGCAGAAATAATTTAATATTTTATGGCGTACCCGATAGCAATGAAACGTGGAATGACACAGAAAAAAACGTTATTAGTTTGCTTTTCATCCAGTTTTGGGTCAGAATTTAAACCAGACAAAATAGAACGAGCCCACCGCCTTGGTGGCCCTTTTGTTCAAGAAAAATGCCGACCAGTGATAATAAAATTTTCGCACTTTAAAGCGAAAGAAGAAGTGATGTCACATTGTGATGAGCTGAAAACAATTAAATGACATTTCAGTTTCTGAAGACTACTGCGCAGCAACTAGGCTCGCTCGCAAAAGGTTAACTGCTTTCGCAAAATCTTTGCCTGGTTCACCATCCTTTAGGCTTCGCTACGACAAACTAACTGTAAATAAAAGGCAATATGTTTATGACCCTAGAACAGACAGTTTCATTGAGCTGCCCCGGCTGCGTTATCATTCTCCATCTCGTAGCAGCCCATACGATGATTCATCTGCACGCGCTCGACCCTCTACATCCAATGCTGCTCGCTCATGCGAGATGGGAGACATTTCGAATTCAAGTCCCACGCGTAATGTTTCATAACACTTAGCCAGGGGTAGTGGTCATCGGCGCCCTATATCAGTCCTTTATAGTAATATCCGGAGGATTTTAGGCAAAAGAGATGATATCATCGCAGCTATCAATTCGTGCGATGCCGACCTGGTGGCGCTCACTGAAACTTGGTTAAGTGCTCGTGTAAGCGAAAGCGAAATTTTTACTCACACCAAGCCTTTCAATGTCTATCGTTGTGACAGAGATGGAAGACAAGGGGGTGGAACCCTGCTCGCAGTTTCTAAAAACCTATCATCGTTCAGAATTAATGTTTCATGCAACATAGAATCTGTCTGGTGCGGCGTCATTTTAAACAACAGAGTACACATCATTAGCGTCTGTTATCGTCCACCTAATGCAGACATCACATTCGTGAATGAATTGCATGACGCGGTTAACACCGTCGTCCTTCGTTATCCAGCATCCCCGGTATTTCTTCTAGGCGATTTCAATTATCCATCAATAAACTGGACATCGACACCGCCTACCTGCACACCATATTCTTCGAATTGTCAAGCTTTTCTCGATATGTGCTCCCTTTTCAATTTTGATCAGGTTGTTGATGGCCCAACGCGTGTTATCGGCAGTTCTGCTAACATTCTTGACCTGATCCTCACCACTAACCTTGATATGATAGGCCCAATAATTTTCATGCCGGGACTCAGTGATCATTCTTTACTTCATTTCGACCTAAACTTTACCGCGTCTTCAGCTACGAAAAAACGCAAGATTATATTTGATTACAAAAAGGCAAACTTTGAAGAGATAAATAGAGAACTTTCGCTCTTCCTTGACAACTATCTTAGTGGTTTTGAACATCGTTGGACCTGTTCGTCAATAAAATTTCATATCTAAGTGAGGCTTACATTCCCAAGAAAATACTAACAGTACATAGACATTCGCCATGGTAAAATCCGTACTTAAATCGACTGTCGAACAGAAAAAAACGCTTATTTCGGGCAGCAAAACTGCAGCAGACTGCGTCACGCTGGCAAGCATACACTAATGCATCTCACACCTACTCTCAAGCTGTCGCTTCTGCAAAATCTACTTTTTTGAAATACACTCTACCATCCTTGCTCACTAATAACCCTAGCAAATTTTGGAACATCGTAACTAACTCCCAGAGCAACTCAGAGATTTCTTTACTTGACCAGAACGACTTACCTGTGCCTAGCAAGGAGTGCGCATCGATTTTAAACAATATATTCACACTGAACTTTTCATCTGCAACTAATCTTCAATTGCCTACACATTCGTTTTCGGGCTATACGATTATGCATCCAATATCAATAGATGCCGACGGGATTACAAAGCTAATTGAAACACTAAAACCTTCATGTTCCTCAGGTGTTGACAATATAAATGCAAGATTCCTTAAAGAAACAAACATGTACTCCTCTGTCCTTTTGGCAAAAATATTTCAACAATCTTTAGATACTGGCGCTATTCCTGTACATTGGAAGCAGGCGAAGGTGATTCCACTTCATAAATCCGGTAACAAGCAATCTCCCCTTAATTATCGCCCCATATCTCTTACTAGCATACCATGTAAAATTCTTGAACATGTCATTTGCTCACACCTAGCTAGTTTTCTTGACTCGAACCTTTTTTTCAATCCAGCGCAACATGGCTTCAGGAAATCATACTCATGCGAGACACAGCTACTTTGTTTCACAAACTCCATGCTAACCCTTATTGACAACCGTTTCTTGGCTGATTGTATCTTCTTGGATTTTTCTAAGGCCTTTGACAAAATAAACTATCATCTTTTACTACTTAAACTCAAGTGTCTTAATATTGACAGACATCTTCTTACCTGGGTCGAAGTTTTCCTCATCGGTCGATCACAGCATGTCTTTGCTAACAACAATAATTCACCGTCAACACCTGTTACGTCAGGTGTACCACAAGGGTCCGTTTTGGGCCCTCTTCTTTTTTTAGTTTATATTAATGACCTTCCTAACTGTGTGACTTCCCCTATTCACTTATTTGCCGATGACTGTGTTATTTATCGCGAGATTGCTGAACCCGCCGATGTTTCTGCTATACAATCTGACCTCAATAATATAACTAAATGGTGCAGCACATGGTGTATGGACCTAAATGTTAAAAAATGTAAAGCTATGCGAGTGTCGCGCAGTAATTTCCCCCCTGCTTGCTATGTATTGAATAACACTCCTTTAGGTACTGTAACTTCGTACAAATATTTGGGTGTGCATATTACTAATGACCTCAGCTGGAAGCAACATATTGATTACATTATTAACAACAGTAACCGCATGCTTGGGTATTTGCGCCGTAACTTTTCGAAGTCACCTGTTTCGACTAAAATGACTATGTACAAAGCATTGGTACGTTCAAAGATTGAATATGCTTCTGCAATCTGGGATCCCGGTTTCACGAACTTGAAATCCTCACTTGAGATGGTTCAAAATAATTCAGCGCGTTTCATTCTTTCCAATCACAGTCGCACTAGCAGCATAACTTCAATGAAACTAACGTTATCTTTGCCATCTCTCGAGCTTAGAAGGAAAATTTCACGTCTTAGCCTTTTTCAGAAAATTTATCATCATAACGAATTGAGGCATACTTTCATTTCGCAGCCATCGTATCGCTCCTCCCGCGTTGATCATGCTTACAAAGTAAATGTCATAACTTGCAATACTAATGCCCTTTTTCATTCCTTTCTACCTCGTACGTCAGTAGAGTGGAATAGCCTTCCGCCCGATATCGCATTAATCCAAGATCACGATTCATTTCACTCATCACTGATGCAATATCTTGAAGCTGATCCGTGACACTTTTTTGCCCCCTGACTCTTATCTTATTTCCGTTTTTAGTTTTTCATGCTTGTTTGCTCCCAGTGCTGTTGTTCTTTTCGCTGTATAATGCTGTTCTCTCACCGCTTATGATTGTTTTCAATTTATTCCGCTTGTATAACTTTCTTTATTGTAAGATTGTTTTCGTTGTTCTCTATTCCCTTGTTCGTTTAGCCTTTGTTATGTTTTGTTCATTTAGTGTTCTATGCTTTCTATCATATATGAAGTACCACTCCCCTCTGTAATGCGTATGCGCTTGAGGGTAATAAAATGAAATGAAATGAAATGAAACCCTTTTTCCTAGCAGTTCCGACAGTTGTAATTTTTTAATTTAAGCGTGGTGTTCAAAGAAGCAATTTCGCAAATTCTTGCAGTACGCCACGGGATCACAGAATTATAAACTAACGCCCAGGAGTGGCCGGTTGGGACCTCATAACATAAACAGCATTCCTCTTAGAAATTTTCTGAAGGTTTATTCGGCGTTGGCTGAGTTTTATGATTAATTGGTGTTTTCCTGTCTTTTCCTCTTTTTTTGTTTCGTTGGGGATTTAGTCTTCACAAGTCATTTCATGAGTGGCTGTTATGGAAAACTTGTGCCCCGTTAATATGACATCCGTTTATATGGAGGACCCGAATAATGGACAATTTTTCTAGGGCCGAAGATTTTTCAAAGTATTTATGTCACGTTAATATAGAAAATCGCTCTCTGAACAATGTAGATGGGATGAATGCACACAGCCTATTCGGCCCATGTATTTTTGTCTCGTTCATATGGACATTGTTTGAAAAAAGCAGGGGAGTCTGAAACGCAAGTTTATGAAGGGTGCGCATGCCGGGAACCAATGCGACAGCCGATACGGTAGGATGCCTGAACGAGTCCTGTGGAGTTGGAAAGAACCAAATCGGGCGTGTCGTCGTTTTAGGAGGGAAGGGGGACGGGGGGGGGGGGCGAGAGCGGAAAGGAAGGGAAGAGGAGGAAAAAGGTTGTGTGGTTGACAGGGATTGTACACAGCAAACCGAAGGTCAGCTGACTGAGAAAGACCCCAAAATGAGGCAACCGGGAGATTTATGGGGGCAGCGGCAGCGCCGCAACCAGTGGCCGCAGTCGGGAAAACAGCAACATGTGGTTGCAATAAATTCTGCTGAACGTGAACAGAAGAGAAGCCGGTAAAAACGTAAGAAAGAAACAATAAGAAGATAGACAAGCGCCGAAATTGGGGGTGGGAACTGAAGTTTTTCTAGCCCAGAACACAAAGCATGTTCTATGAAGCCGTATCGGTCAGGGTAAAGACACACTAAGGAAGTAGAGCGACAAAAGAAACGCGACGACCACGCAAACAGGACCGGGCGTCCCGTCCTGGACGCCTGTCCTTCTCATGCTCCTGGTTTTCGTCACTGTTGCGCTGCCGAACTACCACATTTTGCACCACAGCGATCCGCATGTCGGCTTCGCCTTGAGTCAACGATGCGGCCTTGACAAGGTTTGAGCTCTTCGTAGTCGGCTAGCCGTCGTTTTAAACTGTACTTCAGCTTACAGTATTTGTTTCATAGGAACATACAAACGGCACAGGAAAGGGCTGTTTGATAGCCCTCTGTATAGTAGCCTGCCAACTAGACTTCCTCGCTTCCTTACAAAAACAGTACAAAGCAAGAAAGAGAATCAGAAGAATGGAAAATCAAGAAGTTTAACTAGGGAAAAAGAGTGCAAAGAAGCAGGAGCCTGTAACTCTCGACTTTAGTCTGACTTTTGGCATAGTTGGAGTTAAACGCAAACGAATGGAGCTGAACTTAGGCGCGAAGCGGGAAATCTGTGAATACAAGCGGCAAAACCAATCTCAGTCAGTCCAAGCCGTGAAAGACTGGACCCAAGTTCAACTAGGCCTCAGTCTCGTCAGGTTGACGGTATACCATCTATACACACTACCGGACTCCGATAAATGGCTCAACGTCGGCATCACAGCGTAAGCAACAGTCCGCACAGTCGAGCCGGGCATCCTGAATAGTGAAGTAGAATGGGCCTTAGCCAGCCTTGCTAAGAACAAAGCTAGCGGCATTGATGGCATTCCAGCTGAGTTGCTTCGAAACCTTAACCATGACGACGCTGTTAAAGTATTCATGATGGCAGCAAATTTGGACAACCCTGCAGTGGCCACAAGATTGGAGGAGGTCAGTTTACATTCCCATCCCAAAAAAAGGAAGTGCCAAAGATTGTTCCAACTACCGCACGATCGCGCTTATTTCGCATGCTAGCAAGGTGATGTTAAAAATCCTCCAAGGTAGGCTGCAGCAGTATGTTAATCGGGAGCTCCCGGACGTGCAAGCTGGGTGTCACAAGGGCAGAGGAACTAGAGACCAGATTGCCAACCTTCGCAGAAAAGTGGAAAAAGCAAGAGATTTCCAGAAACCCACCTACTTCTGCTTTATTGATTATGCGAAAGCGTTTGACTGTGTAGATCACAGCAGATTGTGGCAAGCTCTCCAAGAGATGGGAGTTCCAATTCACCTCATCTGTCTCCTCAGGAACCTGTATGAAGGGCAAGAGGCCACAGTCAGAACTGGGCATGGTCTTACTGATTGGTTTCCGATTAAGAAAGGAGTGAGATAAGGCTGCATACTGTCGCCCTGCCAATTTAACCTATATGCTGAGTGCATCACGAGGAAGGCCGGTCTGTACGAGTCTTCAGCTGGAGTGAAGATGCTGGAAAACGTATCAACAAGCTCAGATATGCGGACGATACCACTTTAATGGCAGAAAGTGAAGTGGAACTCAAGAGACTTCTGATGCGCGTAAAAGAAGAGAGTGAGAAGTTTGGGCTTAAACCGAACAATAAAAAGACAAAGATCATGGCGTCTTGCCCTATCAAGTCCTAGAGTATCAAGGGGCAAGAAGTGGAATCTGTGACAGATTTTCTTTTCTTGAGCTCCAAGATTACCCCGGAAGGAGACTGCAGCCATGAAATTAGGAAACGCCTGCTTCTGGGAAAGAAAGCCATGGCTAGCCTTGACCGCCTAGTGAAGAGCAGAAACATTACACTGCCAACAAAGATCCGTATAACTCGTTTCAACAGCATGTTAAAACACCTGAGTCACACACTTTTTTCCATTCTTCCTCCTTACTCCATCAAAATGCAGGCGCTGAAACAGAAACCAAATGTGAGTGCTTATGCAAAGCGTTTTTCTGTATTTATATCAACTACATCAACACCCGGTGACGTAACTGAAAGGGGCAGGGAGACCGATAAAATTGCATAAACCTGTGCGAGTTAGTAGTCAGAAATTACAGCAATAGAGTCTGAAACAAGGTTCTAAATTTCCATAGTTGTAGACAGGCAACGAAAAACAATCCTGTAAATACAGGGGCGAAAATATGACACACCAATTTTCAAACATTGACTATAACACGATGACAGCACTCTGGCTAACTAAAAATACGACAATTAAAAATACAACTGGTCCTTCCGGAGAGAGTTAGAGTGATAGATTATGCTATATATTGTCAACTGGAAGCATAATGCAAGGCAAAGCAAAATGAGGCAGCTCGAGATGATTTCTTGTAGATACGCTTGCACTGTATGTGTATTTCAACAGTCCAAAATGAGTGGCCAGATTGCACACTGATTCGAGATTGCTGGAAAGCTGTCTAAGCAGTTTCCTAAAATTAAGAGGGTGTTTAAGACTTACCAATGCTTTGTAGAGTCAGTTTCATAGGAACTGTTGCACAAGAAAGGAATATAGACAGTCTAGCATGCAATGGGTTTTTAACCAAAGTATTTATGTACACGCATATGAAAATACGGATGTATGATAGGGTAAAACATACAATAGCTGGCAAGCACTTATTATTAGGAAGATTGTTTATGTAGGAGCTCACAGTTAAAACCGCTAGGAACCAAAGCAAAATGCGAAGTATGAGTGAAAATCCGTATAACGTTTCAGCATTGCATGTTTTGATTGGTGACAAGTGTAACTCGCCTACTCAATACTCGATGCAACCTTTCTACAGACATAAATAGCCACTTGCCTATAGAGCTAATTCACGTGACGTCATTTCTGCTTTACTGGCAACCATGGCACGAACAACCTAACATCAAAGAGAGAGAAAGAAAGAGAGAGAGGGCCCACGGCGAATCAGGGTACAGCGGTGGTGAAATCCGAGCTCTGGTTGGACAGCGTTCCAAACGGCGTCTCATGTGTCCGACAAATGAACGGCGCGCAGCAGGGAGGTCGCAGGGAGGGAGCAGGGAGGAGGAGGAGTTTCGAAAAGCCCAATGCTATGGCGTATCCTCAATACAGGGTTGCCACAACGGCCGCCTGCTAAACCTGATAGTGAATAGGGTCTATACACGACGTCCACATCTATGAAAAAATGCTTCATACTGCTTCCAAGTTTATTTGGAGTCGACGTTTTGGCAGGAGCACTGCCTTTCTCAAGACTGAGGGTACATGATTCTTGTTCGTCTTCTTATAGTGTTGGCAAGAGGAGATACAAACATAATATGGGCACATATAGGTGAACCAGCTGGGCACGCACAACACACACATACACACACAGGTGCGGAGAGCAGGCTAGTCCCAAAGGCTCATCCACCCAAGGCAACGGCTGCCGGGAGTCATCTGTATAGAATACAGGCAGCCGCTGAACAACCTCGGGAAAAAAAATCACAGGTGGGGGAACGTGTTTGCTGCAGATGGTGAGAAATCTTTTTCCGTTCTCACTAAAAGATGGTAGCGCCAAGCGTGAAGGAGGTATTTGGGGGAAGTGGTCAACTATCAATGGTCAAGGCCTTGTTTTTGAAGATTTGTTCTTTTTCTCTGCTGCGTCTGTTACCCTCCCCACCCTTGCTCCGACCCGCGGCCCGACAGGATGAAAAAAAACGCGACAACCAGGTGGACATTGCTGGTTAGAAGAACGTGACATCTACGAGTAGAGTTCGAGCCTGCTTAGAGCGGTAAGCAACTCGCGACGAGAGATGAACATCAAAGAAAGAAAACAAAAAAAATATGTGGGACAGTAGAATGCTGAAATACTTTGAGGTTTTCGCTAAAAGGTGCGAGCGCCAAGCATGAAGAAGGTTTTTACGAGAAGTGGGATGTGGAGGGTATCAAAGAAGCGGGGTAAAAAAAGGGGCGGAAAGGGGGAAAAAACCCCGAGGAAAACTGTCCTCACATGTACCGTACATTAGTGCCGTCCAGAACGACGTAATCAGAGCTTATAAGGACTAGAGACCAGGGAAGTAAAACCTTTCCAAAAAGGAACGTGACGCATTGAAGGCGCTTAGCAGACGGAAAGATGTGGTCATCAAACCGGCAGATAAAAGAGGCGGCATATTGGTCATGGACAATGACAAATATATTGCCGCGAAACTTCAAAACTGTATTTGTTGTTGTTTAACAGCCGCCGGCATTCAGACTTATCACTCTGATTCTGGACCGCGTATCAGTTCCGTAATCTTTGTTTGTTTGCGATATTTATCATCGTTCACGTTAAGCAATGGCCTCCTAGTGAAGAACTTCGCAGCCAACAATACCGCGCAGCTTCTTGTTGTGCCTAAAAACCTCCGGCAGGAAATTCTGCACGCGTTGCACGATGAGCCCACAGCAGGCCACCTCGGATTTGCGCGCACGTTGCATCGAATCCAGGAGAAGTACTACTGGCCGCGACTGCCTGCCGAAGTTGCCCACTACGTGAAGACGTGTCGTGAGTGCCAACGACGCAAGACGCCGCCGATCAGACCAGCAGGACTACTAAACCCGATTCCGCCCCCAGTCATGCCCTTTCAACAAATTGGGATGGATCTCCTTTGCCCCTCTCCATCTTCGTCTATGGGTAACAAGTTTATCATCGTGGCCACTGTCTACCTTACCCGTTACGCCGAATAATAAGCACTACCCAATGGTACCGCGGCAGAAGTCGCCAAGTTTTTTGTCGAACAAATTCTCTTGCGACATGGCGCCCCAGAAGTGCTCATCACGGACAGGGGAACGGCGTTTACGGCAGAGTTGACTCAAGCCATCCTGGAATACAGTCATACAAGCCATCGACGAACAACTGCGTACAATCCCCAGACCAATGGCCTTACGGAGCGCCTGCATAAAACAATCGCGGACATGATCGCCATGTACATCGACGCTGAACACAACACCTGGAACGCCATCTTGCCGTACATGATCTTCGCGTATAACAGGGCAGTCCTGGAGACGACCAGAGCGACCCCGTTTAAGCATGTGTACGGCAGGGAGCCCACGACGAAGCTCGACGCAATGCTGACGCACGTAACTAACGAGGACAACCTTGACGTCGCTGCCTACCTGCGGCATTGCAGAGGAAGCCCGACGACTCGCACGTCTGCGTATTAAAGACCAACAGCGCACCGACAGCCGACGATACAACTTACGACGACGACAAAGTACAACCCACGAGACCAAGTGTGGATTTGGACACCAATTCGCCGTCGCGGACTAAGTGAAAAGTTGTTGCGTCGAGACTTTGGGCCGTACAAAATCATTCGCCGCGCCGGACCACTGGACTATGAAGTCATTCCCGACGGAACGTCATCATTACAACGGCGACGCGCATGCCCAGAAATTAGTACATGTTGTACGAATGAAGCCATATTACACGCGTTAAAGAATCTGTGGTGTTTAAACTTTGCAGGGTTTATGTTTAAGTTGCTTTGTTTTGGAACATCGAGGCGATGTTTTTTTAAGGGGGGGGGGGGGGAGTAATGCCGCGAAACCATTGAGAAAGAGATTGGTAAAGAGCGGACGCTCCCACAGGGCCACGCGGCCCATTTGACTGTAGTGCACCAAGCGGCCGGCGGCAACTACTTCCGGTCTTGCTGAAAGGCGCGTTATTTGAATACTAGCATGCGCTGCGTCCTTCCCTGCCCTTTTGGCGCATTATTTTGGTTTTACACGGTCTGCTAGTGTTTCTATTTATGCTCAGCATGCATAACAACATGAAAAATAGATTCCCAGTTCACTAAATTGGCCATCAACGCAGCTGCGCCACAGCCTTTGCAAAACAGTATTGCAGAAAAGACGCCAAGTGCTTTGTGAAATGAACATTTATTTTGCTGCATATAAAACATACAAGAGACGCAACACATGTAGGCGGATGCATTGACAAAACTTTGCACACATAAGGCGATGTGCAAAATACAGAAAAATAAAAATACACAAGGCGAGAAACAGCACTTCGGTAGCGACAAAAAATAGCATAACGTTTATTTCCAAAATATGGCAAATGATATGTAACAAAACAGGCATTATACATAAACTACACAGTCTCAGTCCCGGCTACCTTAGAAAGGGTAACTTGTATTGTTCAGGGCAGAGAGTACTGACACTTGGGGGGAATGCCACTCCGTTCACTCGTCGCATCTGCCGCGCTTCGGCTGCAGTCCGTGGGTCCATTCAGTGCTGTTGGAAAAGGAATGAACATGATGCAGAAGGTTGCAATGAAATGTAAGGCCACTGCACCACGCACACAATTGCATGTGGGTGCGTACTGAAGACTTGGTGAGCAGCAGTTATGGTCCAGAACAGAAAAGCTGTGATTCGTAAAATTGATACAAAAGCTACTGTTGCAACGTAGAGGTCAGGAAATGCAGGCTAACCGAACCTATCTGAAAATGCATTTCTACAGTGAGTGAAATAACAGCCACTAAATTAACAACATTCCTCAAGAGCACTGAACAGCTGGAGCAATGAAGCTTGCTGCATTATAAAACATTTCTCACTTTAACGTTGTCACGTTACATGCAACGCGACACCACGCAAAACTAGCTGTTCGCAAAACCGCGACCGGCGGGCACGCCATGTTGGCTTTTCTTCATACGCGACTTTGTGAAGCGCAGAACACCGTGCTGAGCTAAACTGCCCGAAATGTCTCGCAGTTTGACAAGAATGAAACATTTCACACCTTGCGGTTGCCCTGTTAAACGCGACGCCACGCAAAACTAGCCGTTCGCAAAATCGCCATGTCACGTCACCGCGGCGGTCAGCACGCCTTGTCATGCCTGTTAGCTTGCCCTTCACTTGCGACTTTGTGAAGCGCAGTCGCCGCCGTACTGAGCTAAACTGCCTGAAATACTGCACAGTTTGACAACAAAGTCCCGGCCGGCATGGCCAGCGTAAACTGCTTGAAAGGCAGCGTAGTTAAGCAAAAAAACGTTGCTCACCTTGCCATCGTTCCAAACCGCTGTCGTTCCGCGCAGCAGCCCACAAGAGGTCTGTGCCGCACAAGCGCGGCGAGGCACGAGCACACAACCGCTCCCCTCGACAACTTCTTGTCTCCTAGCGCTCCATCGGGCTACCGCTGCAGCGAGTGCCGTCGCGCGCGCGTCCGCGCATTGGTGCCGCCATTCATCAATCGACGGCAGCGCAAAAAGTCGCGCGTCATTTTCTGGGACCAGTTTTTGCCGAGTGACCGCTCTTTACCAATCAATTTCTCTATGGCGAAGCCTTCAAAACTGTATTTGTAACAGCCGCCGGCATTCAGGCTTATCACTCTGATTCTGGACCGCGTATCAGTTCCGTAAACTTTGCTTGTTATTGCTCGATGTCGCGAGTCACACCTTTATCAGTTTCGTTGTAGCACAAGATGCACCGAGATCTGTCTCGAAGGTTCCGGCCACTCGGGTGTCTTTCCACAATGTTCCAGCCCGTGCTGGTAGCTGTTTGCGACGTTATCTAGATTGTTCTGGGCAGCCTTTAAATTGAGCGTTGATGAGTGTGACGGACATTCTTTGTTCGACGATCGACCAGCACGTTTGTTGCTATCGCCGCCGCCGAGTTGCTTAGTTCTTTTGCGGTTGCAAGTCAGCCCAATAAAGAGGTAATTTAAGTACCATCAAGCCTGTGCCTTCATTTGTGTCAGCGACCCTGGTCACCACCACGTTACAATATTGAGGAAGGAATTAGACAACTCTGTAACACTAAATTTTATAAACACCTAAAAGCGGACCCCACTCTAAAGCATCAAAACTTCTTACAGGGACTCTAGATGAGCTCGCAAAAAGTGGGGACATCTTCTGCGATTATGCAAAGCCCTGACCGCATCACACCCGTCGCCGGGCCGATTCTACATGCTTCCGAAAATTTATAGAAGGGTTAACCCTGGCCGCCCTATAGTATCCGGCATCGGCACAATCACAGAACCAATCTCCAGTTACATTGACACATTAATTGGACACATACCTGAAACACACCTATCCCACATACATGACACCATCCACTTCCTTCGCGAAATAGCAGGGGTAAATCGTCCTCAGGGGGCCTTCCTTGTAACCTTAGATGTAGTCTCTCTATATACAAATATCCCGCATTCCGACAGAATCAAAGCTCTAATTGAGGCCTATAATCAGAATAGTGAGGTAGGATCCCAACTCCAGAAGTCCTAGAGGTATTGACGAAACTAGTTCTAGAATACAACAAATTTGAATTCGACAATGAACACTACTTACAAATTAACGACACCGCCATGGGTACAAAAATGGCCCCTACTTATGCTAACATCTTCATGCATAGCATTGAATTTGAATTTTTACTTACTTCCCCTATTAAGCACATCCTATACAAATGCTGCTTGGATGATATTTTCTTAGTTTGGACTGACACAGAACAATCACTCCTACATTTCATTGAAAACTTCAATCTCCTCCATCCTAGCATATCCTTCACGCACACATATTCCCAAAACAAAATTAACTTTGAAGACGTTGAAATTGCGGTTTATGAAGGTTCGCTCTCCACTAGCGTATACAGAAAACCCCCGGTCCGACAACAATACGCACAAAGCTGTCGTCCTTATCACTCAAAAACAAGCATTCCGTATTCTCAGGCTCATCGATTCAAAAGAATTTGTTCCCAATATCAGGACTTCGCACCAAACGCAAAACGTATGCGGAAAGTCCTGACTAAACAACGATACCCGCCAGATATTGTTGACGACGCCATAAAAAAGGCATATGAACTCAACCGAGAGGAAATTCTGGAGGGACGTCCACGAAAGGAAAACATAGACCGTCGAACAAGCCTGGTACTCCCTACACGAGTAACCCCCCCAACGTGAACAGAATCCTAAAGAAACATTTCAACGTTCTAGAACAGAGCGCTCGTCTCTCCAATACTTTCACGACTCCTCCCCAGGTTCTCTACAGACGACCGAAAAACATTCGCAACATCCTAGTCCACTGAAAAATAGGTAATAACCCGCGGTTGGGGTGCCGGCCTTGAGGAAAGAGTAGATTCCGGGTGTGCAGGCACATGCAGACATCAAGCTGCGCAACAAGCACAACGTCAAATTTTAAGTGGAGAATAGATGGTAACTTTGATTGCGATGCCTCAAAAGTAATGTATCTCCTAGAATGCAATGTATGCCGAATGCAGTATATTGGCCAGACAGCTGCCCCTATACGAATGCGGTTTAATTATCACCGTGCTGATGTCCGCTCTCTGCTGAACCTTCCTTTTTCAAAACATATCAACCAGAAACAGCACTCATTCGACTCAGTCAAACTAACAGTTCTTCAGCGGGGATTCAATAATACATGGAACGGGAGCAGCGTGAGTCATACTTTATGTATAAGTTTAGAACACTTAATACTGGGATAAATGAAAACAATAGGGCAATGTCGTCATTACGAGCCCAGCAAGTTTAATGCTAAGCACATATATCAATCATTATCCCTTGACAGTTTTCCTCGGTTTTTTTTTTTATTTTCCCCCCTCTTTTTTTTCCCCCCGCTTGTTTGATACCCTCCACATCAAACTTCTCGTAAAAACCTTCATGCTTGGCGCTCACACCTTTAAGCGAAAACCTGAAAGTATCTCACCATTGTACTGTCCCACATATATTTTTTTTTCTTTTCTTTGAGGTTCATCTCTCGTCGAGAGTTGCTTACCGCTGTAAGCAGGCTCGAACTTTACTCGCAGCTGTATAAAGCAATTTTGCACTTTTTCCTTTTTTTCCTTCCTTCACTTTTTTTCGTTCACTTCTTTAGTTCAGCGCACGAAAGTAGGACGTGGTTTATTGTTAGTTCACCTCCGCATCTTTCACAGAGAGGTCTTTTGTCTTTCATTAGAATGAAGCTGTGTGTCAGAAGGGTGTGTTCGATGCCAAGGCGACATAAAATGACTTCGATGAAGCGTTTTTGGTGACTGCGCGATTTCCATTCTTCAACGATCTACTTGACAAGGTGCAATTTATTATTTATTTTGTTGTTCCATGAGCTCTGCCATTTTGCTCTCAGTTTTCTCTTTACAACTCTTAGAACATCTTTATGTGGTATGTAGACTGGCTGTATTTTAGTATGACGGGCTGCTGCAGCACATGCATCAGCTCCTATTGCCGCTGATTCCAACGTTGCTTAGTACCCAACAGAGTTTAATTGTATGCCCCTGTGTTTCGGCGGCGATTATATTATGAATGATGTTTCCGATTAAAGGTTCTGTAGCATTTCTAAGATTTAATGCTGTGATAACGCTGAAAGTATCGGTATGGTAAATCCATGAACAACAAGAGCAACGATACATCAATAAAATAAAAAAGAAAAGCTCAACAGTCTGGTTATAACTTGGCTTATAAAAACGCTTTTTACATTTATTTATTTACCCCCAGGGCCCAAGAGCATTACAGAGGAGAGTTGGGGTGAACACAAAAAATAAAAAACCCAATACAGTAAAAAATAACACAAAAATAATTTGTCATTATACAGTAAATGATAACGACTGCGCAACAAGATATAAAAATACAAAATCAACAGCAACGCAGCCAAGCATAGATGTTTAACAAGAAAAAGCACCGAAAAACGGCAGCAAGAGTATGTTAAACACTGGAGCAAAAAAGGTTAGTAACAGCTGTACGTAAATAAACGGCATCTGTAATTTCGGCAATAGCACAAGGAAGGCGATTCCAACTGTTAGAAGTGTCTGGAATGAAGGAGTCATGGCAGTATTTGGTGCGACATAATGGATTTCCTACTTTGTGACGGTGATCAATGCGTGAAGAAGTGTATGACGGTTGCGTTAGAAGTTTCTGTCTGAGATATGTATTATAGGAAAAAATCTTATGAAACAAACTTAGCCGAAGTACTCTTCTGCGTTCTGTTAGAAGAGGCATGAAAGTGAAGATTTCATGAGAGTCACGCTAGAAGTGCGATAATAGCTAGACAATAAAAAGGAATATGCGCGATTCTGCACACTTTCTAGTTCAGTAATGAGTAAAACGACGCTTGGGTCCCAGACAGAAGCTGCAAACTCCAGTTTTGGACCAACAAATTTTTGTAAAGGAGAAGTTTTAGCGCGCTAGGACAAAATGAAAAGTTTCTTCTGAAGTAGCCAAGAGTTTGGTTAGCATTATTAACTACGTGACGAACATGCCATTTCCATGATAAGTTATTAGTTATGTGAACACCTAAATATTTCTATGAAGAGACAGATTAAAGAGGACCAGTGTTGAGGTAGTACGAAGGGGCTGATGTGCTAACTCGAGTGGCACGCGTATGTTTACACATTTTTGTGTTAAGCTTCATATTCCAGCGCTGACAACATTCAGAAATTCTGCTAAATCGGATTGTAATATAGAGACGTCATGACCATTGTTAATTTTACGATAGATAACACAATCATCCGCAAAGAGAGAAATTGATTAAGTAAGGTTTACCGGAAAGTCATTTATGTATGAGGAAAAGCAAGGGTCCCAAGCCTGAACCTTGCGGCACACCTGAATCAACTCGGGAAAACTTAGAGTCGGTATTATTTGCTGTAACGAACTGAGATTGATTAGCAAGAAAAGAGTGAAGCCATGAAAGCATCTAAGTTCAATCTGCCTAGTTTAAAGAGAAGTAATTCATGTGAGACTTTATCAAAAGCTTTACAAAACTCCCGGCATATGCAGTCTGCCAACGAACCACCGTCAACAATGCAATGGAGGTCATGAGTGAAGCATAGAAGCTGGGTCTCACAGGAGAATGTTTTTCGAAAACCATCCTGAAAATTACTGAAAAAAGAATTAGTTAAAAAAAATGTAGCATGATGAGAGAAGATGACCTATTCCATGATCTTGCATGGTATGCAGGTGAGCGATACGGGACGATGGTTTTTAGGACAGTGTTTATCGCCAGACTTATGCAGAGGAATTACTTTTCCAACCTTGCAGTCATCGGGTAGGCAGCCTGTAACAAGCGACTGCTCAAAAGGTTTAGACAGGACATTGGATGAGTACGCCTTTGTATTTAACAAAAATTTCGAATTTATGTGGTCCTTTTGTATGTTGTATTTTCACATTTAGTTCTGTACATCCAGCATGTATGATCCGGATACAAGTGTATTTCAATGTCGAGGAACCTGATAGTGGAGTTCTGCATTTCATGCGTAAATTCTAAACCTGCGAACACCGTTCTAAATTGCAGTAATACAGGACGAATATCAAGCGACTTGATCCTACGGTAGGGCAAACACAGTAGAAAGTCATCCACATACCGGAAACATTATACAAACCCAAAGGCTCTAGCTCATTTCTCAGCGCATGGTCGCATTTCGCCATGTACAGATTAGAAACCCTATGCAGATCCCGTCTCGTTGGCCCTACACTATGCCATCATGCTCGACAAACAAAGAAGTCATGTACAAACACAGTAATTCCAAAATTCCACACTGCTTCTTAAATTTCATAACCCCATGTTAGTCTATGCACTACTACTCTGCTGTGAGTGCGGCTTTCTGCAGAATGTTATAATACATTCCTTTAACATCGATGCATAGGCATCCTGCAGGTTCATTTTGCTTGAAAAAATGCAATAATATCCTCCAATCCTGGCACCATGAAAGGGTCATTGATGGGGAACGCGGACAGGTGTGCCTGAAGATACTTGGCTACATGCCTTTGCCACGTGCTCCGGTCCTCGACGATCATTCGGAACGGCGACTCTTCCTTGTGAGTCTTCAAGGCAAATAATGGTCTCAGTGAAAGCTGAGTACTTCCTTTCATCTCAATCTTTCGCTTATCAAGACCCATACATCCACAACTCTTCGCCAACCCCCAAGCATACCTGGTTGAGGTGCTCCTCACAGAGGTCCGTTGCCTCGAAATTACTGTTGATGGTTTCCAGAGCTTTCCAGTCCTAGTTATCCTTCTTCATGACCACGAATCTAGGTGTCTTGTCTGATAGCAACCGAGTAAGATTCCTCTGGTTCAAGGAAGACACTGTTTTTCCCTCGGCGCACCCTCTATTCCTTGGAGTTTAGTGTTTCAGGATGCACTCCAGTCCTTCAGACACATGCGAGTCCTTCTAGTTAGCTGGCACCCGGTCCACGACGACTGCGTGCACCAAGATGATCAGCTGCAGAGGCTTCATGTGCTGCTGCGATGCTAACTTGGGGCCTTTTTCCAAAGTGATGGTCACTATGCCTGGTAGCTGGCAGTCTTAAAGGTTGACCCAAACGAATTATTGCTGTTTTGTTTTATCTCTGCGTGGTAGCTTTTCGAGGGCTATATCCCATGGTTGCTCTCCGCTTTGCTCGGCCAAGTTCAGGAAGTACCTTCTCATGAGACGGGATGGGATGATCAAATTGGAGAGCAATAATGGAATATAGCTCTAGGAAATACTACCACACAAGAGAAAAGGAAACGGCAATGATGCGTTTGGGTCAAACTTTCAGACTACCAGCTACAAATCATAGTGACCAAGACTCTGGATAAAGGCCCACAGTTCGCCTCGCAGCCACACATGAAGCCTCCGCAGCTGATCAGCATGGTGCACACAGAAGCTGATCGGGTGCCAGCTAACCAGAAGGACTGTCGTGTGTCTGGAAGACTGCAGTGCATCCTGAAATACTCAAGACCAAAGAATAGAGGATGCGCCAAGGGCAAAACAGTGTCGTCTTGAGGCAGAGGAACCTTAGACTCTTGTTATCAGACAAGAAAGCAAGATTCGTGGTCATGAACAAGGGTGACTATGACCGGAAAGCTCTGGAAGCCATCAACAGTCATTTCAAGGCAACGGACCTCTGTGAGGAGCGCTTCAACCAGGTATGCTTGGGGGTGGCAAAGAATTGTGGACGTACGGGTCTTGATAAGCTAAGGATTGAGGTGAAAGGAAGTCGTGAGCTATCACTGAGACTATTATTTGCCGTGAAGACTCACAGAGAAGTGTCTCCATTCCGAATGATCGTCGAGAAACGGGGCACATGGCAAATACATGTAGCCAAGTATCTTCAGGCACACCTATCCGCGATCCCCATCAATGACCCGTTCATAGTGCCAGGTTCGAAGGAAATTATTGCATTTTTCAAGCGAAATGATCCTGTAGGATGCCTATCCATCGATGTTAGACATGTTTTATAACATTCCGCAGAAAGCTGCACTCACAGCACAAGAGGAGTGCGTAGGCAAATATGGGGTTTTAAAATTTGAGAAGCAGTGTTTAAGTAGTGCATGTGGTTTTGGGAATTACTGCGTGTGTACATGACTTCGTTGGTTGTCGAGCATGATGGCATAGTGTACGGCCAAGGAGACGAGATCCGCAAAGGCTGATGCATAGCGCGTTTGATTTCTAATCTGTACATTGCAACAGGCGTCCGTATGCTGAGAAACGATCTAGAGGCCCTTGGGTTTGTAGAATGTTTCTGGTATGTGGATGACTTTCTACTTTGCCCTACCGTATTAGAGAACAAATATCAAGCGACTTGATCATACGGTAGGGCAAAGAAAGTAGAAGGTCATTCACATACCGGAAACATGCTTCAAACTTAAGGGCCTCTAGCTCATTTCTCAGTGTACAGTCTCCTTTCGCCATGTACAGATTACAAATCAAAGCCGCTATGCATGAGCCTACGCAGATAACGTCTCGTTGGCCGTACACTATGCCATCATGGTCGACAAGCAACGAAGTGAAGTACACACGCAGTAATTCCAAAAAGCCGCATGCACTAGTTCGACACTGCTTCTCAAATTTTATAACCGCATATTGGTCTATGCACTCCTCCACTGCTATGATTGCGGCTTTCTGCGAAATGTTATGAAGCATGTCTAACATCAATGGATAGGCATTCTACAGGTTCATTTTGCTTGAAAAATGCAAAACTTTCCTCCGATCCTGGCCCCATGAATGGGTCATTGATGGGGATCGCGGATAAGTGTACCTTTAGATACTTGGCTACATGTGTTTGCCATGTGCCCCGGCTCTCGACGATCATTCGGAACGGCGACTCTTTCTTGTGAGCCTTCACGGCAAAGAATGGTCTCAGTGAAAGCTCACTACTTCCTTTCACCTCAATCCCTAGCTTATCAAGACCCATACGTCCACAACTCTTCGCCACCCCCAAGCGTGCCTGGTTGAGGAGCTCCTCACAAACGTCCGTTGCCTTGAAGTGACTGTTGATGGCTTCCAGAGTTTTCGGGTCATAGTCATCCTGGTTCATGACCACGAATATTGCTTTCTTGTCTGATAACAACAGTCTAAGGTTCCTCTGCTTCAAGGAATACACTGTTTTTCCTCGGCGCACCCTCTATTCTTGGGTGATGAGTATTTCAGGATGCGATGCAGTGCTTCAGACACACGAGAGTCCTTCTGGTTAGCTGGCGCCCGGTCCTCGACTGCGTGAACCGTGTTAATCAGCTGCAGAGGCTTCAAGTGCGGCTGTGGTGCGAACTTCGGGCCTTAATCCAGAGTCGCGGTCGCTATGCCTGGTAGCTAGCAGTCTGAAAGCTTGACCCAAACGCATCATTGCCGTTTCCTTTTCTCTTGCGCGGTAGCTTTCCCATGGCTATATTCCATTATTACTCTCCGACTTGATCATCCCCTCCCATCTCATGACATTGTACTTCCTGAACTTGGCCGAGCAAAGCTGAGAGCAGCAATGGAATGTAGCCCTATCGGAAAGCTACCACGCAGAGAGAAAGGGAAACGGCAATGATGCGTTTGGGTCAACCTTTCATATTTCTAGCTACCAGGCATACAGACCACGACTCTGGATAAAGGCCTCAATTTCGCACCGCAGCCGCACATGAAGTCTCTGCAGCTGATCAGCAATGTCACGCAGTCGCGGACCGGACGCCTGCTAACCAGAAGGACTCTTGTGTGCCTGAAAGACTGCAGTGCATCCCGAGATAGTCAAGACCAAAGAATAGAGGGTGCGTCGAGGGAAAAACAGTCGTTCTTGAAGCAGAGGAATCTTAGACTATTGCTATCCCACAAGACAGCAAGATTCGTGGTCATGAACAAGGGTGACTATGACCGGAAAGCTCTGGAAGCCATCAACAGTAACTTCGAGCCAAGGGACCTCTGTGAGGAACACTTTAACCAGGTACGCTTTGGGGTGGCGATGACTTGTGGACGTATGGGTCTTGATAAGTTTAGTGATGAGGTGAAAGAAGTAGTGAGCTTTCACTGAGACCGTTCTTTGCCGTGAAGATTCACAAGGAAGGGTCGCGTTCCGAATGATCGTCGAGAACCGGAGCACATGGCAAAGGCATGTAGCCAAGTATCTTCAGACAAACCTATCCACGCTCCCCCATCAATGACCCGTTCATGGGGCCAAGATCAGAGAAAATTATTGCATTTTTCAAGCAAAATGAACCTGTAGGATGCCTATCTATCGATGTTAGTGACGTGTTTTATAACATTCTGCGAAAAAGCCAAACTCACAGCAGTGGAGGAGTGCATAAACGAGTATGGGGTTATAAAATTTGAGAAGCAATGTGGAATTAGTGCACGTGGTTTTTTTTTTAATTACTGCGTGTGTACATGACTTCGTTGTTTGTCGAGCATGATGGCATAGCGTACGGCCAACGAGACGGGATCTGCATAGGTTCCTGAAAAACGCCTTTGATTTCTAATCTGTACATGGCGAAAGGCGACCGTACGCTGATAAATGAGCTAGAGGCACTTGGGTTTGTAGAATGTATCCGGTATGTGGATGACTTTCTACTTTGTTTGCCCTACCGTATATTCAAGTCGCTTGATATTGGTCCTGTATAACGGATATTTATAAAGGTGTTCGCAGGTTTAGAATTAACGCATGAAATGCCGGAAAACTCCACTATCAGGTTCCATGACATTGAAATACACTTGTGCCCGGATGATACATGCTGGATGTAAAGAACTAAATGTGAAAAGCCAATAATGAGATATGACACATGTCAATCTAAGCTTGTAAAAAGGAGTGTAGCATACTCTTCCCTCCGACAGTGCGTTAAGAAATCATGTGATCTCCAAATGGGAAGAAGTGTACATCTGCAAGTGTACAGGCTTGCCGCAAGTGGCTTTCCCGAACATTTGATTGGTGCAATAGTAGAGAAGTTGATGAAAGAGGTAATCGGACCAGAAACTGGGAAAACGAAGGAAAAAGAAAGGGCGAGGCCAGTCGTGGTAACGTACGCAAACAAGGTATCGCACCGACTTAAGAAATTTGCAGCAAAACATGGAATTAAACTTCAGTTGTCAGCAAACTTCTGGAATTGTTCAGCAAACTTCTGGAATTAAATCAGTTGTCAGTCAGCGCTGTGTTTGTGTCCTTCTATCTTCGTCCTCGTCCTACGCGCTGTTATTCCAAAATGTATTACCAACTAGCCGGCACCTCAACGCTTGTTAAAAACATGGAACCCCCTTCTATTTTCACCCCCCCACCCGACACTAACATGAATGTGCAGAAAAGTTAACTCCCGGAATAGGAAAAAGAGAGTTAGCACAACATGCGGAATCGACCACCAAAAGAAGATCATAAGCTGTGATAAGTGTGTTGTGTACAGCATCCCTCTGTCATGCGGCAGGAGATACATCGGCAAGACTGAAAGTTGCATAAAAATAACATTGGATGAACATAGCAGGTACTGCGGCAAAAATAACCACCCAAGCAACCTCACCAAGCACGTTATAGCTGTAAAACATGCATCCCAATATTCGAGGAAACAGCTGTAATCGGACATTTCACAGACCGGCGATAATGAATAATCTTTGAAGCATATGAAATGTCACGGGCCGCTTCCACGGAATGCGTAAGCGATCCGTCGATAGCTCTGACGTGAAGAGAGATCAAGCTGTTAACAGGCAGCGTGATGGAAAGCGGTGCCTCAAGGGTTAGGATTTGATGAATTGCACTTATAAACTTGTTTCTGATACGTGTTTGTACATGTTTTCTTTGTACGTGTTTGTATAAGGATAGAAGTACTTGTAAGAAACAGTTGAAAGTTCGCGCACGTTACAGTCTTGTTTTGTGTTAGTGAATCGTCTTGAGTAAAAGTTCAGCACGCCAGCGTGAGTTGGTTAACACGCTGGACGATGATGAGACAGTGCGGGTTGGTTCAGTGATAAGTTATGATAGATTAAAATCTGCACACATGTGAAGAACGTAACTGCATTTGGTCGAGAAAGGGCTAGGATAAGCAGATGAGTTTGACCACACAATGGATAGGTAGTTGAAATCGCCGACTAAAATGACAGGAACGTCAAGAAAGCGTACAACAATCATATTGATAGCATAATGTAGTTCATCTACAAAAGTACGGCCATACGATGGTGGCTGATAGCAAATTCCCAAAATCAGTTTCTTAAGAGACACACGAAGTTCGACCCATATCATTTCCAAATCGGTCACAATATTCACGCATGACGAAACAAGGTGGTCCGCAACTGCAATCATAACACCTCCGCCACATGGCTGCCCTCTGTCAAATCGGTATATATTAAATCTTTTTTTGCAAATCACATGTTCAGTCATCAACCTTTGACGAAAGCCACTTTTCGGTTATTAACACAATATCAGCGTCAACTGAATCAGCAACAGAGATAAGTTCATCGCGCTTCAGTAGAACACTTCGTATGTTGGTGTAAAGAACTGAAATGGGATGCGCAGTCACAGATGCCAATCCACTGCCCCTCACACAGTCCTATGTGGCGCTACCTTCTGGCGTCGTAGCCTGACCAGTGGAAGATTTTTTTTTTTATCTGCAGGCCAGGAATCTCGAGATTGCGACAGGCAAGTGTTAAAATTCAAAAATTTCGGGTCTCTGATAAGAGCATTAGACACACTGTCGCTAATGTAGCGAACATCGTCGATAAAAGCATGATCATAGCTCAGTTTGACCTCATAACCCTGTCATCGAAGATGTGAAGAAGCATCCGAAATTCTTTTCCTAATAGCACGAACATTGGGTGAAAAATCTTCAGTTATGTAATAATCAGACCCTTTAGGTTTTGAGACATTTTTCTTGACCAAAGACTTTTCCCGGTCCAGTAGCTTGAGAATAACTAGGTGTGGATGCTCTTTCCGCTTTCGACCAGGTCTGTGGCAACGCTCTACGTTAGGGGGTTTGAGGGGGCTGACACTGCTTGAACGTCGTCTTCGTCAAAAACTACCGAGATTCTTCTCTTTTCCTTATGCGCATATCAGCGCATGGATCGCCTAACGTAAAACTACCCGCCGGCTGAAACGAACCATCCCGGTGCGTACTAGCGTCCAAACCAGGGTTCGTGTAGTACGGCTTTAGGCGTGCAACGTGAACCATTTTGGTGCGTGATGTAGAGGTATGACGTGCGGAATGCAAGGGCGCAATTTCGTATGTCACTGCAGTGACTTGTTAAATACGGTAGGGTCCTGTATAACGGGGCAAATATTTTTCCCAGAAGCCAACGCGGCGAGCTGGGTTTCAAAGCAGCACGAGAAACCCGCAAGAATAATGGATGTTGCGATGACAGAAATCACAGCGATGTTTCTGGGATTGCTGGGAGGCTGCGAGTCGGTTGCGAGCAACAACGCCGGCAGCATCAGCTCGGGCTATGGCGTCACGAGCGTGAGCTGGCAGTGGTGACAGAAGGAAACAGGCTATCAAATTGAAGCAGAGGTTCACGGCCGTATAGAAGATAGAAGGGGCAGTTGCCAGTAGTGCCGTGACGCGACGGATTGTATGCAAATGTCACAAACGGCAGCATTATGTCCCAGTCGCGGTGATCATCAGAAACGTACATTGACAGCAAGTCATTCAATGTCCGGTTAAGGCTCTCGGTAAGCCCGTTCGTCAGTGGATGGTCGGCAGTTGTCATAGAATGACGAACGTTGCACAACCTTAGGATCTCGTCGACTATACGCGCAAGAAAGCAACGGCCACGGTCGGTGAGCAGTTGGCGGGGAGCTCCATGGACGAGTATAACATCGTTGAGGAGGGAAAGGGTGACATCAGTTGCTCAACAGGTTGGTATTGCTCGTGTGACCGCGTAGCGTGTGGTGTAATCGGTGGCCACCGCAATCCATTTCTTCCCCGGTGCGGACAGTGGAAAAGGCCCTAAAAGATCCAGACCCACTCGAGAAAATGGGTCTATATGGATGTCGATCGTTTGCAGAAGTCCAGCTGGTAAACTAATTGTTTTCCGGCGTTGACAGCGGTCACAAGAAGCCACGTAACACCGGATTGCGCAGTATAGGCCAGGCCTAAAGAACCGACGGCGCACACTGTCGTATGTGCGAGAGACGCCCAGACGACCCGCTGTGGGAACGTCGTGAAGCTGTTCAAGGACGGCTGTGCGTAGGTGCTGAGGGACTACTAGTAGAAGGTCGGGGCCATCAGATCGCATACTGTGCCGGTATAAGCTGCCGTCATGGAGCACAAACAAACGAAGGGAATGGTCATGGCGATCGGCGCTAAGGCGATTGATAATTTTGCGAAGCTGAGGGTCTTGGCGTTGCTCACGGCGAATATTGGAGAAGTCAGAAATAGAGAGCACGCAAGCATCATTGTCACAATCAAGTTGGCTTGGTGGGTCGAATGGATGATGGGACAGGGACCACTGAAATATTGTACTCCTGTAAGCGCAAGGCCAACGCCCAAGGCGGCCAGTAGGGTCTTTGTGTGTAGAAAGCCAACACAATGCGCGGTGGTCAGTGACTACTGTGAATGGCCACCCATACAAGTAAGAGCGGAACTTCGTAATGGCCCAAACTGGGGCTAAGCACTCACGTTCAGTCAAGGAATAATACTGTTCGGCCGCAGAAAGGAGTCGAGTCGGCTGCCATAGTCGATGACGCGAGGGGAAACGAGCTGATGTTTTCCGAGAACGGCACCAATTCTATCCCCACTTGCGTCAGTGCTTACTTCTGTGGGCGCTGACGGATTGAAGTGAGCCAGCACCGGCGGACCGGTTAGGCGGAGAATAATAGCGGCGAAGGCGGCCGATAGTTCGTGGCCCCACGAAAAGGCGACCTCTTTTTTCAGAAGCTGCGTAAGTGGGCGGGCAATTTCCGCGAAGTTTGGTGCAAATCGCAGGAAATATGAGAAAAGTCCGAGGAAGCTATGCACGTCGCTGCGAGATTTCGGGATAGGAAAACCACTTACATCGAGAATTTCGCCAATTTTGTCGGGGTCCGGCTGGATGCCGTGGGTGTTGACTAAATATCCTAGGACATCGGTTCCCTGCCACCTAAGCTACACTCCTTGGAGTTCAACTGAAGGCGAGCTCTTCGGAAGACGCCAAGAATAACCAAAACACGATGGAGGTGGCCCTCAAATGTTGATGAAAATACGATGACCTCATCGAGGTAGCACAGACATGTGTTCCATTTGAACCCGCGTAGTAACGAGTTCATCAAGCGCTCGAAGGTCGCAGGGCAATTACATAAGCCGAAAGTCATCACCTTGAATTGATAGAGGCATTCCGGGGTGACAAAAGCACTTTTCGCGATCTCTTTCGTCAACAGAGATCTGCCAATATACAGAACTGAGGTTAATAGAGAAGTTTCTGGTACCATGCAGGCAGTCGAGGGCGTCTTTGATCCTTGCAGGAGGGTACATGTCTTTCTTTGTTATCTTATTTAGGTGTCGATAATCTGCGCATAACTTTCAGCTGTTGTCTTTGTTTTGATGAGTACTACCGGAGACGCCCAGGGGCTGCTCGACGCCTCAATAATGTTGCTGGCCAACATTTTCTCCACTTATTCTTGAATGATCCAGCGTTCGGAAACAGCAACTCTGTAAGGCCGTAGATGAATAGGGCGGGCATCTCAGTATCGATGCGATGTGTAACGACAGACGTTTGGCCCAGGGATCCGTGACCGAAATAAAAAATGTCGCTGTATGACCGCAAAAGGCTGGCACAGGCTCTGCCCTATTCGGGACGCAGGCCAGAGGCAACCATAGCTGAGATGCGGTCCTCCGGGCTTTGTGACGGGACTGGTTAGGCAGGTACCTCGGCGTCATGGTCAGACAGTACTGCTGATATAGTAAAGCTGGACAAAGGTGAGAGCTCGGCAAGAAAACCTCTCTCCGGGAGAACTTGCGAAGACATGCTAAAGTTGAGTACGGGAATGTAGGTGTGGTTATTCGCGACGTGCACAATGTTATAAGGTAGGACGATATTGCGCTGTAGAGCGACGTCGGTGATGGGGTTTACAACGTAGTCGCCGTCAGGAAGGGAAGGAAAAGGTTACATGGGCACGTATACTGCCGCCTCGGGAGGTAGGCGAGTAAATGTACTAGAGCGGAGGCGAGGCTGGGAATGGTCAGCACCTAGGATCGTGAACACAATGGACCAGGGCTAGGCGCAGACGTCCGGAGGAACAGTCAATAAAAGCGGAATGGGCTGATAAAAAGTATAGGCCTAAAATGAAGGCTTGAGGACAAGTAGTAAGGACGGCGAAGAGCACAGGGACGTGGTGGCCGGCGATGCTAGCGCGCGAGGTGCCCATTCCGATGATGGTAGCGGTGTTGCCATCAGCAACACGAACTGCAGAGGTGTTAGCGGACGCAAGAACTTTTTGAGGCGTTGGCGGAACGAAGAGCTAAGGACTGAAATATGGGCTCCAGTGTCAATGAGAGCGGGAACAGGGACTCTATCTACGAGGGCATTGATCAAATTGCTGCGTGGTGCGATGGTCGAAACACAATTGGCTGTCCGGGTTGGTAACACAGCGCCACGTCCGGGCGCTGCGTTCCCTAGTTTCCCGAGTAGGGGCCTTGGTACGTTGGGGACAAGCTGCGGCGAGGAGTAGGTGATCGGGTACGGTAGGCTCGAGGCGATGGCGAACGGCTAGGACAAGAAGACAAGGCTTTCACACAACAGGCCTTTCCTGCAGGCACCAGCAGCCCACACTGCTTGAACGTCGTCGTCGTCTTCACCAAAAACTACCGAGATTCTTCTTTTTCCTTCTTATGCGCATATGAGCGCATGGATCGCCTAACGTAACAATATTGTTGCGACTGGATCGGTTATCATGGTCCTCATTCTTTTCAACCAACCGAGCCACAGTTCTAGTTAGTGTTTTAATTTCGGAACGCGCTAACTGTTAAGCTAGATGGTGACGCTTCAATTGCAGCCACGCGGGTTTCAAGCATATCAAAACGTGAGTTAACGAATGCTTGGAATGGCTTAATATTGCCACGGTCCTCAGCCATATGCTTGTGTCGTTCAACAACTTCGGCATGCATGGTCACAATGTTATCAGTTTCAGTTGGACACGTTACAGCAGCCGATTGTTGAGCGGTCTTTGCAGAGCACGTGGACAGTACAGAATGCTGTAATTAGGCTGATTACATTTTGATAAGTTTCCGGGCTTTGTTGGGGGGTCAGATTAAGGAGGTCCTGGATTGAGCTCCACGTCTCCACTCAACAATAGGTGGCTGATATAATACATGGCGTTCCAACACAAACCAACTGCGTCTTGTGGGCAAAGAAACAGCAGCAATGATCGATTGTCTGATTTTAGGCACCGAGTATTCTCAAGGTAACATACCTGCACAATGAAGGGACAGTGCTTTAGCATTGTGTCACAGCCGCTGTTGCTTTGTCCACTGAAGAACGAGATCTCGTAAGGCGCTTTTAAGCTCTTGGCTGGTGACGTCGCGCTGCTCCCGAAGTCGACGGTGCGCTCACAAGCACCAAAGTTCCATGGAACACTCAGGAGCCGAGCCGTTGATCCACCCGGCAAGCCGTAGCTATGGCACACAGGGGCGATGCACTGGCGAAGGTTTCAGCATGCTGCTCGTAAGTCGATGACCCGTCTGCGAAGCATGCGCAGATGACGCCACTTGGAGTATTGTTCCATGAAACCAGCTTGTCGATGCATCCAAGGATCTGCACAGGAAGAGACACCACTTTAGCACTGAGTCACAGCCGCTATTGCTTTGACGTTATTATTGAAAAACCTGGACACTGATCTGTTTTAGCGCATGAGGGCCGTGAGTTCCATATAGTTATAGCTGAAAACAGAAGGTTTTGCTTGTCATAGATAGTGTTAATTATGGGCAGTAGCAAATTGCCGCAAAATTGAACAAAGATGAAAAAAGAGCAGTAATTACAATATCACCATTAGCAGAACTGTTGTGGCGAAGCAGACTCAGCAAAGAAAGGATAATAAGATTCCGGTATAGGGGGAGGGGGGGGGGAGAGGACCGAGGAAAGCTAAATATTCGAACTGCACTATTTTGTAAATGATGAATGCTTGATATATTAATGAGATATGCAGTTCCCCAAGGTGATATGCAGTATGTTAATTGATTGTGAATATGTTAAAAAAAGTGCCCGGGGGATATGTTGCTGAAAGTAATGATGTGTTCTAAGAAGCACCCCAATACAAAAAGCCCATTCTGACAATGATTCCGACTGCATACTAAATCTCAGATGTTTGTCTCGTGGGACACTAAGAAATGCAGTGCATTCAGAAAGTGGTATAATTTGGTTATCCAAATAAAGTAGAGCAATATTAATCGCCTGTTTATGATTGCGAATTAAACATCGTAAAATTTCTTTTTCTTTAAAGGATTGATTTCAATCTAGTTACCTGAAACCAGTCAGCTGTAAGTTTTAGTTCAGCTTCAAAGTTTTGATTAGATCATTTATATTTCTGTCACTAGTATATAATGTAGTGTCATCAGCGCATAAAATGCAGTTAGATTTGGTGAAATAACCAGAAAAATTCTTGATGCATGCTAAAAAATACAGTCGTCCTAAAATTGAACCCTGAGGCGTACATTGGTTAATGGATGCTGGGTGCAATAAAATGTCGGCCAAGTTTATTATTTCGAAATGATCAGTAAGGCAACTGCGTATAAATGTTAAAGTTCGGCCAAAGGTTCCCAGAGACTCCAGTTAGGAAAAAAGAACGGTGTTGTTAATTGGCAAGTCCCCTGGAAGTCATCCACACCGAAATGTTTAGAATGCATTATCATTTAAGCTCACACATAGCTGAACATTCTACAACCAGCGCACAAGCAAAAACTGGTTCGCACGAAGAGAAAAAAAAGAAGGAAAGTAAAAGGAAGAAACGGAGAAATTACAAAAGACGCTCATAGGAGGAGGGCACAAATTGTATATGAAAGGAAAAAAAATAGTACCGACAAAAATAAAGCAAAGAAAGACGGGAAAAAAGAAACTGGAGGGAAAGGTGAATATACAAAAGGAAACGAAATTATAAGAGAAAGCGCGGAGAAACTAACGATTAACAGAAAAAGAACAAAGCGAATTAAAACTGAAACGAAAGCCACACTGGAATGAAGTGAATGGAACAAAATTAAGAAACGGCGAGTCTCTGAAATTTCATCTACATGCGGAAGTCGTTTCCTCGACATATCCAGCGTTCTTTAATCTTTTTCAACGTTGACATTTTTGCTTTCCGGGTAAACATATCCCCAATGACTACCTTTTTGAGAGGTGGGAGTAGCGTTACAAATAAACGCTGAAAACCTCATTTAATAAATAATAGACGGCTAGATGGGCCGATGCGATGAACAATCATAAGCAGGGTGAGCTTTCGGGAGAAAGCTTTTGCATTTTATGTTGTTTTTGTTTGATGGCGTTACATTCAGGCATTGCTTTATGGTAATTCGTCTGGATGTCTTTATGGTGCGCTAAGGCCTTTTTTTTTGCTGTGGCTGTTTGATACTTGGAGCATTTAACCTTCGTTTTATTTTGACTGTATTTATGGCTGACTAACCATTGTTATGCTTTAATATTGTGTGCACGTTTCGCTTTCTTTGGTGCGCCGCGTCCGATCAGCAGGTGACGCGCGTTCAGTTTCAGCCAATCCAGTCTATACAAAGTCTATACAATCTATACAATCCAATCTATACAACTTGAGTGCCCTGGTGACGCAAGGGCAGTAGTTGGGAAAAATCAAGCCCTGCCTTTGGAACGACGCAGCTTGTCAGTGTGTCCGCGCAGTGGGATTTCTCTTTTCGCGCATGGGGAGTCAATCATACTAAACAGGAACCCGGCCCCGCGGGCTGCACGCGTGAGAAGCGCTATTGTACCCAAACGGGTAGCAAACTGATGCAGAGTGGCCGTCAACATGAAGCACCGCATCGTTGTAAATCTTCTCGCGCGTCGCTTAGCATTGATTCGCGGACCAGTTAAATGCAATGGCGTTCCACAGGTGCATGATCACGCGGAAGCATTTTCCCGCTAAGTGTGATTGACAGTGTACGCTTTCCTATTCAGCGTTTTATTTTTTTTACCCCGGAAATGACCATTACCCTAGACTGTGCATGTTGCCATAAACTAATGCGCATAAATGGACAGGGTTATGTGCATCGGTGTATTATCATCTACCTGTCTCGTGGGATGATACGCACTTATCTTTTCACGCAGTATTATCGGCATGGTTTAACTGCATGATAATGAAGCAAAAGCGATATACTGCATCTGAATCTGAACGCCGGCGGTGGCTAGCTTCGGCTACGTCAGTCACCAAGAATGTTCGAATGCATGTTTATCGACGAATCACCGATATTTAAAGGTGTTGAGTGCAACTCTAGTTAATATCTGAATTCTCTGTGGCCTGGGGCTTACCAAACCACACAAAAGTATTTGTAAACCAAACGATACAATTTTTCGGCATCCGCTTTGTTCCTCCGGTCACTGAGCTCGATACTCGTGTCTATTGAAATAGTGTACACGAAATCTATGGGCATAATAACGCAAATGTCTTACTAGCCCCATAATGCGAAATCCGTCTGCCATTGCTGTAGTTGTAATAGATGCAGTTGGGATTGTCAACAGGCGACGGGGTTCATAACGATGGCGTACGGCATCACTAATGGACCTCCATGTGGTGGAAGATTTCACAACTTCTATATCAAACATGTGTTTCATTTGCAGTATTCCGGGTGGTGCCATTCTATTTCTTTTACCCTTCAGAACGCCGTCGCAAGCCTAGTTTGCGATTGAAATCAAAATGATGACATATGCCATACCGTCTTTATCAAAAGTAACAATACATGCGCGAACGGCCGGCGCGAGCAAGAGCGCGGTCGTGAGGTGGCATTGCGTTTGCGGGAGCCTGCTGGCGAGTGCACATTCAACAGCAGCTACGCACGGAAAGGCTGAACGGGTTTATGAGACTCGAGGAACGTTACAGCTGAAGAGAAAGAATGGCAACGAAATATTCGCAGTTGATTGGCACAGAATAGGAGCGGAAAATGGCATTGCCCCTCGTAACCGCCGATGACCTCTCACATCCACGTATTAGCGGCATTTGAATGCAAGAACTAAAACGTTTAAGAACGCCGTCGTAAACAATGGAATCGACAGATTTGCGATGTGGCTCCAGCACTGGCTAAGCGGCGCCCGCGCATCCGTCATGATCCATGTCCAGTCTCAGAATATCAAAAATTAGTCTTAGCTACTGGCTTTTCTGTCCACCTTTTTGAACAGCCGTTTTAAACCCCGCTACCATCAGGTCAGCAAGCCTGCTAAGTTCTTAAAGTGTTAACTTGAGTTGTGTGGAGCGCGGAAAGCAGCGCAGAGAGAGAGACATCTTTCGCGTTCGCAAGAGCCTTTTGCGCACCAGCGCATGAAAATATAACCAAGTGTAACCCAGTTACAGACACGCACACAACCAATTTAGTGGAAGGCATACATAGTCTGTTAAATTTTCATGCGCTAGCGCGCGAAAGGGCTCCTGCATAACGCGAAAGATTTCTGAGAAAGAGAGACAGAAACAGAAGAACGGAGTATAGCTGGGAGGTTAACTTGTCAATGCCCAGGGGGGCCAATTTGCACATACAGACGGGGATCAAATGAGAAAAGGGAAAGAAAGCGAAAGATGACTGGAAATCGTGGTATGAAGCTATGGTGACGCCGCGTGCACATGTTCATTAGTGTCGTAACGGTAAAATGCAAAGCAATAAAGAAAGATTCTTTTTTGGCTGGATTAAAAAACAGTCAAGGAAAAAGTCAGTTAACAACATCATATGATTACAGCGTAGTGTCATAACGTGCTCTTGAGTAATTATTTTTATTTTCCGAATAATAAGCAAATGGTGAGCCTGTATGCACACATCTGCAAAACCTTACGTGAAATACATCATAAGTGACAAGCAAACATGTTCCATATACATGGCGCGTACATTACCTTATTAAAAAAGAAGCTGCCAGTAAATTTGCTTGCTTCTTCCATAGTGGGAAGACTCCATTTCGTTGACATTGAAGTGTATGCATAGTGCTAGACAAATATGGCAGTGTTGGAGCTGAAGTTTAAGGCAGTACTTGGCGATCTATCGATGCCTGTCAGGGTTAGTAATGTTAACAATTTCACTTGGTAACGCATTCCACATTTCGATAGCCTTAGGAAAAAACGAGTATTTAAACGTGTTGCAACGCGCCAAGAATGGTCTTATGCAATAGTTATGGTTACCTCGGGTGGATCGACGCTGGAGTGTTAACAGGTAGTCTTCCTTATGTATGTTTAATCTATGATGATAAATGTTGTAAAGGAACTTCATTACAGTCGTTTTCCGGCGACAAAACAAGATCTGTATTTGTGCAGTGATGCGCATGGCTGTTACGCTTTCATGACATGAGTATTTTGAATATATGAATCGTAGTGCTTTCGACTGAATTGTTTCTAACTTTTCGATCAGGTACGCTTGATGGGGATCCCAGATTATGTTTGCATACTCAAGGATAGGTCGTACTAATGTTTTATAGGCTGTTAACTTCACGTGCGGTGGAGCCATTGCTAGTCTGCGGCGAAGAAAACCAAGCTGCTTGAATGCGTTGCTACATATGTTCTCGATGTGTGCATGCCATTTAAGGTCTTGGGTTAGTGTGATCCCCAGGTATTTTTCTTTGGCTACGTGTGGTATCGGGGAGCCAGATAATGTGTAGTTTTAAGACAAAGGAATTTTTTTTCTTGTTATGTTTAAATGCGCCGTTTTCGATATGTTAATTTGCATGTCCCATGCTGCACACCAGTCAGAAATGTTTTTTAAAGAAGACTGAAGTTTCATTTGGTCACCAGAGCTGTTCACGGCTGTATAAATCACGCAGTCATCTGCAGAAAGTCTCATTGTCACTCCATGTTCGGCACACAAATAGATATCATTTACATATATGAGAAACAGCAGGGGCCCAAGAACGGAGCCCTGCGGGACCCCCGAAGGACTTCAAGGTAATCTGAGTCGAAACCATTTATTGACATGAACTGTTTACGGTTGGAAAGATAGGCTTCTATCCATGCTACTATTTTCAGATCAATACCTATCGTTTCTAGTTTTAAAATCAATTTTTTATGGTGAACACGATCGAAAGCTTTAGCGAAATTTATGAGGATTGTATCAGCCTGTAGTCGAGAAATAATTATTGATGCCAGGTCAGTGTGATTTCAAACAGTTGAGTAGCTGTTGACAATTTATTTCGAAAGCCATGTAGTCTGGGGAATAGAAGGTTGTTCTCTTCTAAGTATGTTATGATAGCATTATGAATTATATGCTCCATTACCTTGCAACAAGAACTGATTAATGATATAGGTTGGTATGCGTTCCCCAGCAATTTGCTGCCGCCCTTGTGAATAGGGTTCACCTTTGAATGGAGCCAATCTTGTGGAACAGTACCTGTTTTAAGTGACTCGGTACATTTTGCGCACAGAAAAGGAGCAGTCTACTCAGCATAGCGTCTAATGAATACGTTTGAGATGCCATCAGGACCAGGACACTTTTTCGTATCTATTTGCAAGAGTAAGTTAATTACGCCTGTTTGTGTTATCACCACTTCGGGCATGTGGCTAGTGTGCTGGGCAGGGGTTGCATTCACCGGTGTTGCACGTGTGAAGACAGATTGGAAGTATGAATTTAAATAGTTTGCAATCGCTCACTGATATTTATGATACATCCGTCAACTTATATTTTTGAGATCGCGTCATCAGATTTTGAAGAATAGCGCCAACATTTCTGTGGTTGTGTAGACATAAAGTTCGACATTGTGCTTGAAAAAAACCTTACTCTCGCCTCTTTAATTTTTTTCATGAACAGGGGGGGGGAGTTCACATATTTCCGCAAGTGATTTTTTACTTCTACGAATTCTCACTAGTTTTCGCTTTAGGTGAATAATATTGCGGGTAATATATGGCGTTTTACGTTGTCTTCTTTTCGTCTTGGATGGAATGAATTTTTCTTCCCAGTATATTATCGTTTCCTTGAGCTTTAGCCGTAATTAAACAACTGACCGGTTTTCCAAAATATAAATATCCGACTTTAAATCTATAAAGTCGATGATGCTCACGTCATAAGCCCGACTATAACCTTTCGTTACAATACGTGTCTGCTCAAGGTGGACTGCGGTGCTCTGCTGTCCCATCTGTGGAAATGTTAATGCGAGTAACTTATGGTCTGATATACTTTCCGCAATGACAAGTTCCGGGGTTCACATGCTAGATACAATAACAAGATTGAGCACTGAGGTAGTATAGCCCCGAATGCGTGTCGGCAATAGTAACCAGCTGCTGTAAACAAAAAACTGAACATTATGTTTAAAAGCAGTTCGCAATTGGTCACTTCCTTTCTTCCAGGAGTTAAGGTGGTCCAATCAATTCCGGGTAAATTGAAATCTCCAGATAATATGATTTTAGTCCGTTCTTTCATTTTAGAATTCAAATAGTCATGCCCTTTCAAAAGATAGTCATCTGTTGCGTTCGGGCACCTAAAAATACCACCGATTACTGCTTATCATTACCCGTTGTTATCATGCACCAAACACTTTAATGGCCGTCCATGCCTTCCTCTTCCTTGAAGTAGAGGTTCTGATTAATGGCAATAGCAACCCCACCACCACGGCTGTTCCGATCAGAAGAAGTGTGTAAGACTCAGGGACGATTTCCGAGTCATGTATGGAAGAGTGCAACCACGTTTCTGTAATTATTAGTACGTCTGAACTGTAAAGCAGGAATAATTCTTATAATTTATCATCCTTATTAACAATGCTCCTAGCATTGAAACTCAGAATGATTAATGGTATATTGTGAAAACGTCATTCAGCGGGAGCACCATGAGATTTCGAAAATGTGTTTTTCGTTTGCTTCACTGGTACCCTTTTATCCTCTGTGGGATCCCATGCGTACATATTATTGTTTATTTTGAGCTTGTCAAAAACTAAACTTACTTTATCCCCATTGTCACGATTCAATTTAAATACTGCCATAATTTTTTGCGTATTTCGCGCACAGGAACCGAGAAATTCTCAGATATTGATATTCCACTGTTCTTTAGCTTATGGCAACTTTGAAAAACCTTAACCTTTTCAGTGAAATCATAAAAGCGCAAGATGACAGGGCGTTCATTGCCAGCATCTTTCCTGCCAACACGATGGATGCGTTTTATGGATCTGACCTGGACTTCCAATTTGCTTCTCAAGAGATTGTTTTCTACTTTTTTTTGAAGCTCGGAGGCACTCTCGTTATTTTCCTCTTTCAATCCATAGGTCACAATATTATTTCTACGGCTCCTATTTTCCAGGGCATCCAGTCTTTTAGTGATTTGGAACAATTCCTTATGCATCACCACTACAGATTCCTCACATTTCTGCACTTTTTCATTACATAGCTTTAGCGACGCTAATGTGTCTTCTATTTCAGTGAGCCTGAACTGAACACCCTCAAGTTCACCTTGCAAAGCAGTTTGGGTAGCCTTAATTTCCGTGACAGTGCTCAGAATTTGATCCAGTTTCTGTTCATCAGGCACAGGGTTCTCCTCCACATCGCCACTTAGCTTCAACAGCATGCAAAGCACTCGCGATTACTCATGGCAGCAACAAAAAATACACTGGGGGATCGGCAGCACGACAAGGCAGGCACAATCGCTTCTAAGGCAACTTGTGAATGACCATTTGTCACTAACCTGTGCAAAGAAAAGTACGAAGTTCAGCATCATGCGTCTAACGGTGCCGCCGAGCCCACTGAAGAGATCTGCTGTCCGTCCAGTCTTTTTAGGCCGTTCCCACGAAGTCTCGGATGTTGCCGCTGCGCCAAACGATGTGTCCAAACGAGGTAACGGTGATAGTCCTTCCATGCGGTTTCCATCTGATTGCACCGATATAAGCGACCCAAACACACCCGTATGCAAACTTGGTTGCCGATGTCGCGTCACCGACGTCACAAAAGACAGATGGCCCGGGGACACATGGAAGTCGCCACAGCCCGATCCACTGCATTCCAGTAGCGCCTGTGCAAAGAAAAGTACGAAGTTCAGCATCGTGCGTCTAACGGTGCCGCCGAGCCTGTCACAGCACCATATGACTCCTCGGGTGGTCGCACTTACGAACTGTCCAGACAGATAATTCGAAAGCGTCGCAGTGCTCTCTGAAATGCCTCATCTCGCGCAGATAAGCCGCTTGAGTTAGCAGACCGCCATTGCTTCGCTTGGCAACCTCACGGATCAATGATTTCTCTGCGAGAGCAAAGCGTTTGCGACGGGAAGACAGATAGTGCCCTCGTGCGGCTGTAAATTTGCGCTTCCATTTTAATCCTTCAAAAGGTTGCGCGGCTGAAAACTACTCTTATAGCGTCGTTTCAGTACTTTCTGTAATTACAGCAAGATGTCTCAGCTTACATCACCACCGAGAGTAATTTTGTACCAAACAGCGGTGAGTTGACAGCCTCCTGTACTCCACATCAAATTCGCGGCTTTATGCACTCGCCTAACGTGGCGCCCAACTTCTGCCATTTTCGTCAATGACAGGACATTGTTTATGTCATGAAACTTCATTTTGTCATAACAGTCTGATGTGTATGCATGACGTATTTACCGCTGCACAACGTGAACCAGTCAGATTACAGGAATAGTACCTTTTATGTCATCCGTAATACAAGCATAAGTGTTTTCCTCCCAATCATCTATACAGTTTTTTTTTTCCGTCCGCAGTTACTGATATCTACTATTCAGTCGGCGTGAATAGCTCTGCTAAAGATGTGTCTGCAACTTAACGTCATTTTGACGGCACTGCAAGAAGCCATTTCGACAGCTCAAAATTTTGCGCCACAAGATTGAAACACATGACCATTCTGAGAACCAATCAAACAAAACGGCGCCGAACAGCGGCCATGCGCTGAAAAGATCCCGAAACAGGTGACAAGCTTCTGGGCAGCACGAACAAACGATCCTTACTCGGGGGTCGCACGCTTCCCTGTGTACTGAAATTTAAGAAATTGAAGACGCGATATCCAAGCATCTTACAGATACTTAGATAAATTGTGCCATTGTTTATCACGCGATATCGTATGCAGGAACACGAAAAGTACTCTGACTGCTCAAGGAATCTACTCAAAATGACCGCCGACTAAGGAGCTGTACTGACGCTGCGATCAACAATACAATTCAACACTCATATGCACAAAGACGGGATGGGGTTGAGTACTATTTGCAGGCATTTCGATTTTCATCTTAAGCAAGAGCTATACATTGATCGCGTTTTCGCTTACAGTGACTAGAGTCAGCGTCAAATGCAAAATGACCAAAATGAACTGCGCACAGCACGTCACCCGTTTCGGATGACTAGATCATAAGTGGTGAAAACTGAGATATAGTGCAGTTGAATTTTTTATTTGAAAGGCGCGATAAAATATTTCTAAGTAACAAACAACCCGTTTGGATTTTTGTTCAGGAGGGAATAATTCTGCGTTTTCGTGCTCGCGTTGCTGCCATCCTGTTCGTGTTTTTTTTTTTTATTCGGCATTTTTATCTTTTTTATTCGCGAGTGGCGCCCCCCTGTATTAGTTTCACCAGACTCACTGCGGTTCCAGGCGCGAGGCTCAGACCATTTTATAATCACCCACAGGTCGGCGGACGCACACATGTACCGACTCTCTCGGGCTCATTCACGCTCAGATCATGATCTGAGTCTTGATTAAGTCCGGACTCAAATTCAGATCGCATTGGCCCTAAATGGTAAGCTTTCGACGATGTGTATAACTAACAGAAATCGAGTAGCAGTCACCGCATCCCATCAATAGAGACAGATTACACTAACTCCCAGAAGGGATCTTTCGTTTCCCGCAATCTTCATTAACGTACGCAGTTATCTTCAGAGGAGATTAGGCTCGTTTCTAACATCATCGCATCAACACAAGGCAACTTGCTTATTCTAACAGAAAACTGGCTACAAAATGACGTTAGTGATATCAAAGTTCTGGCGCAACTTGTCTGATATCAAAGTTCACCCAAGTGACCGTGAATTATCAAAGAGCGGTGGTGTTCTCATAGCAGATCGTCAGCAAATTTTATGTTTTGTTGTAAACGTCTAATTTAAGATCGGAATAATTTAGTTACTGTGTCGCTCATAACCAACTCAAGTGTTAGCATTTGCATTGAACTCCTGTAATGGCCGATTACAATGAATATAGGGCTATTCTTCGCAACGACCTGGCGTTGGCGCGTCGTGCGTTAAAAATGTTGAGCGAGGACGAAGGCCGAACAGGTTGGACCAGAGAAGAATGATTGAGTCACGTTATGCTACCGACTGCCTACGGTCTCGCGAGCTTGTTCTGCGGAGGCCGCAGAGTGCCTGGGGCAGAGCATTGCCACGTTCTGCAGAATCGCCGATGCAGAGGAAAGCCATGAGCTAGTGGATCACAAGCCCAGCGCAGGCATCAACTTGGCCGAGTTGCAAGGCTCTTCCGCATGCCTGCCAACTCTGCTGACGTCCGCGGGAGACTCCTGATTTTTGACCGAACTTTCTGGTTGTACGACCACAGTCCTATATCTCCCGATAAGTCTCCTCTGCCCGCGCAAGTACGGTTCACATGGTTTAAGCAAAGCTGAGTTTTGGTACAGTTGGCAGGCCATGATTTACAGGGAGGTTTAGCGCCAGCAGACGAGCGACCGTCCTGTGTCACTCTCTTATCCTTGTCTCCTCGCTCTAAGCCCCCTGTAAATCGTGGTTTACATAAAACCGGCACCACGAAATCAGCAGCTGCGTCGTAATCATCAGCATCAATGTCTTTGGCCTTTCCAAGAATAAAATCAGGCAGAATGAGTAGGGGAATCTCAACGGACCACAGATCACAGAGCTGACGAGTGCCTGAACGGCACGAGCCCAGTATGCGAGTTCCATTTCGGGCCACCCACCTTATGTGCTCGATGTTTAGGTGCACATCCTACAAGAAAAAAATGAAGTAATGAGGTTAACAAAGAGGAGAGGATAACAAAATACTGTGAACGGGAAGGCCTCCTTTATCCGTTCAATCAGTTGTATGGCTTTATCAATATGATCAAGGATGTCACCACGAACTGAATGGACGCTTCTGTCAGGGCAAGCTACACTCTGACAGCATAACGGATATGCTAGTTGGCAGCTGTTCAGAGCAGACTTTCCCTAGAAATCGTTTGTCGTGGTCACCGCTCCGATTCTCACAGCTGAAATAATGACGTTTTATGGCGTCACTCGTCATTTAGACGTGAAGGGACTTTGACTTAACAGTGAGCGACAGAGGCCCGGCTAGCTCTGTCCGTAGAGCATGAGACTTAACCTCAGGGTCATGGGTTCAGGCCCCACATTGGGCGCCAGATGAAGGCCTCGCCTTCAAAAAACCGGTCCGCGAGCCATGGTCTCGACTGAAGAGTGACAAATCCAGTCTCTTAATAACCCCGCTTTATTCCGGATAAACTAAAATGCATTAAAAAGAAAGGAAACAACATCAGGCGCTACTGCGCTGAGAACATGCTGTTCATGCGCGCGACAATAGAACAGCGAAGAGAAGCGGGAAACATGTCAGGGCTTTACCGCGGCGAGACAAAACACACTGCGAAGCGAATAGGGCGAGCAATAAGGCCAAAGCGCTCACGGCGGAACAAGAAGCATTGCTCCTCGCGTTACAGCAACTCACGCGAATACGCCCAGGCTGTTTCTGCAGGCACTCCTTCCACCTTCGTGACGCCGGTCTGCTTTCCGTAGTCCCTGCACACCCCGCTGGCCCATGTCGCTCGCTGCTTGCCCCGCCGGGGCGAAAAAAGGCCTCACGCCTTGCTTCGACGCGCGTATCTGCCCGCGTCTTTCACCGCTAACATCCCGCCCCCAAGATTATCAGCTCACTCATGCGCACTCGCGCTGCTCGCGCAAACACAACACAAATAGGAAAACGCGCGCGCGGTTTAAAACACCTAAAGAGGCTGCGGAGCCCCAAAACGGCTAATCTAAGACCGGAATAATTAAGTTACTGTGTCATTCATAACCAATAGCACTGTTACTGGGAGTCTGCTACAGGCGACCCCATTCGACCCATGACTTTTCTAACGAGCAAAATAACAACCTAATCTAACTCACAGCAAGCTACCCCAAGTGCCTCTATCCTCATTTTCGGGGATTTTACCTTCCCAAACATAGAATTGCGTAATCTTCCACCTGCCTCAATAGTAGGTTCCGCAAAAGGCAACTTTATTGCAATACATTTCAACGGTAATTTATCACAATTGCTTTCAGAACCAACGCGCACCTTATCGCAATCTAAAATCATTCTTGACTTTATTTTGGCTAGTAAACCCGATGCCGTCTCATTCATTACTTACCTTCAGAGAATTATAGACCAAAATGTCATTCCAGCCGCCTTCTTTTTTCTTGTAATGCCAAATATGACCTTGAAGAAGACTGTAACACTTTAAGAAAATAGTCATTAAGGGGCGATAAATCAAGAACTTAAGACCTACTTTCCTGCATAACAAGCTACATATGACATTCAATCGACACATGATAACTGGGCAATCTTTAAAAATAAATAAATGATTCACCTGATAAACATATACCAACCGTCAACATTCGTACAAGTAACCAAAAACCATGCTTTACTGATTCTTAAAAAAAAAATCGAAAAATAAGCGCCTCTATTGGGAAGATAGCGGCAACACAATTTGATAGCAAAACTATATGTTAGGTAGCTCAAGATGAATATTTGACTGTCATTCGCAGCTTAAAACGTCCTTTTTATAATACTACACTTCCAAATTTGTTGCGTACTAACCCAAAATACGCACTTACCCTCACCAATGACACACGCGTTGAATGTGCTGGCACATTTAATTCCGCATTTTCCTCAGTATTCTCGAATGAAATCAAAAGGCCCTTTCTTCTTCTTTTTTCTTTTTGCAATATGAAAGGTGTCATACTAAGCATCGCAGTTTATGAAGACGGAATTTCATCCATAACTCTGAAGACTGCACTATCATCATCGTGTGGCATGAAGGTATGAACTATAAAATTCCAAGAAACACAAGACACCCGGCTGCTTATTGCCTGTCATTACTGTTCTCAGTCACTTTCTTCACTACCTTTCCGGATGATTGGTAAGTGGCATAGGTCATTCAAATCTACAAGAAAGACAACAGAAGCTCTTCATTAAATTATCGAACTATCTCGCTAACAAGCGTGTCATGCAAAATCAAAATACACGTCTACTGTCAAATTATTTTTTCTTAGATGGTAACAACTATTTTCACCCGTCACAGCATAGGTTTCGCATAGCTTTCTCCTGTGAAACCAAAATAACTATTTTCTTCATGACTTGCGTCTTAACCTGGTCATCGATGTGCGAATCGGTACAATCTATTTTGGATTTAGAGAAAGCATTTGATAAAGTGCCTAACTACCGCTTACAACTAAAAGTTCAACTACTAAACCTGGATCCTAATGGTCTGATGTGGATACGAGAATTTTTGTATATTCGTACGCAAATGGTTTCGGTCAACAATAATTTGTCTAGCCCCCTCCCAGTAACTTCCGGTATGCTGCAAGTATCTGCTCTTGCCTTCCTGTTATTTTCATATATTTTAATGATTCACTTTAATGTGTCTCCTCTAATATACGCATATTTGCGGACGACTGTGTCACCGCACTATCTATAACGCATCGCACCAATCTGCTCTCTAGAACTTGTTTAAGAACGATTCAGAATGGTGCAATATTACACTAATGACCGTAATCACCAGCAAATTCACTTGCCTGTCCTTCTCGCACCATCGCGCTCCCTATTTCTTTCCTTACGCAACTGTTAACCCCCCGCTTGAACAGGTACATTCTTGTAAATGCTTACGTGTAACCCTATTCATGATTTGTCTTGGGACGCACATGTCGTAATCGTTGTTGTCGTCGTGTCTGCGTTGGCATAATTTGGTCACAGAATAAAACTCCGGTGAAACTTCACAAACTGATTTAATGGCTACATGGAAGAAACATTATAGAAATTCCAACTGACAAACGTTTCGTTCGGCGTCTTTTAAGCTACTCCTTTCATGACGGTTGGCCGTGTTCCTCTCTACAGGCCTTCCTTTCTTTCCTTTTTCTTTAGGGGGGCCCCCGCTTGCGTGGGCTCTTAGAACCTGGCAGTGGCGGCGCTCGTTCGGCGGTGTCGGTAACAGAGGAATCCTCCTTGCGTCTCCGGTGCTGGCCCGCAGCCGCCTCGTAGGCTAGAAATTCAGGGCAGGCGGGCGTCCGCGTCTGGTTAGGCCGCCAGCGCGTACACATGCCCAGGCCTGAAACCTTCTATCCGTGGCATGGACGCGGTTCAGCCCATCGCTGTTCCCTTTGGACTTCCAGGAACCTCTTCTGCCGACACGTGGTGCAGGCCCGCCGAGTTTGGTGAGAATTATGGCCCCGGTTGTGTCTTCGACAGCGCCAGTGGAGCGGGAGGGACGCTTTGAGGGACGACGAGCCGCTGGTCGACTTGCTGGCAGTGGCAAGGAGCAGGCGTGCCACTGCCATACGTCAGTAACATTATATCATACGTCAGTAACGTCAGGACATACGTCAGTAACATTATATCAACATCTGACAAAAACTCAGAGAATTTGTGGAATGCACCGCCGTGTTCAAAACTACTGGCTTATAATTCATTTGTTAGGCCAAAAATTTAAAATGCATGCGACACATCTGGAGGCCAATCAAGCATATCTCGTCAAAAAGAATTGGTTAAAGATTGCGCTGTTACATTGATTCATGCATCATACTCATAGAAAATCAGGTTTTGATCCCTAAAAACAGAATCCGGTGTATCGACACTTTTATGTCGACATCGCATTTCCAGCATTTTATTGTGTCACGTTTTTTTTTTTTTTTCATCACTTAATCAAGCCCCATTAATCACTGCAGCAGCACGCATATCTTAACGAACCAGTCATCCACTTCACATTGCGAACCCACACGCCGGACGACCGCCTTTACTGCTTCGTTTTTCATTCGAACCACCATAGACTGGAACGGCCTCCTCCACGAAATTGCTACAAGAAATCCACGAAAATGACCATCTTCGTTTTCGCAACTTTTATCTGACCATTGTTCCCAGTAACTAATTACCATGATCACTAGTGTTTGTATAAGAACCTACGCCTTATGTAATGCCTCTATGTATTAATTAAGGTAATAAACGGAACTGAAGTCAGGTGAAAATAGCAGGAGAGTTCTGCTTCTTTGTTTTAAGCATGAAAATGTAAAGCACCTGCTTAGAACTTATTCGAAGTCATAAAAATGCTACAACAATAATGCTCCCTGTGTTTTTACGGTCTCCTTGGAATGAGCTCGCACTGAAGTGATTGTTATTATTGGTACTTGTAAAATCTCGCTTCCACTTGGGAAATTGGACTTCCTGAAAAATACCAACAAACCCTAAATCCGCAATGATAGGTCGATATAACTGACGTAAAAATACAGAGTGCGCCACTTTCCGTATATCTGCTTCTATTTACCAAGATCGGGATTATTTGGCCACTGTTCGAGGCATTTGAGTCATCTGCTTTTTTCGTTTTTATTTTTGTTTCATAATTCACGTGCCGGGTTTTGCTAAGTACATATTGCCGCTTAGGAGGAGGAGAGCCGTGGACTGTTTTCTTTTAAAGCCAAAGCTCTCCTTCACGACCAAAGTGGCAAAAGCTGTGCTATCTCGGAAGCCTGATCTTTATTTAACCTTCTGAGCATAGCATAGGAACAACGTATCTTAAACCAAGGTTAGTGTTGTGCACACATATTTGAGGAGAGAAATGGGGGGGGGGGGGGGGCCACGTGCAGCATACACCTAAATCTAGAAAAGGCCATCGAAATCATGCAGTCCGAGAGGGCGAATAAGCCACCGCAGAAGCCGAAAGGAAATCGGTTGGCGCCAGTAAGCAAAGTGACCAACAACCGTCCTCGCTCCTGTCCATTCCGTCGTTGAGTGAACACCTATAACGCGCGTTAATGGTCGGCGCGGGCAACCACTCCGACTGCAACCTCTTTGCTCGAGGACGGAGAATGCTGCGAAGGAAAGAGAAGGGAGTTGTTTTGAAGTTGATTACCCGAGTTTCTCGGCCGGTTTTCAGTCGTACACCCTTCTTTTCTGTCTCTACCGCCACATTTGGTGATGCGCGTCGTAGAATAATGGGGTCGCTAGAAACTATGAAAAAAAAAACTTAGTCCTGAGCTTAATGTACCTACTACGCTGCCGCATTCTACTGGAGAACAAAGTTTCTGCGCAGTGGCAACAAAGGCGTCACATGCGCATCGCCGTCTTCCGGATCTTTGAGGGTGTCTCCTAAGCAGAGGTGGACAACCTCTTGAGGTTTCGGCCTCATGAGATTGACCTGAACCTCAAAATGACCTCAACCTCACGGAGTGAGGTGAGGTTGAGGTGAGGTCGAGGTGAGGTCGAGGTGAGGTCGGTGACAGCTAGAAATTTTTTGTGTGAGGTCACCAAATTGAACCTCAAACTCACGCGTGAGTTTCAGGTTGAGTGAGGTCGTCATTGTGTGACGTCGAAATAGTGAGGTCCAGGCTTTTCGCTGTTGCCGCGGCTGTCTTCGAAGAGCGCCCCTTTTGACGCGGAGCTCGAGCATACTGCCGGGGTGTGCCCGCCGACTCTCGGTGTTTGGTTACCCCCCAATCGGACGACCGAATGCCGAAGCCCCTGCCCAGCTTTCGGCGTTCCACCGTAATGTCCGAAGCCCGAGTACGCTTCCCTCTGGTCTACTAGGAAGGAGATTTTTTTTTTTACTTCACGAACTCCTCATGCCCCCCGCCTGCCACCCCCGTTTCCTCTGACTTGTTTGTGCCGATGCTTGCCGCAGGCTCAAACACCCAGGAGCGCGGAAAGCACATAACTCACGTTGACCGGCGGTGCTTTTGTCCGATGCCGCAAGGAAACCAGCAAACTAAAAAGTGAAGCAAATTATCTTTGCGCAGACGGCGCGGAACAGAACTGTGTCTTGTGCATTCCCGTTTCCAGGCGATAACGTCACGGCTGCTGCCTTGAATTCGATAAAGGACCCCGCTGTACATTGCACGGAAACTTAACAGGAAATGGTGCAGCGAAATTGTTAGAGGACGTGATACTGACAGATAAAAAAAAAAACATGAACAAACCAGAAAAACCGGCACAATACCATCTGTGCATTTTATCGAAGTCCTCCCTTTCGAATTGTACGTTATCGTTTTATATTCCTGTCCTGTAAATTTATATTCTTGTATTCTCCAGAACAACCTCTCTTTGGTCTTGTGCTGCTTGTTTCTTCTAACAGATTTAAAGGTGATGGTGCTAGTGTAGCGGTAAAACATGCAACAGGATGAAATGGACGGCACAGCTTATAAGACGCAACTGGTAAACAGGAAAAAGCCTGCGCATGTTAACCATATGCTGAGATAGAAGGGACAAAAAATATATGGGGCCTGTATGCAGTACAGCGCAATGAAAAAAAAAATGATTTCGCTCCGCTAGGGCCCTTTATTTCTCTCTCAAATTCTAGTGAAATCAAGCAATGCAGGAGGAAGGAGGAGACTAAGGGATTCTTAACTTATTCAGGAGCAGAAAACGAAATTTGAAAAGCGTTCTCCTACATGTTTTTATGAGCTAAAAAGTATTGAGATGGTTTCCGGCTCGACATTTTGGTGTCTAGACGGACGAATTGGTGTGGCGAAGTGAACATGCCTTTTTTGTGCTCCAGTCTGCTCTAGACGCACTAATCAATAGGATGAAAATTGTTGTGGCCAGATGTCGGAATAATTCTTTCAGATATTTGTTTTTTTCTTTAAAAACCAATTTAGATGTACGTGATATGAAGCCAATTACATGCTAGCACTGAGGAATGCAGTATTAAGTCGATGTCTCAAACTTTTCATACGCTCTGGGAAGAGCAGTTCTCTTTTGTTTTTATTGTGCGATATTGGTTATTACTTTCGGCAACATGGTATTTATTTATATATATATATTTTCTTGTATGTCAATTAAGTTCGTACACTGCCGAAAAGAGAACAGGCTCCTTCCCTCACATTAGGCTCTTTCTTTGGCATCTTTTCAGAGGCGCATAGCACAACCCTCCTTTCCACTTACCCGTGCGGTCATTTAGTTTTTTCTTTTTCTTTTGCAAGTATTGGAAAGCGCGATCTACTCTCTGAATGCGGAGCTGGCACACATACCCCACTACCTTTTGGTGTGTATGGGTGACAGTTCGGCATTCACCGCATGAGCAAAACCAGATGCCTACAGGCGGAGGGTGAAGGGAGGAGCGCGTGCACAGCGGGGGGCGCGGTCCCTCCGGGCTGCTTGCTCGTCTCCTTTCTGTTGTTCTTGTCTTTATTTTACGTTTATGTGCTGTAACTATACGACACTAACGGGGAAACGGTTTCTCTAGATTCACCTACGGTGCATGCGGGGAAGCTGCTTCGGAGACACCACTGTTCAACTGATTAGTTCAGTCGTCGAAGGAAAACAAGTGAATACCAGAAAGAAGCTCGTCTCAGAATTGTTGGCGAAATGGCATCCAGTATTCGGTTCGGACGTACACGTATTTATGTCGTGTGTACGTGTTCTTTTTTTTAGGTGGTTGCGAGTTGGACATTATGCTCCGGCGAAATTTGACGGACGAGCCGATGTTCGCGGAAGCAAAGCGGTTCACGTTTGGCATGGAAGCAGCACGATAGAGCACATGGCTAACGATCGTCGTCTTCACGTTATCCAGGTTTTGGCTTGGCTTCTACCATGCCTGGCCAGAAGTGCACCGGACCCGTACGTCGCTACCTGCCTGCAGCCATGCCGTGTTCAGGTGTGCGACCTTTCTTCGAACCCAGGCGCTGCCTTCGTTGGATCGGAATCCTTGTTCATCGGTTCAGCCGCATCAACAGGAACATCATCCACGCCTGCCTTAAAAGCCAACAGCCAGCCGCGACACGTCAGTGGGCATGGAAGCAGCATGATAGAGCACATGGCTAACGATCGTCGTCTTCACGTTATCCAGGTTGGTCAATCGTGTTCTCTACATGCTAGGAAAACATCAAATCGTTTTTACTGCTGCTTCCGTGCCCACAAGTGCTCTATGACGTGTGTTGTGACTGCAAGGAGGTGTTGCTTATGTTGTTGCTATGTTCGGGTGACGTTGAGCTAAACCCCGGGCCTAATCGCAAGCAAACTACAGAGCGGCAGACCCAAGTAGCTGATGAAGACGACACGTCGTGCGCCCATTGTCATAATGAAGTCATGGCTGCGTTGTCCTTTATTAAAACCGCCTGTGAGGCGTCAGCGGAGGCCCAAGCCATGTTCACGCAGGCTGTGAATGACGTAAAAGCCAATCAGGAATGTTTAGCAAAGCGGCTGTCTAATATTGATACTCGACTCGCTTCTGTTGAAACAGAAGTCAGCATGGTTAGTAGTCTCGAAGGAGAACATCTGTTAACAAACGACACCATTAATGACTTGGCGCAACAGAATAATGAGCTTCTTTCCCGCATCAATCATCTGGAAGACAGATCTCGCAGAAATAATTTAATATTTTATGGCGTACCCGATAGCAATGAAACGTGGAATGACACAGAAAAAAACGTTATTAGTTTGCTTTTCATCCAGTTTTGGGTCAGAATTTAAACCAGACAAAATAGAACGAGCCCACCGCCTTGGTGGCCCTTTTGTTCAAGAAAAATGCCGACCAGTGATAATAAAATTTTCGCACTTTAAAGCGAATGAAGAAGTGATGTCACATCGTGATGAGCTGAAAACAATTAAATGACATTTCAGTTTCTGAAGACTACTGCGCAGCAACTAGGCTCGCTCGCAAAAGGTTAACTGCTTTCGTAAAATCTTTGCCTGGTTCACCATCCTTTAGGCTTCGCTACGACAAACTAACTGTAAATAAAAGGCAATATGTTTATGACCCTAGAACAGACAGTTTCATTGAGCTGCCCCGGCTGCGTTATCATTCTCCTTCTCGTAGCAGCCCATCCGATGATTCATCTGCACGCGCTCGACCCTCTACATCCAATGCTGCTCGCGCATGCGAGATGGGAGACATTTCGAATTCAAGTCCCACGCGTAATGTTTCATAACACTTAGCCAGGGGTAGTGGTCATCGGCGCCCTATATCAGTCCTTTATAGTAATATCCGGAGGATTTTACGCAAAAAAGATGATATCATCGCAGCTATCAATTCGTGCGATGCCGACCTGGTGGCGCTCACTGAAACTTGGTTAAGTGCTCGTGTAAGCGACAGCGAAATTTTTACTCACACCAAGCCTTTCAATGTCTATCGTTGTGACAGAGATGGAAGACAAGGGGGTGGAACCCTGCTCGCAGTTTCTAAAAACCTATCATCGTTCAGAATTAATGTTTCATGCAACATAGAATCTGTCTGGTGCGGCGTCATTTTAAACAACAGAGTACACATCATTGGCGTCTGTTATCGTCCACCTAATGCAGACATCACATTCGTGAATGAATTGCATGACGCGGTTAACACCGTCGTCCTTCGTTATCCAGCATCCCCGGTATTTCTTCTAGGCGATTTCAATTATCCATCAATAAACTGGACATCGACACCGCCTACCTGCACACCATATTCTTCGAATTGTCAAGCTTTTCTCGATATGTGCTCCCTTTTCAATTTTGATCAGGTTGTTGATGGCCCAACGCGTGTTATCGGCAGTTCTGCTAACATTCTTGACCTGATCCTCACCACTAACCTTGATATGATAGGCCCAATAATTTTCATGCCGGGACTCAGTGATCATTCTTTACTTCATTTCGACCTAAACTTTACCGCGTCTTCAGCTACGAAAAAACGCAAGATTATATTTGATTACAAAAAGGCAAACTTTGAAGAGATAAATAGAGAACTTTCGCTCTTCCTTGACAACTATCTTAGTGGTTTTGAACATCGTTCTGTCCAAGAGAACTGGGACCTGTTCGTCAATAAAATTTCATATCTAACTGAGGCTTACATTCCCAAGAAAATACTAACAGTACATAGACATTCGCCATGGTATAATCCGTACTTAAATCGACTTTCGAACAGAAAAAAACGCTTATTTCGGGCAGCAAAACTGCAGCAGACTGCGTCACGCTGGCAAGCATACACTAATGCATCTCACACCTACTCTCAAGCTGTCGCTTCTGCAAAATCTACTTTTTTGAAATACACTCTACCATCCTTGCTCACTAATAACCCTAGCAAATTTTGGAACATCGTAACTAACTCCCAGAGCAACTCAGAGATTTCTTTACTTGACCAGAACGACTTACCTGTGCCTAGCAAGGAGTGCGCATCGATTTTAAACAATATGTTCACACTGAACTTTTCATCTGCAACTAATCTTCAATTGCCTACACATTCGTTTTCGGGCTATACGATTATGCATCCAATATCAATAGATGCCGACGGGATTGCAAAGCTAATTGAAACACTAAAACCTTCATGTTCCTCAGGTGTTGACAATATAAATGCAAGATTCCTTAAAGAAACAAACATGTACTCCTCTGTCCTTTTGTCAAAAATATTTCAACAATCTTTAGATACTGGCGCTATTCCTGTACATTGGAAGCAGGCGAAGGTGATTCCACTTCATAAATCCGGTAACAAGCAATCTCCCCTTAATTATCGCCCCATATCTCTTACTACCATACCATGTAAAATTCTTGAACATGTCATTTGCTCACACCTAGCTAGTTTTCTTGACTCGAACCTTTTTTTCAATCCAGCGCAACATGGCTTCAGGAAATCACTCATGCGAGACACAGCTACTTTGTTTCACAAACTCCATGCTAACCCTTATTGACAACCGTTCCTTGGCTGATTGTATCTTCTTGGATTTTTCTAAGGCCTTTGACAAAATAAACCATCATCTTTTACTACTTAAACTCAAGTGTCTTAATATTGACAGACATCTTCTTACCTGGGTCGAAGTTTTCCTCATCGGTCGATCACAGCATGTCTTTGGTAACAATAATAATTCACCGTCAACACCTCTTACGTCAGGTGTACCACAAGGGTCCGTTTTGGGCCCTCTTCTTTTTTTAGTTTATATTAATGACCTTCCTAACTGTGTGACTTCCCCTATTCACTTATTTGCCGATGACTGTGTTATTTATCGCGAGATTGCTGAACCCGCCGATGTTTCTGCTATACAATCTGACCTCAATAATATAACTAAATGGTGCAGCACATGGTGTATGGACCTAAATGTTAAAAAATGTAAAGCTATGCGAGTGTCGCGCAGTAATTTCCCCCCTGCTTGCTATGTATTGAATAACACTCCTTTAGATACTGTAACTTCGTACAAATATTTGGGTGTGCATATTACTAATGACCTCAGCTGGAAGCAACATATTGATTACATTATTAACAACAGTAACCGCATGCTTGGGTATTTGCGCCGTAACTTTTCGAAGGCACCTGTTTCGACTAAAATGACTATGTACAAAGCATTGGTACGTTCAAAGATTGAATATGCTTCTGCAATCTGGGATCCCGGTTTCACGAACTTGAAATCCTCACTTGAGATGGTTCAAAATAATTCAGCGCGTTTCATTCTTTCCAATTACAGTCGCACTAGCAGCATAACTTCAATGAAACTAACGTTATCTTTGCCATCTCTCGAGCTTAGAAGGAAAATTTCACGTCTTAGCCTTTTTCACAAAATTTATCATCATAACGAATTGAGGCATACTTTCATTTCGCAGCCATCGTATCGCTCCTCCCGCGTTGATCATGCTTACAAAGTAAATGTCATAACTTGCAATACTAATGCCCTTTTTCATTCCTTTCTACCTCGTACGTCAGTAGAGTGGAATCGCCTTCCGCCCGATATCGCATTAATCCAAGATCACGATTCATTTCACTCATCACTGATGCAATATCTTGAAGCTGATCCGTGACACTTTTTTCCCCCCTGACTATTATCTTATTTCCGTTTTTAGTTTTTCATGCTTGTTTGCTCCCAGTGCTGCTGTTCTTTTCGCTGTATAATGCTGTTCTCTCACCGCTTATGATTGTTTTCAATTTATTCCGCTTGTATAACTTTCTTTATTGTAAGATTGTTTTCGTTGTTCTGTATTCCCTTGTTCGTTTAGCCTTTGTTATGTTTTGTTCATTTAGTGTTCTATGCTTTCTATCATATATGATGTACCACTCCCCTCTGTAATGCGTATGCGCTTGAGGGTAATAAAATGAAATGAAATGAAATGAAACCCTTTTTCCTAGCAGTTCCGACAGTTGTAATTTTTTAATGTAAGCGTGGTGTTCAAAGAAGCAATTTCGCCAATTCTTGCAGTACGCCACGGGATCACAGAATTATAAACTAACCCCCCGGAGTGGCAGGTTTGGACCTCATAACATAAACAGCATTCCTCTTAGAAATTTTCTGAAGGTTTATTCGGCGTTGGCTTAGTTTTATGATTAATTGGTGTTTTCCTGTCTTTTCCTCTTTTTTTTTTTGTTTTGTTGGGGATTTAGTCTTCACAAGTCATTTCATAAGTGGCTGTTATGGAAAACTTGTGCCCCGTTAATATGACATCCGTTTATATGGAGGACCCGAATAATGGACAATTTTTCTGGGGCCGAAGATTTTTCAAAGTTTTTATGTCACGTTAATATAGAAACTCGCTCTCTGAACAATGTAGATGGGATGAATGCACACAGCCTATTCGGCCCATGTATTTTTGTCTCGTTAATATGGACATTGTTTGAAAAAAGCAGGGGAGTCTGAACGCAAGCTTATGAAGGGTGCGCATGTCGGGAACCAATGCGACAGCCGATACGGTAGGATGCCTGAACGAGTCCTGTGGAGTTGGAAAGAACCAAATCGGGCGTGTCGTCGTTTTAAGAGGGAAGGGGGACGGGGGGGGGGGGGGGCAAGAGCGGAAAGGAAGGGAAGAGGAGGAGAAAGGTTGTGTGGTTGACAGGGATTGTACACAGCAAACCGAAGGTCAGCTGACTGAGAAAGACCCCAAAATGAGGCAACCGGGAGATTTATGGGTGCAGCGGCAGCGCCGCAACCAGTGGCCGCAGTCGGGAAAACAGCAACATGTGGTTGCAATAAATTCTGCTGAACGTGAACAGAAGAGAAGCCGGTAAAAACGTAAGAAAGAAACAATAAGAAGATAGACAAGCGCCGAAATTGGGGGTGGGAACTGAAGTTTTTCTAGCCCAGAACACAAAGCATGTTCTATGAAGCCGTTTCGGTCAGGGTAAAGACACACTAAGGAAGTAGAGCGACAAAAGAAACGCGACGACCACGCAAACAGGACCGGGCGTCCCGTCCTGGACGCCTGTCCTTCTCATGCTCCTGGTTTTCGTCACTGTTGCGCTGCCGAACTACCACATTTTGCACCACAGCGATCCGCATGTCGGCTTCGCCTTGAGTCAACGATGCGGCCTTGACAAGGATTGAGCTCTTCGTAGTCGGCTAGCCGTCATTTTAAACTGTACTTCAGCTTACAGTGTTTGTTTCATAGGAACACATACAAACGGCACAGGAAAGGGCTGTTTGATAGCCCTCTGTATAGTAGCCTGCCAACTAGACTCCCTCGCTTCCATACAAAAACAGTACAAAGCAAGAAAGAGAATCAGAAGAATGGAAAATCAAGAAGTTTAACTAGGGAAAATGAGTGCAAAGAAGCAGGAGCCTGTAACTCTCGACTTTAGTCTGACTTTTGGCATAGTTGGAGTTAAGCGCAAACGAATGGAGCTGAACTTAGGCGCGAAGCGGGAAATCTGTGAATACAAGCGGCAAAAGCAATCTCAGTCAGTCCAAGCCGTGAAAGACTGGACCCAAGTTCAACTAGGCCTCAGTCTCGTCAGGTTGACGGTATACCATCTATATACACTACCGGACTCCGATAAATGGCTCAACGTCGGCATCACAGCGTAAGCAGCAGTCCGCACAGTCGAGCCGGGCATCCTGAATAGTGAAGTAGAATGGGCCTTAGCCAGCCTTGCTAAGAACAAAGCTAGCGGCATTGATGGCATTCCAGCTGAGTTGCTTCGAAACCTTAACCATGACGACGCTGTTAAAGTATTCATGATGGCAGCAAATTTGGACAACCCTGCAGTGGCCACAAGATTGGAGGAGGTCAGTTTACATTCCCATCCCAAAAATAGGAAGTGCCAAAGATTGTTCCAACTACCGCACGATCGCGCTTATTTCGCATGCTAGCAAGGTGATGTTGAAAATCCTGCAAGGTAGGCTGCAGCAGTATGTGGATCGGGAGCTCCCGGACGTGCAAGCTGGGTGTCACAAGGGCAGAGGAACTAGGAACCTTCGCAGAAAAGTGGAAAAAGCAAGAGATTTCCAGAAACCCACCTACTTTTGCTTTATTGATTATGCGAAAGCGTTTGACTGCGTAGATCACAGCAAATTGTGGCAAGTTCTCCAAGAGATGGGAGTTCCAATTCACCTCATCTGTCTCCTCAGGAACCTGTATGAAGGGCAAGAGGCCACAGTCAGAACTGGGCATGGTCTTACTGATTGGTTTCCGATTAAGAAAGGAGTGAGACAAGGCTGCATACTGTCGCCCTGCCAATTTAACCTATATGCTGAGTGCATCACGAAGAAGGCCGGTCTGTACGAGTCTTCAGCTGGAGTGAAGATGCTGGAAAACGTATCAACAACCTCAGATATGCGGACGATACCACTTTAATGGCAGAAAGTGAAGTGGAACTCAAGAGACTTCTGATGCGCGTAAAAGAAGAGAGTGAGAAGTTTGGGCTTAAACCGAACAATAAAAAGACAAAGATCATGGCGTCTTGCCCTATCAAGTCCTAGAGCATCAAGGGGCAAGAAGTGGAATCTGTGACAGATTTTCTCTTCTTGAGCTCCAAGATTACCCCGGAAGGAGACTGCAGCCATGAAATTAGGAAACGCCTGCTTCTGGGAAAGAAAGCCATGGCTAGCCTTGACTGCCTAGCGAAGAGCAGAGACATTACACTGCCAACAAAGATCCGTATAACTCGTTTCAACAGCATGTTAAAACACCTGAGTCACACACTTTTTTCCATTCTTCCTCCTTACTCCATCAAAATACAGGCGCTGAAACAGAAACCAAATGTGAGTGCTTATGCTAAGCGTTTTTCTGTATTTATATCAACTACATCAACACCCGGTGACGTAATTGAAAGGGGCAGGGAGACCGATAAAATTGCATAAACCTGTGCGAGTTAGTAGTCAGAAATTACAGCAATAGAGTCTGAAACAAGGTTCTAAATTTTCATAGTTCTAGACAAGCAACGAAAAACAATCCTGTAAATACAGGGGCGAAAATATGACACACCAATTTTCAAACATTGACTATAGCACGATGACAGCACTCTGGCTAACTAAAAATACGACAATAAAAAATACAACTGGTCCTTCCGGAGAGAGTTAGAGTGATAGATTATGCTATATATTGTCAAGTGGAAGCATAATGCAAGGCAAAGCAAAATGAGGCAGCTCGAGATGATTTCTTGTAGATACGCTTGCACTGTATGTGTATTTCAACAGTCCAAAATGAGTGGCCAGATTGCACACTGATTCGAGATTGCTGGAAAGCTGTCTAAGCAGTTTCCTAAAATTAAGAGGGTGTTTAAGACTTGCCAATGCTTTGTAGAGTCCGTTTCATAGGAACTGTTGCACTAGAAAGGAATATAGACAGTCTAGCATGCAATGGGTTTTTAACCAAAGTATTTATGTACACGCATATGAAAATACAGATGTATGATAGGGTAAAACATACAATAGCTAGCAAGCACTTATTATTAGGAAGATTGTTTATGTAGGAGCTCACAGTTAAAACCGCTAGGAACCAAAGCAAAATGCGAAGTATGAGTGAAAATCCGGATAACGTTTCAGCATTGCATGTTTTGATTGGTGAAAAGTGTAACTCGCCTACTCAATACTCGATGCAACCTTTCTACAGACATAAATAGCCACTTGCCTATAGAGCTTATATACGTGACGTCATTTCTGCTTTACTGGCAACCATGGCACGAACAACCTAAGATCAAAGAGAGAGAAAGAAAGAGAGAGAGGGCCCACGGCGAATCAGGGTACAGCGGTGGTGAAATCCGAGCTCTGGTTGGACAGCGTTCCAAACGGCGTCTCATGTGTCCGACAAATGAACGGCGCGCAGCAGGGAGGTCGCAGGGAGGGAGCAGGGAGGAGGAGGAGTTTCGAAAAGCCCAATGCTATGGCGTATCCTCAATACAGGGTTGCCACAACGGCCGCCTGCTAAACCTGATAGTGAATAGGGTCTATACACGACGTCCACATCTATGAAAAAATGCTTCATACTGCTTCCAAGTTTATTTGGAGTCGACGTTTCGGCAGGAGCACTGCCTTTCTCAAGACTGAGGGTACATGATTCTTGTTCGTCTTCTTATAGTGTTGGCAAGAGGAGATACAAACATAATATGGGCACATATAGGTGAACCAGCTGGGCACGCACAACACACACATACACACACAGGTGCGGAGAGCAGGCTAGTCCCAAAGGCTCATCCACCCAAGGCAACGGCTGCCGGGAGTCATCTGTATACAATACAGGCAGCCGCTGAACAACCTCGGGAAAAAAAATCACAGGTGGGGGAACGTGTTTGCTGCAGATGGTGAGAAATCTTTTTCCGTTCTCACTAAAAGATGGTAGCGCCAAGCGTGAAGGTGGTTTTTGGGAGAAGTGGTCAACTATCAATGGTCAAGGCCTTGTTTTTGAAGATTTGTTCTTTTTCTCTGCTGCGTCTGTTACCCTACCCACCCTTGCTCCGACCCGCGGCCCGACAGGATGAAAAAAAAAAAAAAACGCGACAACCAGGTGGACATTGCTGGTTAGAAGAACGTGACATCTACGAGTAGAGTTCGAGCCTGCTTAGAGCGGTAAGCAACTCGCGACGAGAGATGAACATCAAAGAAAGAAAAGAAAAAAAATATGTGGGACAGTAGAATGCTGAAATACTTTGAGGTTTTCGCTAAAAGGTGCGAGCGCCAAGCATGAAGAAGGTTTTTACGAGAAGTGGGATGTGGAGGGTATCAAAGAAGCGGGGTAAAAAAAGGGGCGGAAAGGGGGAAAAAACCCCGAGGAAAACTGTCCTCACATGTACCGTACATTAGTGCCGTCCAGAACGACGTAATCAGAGCTTATAAGGACTAGAGACCAGGGAAGTAAAACCTTTCCAAAAAGGAACGTGACGCATTGAAGGCGCTTAGCAGACGGAAAGATGTGGTCATCAAACCGGCAGATATTGGTCATGGACAATGACAAATATATTGCCGCGAAACTTCAAAACTGTATTTGTTGTTGTTTAACAGCCGCCGGCATTCAGACTTATCACTCTGAATCTGGACCGCGTATCAGTTCCGTAATCTTTGTTTGTTTGCGATATTTATCATCGTTCACGTTAAGCAATGGCCTCCTAGTGAAGAACTTCGCAGCCAACAATACCGCGCAGCTTCTTGTAGTGCCTAAAAACCTCCGGCAGGAAATTCTGCAGGCGTTGCACGATGAGCCCACAGCAGGCCACCTCGGATTTGCGCGCACGTTGCATCGAATCCAGGAGAAGTACTACTGGCCGCGACTGCCTGCCGAAGTTGCCCACTACGTGAAGACGTGTCGTGAGTGCCAACGACGCAAGACGCCGCCGATCAGACCAGCAGGACTACTAAACCCGATTCCGCCCCCAGTCATGCCCTTTCAACAAATTGGGATGGATCTCCTTTGCCCCTCTCCATCTTCGTCTATGGGTAACAAGTTTATCATCGTGGCCACTGACTACCTTACCCGTTACGCCGAAGAATAAGCACTACCCAATGGTACCGCGGCAGAAGTCGCCAAATTTTTTGTCGAACAAATTCTCTTGCGACATGGCGCCCCAGAAGTCCTCATCACGGACAGGGGAACGGCGTTTACGGCAGAGTTGACTCAAGCCATCCTGGAATACAGTCATACAAGCCATCGACGAACAACTGCGTAGCATCCCCAGACCAATGGCCTTACGGAGCGCCTGCATAATACAATCGCGGACATGATCGCCATGTACATCGACGCTGAACACAAGACCTGGGACGCCATCTTGCCGTACATGATCTTCGCGTATAACACGGCAGTCCTGGAGACGACCAGAGCGACCCCGTTTAAGCATGTGTACGGCAGGGAGCCCACGACGAAGCTCGACGCAATGCTGACGCACGTAACTAACGAGGACAACCTTGACGTCGCTGCCTACCTGCAGCATTGCAGAGGAAGCCCGACGACTCGCACGTCTGCGTATTAAAGACCAACAGTGCACCGACAGCCGACGATACAACTTACGACGACGAAAAAGTACAACCCACGAGACCAAGTGTGGATTTGAACACCAATTCGCCGTCGCGGACTAAGTGAAAAGTTGTTGCGTCGAGACTTTGGGCCGTACAAAATCATTCGCCGCGCCGTACCACTGGACTATGAAGTCATTCCCGACGGAACGTCAGCATTACAACGGCGACGCGCATGCCCAGAAATTAGTACATGTTGTACGAATGAAGCCATATTACACGCGTTAAAGAATCTGTGGTGTTTAAACTTTGCAGGGTTTATGTTTAAGTTGCTTTGTTTTGGAACATCGAGGCGATGTTTTTTTAAGGGGGGGGGGGGTAATGCCGCGAAACCATAGAGAAAGAGATTGGTAAAGAGCGGACACTCCCACAGGGCCACGCGGCCCATTTGACTGTAGTGCACCAAGCGGCCGGCGGCAACTACTTCCGGTCTTGCTGAAAGGCGCGTTATTTGAATACTAGCATGCGCTGCGTCCTTCCCTGCCCTTTTGGCGCATTATTTTGGTTTTACACGGTCTGCTAGTGTTTCTATTTATGTTCAGCATGCATAACAACATGAAAAATAGATTCCCAGTTCACTAAATTGGCCATCAACGCAGCTGCGCCACAGCCTTTGCAAAACAGTATTGCAGAAAAGACGTCAAGTGCTTTGTGAAATGAACATTTATTATGCTGCATATAAAACATACAAGAGACGCAACACATGTAGGCGGATGCATTGACAAAACTTTGCACACATAAGGCGATGTGCAAAATACAGAAAAATAAAAATACACAAGGCGAGAAACAGCACTTCGGTACCGACAAAAAATAGCATAACGTTTATTTCCAAAATATGGCAAATGATATGTAACAAAACAGGCATTATACATAAACTACACAGTCTCAGTCCCGGCTACCTTAGAAAGGGTAACTTGTATTGTTCAGGGCGGAGAGAAGTACTGACACTTGGGGGAAATGCCACTCCGTTCACTCGTCGCATCTGCCGCGCTTCGGCTGCAGTCCGTGGGTCCATTCAGTGCTGTTGGAAAAGAAATGAACATGATGCAGAAGGTTGCAATGAAATATAAGGCCACTGCACCATGCACAAAATTGCATGTGGGTGCGTACTGAAGACTTGGTGAGCAGCAGTTATGGTCCAGAACAGAAAAGCTGTGATTCGTAAAATTGATACAAAAGCTACTGTTGCAACGTAGAGGTCAGGAAATGCAGGCTAACCGAACCTATCTGAAAATGCATTTCTACAGTGAGTGAAATAACAGCCACTAAATTAACAACATTCCTCAAGAGCACTGAACAGCTAGAGCAATGAAGCTTGCTGCATTATAAAACATTTCTCACTTTAACGTTGTCACGTTACATGCAACGCGACACCACGCAAAACTAGTTGTTCGCAAAACCGCGGCCGGCGGGCACGCCATGTTGGCTTTTCTTCATACGCGACTTTGTGAAGCGCAGAACACCGTGCTGAGCTAAACTGCCCGAAATGTCTCGCAGTTTGACAAGAATGAAACATTTCACACCTTGCGGTTGCCCTGTTAAACGCGACGCCAGGCAAAACTAGCCGTTCGCAAAATCGCCATGTCACGTCACCGCGGCGGTCAGCACGCCTTGTCATGCCTGTTAGCTTGCCCTTCACTTGCGACTTTGTGAAGCGCAGTCGCCGCCGTACTGAGCTAAACTGCCTGAAATACTGCACAGTTTGACAACAAAGTCCCGGCCGGCATGGCCAGTGTAAACTGCTTGAAATGCAGCGTAGTTAAGCAAAAAACGTTGCTCACCTTGCCATCGTTCCAAACCGCTGTCGTTCCGCGCAGCAGCCCACAAGAGGTCTGTGCCGCACAAGCGCGGCGAGGCACGAGCACACAACCGCTCCCCTCGACAACTTCTTGTCTCCTAGCGCTCCGTCGGGCTACCGCTGCAGCGAGTGCCGTCGCGCGCGCGTCCGCGCATTGGTGCCGCCATTCATCAATCGACGGCAGCGCAAAAAGTCGCGCGTCATTTTCTGGGGCCAGTTTTCGCCGAGTGACCGCTCTTTACCAATCAATTTCTCTATGGCGAAACCTTCAAAACTGTATTTGTTGTTTTTTTAACAGCCGCCGGCATTCAGGCTTATCACTCTGATTCTGGACCGCGTATCAGTTCCGTAAACTTTGCTTGTTATTGCTCGATGTCGCGAGTCACACCTTTATCAGTTTCGTTGTAGCACAAGATGCACCGAGATCTGTCTCGAAGGTTCCGGCCACTCGGGTGTCTTTCCGCAATGTTCCAGCCCGTGCTGGTAGCTGTTTGCGACGTTATCTAGATTGTTCTGGGCAGCCTTTAAATTGAGCGTTGATGAGTGTGACGGACATTCTTTGTTCGACGATCGACCAGCACGTTTGTTGCTATCGCCGCCGCCGAGTTGCTTAGTTCTTTTGCGGTTGCAAGTCAGCCCAATAAAGAGGTAATTTAAGTACCATCAAGCCTGTGCCTTCATTTGTGTCAGCGACCCTGGTCACCAGCACGTGACAATATTGAGGAAGGAATTAGACAACTCTGTAACACTAAATTTTATAAACACCTAAAAGCGGACCCCACTCTAAAGCATCAAAACTTCTTACAGGGACTCTAGATGAGCTCGCAAAAAGTGGGGACATCTTCTGCGATTATGCAAAGCCCTGACCGCCTCACACCCGTCGCCGGGCCGATTCTACATGCTTCCGAAAATTCATAGAAGGGTTAACCCTGGCCGCCCTATAGTATCCGTTATCGGCACAATCACAGAACCAATCTCCAGTTACATTGACACATTAATTGGACACATACCTGAAACACACCTATCCCACATACGTGACACCAACCACTTCCTTCGCGAAATAGCAGGGGTAAATCTTCCTCAGGGGACCTTCCATGTAACCTTAGATGTAGTCTCTCTATATACAAATATCCCGCATTCCGACAGAATCAAAGCTCTAATTGAGGCCTATAATCAGAATAGTGAGGAAGGACCCCAACTCCAGAAGTCCTAGAGGTATTGACGAAACTAGTTCTAGAATACAACAAATTTGATTTCGACAATGAACACTACTTACAAATTAACGACACCGCCATGGGTACAAAAATGGCCCCTAGTTATGCTAACATCTTCATGCATAGCATTGAATTTGAATTTTTACTTACTTCCCCTATTAAGCCCATCCTATACAAATGCTGCTTGGATGATATTTTCTTAGTTTGGACTGACACAGAACAATCACTCCTACATTTCATTGAAAACTTCAATCTCCTCCATCCTAGCATATCCTTCACGCACACATATTCCCAAAACAAAATTAAATCTGAAGACGTTGAAATTGCGGTTTATGAAGGTTCGCTCACCACTAGCGTATACAGAAAACCCCCGGTCCGACAACAATACGCACAAAGCTGTCGTCCTCATCACTCAAAAACAAGCATTCCGTATTCTCAGGCTCATCGATTCAAAAGAATTTGTTCCCAAGATCAGGATTTCGCACCAAACGCAAAACGTATGCGGAAAGTCCTGACTAAACAACGATACCCGCCAGATATTGTTGACGACGCCATAAAAAAGGCATATGAACTCAACCGAGAGGAAATACTGGAGGGACGTCCACGAGAGGAAAACATAGACCGTCGAACAAGCCTGGTACTCCCTACACGAGTAACCCCCCCAACGTGAACAGAATCCTAAAGAAACATTTCAACGTTCTAGAACAGAGCGATCGTCTCTCCAATACTTTCACGACTCCTCCCCAGGTTCTCTACAGACGACCGAAAAACATTCGCAACATCCTAGTCCACTGAAAAATAGGTAATAACCCGCGGTTGGGGTGCCGGCCTTGAGGAAAGAGTAGATTCCGGGTGTGCAGGCACATGCAGACATCAAGCTGCGCAACAAGCACAACGTCAAATTTTATGTGGAGAATAGATGGTAACTTTGATTGCGATGCCTCAAACGTAATATATCTCCTAGAATGCAATGTATGCCGAATGCAGTATATTGGCCAGACAGCTACCCCTATACGAATGCGGTTTAATTATCACCGTGCTGATGTCCGCTCTCTGCCCAACCTTCCTTTTTCAAAACATATCAACCAGAAACAGCACTCATTCGACTCAGTCAAACTAACAGTTCTTCAGCGGGGATTCAATAATACATGGAACAGGAGCAGCGTGAGTCATACTTTATGTATAAGTTTAGGACACTTAAACTGGGATAAATGAAAACAATGGGGCAATGTCGTCATTACGAGCCCTGCAAGTTTAATGCTAAGCACATATATCAATCATTATCACTTGACAGTTTTCCTCGCGTTTTTTTTTTATTTTCCCCCCTCTTTTTTTTCCCCCCGCTTGTTTGATACCCTCCACATCAAACTTCTCGTAAAAACCTTCATGCTTGGCGCTCACACCTTTAAGCGAAAACCTGAAAGTATCTCATCATTGTACTGTCCCACATATATTTTTTTTTTCTTTTCTTTCTTTGAGGTTCATCTCTCGTCGAGAGTTGCTTACCGCTGTAAGCAGGCTCGAACTTTACTCGCAGCTGTATAAAGCAATTTTGCACTTATATATATATATATATATATATATATATATATATATATATATATATATATAATTTTCTTAAAGTTCGTTCAGGAGCTTTGCATCCTTTAGAAAATGAATAACATTTTCACCTTCGATAATTGGATCTCGCAACAACAGGCTGGGATAGACAGGGATGTGTTCTGTATAAAAACGTGCAAAATTTTTTTTTCCTTCACTTCTTTAGTTCAGCGCACGAAAGTAGGACGTGGTTTATTGTTAGTTCACCTCCGCATCTTTCACAGAGAGGTCTTTCGTCTTTCATTAGAATAAAGCTGTGTGTCAGAAGGGTGTGTTCGATGCCAAGGCGACATAAAATGACTTCGATGAAGCGTTTTTGGTGACTGCGCGATTTCCATTCTTCAACGATCTACTTGACAAGGTGCAATTTATTATTTATTTTGTTGTTCCATGAGCTCTGCCATTTTGCTCTCAGTTTTCTCTTTACAACTCTTAGAACATCTTTATGTGGTATGTAGACTGGCTGTATTTTAGTATGACGGGCTGCTGCAGCACATGCATCAGCTCCTATTGCCGCTGATTCCAACGTTGCTTAGTACCCAACAGAGTTTAATTGTATGCCCCTGTGTTTCGGCGGCGATTATATTATGAATGATGTTTCCGATTAAAGGTTCTGTAGCATTTCTAAGATTTAATGCTGTGATAACGCTGAAAGTATCGGTATGGTAAATCCATGAACAACAAGAGCAACGATACATCAATAAAATAAAAAAGAAAAGCTCAACAGTCTGGTTATAACTTGGCTTATAAAAACGCTTTTTACATTTATTTATTTACCCCCAGGGCCCAAGAGCATTACAGAGGAGAGTTGGGGTGAACACAAAAAATAAAAAACCCAATACAGTAAAAAATAACACAAAAATAATTTGTCATTATACAGTAAATGATAACGACTGCGCAACAAGATATAAAAATACAAAATCAACAGCAACGCAGCCAAGCATAGATGTTTAACAAGAAAAAGCACCGAAAAACGGCAGCAAGAGTATGTTAAACACTGGAGCAAAAAAGGTTAGTAACAGCTGTACGTAAATAAACGGCATCTGTAATTTCGGCAATAGCACAAGGAAGGCGATTCCAACTGTTAGAAGTGTCTGGAATGAAGGAGTCATGGCAGTATTTGGTGCGACATAATGGATTTCCTACTTTGTGACGGTGATCAATGCGTGAAGAAGTGTATGACGGTTGCGTTAGAAGTTTCTGTCTGAGATATGTATTATAGGAAAAAATCTTATGAAACAAACTTAGCCGAAGTACTCTTCTGCGTTCTGTTAGAAGAGGCAATGAAAGTGAAGATTTCATGAGAGTCACGCTAGAAGTGCGATAATAGTTAGACAATAAAAAGGAATATGCGCGATTCTGCACACTTTCTAGTTCAGTAATGAGTGAAACGACGCTTGGGTCCCAGACAGAAGCTGCAAACTCTAGTTTTGGACCAACAAATTTTTGCAAAGGAGAAGTTTTAGCGCGCTAGGACAAAATGAAAAGTTTCTTCTGAACTAGCCAAGAGTTTGGTTAGCATTATTAACTACGTGATGAACATGCCATTTCCATGATAAGTTATTAGTTATGTGAACACTTAAATATTTCTATGAAGAGACAGATTAAAGATGACCAGTGTTGAGGTAGTACGAAGGGGCTGATGTGCTAACGCGAGTGGCACGCGTATGTTTACACATTTTTGTGTTAAGCTTCATATTCCAGCGCTGACAACATTCAGAAATTCTGCTAATATCGGATTGTAATATAAAGACGTCATGACCATTGTTAATTTTACGATAGATAACACAATCATCCGCAAAGAGACAAATTGATGAAGTAAGGTTTACCGGAAAGTCATTTATGTATGAGGAAAAGCAGGGGTCCCAAGCCTGAACATTGCGGCAAACAGGAATCAACTGGGGAAACTTAGAGTCGGTATTATTTGCTGTAACGAACTGAGATTGATTAGCAAGAAAAGAGTGAAGCCATGAAAGCATCTAAGTTCAATCTGCTTAGTTTAAAGAGAAGCAATTCATGTGAGACTTTATCAAAAGCTTTACAAAAGTCCCGGCATATGCAGTCTGCCAACGAACCACCGTCAACAATGCAATGGAGGTCATGAGTGAAACATAGAAGCTGGGTCTCACAGGAGAAGGTTTTTCGAAAACCATCCTGAAAATTACTGAAAAAAGAATTAGTAAAAAAAATGTAGCATGATGAGAGAAGATGACCTATTCCATGATCTTGCATGGTATGCAGGTGAGCGATACGGGACGATGGTTTTTAGGACAGTGTTTATCGCCAGACATATGCAGAGGAATTACTTTTCCAACCTTCCAGTCATCGGGTAGGCAGCCTGTAACAAGCGACTGCTCAAAAGGTTTAGACAGGACATTGGATGAGTACGCCTTTGTATTTAACAAAAATTTCGAATTTATGTGGTCCTTTTGTATGTTGTATTTTCACATTTATTTCTGTACATCCAGCATGTATGATCCGGATACAAGTGTATTTCAATGTCGAGGAACCTCATAGTGGAGTTCCGCATTTCATGCGTAAATTCTAAACCTGCGAACACCGTTCTAAATTGCAGTAATACCGGACCAATATCAACCGACTTGATCCTACGGTAGGGCAAACACAGTAGAAAGGCATCCACATACCAGAAACATTCTACAAACCCAAAGGCTCTAGCTCATTTCTCAGCGCATGGTCGCATTTCGCCATGTACAGATTAGAAACCCTATGCAGATCCCGTCTCGTTGGCCCTACACTATGCCATCATGCTCGACAAACAAAGAAGTCATGTACAAACACAGTAATTCCAAAATTCTACACTGCTTCTTAAATTTTATAACCCCATATTAGTCTGTGCACTACTACACTGCTGTGAGTGCGGCTTTCTGCGGAATGTTATAATACATTTCTTTAACATCGATGCATAGGCATCCTGCAGGTTCATTTTGCTTGAAAAAATGCAATAATATCCTCCAATCCTGGCACCATGAACGGGTCATTGATGGGGAACGCGGACAGGTGTGCCTGAAGATACTTGGCTACATGCCTTTGCCATGTGCTCCGGTCCTCGACGATCATTCGGAACGGCGACTCTTCCTTGTGAGTCTTCAAGGCAAATAATGGTCTCAGTGAAAGCTCAGTACTTCCTTTCATCTCAATCTTTCGCTTATCAAGACCCATACGTCCACAACTCTTCGCCAACCCCCAAGCATACCTGGTTGAGGTGCTCCTCACAGAGGTCCGTTGCCTCGAAATTACTGTTGATGGCTTCCAGAGCTTTCCAGTCCTAGTCATCCTTCTTCATAACCACGAATCTTGGTGTCTTGTCTGATAGCAACCGAGTAAGATTCCTCTGATTCAAGGAAGACACTGTTTTTCCCTCGGCGCACCCTCTAGTCCTTGGAGTTTAGTGTTTCAGGATGCACTCCAGTCCTTCAGACACATGCGAGTCCTTCTAGTTAGCTGGCACCCGGTCCACGACGACTGCGTGCACCAAGATGATCAGCTGCAGAGGCTTCATGTGCTGCTGCGATGCTAACTTGGGGCCTTTTTCCAATGTAATGGTCACTATGCCTGGTAGCTGGCAGTCTTAAAGGTTGACCCAAACGAATTATTGCTGTTTTGTTTTATCTCTGCGAGGTAGCTTTCCGAGGGCTATATCCCATGGTTGCTCTCCGCTTTGCTCGGCCAAGTTCAGGAAGTACCTTCTCATGAGATGGGATGGGATGATCAAATCGGAGAGCAATAATGGAATGTAGCTCTAGGAAATACAACCACACAAGAGAAAAGCAAACGGCAATGATGCGTTTGGGTCAAACTTTCAGACTGCCAGCTACATGGCATAGAGACAAAGACTCTGGATAAAGGCCCGAAGTTCGCACCGCAGCCACACATGAAGCCTCCGCAGCTGATCAGCATGGTGCACACAGAAGCTGATCGGGTGCCAGCTAACCAGAAGAACTGTCATGTGTCTGAAGGACTGCAGTGCATCCTGAAATACTCAAGACCAAAGAATAGAGGATGCGCCAAGGGCAAAACAGTGTCGTCTTGAAGCAGAGGAACCTTAGACTCTTGTTATCAGACAAGAAAGCAAGATTCGTGGTCATGAATAAGTGTGACTATGACCGGAAAGCTCTGGAAGCCATCAATAGTCATTTCAAAGCAACGGACCTTTGTGAGGAGCGCTTCAACTAGGTATGCTTGGGGGTGGCAAAGAATTGTGGACGTATGGGTCTTGATAGGCTAAGGGCTGAGGTGAAAGGAGGTCGTGAGCTTTCACTGAGACCATTCTTTGCCGTGAAGACTCACAAGGAAGTGTCTCCATTCCGAATGATCGTCGAGAAACGGGGCACATGGCAAATACATGTAGCCAAGTATCTTCAGGCACACCTATCCGCGATCCCCATCAATGACCCGTTCATGGTGCCAGGTTCGAAGGAAATTATTGCATTTTTCAAGCGAAATGATCCTGTAGGATGCCTATCCATCGATGTTAGACATGTTTTATAACATTCCGCAGAAAGCTGCACTCACAGCACAAGAGGAGTGCGTAGGCAAATATGGGGTTTTAAAATTTGAGAAGCAGTGTTTAAGTAGTGCATGTGGTTTTGGGAATTACTGCGTGTGTACATGACTTCGTTGGTTGTCGAGCATGATGGCATAGTGTACGGCCAAGGAGACGAGATCCGCAAAGGCTGATGCATAGCGCGTTTGATTTCTAATCTGTACATTGCAACAGGCGTCCGTATGCTGAGAAACGATCTAGAGGCCCTTGGGTTTGTAGAATGTTTCTGGTATGTGGATGACTTTCTACTTTGCCCTACCGTATTAGAGAACAAATATCAAGCGACTTGATCATACGGTAGGGCAAAGAAAGTAGAAGGTCATTCACATACCGGAAACATGCTTCAAACTTAAGGGCCTCTAGCTCATTTCTCAGTGTACAGTCTCCTTTCGCCATGTACAGATTAGAAATCAAAGCCGCTATGCATGAGCCTACGCAGTTAACGTCTCGTTGGCCGTAAACTATGCCATCATGGTCGACAAACAACGAAGTGAAGTACACACGCAGTAATTCCAAAAAACCGCATGCACTAGTTCGACACTGCTTCTCAAATTTTATAACTCCATATTGGTCTATGCACTCCTCCACTGCTATGAGTACGGCTTTTTGCGAAATGTTATGAAGCATGTCTAACATCAATGGATAGGCATTCTACAGGTTCATTTTGCTTGAAAAATGCAAAGCTTTCCTCCGATCCTGGCCCCATGAAAGGGTCATTGATGGGGATAGCGGATAAGTGTGCCTTAAGATACTTGGCTACATGTCTTTGCCATGTGCCCCGGTTCTCGACGATCATTCGGAACGGCGACTCTTTCTTGTGAGCCTTCACGGTAAAGAATGGTCTCAGTGAAAGCTCACCACTTCCTTTCACCTCAATCCCTAGCTTATCAAGACCCATACGTCCACAACTCTTCGCCACCCCCAAGCGTACCTGGTTGAGGAGCTCCTCACGAACGTCCGTTGCCTTGAAGTGACTGTTGATGGCTTCCAGAGCTTTCGGGTCATAGTCAGCCTGGTTCATGACCACGAATATTGCTTTCTTGTCTGATAACAACAGTCTAAGGTTCCTCTGCTTCAAGGAATACACTGTTTTTCTCTCGGCGCACCCTCTATTCTTGGGTGATGAGTATTTCAGGATGCGATGCAGTGCTTCACACACACGAGAGTCCTTCTGGTTAGCTGGCGCCCGGTCCTCGACTGCGTGAACCGTGTTAATCAGCTGCAGAGGCTTCAAGTGCGGCTGTGGTGCGAACTTCGGGCCTTAATCCAGAGTCGCGGTCGCTATGCCTGGTAGCTAGCAGTCTGAAAGCTTGACCCAAACGCATCATTGCCGTTTCCTTTTCTCTTGCGCGGTAGCTTTCCCATTGCTATATTCCATTATTACTCTCCGACTTGATCATCCCCTCCCATCTCATGACATTGTACTTCCTGAACTTGGCCGAGCAAAGCTGAGAGCAGCAATGGAATGTAGCCCTATCGGAAAGCTACCACGCAGAGAGAAAGGGAAACGGCAATGATGCGTTTGGGTCAACCTTTCATATTTCTAGCTACCAGGCATACAGACCACGACTCTGGATAAAGGCCTCAATTTCGCACCGCAGCCGCACATGAAGTCTCTGCAGCTGATCAGCAATGTCACGCAGTCGCGGACCGGGCGCCTGCTAACCAGAAGGACTCTTGTGTGCCTGAAAGACTGCAGTGCATCCCGAAATAGTCAAGACCAAAGAATAGAGGGTGCGTCGAGGGAAAAACAGTCGTTCTTGAAGCAGAGGAACCTTAGACTATTGCTATCCCACAAGACAGCAATATTCGTGGTCATGAACAAGGGTGACTATGACCGGAAAGCTCTGGAAGCCATCAACAGTAACTTCGAGCCAAGGGACCTCTGTGAGGAACACTAACCAGGTACGCTTGGGAGTGGCGATGACTTGTGGACGTATGGGTCTTGATAAGATTAGTGATGAGGTGAAAGAAGTAGTGAGCTTTCACTGAGACCGTTCTCTGCCGTGAAGATTCACAAGGAAGGGTCGCGTTCCGAATAATCGTCGAGAACCAGAGCACATAGCAAAGGCATGTAGCCAAGTATCTTCAGACAAACCTATCCACGCTCCCACATCAATGACCCGTTCATGGGGCCAAGATCAGAGAAAATTATTGCATTTTTCAAGAAAAATGAACCTGTAGGATGCCTATCTATCGATGTTAAAGACGTGTTTTATAAGATTCTGCAGAAAGCCGCACTCACAGCAGTGGAGGAGTGCATAGACGAGTATGGGGTTATAAAATTTGAGAAGCAATGTGGAACTAGTGCACGTGGTTTTTTTTAATTACTGCGCGTGTACATGACTTCGTTGTTTGTCGAGCATGATGGCATAGTGTACGGCCAACGAGACGGGATCTGCATAGGTTCCTGAAAAACGCCTTTGATTTCTAATCTGTACATGGCAAAAGGCGACCGTACGCTGATAAATGAGCTAGAGGCACTTGGGTTTGTAGAATGTATCCGGTATGGGGATGACTTTCTACTTTGTTTGCCCTACCGTATATTCAAGTCGCTTGATATTGGTCCTGTATAACGGATATTTATAACGGTGTTCGCAGGTTTAGAATTAACGCATGAAATGCCGGAAAACTCCACTATCAGGTTCCATGACATTGAAATGCACTTGTGCCCGGATGATACATGCTGGATGTAAAGAACTCAATGTGAAAAGCCAATAATGAGATATGACACATGTCAATCAAAGCTTGTAAAAAGGAGTGTAGCACACTCTTCCCTCCGGCAGTGCATTAAGAAATCATGTGATCTCGAAATGGGAAGAAGTGTACATCTGCAAGTTGACAGGCTTGCCGCAAGTGGCTTCCCCGAACATTTGATTGGTGCAACAGTAGAGAAGTTGATGAAAGAGGTAATGGGACCAGAAACTGGGAAAACGAAGGAAAAAGAAAGGGCGAGGCCAGTCGTGGTAACGTACGCAGACAAGGTATCGGACCGACTTAAGAAATTTGCAGCAAAACATGGAACCCCCCTTGTATTTTCACCCCCCCCCCCCGACGCTAACCTGAATGTGCAGAAAAGTTAACTCCCGGAATAGGAAAAAGAGAGTTAGCACAACATGCGGAATCGACCACCAGAAGAAGATCATAAACTGTGATAAGTGTGTTGTGTACAGCATCCCTCTGTCATGCGGCAGGAGATACATCGGCAAGACGGAAAGTTGCATAAAAATAAGATTGGATGAACATAGCAGGTACTGCGGCAAAAATAACTACCCAAGCAACCTCACCAAGCACGTTATAGCTGTAAAACATGCATCCCAATATTCGAGGAAACAGCTGTAATCGGACATTTTACAGACCGGCGATAAAGAATAATCTTTGAAGCATATGAAATGTCACGGGCCGCTTCCACGGAATGCGTAAGCGATCCGTCGATAGCGCTGACGTGAAGAGAGATGCAGCTGTTAACAGGCAGCGTGATGGAAAGCGGTGCTTCAAGGATTAGGATTTGATGAATTGCACTTATAAACTTGTTTCTGACACGTGTTTGTACATGTTTTCTTTGTATGTGTTTGTATAAGGATAGAAGTACTTGTAAGAAACAGTTGAAAGTTCGCGCACGTTCCAGTCTTGATTTGTGTTAGTGAATCGTCTTGAGTAAAATTTCAGCACGCCAGCGTGTGTTGGTTAACACTAGATATAACACACTGGATGATGATGAGACAGTGCGGGGTGGTTCAGTGATAAGTTATGATAGATTAAAATCTGCACACATGTGAAGATCGTAACTGCATTTGGTCGAGAAAGGGCTAGGATAAGCAGATGAGTTTGACCACACAATGGATAGGTAGTTGAAATCGCTGAATAAAATGACAGGAACATCAAGAAAGCGTACAACAATCATATTGATAGCATAATGTAGTTCATCTACAAAAGTACGGCCATACGATGGTGGCTGGTAGCAAATTCCCAAAATCAGTTTCTTAAGAGACACACGAAGTTCGACCCATATCATTTCCAAATCGGTCACAATATTCACGCATGACGAAACAAGGTGGTCAGCAACTGCAATCATAACACCTCCGCCACATGGCTGCCCTCTGTCAAATCGGTATATATTAAATCTTTTTTTGCAAATCACATGTTCAGTCATCAACCTTTGACGAAAGCCACTTTTCGGTTATGAACACAATATCAGCGTCAGCTGAATCAGCAACAGAGATAAGTTCATCGCACTTCAGTAGAACACTTCGTATGTTGGTGTAAAGAACTGAAATGGGATGCGCAGTCACAGATGCCAATCCACTGCCCCGCACACAGTCCTATGTGGCGCTACCTTCTGGCGTCGTAGCCTGACCAGTGGAAGATTTTTTTTTTATCTGCAGGCCAGGAATCTCGAGATTGCGACTGGAAAGTGTTAAAATTCAAAAATTTCGGGTCTCTGATAAGAGCATTAGACACTGTCGCAAATGTAGCGAACATCGTCGATAAAAGCATGATCATAGCTCAGTTTGACCTCATAACCCTGTCATCGAAGATGTGAAGAAGCATCCCAAATTCTTTTCATAATAGCACGAACATTGGGTGAAAAATCTTCAGTTATGTAATAATCAGACCCTCTAGGTTTTGAGACATTTTTCATGACCAAATACTTTTCCCGGTCCAGTAGCTGGAGAATAACTAGGTGTGGATGCTCTTTCCGCTTTCGACCGAGTCTGTGGCAACGCTCTACGTTAGGGGGTTTGAGGGGGCTGACACTGCTCGAACGTCGTCTTCGTCAAAAACTACCGAGATTCTTCTTTTTCCTTATGCGCATATCAGCGCATGGATCGCCTAACGTAACACTACCCGCCGGCTGAAAAGAACCGTCCCGGTGCGTACTAGCGTCCAAACCAGGGTTCGTGTAGTAGGGCTTTAGGCGTGCCACGTGAACCGTTTTGGTGCGTGATGTAGAGGTATGGCGTGCGGAATGCAAGGGCACAATTTCGTATGTCACTGCAGTGACTTGTTAAATACGGTAGGGTCCTGTATAACGGGGCACATTTTTTTCCCAGAAGCCAACGCGGCGAGCTGGGTTTCAAAGCAGCACGAGAAACCCGCAAGTATTATGGGTGTTGCGATGACAGAAATCACAGCGAAGTTTCTGGGAGTGCTGGGAGGCTGCGAGTCGGTTGCGAGAAACAACGCGGGCCGCATCAGCTCGGGCTATGGCGTCACGAGCATGAGCTGGCAGTGGTGACAGAAGGAAACAGGCTGTCAAATTGAAGCAGAGGTTCACGGCCGTATAGAAGATAGAAGGGGCAGTTGCCAGTAGTGCCGTGACGCGACGGATTGTATGCAAATGTCACAAACGGCAGCATTATGTCCCAGTCGCAGTGATCATCAGAAACATACATTGACAGCAAGTCATTCAATGTCCGGTTAAGGCTCTCGGTAAGCCCGTTCGTCAGTGGATGGTCGGCAGTTGTCAAAGAATGACGAATGTTGCACAACCTTAGGATCTCGTCGACTATACGCGCAAGAAAGCAACGGCCACGATCGGTGAGCAGTTGGCGGGGAGCTCCATGGACGAGTATAACATCGTTGAGGAGGGAAAGAGCGACATCAGTTGCTCAACAGGTTGGTATTGCTCGTGTGACCGCGTAGCGTGTGGTGTAATCAGTGGCCACCGCAATCCATTTCCTCCCCGGTGCGGACAGTGGAAAAGGCCTTAAAAGATCCAGACCCACTCGAGAAAATGGGTCTATATGGATGTCGACCTTTGCAGAAGTCCAGCTGGTAAAACTGATCGTTTTCCGGCGTTGACAGCGGTCACAAGAAGCCACGTAACAGCGGATTGCGCAGTATAGGCCTGGCCTAAAGAACCGACCGCGCACACTGTCGTATGTGCGAGAGACGCCTAGATGATCCGCTGCGGGAACGTCGTGAAGCTGTTCAAGGACGGCTGTGCGTAGGTGCTGAGGGACTACTAGTAGAAGGCCGGGCCATCAGATCGCATACTGTGCCGGTATAAGCTGCCGTCATGGGGCACAAACAAACGAAGGGAATGGTCATGGCGATCGGCGCTAAGGCGATTGACAATTTTGCGAAGCTGAGGGTCTTGGCGTTGCTCACGGCGAATATTGGAGAAGTCAGAAATAGAGAGCACGCAAGCATCATTGTCACAATCAAGTTGGCTTGGTGGGTCGAATGGATGATGGGAAAGGGACCACTGAAATATTGTACTCCTGAAGGCGCAAGGCCAACGCCCAAGGGGACCGTAGGGTCTTTGAGTGTAGAAAGCCAACACAATGCGCGGTGGTCAGTCACTACTGTGAATGGCCACCCATACAAGTAAGAGCGGAACTTCGTAATGGCCCAAACTGGGGCTAAGCACTCACGTTCAGTCAAGGAATAATTCTGTTCGGCCGCAGAGAGGAGTCGAGTCGGCTGACATAGGCGATGACGCGAGAGGAAACGAGCTGATGTGTTGCGAGAACGGCACCAATTCTATCCCCACTTGCGTCAGTGCGTACTTCTGTGGGCGCTGACGGATTGAAGTGAGCCAATACCGGCGGACCGGTTAGGCGGCCAATAATAGCTGCGAAGGCGGCCGATAGTTAGTGGCCCCAGGAAAAGGAGACCTCTTTTTTCGGAAGCTGCGTAAGTGGGCGGGCAATTTCCGCGAAGTTTGGTGCAAATCGCAGGAAATATGAGCAAAGTCCGAGGAAGCTATGCACGTCGCTGAGAGATTTCGGGATAGGAAAACCACTTACAGCGCGAATTTCGCGAATTTTGTCGGGGTCCGGCTGGATGCCATGGGTGTTGACTAAATATCCTAGGACCTTGGTTCCCTGCCTCCTAAGCTACGCTCCTTGGAGTTCAACTGAAGGCGAGCTCTTCGGAAGACGCCAAGAATAGCCGAAATACGATGGAGGTGGCCCTCAAATGTTGATGAAAATACGATGACCTCATCGAGGTAGCACAGACATGTGTTCCATTTGAACCCGCGTAGTAACGAGTTCATCAAGCGCTCGAAGGTCGCAGGGGAATTACATAAGCCGAAAGGCATCACCTTGAATTGATAGAGGCAATCCGGGGTGACAAAAGCACTTTTCGCGATCTCTGTCGTCAACAGAGATCTGCCAATATACAGAACGGAGGTTAACGGAGAAGTATTTGGTACCATGCAGGCAGTCGAGGGCGTCTTTGATCCTTGCAGGAGGGTACATGTCTTTCTTTGTTATCTTATTTAGGTGTCGATAATCTGCGCATAACTTCCAGCTGTTGTCTTTTTTTTAATGAGTACTACCGGAGACGCCCAGGGGCTGCTCGCCGCCTCAATAATGTTGCTGGCCAACATTTTCTCCACTTATTCTTGAATGATCCAGCGTTCGCAAAGAGCAACTCTGTAAGGACGTAGATGAATAGGGCGGGCATCTCAGTATCGATGCGATGTGTAACGACAGACGTTTGGCCCAGGGATCCGTGACCGAAATCAAAAATGTCGCTGTATGACCGCAAAAGGCCGGCACAGGCTCTGCCCTATTCGGGACGCAGGCCAGAGGCAACCATAGCTGAGATGCGGTTCTCCGGGCTTTGTGACGGGACTGGTTGGGCAGGCACCTCGGCGTCATGGTCAGACAGTACTGCTGATATAGTAAAGCTGGACAAAGGTGAGAGCTCGGCAAGAAAACTTCTCTCCGGGAGAACTTGCGAAGACATGCTGAAGTTGATAAGGGGAATGTAGGTGTGGTTATTCGCGACGTGTACAATGTTATAAGGTAGGACGATGTTGCGCTGTAGAGCGACGTCGGTGATGGGGTTGACAATGAAGTCGCCGTCAGGAAGGGAAGGAAAAGGTTACATGGGCACGTATACTGCCGCCTCGGGAGGTAGGCGAGTAAATGTACTAGAGCGGAGGCGAGGCTGGGAATGGTCAGCACTAGGGTCGTGAACACAATGGACCAGGGCTAGGCGCAGACGTCCGGAGGAACAGTCAATAAATGCGGAATGGGCTGATAAAAAGTATAGGCCTAAAATGAAGGCTTGAGGACAAGTAGTAAGGACGGCGAAGAGCACAGGGACGTGGTGGCCGGCGATGCTAGCGCGCGAGGTGCCCATTCCGATGATGGTAGCAGTGTTGCCATCAGCAACACGAACTGCAGAGGTGTTAGCGGACGTAAGAACTTTTTTGAGGCGTTGGCGGAACGAAGTGCTAAGGACTGAAATATGGGCTCCAGTGTCAATGAGAGCGGGAACAGGGACTCTATCTACGAGGGCATTGATCAAATTGCTGCGTGGTGCGATGGTCGAAACATAATTGGCTGTCCGGGTTGGTAACACAGCGCCACGTGCGGGTGCTGCGTTCCCTAGTTTCCCGAGTAGGGGCCTTGGTACTTTCGGGACAAGCTGCGGCGAGGAGTAGGTGATCGGGAAGGGTAGGCTCGAGGCGATGGCGAACGGCTAGGACAAGGAGACAAGGCTTTCACACAACAGGCCTTTCCTGCAGGCACCAGCAGCCGACACTGCTTGAACGTCGTCGTCGTCTTCACCAAAAACTGCCGAGATTCTTCTTTTTCCTTCTTATGCGCATATGAGCGCATGGATCGCCTAACGTAACAATATTGTTGCGACTGGATCGGTTATCATGGTCCTCATTCTTTTCAACCAACCGAGCCACAGTTCTAGTTAGTGTTTTAATTTCGGAACGCGCTAACTGTTAAGCTAGATGGTGACGCTTCAAGTGCAGCCACGCGGGTTTCAAGCGTATCAAAACGTGAGTTCACGAATGCTTGGAATGGCTTAATATTGCCACGGTCCTCAGCCATATGCTTGCGTCGTTCAACAACTTCGGCATGCATGGTCACAATGTTATCAGTTTCAGTTGGACATGTTACAGCAGCCGATTGTTGAGCGGTCTTTGCAGAGCACGTGGACAGTACAGAAGTGCTGTAATAGGCTCATTACATTTTGATGAGTTTCCGGGCTTCGTTGGGGGGTCAGATTAAGGAGGTCCTGGATTGAGCTCCACGTCTCCACTCAACAATAGGTGGCTGATATAATACATGGCGTTCGAACACAAACCAACTGCGTCTTGTGGGCAAAGAAACAGCAGCAATGATCGATTGTCTGATCTTAGGCACCGAGTATTCTCAAGATAACATACCTGCACAATGAAGAGACAGTGCTTTAGCATTGTGTCACAGCCGCTGTTGCTTTGTCCACTGAAGAACGAGATCTCGTATGGCGCTTTTAAGCTCTTGGCTGGTGACGTCGCGCTGCTCCCGAAGTCGACGGTGCGCTCACAAGCACCAAAGTTCCATGGAACGCTCAGGAGCCAAGCCGTTGATCCACCCGGCAAGCCGTAGCTATCGCACACAGGGGCGATGCACTGGCGAAGGTTTCAGCATGCTGCTCGTAAGTCGATGACCCGTCTGCGAAGCATGCGCAGATGACGCCACTTGGAGTATTGTTCCATGAAGCCAGCTTGACGATGCATCCAAGGATCTGCACAGGAAGATACAGTACTTTAGCACTGAGTCACAGCCGCTATTGCTTTGACGTTATTATTGAAAAACCTGGACACTGATCTGTTTTAACGCATGAGGGCCGTGAGTTTCATATAGTTATAGCTGAAAACAGAAGGTTTTGCTTGTCATAGATAGTGTTAATTATGGGCAGTAGCAAATTGCCGCAAAATTTGGTCAGATTACTGTTTATGAACAAAGATGAAAAAAGAGCAGTAATTACAATATCACCATTAGCAGAACTGTTGTGGCGAGGCAGACTCAACAAAGAAAGGATAATAAGATTCCGGTATAGGGGGAGGGGGGGAAGTGGACTGAGGAAAGCTAAATATTCGAACTGCACTATTTTGTAAATGATGAAAGCTTGATATATCAATGAGATATGCAGTTCCCCAAGTTGATATGCAGTATGTTAATTGATTGTGAATATGTTAAAAAAAGTGCCCGGGGGATATGTTGCTGAAAGTAATGATGAGTTCTAAGAAGCACCCCAATACAAAAAGCCCATTCTGACAATGATTCCGAGTGCATACTAAATCTCAGATGTTCGTCTCGTGGGACACTAAGAAATGTAGTGCATTCAGAAAGTGGTATAATTTGGTTATCCAAATAAAGTAGAGCAATATTAATCGCTTGTTTATGATTGCGAATTAAACATCGTAAAATTTCCTTTTCTTTAAAGGATTGATTTCAATCTGGTTACCTGAAACCAGTCAGCTGTAAGTTTTAGTTCAGCTTCAATGTTTTGATTAGATCATTTATATTTCTGTCACTAGTATATAATGTAGTGTCATCAGCGTATAAAATGCAGTTAGATTTGGTGAAGTAACCAGAAAAATTCTTGATGCATGCTAAAAAATACAGTCGTCCTAAAATTGAACCCTGGGGCATACATTGGTTAATGGATGCTGGGTGCAATAAAATGTCGGCCAAGCTTATTATTTCGAAATGATCAGTAAGGCAACTGAGTAATAATATGTTAAAGTTCGGCCAAAGGTTCCCAGAGACTCCAGTTAGGAAAAAAGAACGGTGTTGTTAATTGGCAAGTCCTCTGGAAGTCATCGACACCGAAATGTTTAGAATGCATTATCATTTAAGCTCGCACATAGCTGAACATTCTGCAACCAGCGCACAAGCGAAAACTGGTTCGCACGAAGAGAAAAAAAAGAAGGAAAGTAAAAGGAAGAAACGGAGAAATTACAAAAGACGCTCATAGGAGGAGGGCACAAATTGTATATGAAAGCAAAAAAATAGTACCGACAAAAAAAAAATCAAAGAAAGACGGAAAAAAAGAAACTGGAGGGAAAGGTGAATATACAAGAGGAAACGAAATTATAAGTGAAAGCGCGGAGAAACTAACGATTAACAGATAAAGAACAAAGCGAATTAAAACTGAAACGAAAGCCACACTGGAATGAAGTGAATGGAACAAAATTAAGAAACGGCGAGTCTGAAATTTCATCTACATGCGGAAGGCGTTTCCTCGACATATCCAGCGTTCTTTAATCTTTTTCAACGTTGACATTTTTGCTTTCCGGGTAAACATATCCCCAATGACTACCTTTTTGAGAGGTGGGAGTAGCGTTACAAATAAACGCTGAAAACCTCATTTAATAAATAATAGATGGCTAGATGGGCCGATGCGATGAACAATCATAAGCAGGGTGAGCTTTCGGGAGAAGGCTTTTGCATTTTATGTTGTTTTTGTTTGATGGCGTTACATTCAGGCATGGCTTCATGGTAATTCGTCTGGATGTCTTTATGGTGCGCTAAGGCCTTTTTTTTTGCTGTGGCTGTTTGACATTTTGAGCATTTACCCTTCGTTTTATTTTGACTGGATTTATGGCTGACTAACCATTGTTATGCTTTAATATTGTGTGCACGTTTCGCTTTCTTTGGCGCGCCGCGTCCGATCAGCAGGTGACGCGCGTTCACTTTCAGCCAATCCAATCTATACAAAGTCTATAGAGTGCCCTGGTGACGCAAGGGCAGAAATTGGGAAAAATCCAGCCCAGCCTTTGGAACGACGCATCTTGTCAGTGTGTCCGCGCAGTGGGATTTCTCTTTTCGCGCATGGGGAGAGTCAATCATACTAAACAGGAACCCGGCCCCGCAGGCTGCACGCGTGAGAAGCGCTATTGTACCCAAACGGGTAGAAAACTGATGCAGAGTGGCCGTCAACATGAAGCACCGCATCGTTGTAAATCTTCTCGCGTGTCGCTTAGCATTGATTCGCGGACCAGTTAAATGCAATGGCGTTCCACAGGTGCATGATCACGCGAAAGCATTTTCCCGCTAAGTGTGATTGACACTGTACGCTTTCCTATTCAGCGTTTTATTTTTTTTACCCCGGAAATGACCATTACCCTAGACTGTGCATGTTGCCATAAACTAATGCGCATAAATGGACAGGGTTATGTGCATCGGTGTATGATCATCTACCTGTCTCGTGGGATCATACGCACTTATCTTTTCACGCAGTATTACCGGCATGGTTTAACTGCATGATAATGAAGCAAAAGCGATATACTGCATCTGAATCTGAACGCCGGCCGTGGATAGCTTCGGCTACGTCAGTCACCAAGAATGTTCGAATGCATGTTTATCGACGAAGCACCGATATTTAGAAGGTGTTGAGTGCAACTCTAGTTAATATCTCTTTTCTCTGTGGCCTGGGGCTTACCAAACCACAGAAAAGTATTTGTAAACCAAACGATACTATTTTTCGGCATCCGCTTTGTTCCTCCGGTCACTGAGCTCGATACTCGTGTCTATTGAAATAGTGTACACGAAATCTATGGGCATAATAACGCAAATGCCTTACTAGCCCCATAATGCGAAATCCGTCTGCCATTGCTGTAGTTGTACTAGATGCAGTTGGGATTGTCAACAGGCGACGGGGTTCATAACGATGGCGTACGGCATCACTAATGAACCTCCATGTAGTGGAAGATTTCACAACTTCTATATCAAACATGTGTTCCATTTGCAGTATTCCGGGTGGTGCCATCCTATTTCTTTTACCCTTCAGAACGCCGTCGCAAGCCTAGTTTGCGATTGAAATCAAAATGATGACATATGCCATACCCTCTTTATCAAAAGTAACAATACATGCGCGAACGGCCGGCGCTAGCAAGAGCGCGGTCGTGAGGTGGCATTGCGTTTGCGGGAGCCTGCTGGCGAGTGCACATTCAACAGCAGCTACGCACGGAGAGGCTGAACGGGTTTATGAGACTCGAGGAACGTTACAGCTGAAGAGAAAGAATGGCAACGAAATATTCGCAGTTGATTGGCACAGAATACGAGCGAAAAATGGCATTGCCCCTCGTAACCGCCGATGACCTCTCACATCCACGTATTAGCGGCATTTGAATGCAAGAACTAAAACGTTTAAGAACGTCGTCGTAAACAATGGAATCGACAGATTTGCGATGTGGCTCCAGCACTGGCCAAGCGGCGCCCGCGCACCCGTCATGATCCATGTCCAGTCACAGAATATCAAAAATTAGTCTTAGCTACTGTCTTTTCTGTCCACCTTTTTGAACAGCCGTGTTAAAACCCGCTACCATCAGGTCAGCAAGCCCGCTAAGTTCTTAAAGTATTAACTTGAGTTGTGTGGAGCGCGGAAAGCAGCGCAGTGAGAGAGACATCTTTCGCGTTCGCAAGAGCCTTTTGCGCACCAGCGCATGAAAATATAACCAAGTGTAACCCAGTTACACACACGCACACAACCAATTTAGTGGAAGGCATACATAGTCTGTTAAATTTTCATGCGCTAGCGCGCGAAAGGGCTCCTGCGAAACGCGAAAGATTTCTGAGAAAGAGAGACAGAAACAGAAGAACGGAGTACAGCTGGAAGGTTAACTTGTCAATGCCCAGGGGGGCCAATTTGCACATACAGACGGGGATCAAATGAGAAAAGGGAATGAAAGCGAAAGATGACTGGAAATCGTGGTATGAAGCTATGGTGACGCCGCGTGCACGTGTTCATTAGTGTCGAAACGCTAAAATGCAAAGCAATAAAGAAAGATTCTTTTTTGGCTGGATTAAAAAGCAGTCAAGATAAAAAGTCAGTTAACAACATCACATGAATACAGCGTAGTGTCATAACGTGCTCTTGAGTAATTATATTTGTTTTCCGAATAATAAGCAAAGGGTGAGCCTGTATGCACACATCTGCAAAACCTTACGTGAAATACATCATAAGTGGCAAGCAAACATGTTCCATATACATGGCGCGTACATTACTTTATTAAAAAAGAAGCTGCCAGTAAATTTGCTTGCTTCTTCCATAGTGGGAAGACTCCATTTCGTTGACATTGAAGTGTATGCATAGTGCTAGACAAATATGGCAGTGTTTGAGCTGAAGTTTAAGGCAGTACTTGGCGATCTATCGATGCCTGTCAGGGTTAGTAATGTTAACAATTTCACTTGGTAACGCTTTCCACATTTCGATAGCCTTAGGAAGAAACGAGTATTTAATCGTGTTGCAACGCGCCAAGAATGGTCTATGCAATAGTTATGGCTACCTCGGGTGGATCGACGCTGGGGTGTTAACAGGTAGTCTTATGTATGTTTAATCTATGATGATAAATGTTGTAAAGGAACTTCATTACAGTCGTTTTCCGGCGACAAAACAAGATCTGTATTTGTGCAGTGATGCGCATGGCTGTTACGCTTTCATGACGTGAGTATTTCGAATATATGAATCGTAGTGCTTTCGACTGAATTGTTTCTAACTTTTCGATCAGGTACGCTTGATGGGGATCCCAGATTATGTTTGCATACTCAAGGATAGGTCGTACTAATGTTTTATAGGCTGTTAACTTCACGTCCGATGGAGCCATTGCTAGTCTGCTGCGACGAAAACCAAGCTGCTTGAATGCGTTGCTACATATGTTCTCGATGTGTGCATGCCATTTAAGGTCTTGGGTTAGTGTGATCCCCAGGTATTTTGCTTTGGCTACGTGTGGTATCGGGGAGCCAGATAATGTGTAGTTGTAAGACAAAGGAATTTTTTTCTTGTTGTGTTTAAATGCACCGTTTTCGATATGTTAATTTGCATGTCCCAGGCTGCACACCAGTCAGAAATGTTTTTTAAAGAAGACTGAAGTTTCATTTGGTCACCAGAGCTGTTCACGGCTGTATAAATCACGCAGTCCTCTGCAGAAAGTCGCATTGTCACTCCATGTTCGGCACACAAATAGATATCATTTACATATGTGAAAAACAGCAGGGGCCCAAGAACGGAGCCCTGCGGGACCCCCGATAGGACTTCAAGGTAATCTGAGTGGAAACCATTTATTGAGACGAACTGTTTACGGTTGGAAAGATAGGCTTCTATCCATGCTACTATTTTCAGATCAATACCTATCGTTTCTAGTTTTAAAATAAATTTTTTATGGTGAACACGATCGAAAGCTTTAGCGAAATTTATTAGGATTGTATCAGCCTGTAGTCGAGAAATAATTATTGATGCCAGGTCAGTGTGATTTCAAACACTTGAGCAGCTGTTGACAATTTATTTCGAAAGCCATGTAGTCTGGGGAATAGAAGGTTGTTTTCTTCTAAGTATGTTACGATAGCATTATGAATTATATGCTCCCTTACCTTGCAACAAGAACTGATTAATGATATAGGTTGGTATGCGTTCCCCAGCAATTTGCTGCCGCCCTTGTGAATAGGCTTCACCTTTGAATGGAGCCAATCTTGTGGAACAGTACCTGTTTTAAGTGACTGGGTACATTTTGCGCACAGAAAAGGAGCAGTCTACTCAGCATAGCGTCTGATGAATACGTTTGAGATGCCATCAGGACCAGGACACTTTTTCGTATCTATTTGCAAGAGTAAGTTAAGGACGCCTGTTTGTGTTATCACCACTTCGGGCATGTGGCTAGTGTGCTGCGCAGGGGTTGGATTCACCGGTGTTGCACGTGTGAAGACAGATTGGAAGTATGAATTTAAATAGTTTGCAATCGCTCACTGATATTTATGATACATCCGTCAACTTATATTTTTGAGATCGCGTCATCAGATTTTGATGAATAGCGCCAACATTTCTGTGGTTGTGTAGACAAAGTTCGACATTGTGCTTGAAAAAAACCTTACTCTCGCCTCTTTAATTTATTTCATGAACAGGGGGGAGGGGGGATTTCACTAATTTCCGCAAGTGATTTTTTACTTCTACGAATTCTCACGAGTTTTCGCCTTAGGTGAATAATATTGCGGGTAATATATGGCGTTTTACGTTGTCTTCTTTTCGTCTTGGATGGAATGAATTTTTCTTCCCAGTATATTATCGTTTCCTTGAGCTTTAGCCGTAAGTCTTAAACAATTGACCGGTTTTCCAAAATATAAATATCCGAATTAAATATATAAAGTCGATGATGCTCACGTCATAAGCCCGACTATAACCTTTCGTTACAATACGTGTCTGCTCAAGGTGGACTGCGGTGCTCTGCTGTCCCATCTGTGGAAATGTTAATGCGAGTAACTTATCGTCTGATATACTTTCCGCAATGACAAGTTCCGGGGTTCACATGCTAGATACAATAACAAGATTGAGCACTGAGCTAGTCTAGCCCTGAATGCGTGTCGGCAATAGTAACCAGCTGTTGTAAACAAAAAACTGAACATTATGTTTAAAAGCAGTTCGCAATTGATCACTTCCTTTCTTCCAGGAGTTAAGGTGGTCCAATCAATTCCGGGTAAATTGAAATCTCCAGATAATATGATTTTAGTCCGTTCTTTCATTTTAGAATTCAAATAGTCGTGCCATTTCAAATGATAGTCATCTGTGGCGTTCGGGCACCTAAAAATACCACCGATTACTGCTTATCATTACCCGTTGTTATCATGCACCAAACACTTTAATGGCCGTCCATGCCTTCCTCTTCCTTGAAGTAGAAGTTCTGCTTAATGGCAATAGCAACCACACCACCACGGCTGTTCCTATCAGATCTAAGAAGTGTGTAAGAATCAGGGACGATTTCCGAGTCATGTATGGAAGAGTGCAACCACGTTTCTGTAATTATTATTACGTCTGAACTGTAAAGCAGGAATAATTCTTTTAATTTATCATCCTTATTAACAATGCTCCTAGCATTGAAACCCAGAATGATTAATGGATTATTGTGAAAACGTCATTCAGCGGGACCACCATGAGATTTCGAAAATGTGTTTTTCGTTTGCCTCACTGGTACCCTTTTATCCTCTGTGGGATCCCATGCGTACATATTATTGTTTATTTTGAGCTTGTCAAAAACTAAACTTACTTTATCCCCATTGTCGCGATTCAATTTAAAGACTGCCATAATTTTTTGCGTATTTCGCACACAGGAACCGAGAAATTCTCAGATATTGATATTCCACTGTTCTTTAGCTTATGGCAACTTTGAAAAACCTTAACCTTTTCAGTGAAATCATAAAAGCGCAAGATGACAGGGCGTTCATTGCCAGCATCTTTCCTGCCAACACGATGGATGCGTTTTATGGATCTGACCTGGACTTCCAATTTGCTTCTCAAGAAATTGTTTTCTACTTTTTTTTGAAGCTCGGAGGCACTCTCGTTATTTTCCTCTTTCAATCCAAAGGTCACAATATTATTGCTACGGCTTCTATTTTCCAGGGCATCCAATCTTTTAGTGATTTGGAACAATTCCTTATGCATCACCACTACAGATTCCTCACATTTCTGCACTTTTTCATTACATAGCTTTAGCGACGCTAATGTGTCTTCTATTTCAGAGAGCCTGAACTGAACACCCTCAAATCCACCTTGCAAAGCAGTTTGGGTAGCCTTAATTTCCGTGACAGTGCTCAGAATTTGATCCAGTTTCTGTTCATCAGGCACAGGGTTCTCCTCCACATCGCCACTTAGCTTCAACAGCATGCAAAGCACTCGCGATTACTCATGGCAGCAACAAAAAATACACTGGGGGATCGGCAGCACGACAAGGCAGGCACAATCGCTTCTAAGGCAACTTGCGAATGACCATTTGTCACTAACCTGTGCAAAGAAAAGTACGAAGTTCAGCGTCATGCGTCTAACGGTGCCGCCGAGCCCACTGAAGAGATCTGCTGTCCGTCCAGTCTTTTTAGGCCGTTCCCACGAAGTCTCGGATGTTGCCGCTGCGCCAAACGATGTGTCCAAACGAGGTAACGGCGATAGTCCTTCCATGCGGTTTCCATCTGAGTGCACCGATATAAGCGACCCAAACACTCCCGTATGCAAACTTGGTTGCCGATGTCGCGTCACCGACGTCACAAAAGACAGATGGCCCGGGGACACATGGAAGTCGCCACAGCCCGATCCACTGCATTCCAGTAGCGCCTGTGCAAAGAAAAGTACAGTCGAGCGCGATTTGAAGGTTATCGCGCGAGCGCCGACCGGGTACATGAACAGCGCCATGGCCCAGAATTCTCTGCCGAGGCGAGGGAGGTATCAAGCCAGCTTCCCTCACTCTTTTTGCTGTTCCTTTGTTAGCCGTCACTCCCTGCTGGGACATCACTTTCATTTTTTTCGTTTGGTTCTACGAACAGGCAGTTATAGTTATGAGCGCGACGTATTCTTCGGTATTATCTGAAATTGGACACTTTATCGCAACAAATGGAAAGCTTAGAACAAAGCGAAAGGGCGGTGAGTATGTCGCGGGGGTGATGGTTGTTGCATGGAACAGCGAACGAGGGAGAGAAGAGTGCGAAATCATGATTTTTCCTGTTCCAAACCCGGCCGCCAGGTGCCTGGAGTGCAAGGCTGGTCGACGCTCACGCGATAACCTTCAAATCGCGCTCGACTGTACGAAGTTCAGCATCGTGCGTCTAACGGTGCCGCCGAGCCAGTCACAGCACCATATGACTCCTCGGGTGGTCGCACTTACGAACTGTCCAGACAGATAATTCGAAAGCGTCGCAGTGCTCTCTGAAATGCCTCATCTCGCGCAGATAAGCCGCTTGAGTTAGCAGACCGCCATTGCTTCGCTTGGCAACCTCACGGATCAATGGTTTCTCTGCGAGAGCAAAGCGTTTGCGACGGGAAGACAGATAGTGCCCTCGTGCGGCTGTAAATTTGCGCTTCCATTTTCATCCTTCAAAAGGTTGCGCGGCTGAAAACTACTCTTATGGCGTCGTTTCAGTACTTTCTGTAATTACAGCAAGATGTCTCAGCTTACATCACCACCCAGAGTAATTTTGTACGAAACTGCGGTGAGTTGACAGCCTCCTGTACTCCACATCAAATTCGCCGCTTTATGCACTCGCCTAACGTGGCGCCCAACTTCTGCCATTTTCGTCAATGACAGCACATTGTTTATGTCATGAAACTTCATTTTGTCATAACAGTCTGATGTGTATGCATGACGTATTTCTCGCTGCACAACGTGAACCAGTCAGATTACAGGAATAGTACCTTTTATCTCATCCGTAATACAAGCATAAGTGTTTTCCTCCCAATCATCTATACCAGTTTTATTTTTTTTTTCCGTCCGCAGTTACTGATATCTACTATTCAGTCGGCGTGAATAGCTCTGCTAAAGATGTGTCTGACACTTAACGTTATTTTGACGGCACTGCAAGAAGCCATTTCGACAGCTCAAAATTTTGCGCCACAAGATTGAAACACATGACCATTCTGAGAACCAATCAAACAATAAGGCGGCGAACAGCGGCCATGTGCTGAAAAGATCCCGAAACAGGTGACAAGCTTCTGGGCAGCACGAACAAATGATCCGTACTCGGGGGTCGCACGCTTCCCTGTGTACTGAAATTTAAGAAATTGAAGACGCGATATCCAAGCATCTTACAGATACTTAGAAAAATTGTCATTGTTTAGCACACGATATCGTATGCAGGAACACGAAAAGTACTCTGACTGCTCAAGGAATCTACTCAAAATGACCGCCGACTAAGGAGCTGTACTGACGCTGCGATCAACAATACAATTCAACACGCATATGCACAAAGACGGGATGGGGTTGAGTACAATTTGCAGGCATTTCGATTTTAATACATGAGCAAGAGCTATAAATTGATCGCGTTTTCGCTCACAGTGACTAGAGTCAGCGTCAAATGCAAAATGACCAAAATGAACTGCGCACAGCACGACACCCGTTTCGGATGACTAGATCATAAGTGGTGAAATCTGAGATATAGTGCAGTTGAGTTTTCTTATTTGAAAGGCGCGATAAAATATTTCTAAGTAACAAACAACCCGTTTGGATTTTTGTTCAGGAGGGAATAATTCTGCGTTTTCGTGCTCGCGTTGCTGCCATCCTGTTCGTGTTTTTTTTTTATTCGGCATTTTTATCTTTTTTATTCGCGAGTGGCGCCCCCCTGTATTAGTTTCACCAGACTCACTGCGGTTCCAGGCGCAAGGCTGAGACCATTTTATAATCACCCACAGGTCGGCGGACGCACACATGTATCGACTCTCTCGGGCTCATTCACGCTCAGATCATGATCTGAGTCTTGATTAAGTCCGGACTCAAATTCAGATCGCATTGGCCCTAAATGGTAAGCTTTAGACGATGTGTATAACTAACAGAAATCGAGTAGCAGTCACCGCATCCCATAAATAGAGACAGAGTACACTAACTCCCAGAAGGGATCTTTCGTTTTCCGCAATCTTCACTAACGTACGCAGTTATCTTCAGAGGAGATTAGGCTCGTTTCTAACATCATCGCATCAACACAAGGCAACTTGCTTATTCTAACAGAAAACTGGCTACAATATGACGTTAGTGATATCAAAGTTCTGGCGCAACTTGCCTGACATCAAAGTTCACCCAAGTGACCGTGAATTATCAAAGAGCGGTGGTGTTCTCATAGCAGATCGTCAGCAAATTTTATGTTTTGTTGTAAACGTCTAATTTAAGATCGGAATAATTTAGTTACTGTATCGCTCATAACCAATTCAAGTGTTAGCATTTGCATTGAACTCCTGTAATGGCCGATTACAATAAATATAGGGCTATTCTTCGCAACGACCTGGCGTTGGCGCGTCGTGCGTTAAAAATGTTGAGCGAGGACGAAGGCCGAACAGGTGCTGGACCAGGGAAGAATGATTGAGTCACGTTATGCTACCGTCTGCCTACGGTCTCGCGAGCTTGTTCTGCGGAGGCCGCAGAGTGCCTGGGGCAGAGAATTGCCACGTTCTGCAGAATCGCCGATGCAGAGGAAAGCCATGAGCTCGTGGATCACAAGCCCACCGCAGGCATCAACTTGGCCAAGTTGCAAGGCTCTTCCGCATGCCTGCCAACTCTGCTGACGTCCCCGGGAGACTCCTGATTTTTTACCGAACTTTCTGGTTGTACGACCACTGTCCTATATCTCCCGATAAGTCTCCTCTGCCCGCGCAAGTACGGTTCACATAGTTTAAGCAAAGCTGAGTTTTGGTACAGTTGGCAGGCCATGATTTACAGGGAGGTTTAGCGCGAGCAGACGAGCGACCGTCCTGTGTCACTCTCTTATCCTTGTCTCTATCGCTCTAAGCCTCCCTGTAAATCGTGGTTTACATAAAACCGGCACCACGAAATGAGCAGCTTCGTCGTAATCACCAGCATCAATGTCTTTGGCGTTTCCAAGGATAAAATCAGGCGGAATGAGTAGGAGAATCTCAACGGACCACAGATCACAGAGCTGACGAGCGCCTGAACGGCACGAGCCCAGTATGCGAGTTCCATTTCATGCCATCCACCTTATGTGCTCGATGTTTAGGTGCACATCGTACAAGAAAAAAATGAAGTAATGAGGATAACAAAGAGTAGAGGCTAACAAAATACTGTGAACGAGAAGGCCTCCTTTATCCGTTCAATCAGTTGTATGGCTTTATCAATATGATCGAGGATCTCACCACGAACTGAATGGACGCTTCTGTCAGGGCGAGCTTCACTCCGACAGCATAACGGATATGCTAGTTGGCAGCTGTTCAGAGCAGACTTTCCCTAGAAATCGTTTGTCAAGGTCACCGCTCCGATTCTCACAGCTGAAATAATGACGTTTTATGGCGTCACTCGTCATTTAGACGTGAAGGGACTTTGACTTAACAGTGAGCGACAGAGGGTCCGGCTAGCTCTGTCCGTAGAGCATGAGACTTAACCTCAGGGTCATGGGTTCAGGCCCCACATTGGGCGCCAGATGAAGGCCTCGCCTCCAAAAAGCCGGTCCGCGTGCCATGGTCTCGACTGAAGAGTGACAAATCCAGTCTCTTAATAACCCCGCTTTATTCCGGATAAACGAAAATGCATTAAAAAGAAAGGAAACAACATCAGGCGCTACTGCGCTGAGAACATGCTGTTCATGCGTGCGACAATAGAACAGCGAAGAAAAGCGGGAAATATGTCAGGGCTTTACCGCGGCGAGACAAAACACACTGCGGAGCGAATAGGGCGAGCAATAAGGCCAAAGCGCTCACGGCGGAACAAGAAGCATTGCTCCTCGCGTTACAGCAACTCACGCGAATACGCCCAGGCTGTTTCTGCAGGCACTCCTTCCACCTTCGTGACGCCGGTCTGCTTTCCGTAGTCCCTGCACACCCCGCTGGCCCATGACGCTCGCTGCTTGCCCCGCCGGGGCGAAAAAAGGCCTCGCGCCTTGCTTCGACGCGCGTATCTGCCCGCGTCTTTCGCCGCTATCATCCCGCCCCCAAGATTATCTGCTCACTCATGCGCACTCGCGCTGCTCGCGCAAACACAACACAAATAGGAAAACGCGCGCGCGGTTTAAAACACCTAAAGAGGCTGCGGAGCCCCACAACGGCTAATCTAAGACCGGAATAATTAAGTTACTGTGTCATTCATAACCAATAGCACTGTTACTGGGAGTCTGCTACAGGCGTCCCCATTCCTCCCATGACTTTTCTAACGAGCAAAATAACAACCTAATCTAACCCACAGCAAGCTACCCCAAGTGCCTCTATCCTCCTTTTCGGGGATTTTAACTTCCCAAACATAGAATTTCGTAATCTTCCACCTGCATCAATAGTAGGTTCCGCAAAAGGCAACTTTATTGTAATACATTTCAACGGTAATTTATCACATATGCTTTCAGAACCAACGCGCACCTTATCGCAATCTAAAATCATTCTTGACTTTATTTTGGCTAGTAAACCCGATGCCGTCTCATTCATTACTTACCTTCAGAGAATTATAGACCAAAATGTCATTCCAGCCGCCTTCTTTTTTCTTGTAATACCAAATATGACCTTGAAGAAGACTGTAACACTTTAAGAAAATAGTCATTAAGGGGCGATAAATCAAGAACTTAAGACCTAATTTCCTGCATAACAAGCTACATATGACATTCAATCGACACATGATAACTGGGCAATCTTGAAAAATAAATAAATGATTCACCTGATAAACATATACCAACCGTCAACATTCGTACAAGTAACCAAAAACCATGCTTTACTGATTCTTTAAAAAAATTCGAAAAATAAGCGCCTCTATTGGGAAGATAGCGGCAACACAATTTGATAGCAAAACTATATATTAGGTAGTTCAAGATGAATATTTGACTGTCATTCGCAGCGTAAAACGTCCTTTTTATAATACTACACTTCCAAATTTGTTGCGTACTAACCCAAAACTGTTTTGGCAAGTAATACACTCTAACCCAAAATACGCACTTACCCTCACGAATGACACAAGCGTTGAATGTGCTGGCACATTTAATTCCGCATTTTCCTCAGTATTCTCGAATGAAATCAAAAGGTCCTTTCTTTTTCTTTTTTCTTTTTGCATTATGAAAGGTGTCATACTAAGCATCGCAGTTTATGAAGACGGAATTTCATCCATAACTCTGAAGACTGCACTATCATCATCGTGTGGCATGAAGGTATGAACTATAAAATTCCAAGAAACACAAGACACACGTCTGCTTATTGCCTGTCATTACTGTTCTCAGTCACTTTCTTCACTACCTTTCCGGATGATTGGTAAGTGGCATAGGTCATTCAAATCTACAAGAAAGACAACAGAAGCTCTACATTAAATTAGCGAACTATCTCGCTAACAAGCGTGTCATGCAGAATCATAATACACGTCGTCTGCTGTCAAATTATTTTTTTCTTAGATGGTAACAACTATTTTAACCCGTCGCAGCATAGGTTTCGCATAGCTTTCTCCTGTGAAACCCAATTAACTATTTTCTTCATGACTTGCGTCTTAACCTGGTCATCGATGTGCGAATCGGTGCTATCTATTTTGGATTTAGAGAAAGCATTTGATAAAGTGCCTAACTACCGCTTACAACTAAAAGTTCAACGAATAAACCTAGATCCTAATGTTCTGATGTGGATACGGGAATTTTTGTATATTCGTACGCAAATGGTTTCGGTCAACAATAATTTGTGTAGCCCCCTCCCAGTAACTTCCGGTATGCTGCAAGTATCTGCTCTTGGCTTCCTGTTATTTTCATATATTTTAATGATTCACTTTAATATGTCTCCTCTAATATACGCATATTTGCGGACGACTGTGTCACCGCACTATCTATAACGCATCGCACCATTCTGCTCTCTAGAACTTGTTTAAGAACGATTCAGAATGGTGCAATATTACACTAATGACCGTAATCACCAGCAAATTCACTTGCCTGTCCTTCTTGCACCATCGCGCTCCCTATTTCTTTCCTTACGCAACTGTTAACCCCCCGCTTGAACAGGTAGATTCTTGTAAATGCTTACGTGTAACCCTATTCATGATTTGTCTTGGGACGCACATGTTGTCGTAATCGTTGTTGTCGTCGTGTCTGCGTTGGCATAATTTGGTCACAGAATAAAACTCCGGTGAAACTTCATAAACTGATTTAATGGCTACATGGAAGAAACATTACAGAAATTCCAACTGACGACCGTTTCGTTCGGCGTCTTTTAAGCTACTCCTTTCATGACGGTTGGCCGTGTTCCTCTCTACAGGCCTTCCTTTCTTTCCTTTTTCTTTAGGGGGTCCCCCGCTTGCGTGGGCCCTTAGAACCTGGCAGTGGCGGCGCACGTTCGGCGGTGTCGGTAACAGAGGAATCCTCCTTGCGTCTCCGGTGCTGGCCCGCAGCCGCCTCGTAGGCTGGAAATTCAGGGCAGGCGGGCGTCCGCGTCTGGTTAGGCCGCCAGCGCGTACACATGCCCAGGCCTGAAACCTTCTATCCGTGGCATGGACGCGGTTCAGCCCATCGCTGTTCCCTTTGGACTTCCAGGAACCTCTTCTGCCGACACGTGGTGCAGGCCCGCCGAGTTTGGTGAGAATTATGGCCCCGGTTGTGTCTTCGACAGCGCCAGTGGAGCGGGAGGGACGCTTTGAGGGGCGACGAGCCGCTGGTCGACTTGCTGGCAGTGGCAAGGAGCAGCCGTGCCACTGCCATACGTCAGTAACATTATATCATACGTCAGTAACGTCAGGACATACGTCAGTAACATTATATCAACATCTAACAAAAACTCAGAGAATTTGTGGAATGCACCGCCGTGTTCAAAACTACTGGCTTATAATTCATTTGTTAGGCCAAAAATTTAAAATGCATGCGACCCATCTGGAGCCCAATCAAGCATATCTCGTCAAAAATAATTGGTTAAAGATTGCGCTGTTACATTGATTCATGCATCATACTCATAGAAAATCAGGTTTTGATCCCTAAAAAGAGAATCCGGTGTATCGACACTTTTATGTCGACATCGCATTTCCAGCATTTTATTGTGTCACGTTTTTTTTTTCATCACTTAATCAAGCCCCATTAATCACAGCAGCAGCAGGCATATCTTAACGAACCAGTCATCCACTTCACATTGCGAACCCACACGCCGGACGACCGCATTTACTGCTTCGTTTTTCATTCGAACCACCATAGACTGGAACGGCCTCCTCCTTAAAATTGCTACACGAAATCCACGAAAATGACCATCTTCGTTTTCGCAACTTTTGTCTGACCATTGTTCACAGTAACTAATTACCATGATCACTAGTGTTTGTATAAGAACCTACGCCTTATGTAATGCCTCTATGTATTAATTAAGGTAATAAACGGAACTGAAGTCAGGTGAAAATAGCAGGAGAGTTCTGCTTCTTTGTTTTAAGCATGAAAATGTAAAGCACCTGCTTAGAACTTATTCGAAGTCATAAAAATGCTACAACAATAATGCTCCCTGTGTTTTTACGGTCTCCTTGGAATGAGCTCGCACTGAAGTGATTGTTATTATTGGTACTTGTAAAATCTCGCTTCCACTTGGGAAATTGGACTTCCTGAAAAATACCAACAAACCCTAAATCCGCAATGATAGGTCGATATAACTGACGTAAAAATACAGAGTGCGCCACTTTCCGTATATCTGCTTCTATTTACCAAGATCGGGATTATTTGGCCACTGTTCGAGGCATTTGAGTCATCTGCTTTTTTCGTTTTTATTTTTGTTTCATAATTCACGTGCCGGGTTTTGCTAAGTACATATTGCTGCTTAGGAGGAGGAGAGCCGTGGACTGTTTTCTTTTAAACCCAAAGCTCTCCTTCACGACCAAAGTGGCAAAAGCTGTGCTATCTCGGAAGCCTGATCTTTATTTAACCTTCTGAGCATAGCATAGGAACAACGTATCTTAAACCAAGGTTAGTGTTGTGCACACATATTTGAGGAGAGAAATGGGGGGGGGGGGGGCACTTGCAGCATACACCTAAATCTAGAAAAGGCCATCGAAATCATGCAGTCCGCAAGGGCGAATAAGCCACCGCAGAAGCCGAAAGGAAATCGGTTGGCGCCAGTAAGCAAAGTGACCAACAACCGTCCTCGCTCCTGTCCATTCCGTCGTTGAGTGAACACCTATAACGCGCGTTAATGGTCGGCGCGGGCAACCACTCCGACTGCAACCACTTTGCTCGAGGACGGGGAATGCTGCGAAGGAAAGAGAAGGGAGTTGTTTTGAAGTTGATTACCCCAGTTTCTCGGCCGGTTTTCAGTCGTACACCCTTCTTTTCTGTCTCTACCGCCACATTTGGTGATGCGCGTCGTAGAATAATAGGGTCGCTAGAAACTATGAAAAAAAAAACTTAGTCCTAAGCTTAATGTACCTACTACGCTGTCGCATTCTCCTGGAGAGCAAAGTTTCTGCGCAGTGGCAACAAAGGCGTCACATGCGCATCGCCGTCTTCCGGATCTTTGAGGGTGTCTCCTAAGCAGAGGTGGACAACCTCTTGAGGTTTCGGCCTCATGAGATGGACCTGAACCTCAAAATGACCTCAACCTCACGGAGTGAGGTGAGGTTGAGGTGAGGTCGAGGTGAGGTCGGTGACAGCTAGAAATTTTTTGTGTGAGGTCACCAAATTGAACCTCAAACTCACGCGTGAGTTTGAGGTTGAGTGAGGTCGTCATTGTGTGACGTCGAAATAGTGAGGTCCAGGCTTTTGGCTGTTGCCGCGGCTGTCTTCGAAGAGCGCCCCTTTTGACGCGGAGCTCGAGCATACTGCCGCGGTGTGCCCGCCGACTCTCGGTGTTTGGTTACCCCCCAATCGGACGACCGAATGCCGCAGCCCCTGCCCAGCTTTCGGCATTCCACCGTAATGTCCGAAGCCCGAGTACACTTCCCTCTGGTCTACTAGGAAGGAGATTTTTTTTTTACTTCACGAACTCCTCATGCCCCCCGCCTGCCACCCCCGTTTCCTCTGACTTGTTTGTGCCGATGCTCGCCGCAGGCTCAAACACCCAGGAGAGCGGAAAGACATAACTCACGTTGACCAGCGGTGCTTTTGTCCGATGCCGCAAGGAAACCAGCAAACTAAAAAGTGAAGCAAATTATCTTTGCGCAGACGGCGCGGACCAGAACTGTGTCTTGTGCATTCCCGTTTCCAGGCGATAACGTCACGGCTGCTGCCTTAAATTCGATAAAGGACCCCGCTGTACATTGCACGGAAACTTAACAGGAAATGGTGCAGCGAAATTGTTAGAGGACGTGATACTGACAGATAAAAAAAAAAAACATGCACAAATCAGAAAAACCGGCACACTACCATCTGTGCATTTTATCGAAGTCCTCCCTTTCGAATTGTACGTTATCGTTTTATATTCCTGTCCTGTAAATTTATATTCTTGTATTCTCACGAACAACCTCTCTTTGGTCTTGTGCTGCTTGTTTCTTCTAACAGATTTAAAGGTGATGGTGCTAGTGTAGCGGTAAAACATGCAACAGGATGAAATGGACGGCACAGCTTATAAGACGCAACTGGTAAACAGGAAAAAGCCTGCGCATGTTAACCATATGCTGAGATAGAAGAGACAAAAAATATATGGGGCCTGTATGCAGTACAGCGCAATGAAAAAAAAATGATTTCGCTCCGCTAGGGCCCTTTATTTCTCTCTCAAATTCTAGTGAAATCAAGCAATGCAGGTGGAAGGAGGAGACTAAGGGATTCTTAACTTATTCAGGCGCAGAAAACGAAATTTGAAAAGCGTACTCCTACATGTTTTTATGAGCTAAAAAGTATTGAGATGGTTTCCGGCTCGACATTTTGGTGTCTAGACGGACGAATTGGTGTGGCGAAGTGAACATGCCTGTTTTGTGCTCCAGTCTGCTCGAGACGCACAAATCAATAGGGTGAAAATTGTTGTGGCCAGATGTCGGAATAATTCTTTCAGGTATTTGTTTTTTTCTTTAAAAATCAATTTAGATGTACGTGATATGAAGCCAATTACATGCTAGCACTGAGGAATGCAGTATTAAGTCGATGTCTCAAACCTTTCATACGCTCTGGGAAGAGCAGTTCTCTCCTGTTTTTATTGTGCGATATTGGTTATTACTTTCGGCAACATGGTATTTATTTATATATATATTTTCTTGTATGTCAATTAAGTTCGTACACTGCCGAAAAGAGAACAGGCTTCTTCCCTCACATTAGGCTCTTTCTTTGGCATCTTTTCAGAGGCGCATAGCACAACCCTCCTTTCCACATACCCATGCGGTCATTTAGTTTTTTCTTTTTCTTTTGCAAGTATTGGAAAGCGCGATCTATTCTCTGAATGCGGAGCTGGCACACATACGCCACTACCTTTTGGTGTGTATTGGTGACAGTTCGGCATTCACCGCATGAGCAAAACCAGATGCCTACAGACGGAGGGTGAAGGGAGGAGCGCGTGCACAGCGGGGGGCGCGGTCCCTCCGGGCTGCTTGCTCGTCTCCTTTCTGTTTTTCTTGTCTTTATTTTACGTTTATGTGCTGTAACTATACGACACTAACGGGGAAACGGTTTCTCTACATTCACCTAAGGTGCATGCGGGGAAGCTGCTTCGGAGACACCACCGTTCAATTGATTAGTTCAGTCGTCGAAGGAAAACAAGTGAATACCAGAAAGAAGCTCGTCTCAGAATTGTTGGCGAAATGGCATCCAGTATTCGGTTCGGACGTACACGTATTTATATCGTGTGTACGTGTTTTTTTTTTAGGTGGTTGCGAGTTGGACATTTTGCTCCGGCGAAATTTGACGGACGAGCCGATGTTCGCGGAAGCAAAGCGGTTCACGTTTGGCATGGAAGCAGCACGATAGAGCACATGGCTAACGATCGTCGTCTTCACGTTATCCAGGTTTTGGCTTGGCTTCTACCATGCCTGGCCAGAAGTGCACCGGACCCGTACGTCGCTACCTGCCTGCAGCCATGCCGTGTTCAGGTGTGCGACCTTTCTTCGAACCCAGGCGCTGCCTTCGTTGGATCGGAATCCTTGTTCATCGGTTCAGCCGCATCAACAGGAACATCATCCACGCCTGCCTTAAAAGCCAACAGCCAGCCGCGACACGTCAGTGGGCATGGAAGCAGCACGATAGAGCACATGGCTAACGATCGTCGTCTTCACGTTATCCAGGTTGGTCAATCGTGTTCTCTACATGCTAGGAAAACATCAAATCGTTTTTACTGCTGCTTCCGTGCCCACAAGGGCTCTATGACGTGTGTTGTGACTGCAAGGAGGTGTTGCTTATGTTGTTGCTATGTTCGGGTGACGTTGAGCTAAACCCCGGGCCTAATCGCAAGCAAACTACAGAGCGGCAGACCCAAGTAGCTGATGAAGACGGCACGTCGTGCGCCCATCGTCATAATGAAGTCATGGCTGCGTTGTCCTTTATTAAAACCGCCTGTGAGGCGTCAGCGGAGGCCCAAGCCATGTTGACGCAGGCTGTTAATGACGTAAAAGCCAATCAGGAATGTTTAGCAAAGCGGCTGTCTAATATTGATACTCGACTCGCTTCTGCTGAAACAAAAGTCAGCATGGTTAGTAGTCTCGAAGGAGAACTTCTGTTAACAAACGACACCATTAATGACTTGACGCAACAGAATAATGAGCTTCTTTCCCGCATCAATCATCTGGAAGACAGATCTCGCAGAAATAATTTAATATTTTATGGCGTCCCCGATAGCAATGAAACGTGGAATGACACAGAAAAAAACGTTATTAGTTTGCTTTCATCCAGTTTTGGGTCAGAATTTAAACCAGACAAAATAGAACGAGCCCACCGCCTTGGTGGCCCTTTTGTTCAAGAAAAATGCCGACCAGTGATGATATAATTTTCGCACTTTAAAGCGAAAGAAGAAATGATGTCACATCGTGATGAGCTGAAAACAAATGACATTTCAGTTTCTGAAGACTACTGCGCAGCAACTAGGCTCGCTCGCAAAAGGTTAACTGCTTTCGCAAAATCTTTGCCTGGTTGACCATCCTTTAGGCTTCGCTACGACAAACCAACTGTAAATAAAAGGCAATATGTTTATGACCCCAGAACAGACAGTTTCATTGAGCTGCCCCGGCTGCGTTATCATTCTCCTTCTCGTAGCAGCCCATCCGATGATTCATCTGCACGCGCTCGACCCTCTACATCCAATGCTGCTCGCGCATGCGCGATGGGAGACATTTCGAATTCAAGTCCCACGCGTAATGTTTCATAATACTAAGCCAGGGGTAGTGGTCATCGGCGCCCTATATCAGTCCTTTATACTAATATCCGGAGCATTTTAGGCAAAAGAGATGATATCAGCGCAGCTATCCGTGCGATGCCGACCTGGTGGCGCTCACTGAAACTTGGTTAAGTGCTCGTGTAAGCGACAGCGAAATTTTTACTCACGCCAAGCCTTTCAATGTCTATCGTTGTGACAGAGATGGAAGACAAGGGGGTGGAACCCTGCTCGTAGTCTATACTAACCTAACATCGTTCAGAATTAATGTTTCATGCAACATAGAATCTGTCTGATGCGGCGTCATTTTAAACAACAGAGTACACATCATTGGCGTCTGTTATCGTCCACCTAATGCAGACATCACATTCGTGAATGAATTGCATGACCGGGTAACACCGTCGTCCTTCGTTATCCAGCATCCCCGGTATTTCTTCTAGGCGATTTCAATTATCCATCAATAAACTGGACATCGACACCGCCTACCTGCACACCATATTCTTCGAATTGTCAAGCTTTTCTCGATATGTGCTCCCTTTTCAATTTTGATCAGGTTGTTGATAGCCCAACGCGTGTTATCGGCAGTTCTGCTAACATTCTTGACCTGATCCTCACCACTAACCTTGATATGATAGGCCCAATAATTTTCATGCCGGGACTCAGGGATTATTCTTTACTTCATTTCGACCTAAACTTTACCGCGTCTTCAGCTACGAAAAAACGCAAGATTATATTTGATTACAAAAAGGCAAACTTTGAAGAGATAAATAGAGAACTTTCGCTCTTCCTTGACAACTATCTTAGTGGTTTTGAACATCGTTCTGTCCAAGAGAACTGGGACCTGTTCGTCAATAAAATTTCATATCTAAGTGAGGCTTACATTCCCAAGAAAATACTAACAGTACATAGACATTCGCCATGGTAAAATCCGTACTTAAATCGACTGTCGAACAGAAAAAAAACGCTTATTTCGGGCAGCAAAACTGCAGCAGACTGCGTCACGCTGGCAAGCATACACTAATGCATCTCACACCTACTCTCAAGCTGTCGCTTCTGCAAAATCTACTTTTTTGAAATACACTCTACCATCCTTGCTCACTAATAACCCTAGCAAATTTTGGAACATCGTAACTAACTCCCAGAGCAACTCAGAGATTTCTTTACTTGACCAGAACGACTTACCTGTGCCTAGCAAGGAGTGCGCATCGATTTTAAACAATATGTTCACACTGAACTTTTCATCTGCAACTAATCTTCAATTGCCTACACATTCGTTTTCGGGCTATACGATTACGCATCCAATATCAATAGATGCCGACGGGATTGCAAAGCTAATTGAAACACTAAAACCTTCATGTTCCTCAGGTGTTGACAATATAAATGCAAGATTCCTTAAAGAAACAAACATGTACTCCTCTGTCCTTTTGGCAAAATTATTTCAACAATCTTTAGATACTGGCGCTATTCCTGTATATTGGAAGCAGGCGAAGGTGATTCCACTTCATAAATCCGGTAACAAGCAATCTCCCCTTAATTATCGCCCCATATCTCTTACTAGCATACCATGTAAAATTCTTGAACATGTCATTTGCTCACACCTAGCTAGTTTTCTTGACTCGAACCTTTTTTTCAATCCAGCGCAACATGGCTTCAGGAAATCATACTCATGCGAGACACAGCTACTTTGTTTCACAAACTCCATGCTAACCCTTATTGACAACCGTTCCTTGGCTGATTGTATCTTCTTGGATTTTTCTAAGGCCTTTGACAAAATAAACCATCATCTTTTACTACTTAAACTCGAGTGTCTTAATATTGACAGACATCTTCTTACCTGGGTCGAAGTTTTCCTCATCGGTCGATCACAGCATGTCTTTGCTAACAACAATAATTCACCGTCAACACCTGTTACGTCAGGTGTACCACAAGGGTCCGTTTTGGGCCCTCTTCTTTTTTTAGTTTATATTAATGACCTTCCTAACTGTGTGACTTCCCATATTCACTTATTTGCCGATGACTGTGTTATTTATCGCGAGCTTGCTGAACCCGCCGATGTTTCTGCTATACAATCTGACCTCAATAATATAACTAAATGGTGCAGCACATGGTGTATGGACCTAAATGTTAAAAAATGTAAAGCTATGCGAGTGTCGCGCAGTAATTTCCCCCCTGCTTGCTATGTATTGAATAACACTCCTTTAGATACTGTAACTTCGTACAAATATTTGGGTGTGCATATTACTAATGACCTCGGCTGGAAGCAACATATTGATTACATTATTAACAACAGTAACCGCATGCTTGGGTATTTGCGCCGTAACTTTTCGAAGGCACCTGTTTCGACTAAAATGACTATGTACAAAGCATTGGTACGTTCAAAGATTGAATATGCTTCTGCAATCTGGGATCCCGGTTTCACGAACTTGAAATCCTCACTTGAGATGGTTCAAAATAATTCAGCGCGTTTCATTCTTTCCAATTACAGTCGCACTAGCAGCATAACTTCAATGAAACTAACGTTATCTTTGCCATCTCTCGAGCTTAGAAGGAAAATTTCACGTCTTAGCCTTTTTCACAAAATTTATCATCATAACGAATTGAGGCATACTTTCATTTCGCAGCCATCGTATCGCTCCTCCCGCGTTGATCATGCTTACAAAGTAAATGTCATAACTTGCAATACTAATGCCCTTTTTCATTCCTTTCTACCTCGTACGTCAGTAGAGTGGAATCGCCTTCCGCCCGATATCGCATTAATCCAAGATCACGATTCATTTCACTCATCACTGATGCAATATCTTGAAGCTGATCCGTGACACTTTTTCCCCCCTGACTATTATCTTATTTCCGTTTTTAGTTTTTCATGCTTGTTTGCTCCCAGTGCTGTTGTTCTTTTCGCTGTATAATGCTGTTCTCTCACCGCTTATGATTGTTTTCAATTTATTCCGCTTGTATAACTTTCTTTATTGTAAGATTGTTTTCGTTGTTCTGTATTCCCTTGTTCGTTTAGCCTTTGTTATATTTTGTTCATTTAGTGTTCTATGCTTTCTATCATATATGATGTACCACTCCCCTCTGTAATGCGTATGCGCTTGAGGGTAATAAAATGAAATGAAATGAAATGAAACCCTTTTTCCTAGCAGTTCCGACAGTTGTAATTTTTTAATGTAAGCGTGGTGTTCAAAGAAGCAATTTCGCCAATTCTTGCAATACGCCACGGGATCACAGAATTATAAACTAACCCCCAGGAGTGGCAGGTTTGGACCTCATAACATAAACAGCATTCCTCTTAGAAATTTTCTGAAGGTTTATTCGGCGTTGGCTTAGTTTTATGATTAATTGGTGTTTTCCTGTCTTTTCCTCTTTTTTTTGTTTTGTTGGGGATTTAGTCTTCACAAGTCATTTCATGAGTGGCTGTTATGGAAAACTTGTGCCCCGTTAATATGACATCCGTTTATATGGAGGACCCGAATAATGGACAATTTTTCTAGGGCCGAAGATTTTTCAAAGTTTTTATGTCACGTTAATATAGAAACTCGCTCTCTGAACAATGTAGATGGGATGAATGCACACAGCCTATTCGGCCCATGTATTTTTGTCTCGTTAATATGGACATTGTTTGAAAAAAGCAGGGGAGTCTGAACGCAAGTTTATGAAGGGTGCGCATGCCGGGAACCAATGCGACAGCCGATACGGTAGGATGCCTGAACGAGTCCTGTGGAGTTGGAAAGAACCAAATCGGGCGTGTCGTCGTTTTAGGAGGGAAGGGGGACGGGGGGGGGGGGGGGGCAAGAGCGGAAAGGAAGGGAAGAGGAGGAGAAAGGTTGTGTGGTTGACAGGGATTGTACACAGCAAACCGAAGGTCAGCTGACTGAGAAAGACCCCAAAATGAGGCAACCAGGAGATTTATGGGTGCAGCGGCAGCGCCGCAACTAGTGGCCGGAGTCGGGAAAACAGCAACATGTGGTTGCAATAAATTCTGCTGAACGTGAACAGAAGAGAAGCCGGTAAAAACGTAAGAAAGAAACGATAAGAAGATAGACAAGCGCCGAAATTGGGGGTGGGAACTGAAGTTTTTCTAGCCCAGAACACAAAGCATGTTCTATGAAGCCGTTTCGGTCAGGGTAAAGACACACTAAGGAAGTAGAGCGACAAAAGAAACGCGACGACCACGCAAACAGGACCGGGCGTCCCGTCCTGGACGCCTGTCCTTCTCATGCTCCTGGTTTTCGTCACTGTTGCGCTGCCGAACTACCACATTTTGCACCACAGCGATCCGCATGTCGGCTTCGCCTTGAGTCAACGATGCGGCCTTGACAAGGTTTGAGCTCTTCGTAGTCGGCTAGCCGTCGTTTTAAACTGTACTTCAGCTTACAGTGTTTGTTTCATAGGAACACATACAAACGGCACAGGAAAGGGCTGTTTGATAGCCCTCTGTATAGTAGCCTGCCAACTAGACTCCCTCGCTTCCTTACAAAAACAGTACAAAGCAAGAAAGAGAATCAGAAGAATGGAAAATCAAGAAGTTTAACTAGGGAAAGTGAGTGCAAAGAAGCAGGAGCCTGTAACTCTCGACTTTAGTCTGACTTTTGGCATAGTTGGAGTTAAGCGCAAACGAATGGAGCTGAACTTAGGCGCGAAGCGGGAAATCTGTGAATACAAGCGGCAAAAGCAATCTCAGTCAGTCCAAGCCGTGAAAGACTGGACCCAAGTTCAACTAGGCCTCAGTCTCGTCAGGTTGACGGTATACCATCTATATACACTACCGGACTCCGATAAATGGCTCAACGTCGGCATCACAGCGTAAGCAACAGTCCGCACAGTCGAGCCGGGCATCCTGAATAGTGAAGTAGAATGGGCCTTAGCCAGCCTTGCTAAGAACAAAGCTAGCGGCATTGATGGCATTCCAGCTGAGTTGCTTCGAAACCTTAACCATGACGACGCTGTTAAAGTATTCATGATGGCAGCAAATTTGGACAACCCTGCAGTGGCCACAAGATTGGAGGAGGTCAGTTTACATTCCCATCCCAAAAAAAGGAAGTGCCAAAGATTGTTCCAACTACCGCACGATCGCGCTTATTTCGCATGCTAGCAAGGTGATGTTGAAAATCCTGCAAGGTAGGCTGCAGCAGTATGTGGATCGAGAGCTCCCGGACGTGCAAGCTGGGTGTCACAAGGGCAGAGGAACTAGAGACCAGATTGCCAACCTTCGCAGAAAAGTGGAAAAAGCAAGAGATTTCCAGAAACCCACCTACTTCTGCTTTATTGATTATGCGAAAGCGTTTGACTGCGTAGATCACAGCAGATTGTGGAGAGTTCTCCAAGAGATGGGAGTTCCAATTCACCTCATCTGTCTCCTCAGGAACCTGTATGGAGGGCAAGAGGCCACAGTCAGAACTGGGCATGGTCTTACTGATTGGTTTCCGATTAAGAAAGGAGTGAGACAAGGCTGCATACTGTCGCCCTGCCAATTTAACCTATATGCTGAGTGCATCACGAGGAAGGCCGGTCTGTACGAGTCTTCAGCTGGAGTGAAGATGCTGGAAAACGTATCAACAACCTCAGATATGCGGACGATACCACTTTAATGGCAGAAAGTGAAGTGGAACTCAAGAGACTTCTGATGCGCGTAAAAGAAGCGAGTGAGAAGTTTGGGCTTAAACCGAACAATAAAAAGACAAAGATCATGGCGTCTTGCCCTATCAAGTCCTAGAGCATCAAGGGGCAAGAAGTGGAATCTGTGACAGATTTTCTCTTCTTGAGCTCCAAGATTACCCCGGAAGGAGACTGCAGCCATGAAATTAGGAAACGCCTGCTTCTGGGAAAGAAAGCCATGGCTAGCCTTGACCGCCTAGTGAAGAGCAGAGACATTACACTGCCAACAAAGATCCGTATAACTCGTTTCAACAGCATGTTAAAACACCTGAGTCACACACTTTTTTCCATTCTTCCTCCTTACTCCATCAAAATGCAGGCGCTGAAACAGAAACCAAATGTGAGTGCTTATGCTAAGCGTTTTTCTGTATTTATATCAACTACATCAACACCCGGTGACGTAACTGAAAGGGGCAGGGAGACCGATAAAATTGCATAAACCTGTGCGAGTTAGTAGTCAGAAATTACAGCAATAGAGTCTGAAACAAGGTTCTACATTTCCATAGTTCTAGACAGGCAACGAAAAACAATCCTGTAAATACAGGGGCGAAAATATGACACACCAATTTTCAAACATTGACTATAGCACGATGACAGCACTCTGGCTAACTAAAAATACGACAATAAAAAATACAACTGGTCCTTCCGGAGAGAGTTAGAGTGATAGATTATGCTATATATTGTCAAGTGGAAGCATAATGCAAGGCAAAGCAAAATGAGGCAGCTCGAGATGATTTCTTGTAGATACGCTTGCACTGTATGTGTATTTCAACAGTCCAAAATGAGTGGCCAGATTGCACACTGATTCGAGATTGCTGGAAAGCTGTCTGAGCAGTTTCCTAAAATTAAGAGGGTGTTTAAGACTTACCAATGCTTTGTAGAGTCAGTTTCATAGGAACTGTTGCACAAGAATGGAATATAGACAGTCTAGCATGCAATGGGTTTCTAACCAAAGTATTTATGTACACGCATATGAAAATACGGATGTATGATAGGGTAAAACATACAATAGCTAGCAAGCACTTATTATTAGGAAGATTGTTTATGTAGGAGCTCACAGTTAAAACCGCTAGGAACCAAAGCAAGAACTGGGGGCGGAATCGGGTTTAGTAGTCCTGCTGGTCTGATCGGCGGCGTCTTGCGTCGTTGGCACTCACGACACGTCTTCACGTAGTGGGCAACTTCGGCAGGCAGTCGCGGCCAGTAGTACTTCTCCTGGATTCGATGCAACGTGCGCGCAAATCCGAGGTGGCCTGCTGTGGGCTCATCGTGCAACGCCTGCAGAATTTCCTGCCGGAGGTTTTTAGGCACTACAAGAAGCTGCGCGGTATTGTTGGCTGCGAAGTTCTTCACTAGGAGGCCATTGCTTAACGTGAACGATGATAAATATCGCAAACAAACAAAGATTATGGAACTGATACGCGGTCCAGAATCAGAGTGATAAGTCTGAATGCCGGCGGCTGTTAAACAACAACAAATACACTTTTGAAGTTTCGCGGCAATATATTGGTCATTGTCCATGACCAATATGCCGCCTCTTTTATCTGCCGGTTTGATGACCACATCTTTCCGTCTGCTAAGCGCCTTCAATGCGTCACGTTCCTTTTTGGAAAGGTTTTACTTCCCTGGTCTCTAGTCCTTATAAGCTCTGATTACGTCGTTCTGGACGGCACTAATGTACGGTACATGTGAGGACAGTTTTCCTCGGGGTTTTTTCCCCCTTTCCGCCCCTTTTTTTACCCCGCTTCTTTGATACCCTCCACATCCCACTTCTCGTAAAAACCTTCTTCATGCTTGGCGCTCGCACCTTTTAGCGAAAACCTCAAAGTATTTCAGCATTCTACTGTCCCACATATTTTTTTTTCTTTTCTTTCTTTGATGTTCATCTCTCGTCGCGAGTTGCTTACCGCTCTAAGCAGGCTCGAACTCTACTCGTAGATGGCACGTTCTTCTAACCAGCAATGTCCACCTGGTTGTCGCGTTTTTTTTCATCCTGTCGGGCCGCGGGTCGGAGCAAGGGTGGGGAGGGTAACAGACGCAGCAGAGAAAAAGAACAAATCTTCAAAAACAAGGCCTTGACCATTGATAGTTGACCACTTCCCCCAAAAACCTCCTTCACGCTTGGCGCTACCATCTTTTAGTGAGAACGGAAAAAGATTTCTCACCATTTGCAGCAAACACGTTCCCCCACCTGTGATTTTTTTTCCCGAGGTTGTTCAGCGGCTGCCTGTATTCTATACAGATGACTCCCGGCAGCCGTTGCCTTGGGTGGATGAGCCTTTGGGACTAGCCTGCTCTCCGCACCTGTGTGTGTATGTGTGTGTTGTGCGTGCCCAGCTGGTTCACCTATATGTGCCCATATTATGTTTGTATCTCCTCTTGCCAACACTATAAGAAGACGAACAAGAATCATGTACCCTCAGTCTTGAGAAAGGCAGTGCTCCTGCCAAAACGTCGACTCCAAATAAACTTGGAAGCAGTATGAAGCATTTTTTCATAGATGTGGACGTCGTGTATAGACCCTATTCACTATCAGGTTTAGCAGGCGGCCGTTGTGGCAACCCTGTATTGAGGATACGCCATAGCATTGGGCTTTTCGAAACTCCTCCTCCTCCCTGCTCCCTCCCTGCGACCTCCCTGCTGCGCGCCGTTCATTTGTCGGACACATGAGACGCCGTTTGGAACGCTGTCCAACCAGAGCTCGGATTTCACCACCGCTGTACCCTGATTCGCCGTGGGCCCTCTCTCTCTTTCTTTCTCTCTCTTTGATGTTAGGTTGTTCGTGCCATGGTTGCCAGTAAAGCAGAAATGACGTCACGTGAATAAGCTCTATAGGCAAGTGGCTATTTATGTCTGTAGAAAGGTTGCATCGAGTATTGAGTAGGCGAGTTACACTTGTCACCAATCAAAACATGCAATGCTGAAACGTTATCCGGATTTTCACTCATACTTCGCAGTTTGCTTTGGTTCCTAGCGGTTTTAACTGTGAGCTCCTACATAAACAATCTTCCTAATAATAAGTGCTTGCTAGCTATTGTATGTTTTACCCTATCATACATCCGTATTTTCATATGCGTGTACATAAATACTTTGGTTAAAAACCCATTGCATGCTAGACTGTCTATATTCCTTTCTTGTGCAACAGTTCCTATGAAACTGACTCTACAAAGCATTGGTAAGTCTTAAACACCCTCTTAATTTTAGGAAACTGCTTAGACAGCTTTCCAGCAATCTCGAATCAGTGTGCAATCTGGCCACTCATTTTGGACTGTTGAAATACACATACAGTGCAAGCGTATCTACAAGAAATCATCTCGAGCTGCCTCATTTTGCTTTGCCTTGCATTATGCTTCCACTTGACAATATATAGCATAATCTATCACTCTAACTCTCTCCGGAAGGACCAGTTGTATTTTTTATTGTCGTATTTTTAGTTAGCCAGAGTGCTGTCATCGTGCTATAGTCAATGTTTGAAAATTGGTGTGTCATATTTTCGCCCCTGTATTTACAGGATTGTTTTTCGTTGCCTGTCTAGAACTATGGAAATTTAGAACCTTGTTTCAGACTCTATTGCTGTAATTTCTGACTACTAACTCGCACAGGTTTATGCAATTTTATCGGTCTCCCTGCCCCTTTCAGTTACGTCACCGGGTGTTGATGTAGTTGATATAAATACAGAAAAACGCTTAGCATAAGCACTCACATTTGGTTTCTGTTTCAGCGCCTGCATTTTGATGGAGTAAGGAGGAAGAATGGAAAAAAGTGTGTGACTCAGGTGTTTTAACATGCTGTTGAAACGAGTTATACGGATCTTTGTTGGCAGTGTAATGTCTCTGCTCTTCACTAGGCGGTCAAGGCTAGCCATGGCTTTCTTTCCCAGAAGCAGGCGTTTCCTAATTTCATGGCTGCAGTCTCCTTCCGGGGTAATCTTGGAGCTCAAGAAGAGAAAATCTGTCACAGATTCCACTTCTTGCCCCTTGATGCTCTAGGACTTGATAGGGCAAGACGCCATGATCTTTGTCTTTTTATTGTTCGGTTTAAGCCCAAACTTCTCACTCGCTTCTTTTACGCGCATCAGAAGTCTCTTGAGTTCCACTTCACTTTCTGCCATTAAAGTGGTATCGTCCGCATATCTGAGGTTGTTGATACGTTTTCCAGCATCTTCACTCCAGCTGAAGACTCGTACAGACCGGCCTTCCTCGTGATGCACTCAGCATATAGGTTAAATTGGCAGGGCGACAGTATGCAGCCTTGTCTCACTCCTTTCCTAATCGGAAACCAATCAGTAAGACCATCCCCAGTTCTGACTGTGGCCTCTTGCCCTTCATACAGGTTCCTGAGGAGACAGATGAGGTGAATTGGAACTCCCATCTCTTGGAGAACTTGCCACAATCTGCTGTGATCTACGCAGTCAAACGCTTTCGCATAATCAATAAAGCAGAAGTAGGTGGGTAACTTCATTACAGTCGTTTTCCGGCGACAAAACAAGATCTGTATTTGTGCAGTGATGCGCATGGCTGTTACGCTTTCATGACGTGAGTATTTTGAATATATGAATCGTAGTGCTTTCGACTGAATTGTTTCTAACTTTTCGATCAGGTACGCTTGATGGGGATCCCAGATTATGTTTGCATAATCAAGGATAGGTCGTACTAATATTTTATAGGCTGTTAACTTCACGTGCGGTGGAGCCATTGCTAGTCTGCTGCGAAGAAAACCAAGCTGCTTGAATGCGTTGCTACATATGTTCTCGATGTGTGCATGCCATTTAAGGTCTTGGGTTAGAGTGATCCCCAGGTATTTTGCTTTGGCTACGTGTGGTATCGGGGAGCCAGATAATGTGTAGTTGTAAAACAAAGGAATTTTTTTTCTTGTTATGTTTAAATGCGCCGTTTTTGATATGTTAATTTGCATGTCCCATGCTGCACACCAGTCAGAAATGTTTTTTAAAGAAGACTGAAGTTTCATTTGGTCACCAGAGCTGTTCACGGCTGTATAAATCACGCAGTCATCTGCAGAAAGTCTCATTGTCACTCCATGTTCGGCACACAAATAGATATCATTTACATATATGAGAAACAGCAGGGGCCCAAGAACGGAGCCCTGCGGGACCCCCGAGAGGACTTCAAGGTAATCTGAGTCGAAACCATTCATTGACACGAACTGTTTACGGTTGGAAAGATAGGCTTTCTATCCATGCTACTATTTTCAGATCAATACATATCGTTATCAGTTTTAAAATAAATTTTTATGGTGAACACGATGGAAAGCTTCAGCGAAATTTATGAGGATTGTATCAGCCTGTAGTCGAGAAATAATTATTGATGCCAGGTCAGTGTGATTTCAAACAGTTGAGTAACTGTTGACAATGTATTTCGAAAGCCATGTAGTCTGGGGAATAGAAGGTTGTTTTCTTCTAAGTATGTTATGATAGCATTATGGATTATATGCTCCATTACCTTGCAACAAGAACTGATTAATGATATAGGTCGGTATGTGTTCACCAGCAATTTGCTGCCGCCCTTGTGAATAGGATTCACCTTTGAATGGAGCCAATCTTGTGGAACAGTACCTGTTTTAAGTGACTCGGTACATTTTGCGCACAGAAAAGGAGCAATCTACTCAGCATAGCGTCTAATGAATACGCTTAAGATGCCATCAGGACCAGGACACTTTTTCGTATCTATTTGCAAGAGTAAGTTAAGGACGCCTGTTTGTGTTATCACCACTTCGGGCATGTGGCTAGTGTGTTGGGCAGGGGTTGCATTCACTGGTGTTGCATGTGTGAAGACAGATTGGAAGTATGAATTTAAATAGTTTGCAATCGCTCACTGATCTTTACGATACATCCGTCAACTTCTATTTTTGAGATCGCGTCATCAGATTTCGATGAATAGCGCCAACATTTCTGTGGTTGTGTAGACAAAGTTCGACATTGTGCTTGAAAAAAACCTTAATCTCGCCTCTTTAATTTATTTCATGAACAGGGGGGAGGGGGGATTTCACATATTTCCGCAAGTGATTTTTTACTTCTACGAATTCTCACGAGTTTTCGCTTTAGGTGAATAATATTGCGGGTAATATATGGCGTTTTACGTTGTCTTCTTTTCGTCTTGGATGGAATGAATTTTTCTTCCCAGGATATTATCGTTTCCTTGAGCTTTAGCCATAAGTCTTTAACAATTGACCGGTTTTCCAAAATATAAATATCCTACTTTAAATCTATAAAGTCGATGATGCTCACGTCATAAGCCCGACTATAACCTTTCGTTACAATACGTGTCTGCTCAAGGTGGACTGCGGTGTTCTGCTGTCTCATCTGTGGAAATGTTAATGCGAGTAACTTATGGTCTGATATACTTTCCGCAATGACAAGTTCCGGGGTTCACATGCTAGATACAATAACAAGATTGAGCACTGAGGTAGTATAGCCCCGAATGCGTGTCGGCAAAAGTAACCAGCTGTTGTAAACAAAAAACTGAACATTATGTTTAAAAGCAGTTCGCAATTGGTCACTTCCTTTCTTCCAGGAGTTAAGGTGGTCCAATCAATTCCGGGTAAATTGAAATCTCCAGATAATATGATTTTAGTCCGTTCTTTCATTTTAGAATTCAAATAGTCATGCCATTTCAAAAGATAGTCATCTGTGGCGTTCGGGCACCTAAAAATACCACCGATTACTGCTTATCATTACCCGTTGTTATCATGCACCAAACACTTTAATGGCCGTCCATGCCTTCCTCTTCCTTGAAGTAGAGGTCCTGCTTAATGGCAATAGCAACCCCACCACCACGGCTGTTCCTATCAGATCTAAGAAGTGTGTAAGACTCAGGGACGATTTCCGAGTCATGTATGGAAGAGTGCAACCACGTTTCTGTAATTATTATTACGTCTGAACTGTAAAGCAGGAATAATTCTTTTAATTTTTCATCCTTATTAACAATGCTCCTAGCATTGAAACTCAGATTGATTAATGGATTATTGCGAAAACGTCATTCAGCGGGACCACCATGAGATTTCGAAAATCTGTTTTTCGTTTGCTTCACTGGTACCCTTTTATCCTCTGTGGGATCCCATGCGTACATATTATTGTTTATTTTGAGCTTGTCAAAAACTAAACTTACTTTATCCCCATTGTAACGATTCAATTTAAAGACTGCCATAATTTTCTGCGTATTTCGCGCACAGGAACCGAGAAATTCTCAGATATTGATATTCCACTGTTCTTTAGCTTATGGCAACTTTGAAAAACCTTAACCTTTTCAGTGAAATCATAAAAGCGCAAGACAACAGGGCGTTCTTTGCCAGCATCTTTCCTGCCAACACCATGGATGCGTTTTATGGATCTGACCTGGACTTCCAATTTGCTTCTCAAGAGATTGTTTTCTACTTTTTCTTGAAGCTCGGAGGCACTCTCGTTATTTTCCTCTTTCAATCCATAGGTCACAATATTATTTCTACGGCTTCTATTTTCCAGGGCATCCAATCTTTTAGTGATTTGGAACAATTCCTTATGCATCACCACTACAGATTCCTCACATTTCTGCACTTTTTCGTTACATAGCTTTAGCGACGCTAATGTGGCTTCTATTTCAGAGAGCCTGAACTGAACACCCTCAAATCCACCTTGCAAAGCAGTTTGGGTAGGCTTAATTTCCGTGACAGTGTTCAGAATTTGATCCAGTTTCTGTTCATCAGGCACAGGGTTCTCCTCCACATCGCCACTTAGCTTCAACAGCATGCAAAGTACTCGCGATTACTCATGGTAGCAACAACAAATACACTGGGGGCTCGGCAGCACGACAAGGCAGGCACAATCGCTTCTAAGGCAACTTGTGAATGACCATTTGTCACTAACCTGTGCAAAGAAAAGTACGAAGTTCAGCATCATGCGTCTAACGGTGCCGCCGAGCCCACTGAAGAGATCTGCTGTCCGTCCAGTCGTTTTAGGCCGTTCCCACGAAGTCTCAGATGTTGCCGCTGCGCCAAACGATGTGTCCAAACGAGGTAACGGCGATAGACCTTCCATGCGGTTTCCATCTGATGGCACCGATATAAGCGACACAAACAGACCCGTAGGCAAACAAGGTTACCGATGTCGCGTCACCAACGTCACAAAAGACAGATGGCCCGGGGACACATGGAAGTCGCCACAGCCCGATCCACTGCATTCCAGAGCGCCTGTGCAAAGAAAAGTACGAAGTTCAGCATCGTGCGTCTAACAGTGCCGCCGAGCCTGTCGCAGCACCATATGACTCCTCGGGTGGTCGCACTTACGAACTGTCCAGACAGATAATTCGAAAGCGTCGCAGTGCTCTCTGAAAGGCCTCATCTCGCGCAGATAAGCCGCTTGAGTTAGCAGACCGCCATTGCTTCACTTGGCAACAACCTCACGGATCAATGGTTTCTCTGCGAGAGCAAAGCGTTTGCGACGGGAAGACAGATAGTGCCGTCGTGCGGCTGTAAATTTGCGCTTCCATTTTAATCCTTCAAAAAGTTGCGCGGCTGAAAACTACTCTTATGGCGTCGTTTCAGTACTTTCTGTAATTACAGCAAGATGTCTCAGCTTACATTACCACCGAGAGTAATTTTGTACCAAACTGAGGTGAGTTGACAGCCTCCTGTACTCCACATCAAATTCGCCGCTTTAAGCACTCGCCTAACGTGGCGCCCAACTTCTGCCATTTTCGTCAATGACAGCACATTGTTTATGTCATGAAACTTCATTTTGTCATAACAGTCTGATGTGTATGCATGACGTATTTCTCGCTGCACAACGTGAACCAGTCAGATTACAGGAATAGTACCTTTTATCTCATCCGTAATACAGGCATAAGTGTTTTCCTGCCAATCATCTATACCAGTTTTATTTTTTTTTTCCGTCCGCAGTTACTGATATCTAATATTCAGGCGGCGTGAATAGCTCTGCTAAAGATGTGTCTGCAACTTAACGTCATTTTGACGGCACTGCAAGAAGCCATTTCGACAGCTCAAAATTTTGCGCCACAAGATTGAAACACATGACCATTCTGAGAACTAATCAAACAATAAGGCGCCGAACAGCGGCTATGCGCTGAAAAGATCCCGAAACAGGTGACAAGCTTCTGGGCAGCACGAACAACCGATCCGTACTCGGGGGTCGCACGCTTCCCTGTGTACTGAAATTTAAGAAATTGAAGACGCGATATCCAAGCATCTTACAGATACTTAGATAAATTGTGTCATTGTTTAGCACACGATATCGTCTGCAGGAACACGAAAAGTACTCTGACTGCCCAAGGAATCTACTCAAAATGACCGCCGACTAAGGAGCTGTACTGACGCTGCGATCAACAATGCAATTCAACACGCATATGCACAAAGACGGGATGGGGTTCAGTACAATTTGCAGGTATTTCGATTTTCATCTTGAGCAAGAGCTATAAATTGATCGCGTTTTCGCTTACAGTGACTAGAGTCAGCGTCAAATGCAAAATGACCAAAATGAACTGCGCACAGCACGACACCCGTTTCGGATGACTAGATCATAAGTGGTGAAAACTGAGATATAGTGCAGTTGAGTTTTTTTATTTGAAAGGCGCGATAAAATATTTTTAAGTAATAAACAACCCGTTTGGATTTTTGTTCAGGAGGGAATAATTCTGCGTTTTCGTGCTCGCATTGCTGCCACCCTGTTCGTGTTTTTTTTTTAATTCGGCATTTTTATCTTTTTTATTCGCGAGTGGCGCCCCCCTTTATTAGTTTCACCAGACTCACTGCGTTTCGGTTCCAGGCGCAAGGATCAGACCATTTTATAATCACCCACAGGTCGGCGGACGCACACATGTATCGACTCTCGCGGGCTCATTCACGCTCAGATCATGATCTGAGTCTTGATTAAGTCCGGACTCAAATTCAGATCGCATTGGCCCTAAATGGTAAGCTTCCGACGATGTGTATAACTAACAGAAATCGGGTAGCAGTCACCGCATCCCATAAATAGAGACAGAGTACACTAACTCCCAGAAGGAATCTTTCGTTTCCCGCAATCTTCAGTAACGTACGCAGTTATCTTCAGAGGAGATTAGGCTCGTTTCTAACATCATCGCATCAACACAAGGCAACTTGCTTATTCTAACAGAAAACTGGCTACAAAATGACGTTAGTGATATCAAAGTTGTGGCGCAACTTGTCTGACATCAAAGTTCACCCAAGTGATCGTGAATTATTAAAGAGCGGTGGTGTTCTCATAGCAGATCGTCAGCAAATGTTATGTTTTGTTGTAAACGTCTAATTTAAGATCGGAATAATTTAGTTACTGTTTCGCTCATAACCAATTCAAGTGTTAGCATTTGCATTGAACTCCTGTAATGGCCGATTACAATGAATATAGGGCTATTCTTCGCAACGATCTGGCGTTGGCGCGTCGTGCGTTAAAAATGTTGAGCGAGGCCGAAGGCCGAACAGGTGCTGGACCAGAGAAGTATGATTGAGTCACGTTATGCTACCGACTGCCTACGGCCTCGCGAGCTTGTTCTGCGGAGGCCGCAGAGTGCCTGGGGCAGAGCATTGCCACGTTCTGCAGAATCGCCGATGCAGAGGAAAGCCATGAGCTCGTGGATCACAAGCCCACCGCAGGCATCAACTTGGCCGAGTTGCAAGGCTCTTCTGCATGCCTGCCAACTCTGCTGACGTCCCCGGGAGACTCCTGATTTTTGACCGAACTTTCTGGTTGTACGACCACTGTCCTATATCTCCCGATAAGTCTCCTCTGCCCGCGCAAGTACGGTTCACATAGTTTAAGCAAAGCTGAGTTTCGGTACAGTTGGCAGGCCGTGATTTACAGGGAGGTTTAGCGCGAGCAGACGAGCGACCGTCCTGTGTCACTCTCTCATCCTTGTCTTTCTCGCTCTAAGCCTCCCTGTAAATCGTGGTTTACATAAAACCGGCACCACGAAATCAGCAGCTGCGTCGTAATCACCAGCATCAATGTCTTTGGCCTTTCCAAGGATAAAAACAGGCGGAATGAGTAGGAGAATCTCAACGGACCAGAGATCACAGAGCTGACTAGTGCCTGAACGACACGAGCCCAGTATGCGAGTTCCATTTCGGGCCACCCGCCTTATGATCTCGATGTTTAGGTGCGTATCCTACAAGAAAAAAAGATGAAGTCATGAGGATAACAAAGAGGAGAGGATAACAAAATACTGTGAACGGGAAGGCCTCCTTTATCCGTTCAATCAGTTGTATGGCTTTATCAATATGATCGAGGATGTCACCACGAACTGAATGGACGCTTCTGTCAGGGCGAGCTACACTCCGACAGCATAACGGATATGCTAGTTGGCAGCTGTTCAGAGCAGACTTCCCTAGAAATTGTTTGTCATGGTCACCGCTCCGATTCTCACAGCTGAAATAATGACGTTTTATGGCGTCACTCGTCATTTAGACGTGAAGGGACTTTGACTTAACAGTGAGCGACAGAGGGCCCGGCTAGCTCTGTCCGTAGAGCATGAGACTTAACCTCAGGGTCATGGGTTCAGGCCCCACATTTGGCGCCAGATGAAGGCCTCGCCTTCAAAAAACCGGTCCGCGAGCCATGGTCTCGACTGAAGAGTGACAAATCCAGTCTCTTAATAACACCGCTTTATTCCGGATAAACGAAAATGCATTGAAAAGAAAGGAAACAACATCAGGCGCTACTGCGCTGAGAACATGCTGTTCATGCGCGCGACAATAGAACAGCGAAGAGAAGCGGGAAACATGTCAGGGCTTTACCGCGGCGAGACAAAACACACTGAGGAGCGAATAGGGCGAGCAATAAGGCCAAAGCGCTCACGGCGGAACAAGAAGCATTGCTCCTCGCGTTACACCAACTCACGCGAATACGCCCAGGCTGTTTCTGCAGGCACTCTTTCCACCTTCGTGTCGCCGGTCTTCTTTCCGTAGTCCGTGCACACCCCGCTGGTCCATGACGCTCGCTGCTTGCCCCGCCGGGGCGAAAAAAGGCCTCGCGCCTTGCTTCGACGCGCGTATCTGCTCTCGTCTTTTGCCGCTAACATCCCGCCCCCAAGATTATCTGCTCACTCATGCACACTCGCGCTGCTCGCGCAAACACAACACAAATAGGAAAACGCGCGCGCGGTTTAAAACACCTAAAGAGGCTGCGGAGCCCCACAACGTCTAATCTAAGACCGGAATAATTTAGTTACTGTGTCATTCATAACCAATAGCACTTTTACTGGGAGTATCCTACAGGCGTCCCCATTCCACCCATGACTTTTCTAACGAGCAAAATAACAACCTAATCTAACCCACAGCAAGCTACCCCAACTGCCGCTATCCTCCTTTTCGGGTATTTTAACTTCCCAAACATAGAATGGCGTAATCTTCCACCTGCATCAATAGTAGGTTCCGCAAAAGGCAACCTTATTGAAATACATTTCAACGGTAATTTATCACAATTGCTTTCAGAACCAACGCGCACCTTATCGTAATCTAAAATCATTCTTGACTTTATTTTGGCTAGTAAACCCGATGCCGTCTCATTCATTACTTACCTTCAGAGAATTATAGACCAAAATGTCATTCCAGCCGCCTGCTTTTTTCTTGTAATACCAAATATGACCTTGAAGAAGACTGTAACACTTTAAGAAAATAGTCATTAAGGGGCGATAAATCAAGAACTTAAGACCTACTTTCCTGCATAAGAAGCTACATATGACATTCAATCAACACATGATAACTGGGCAATCTTTAAAAATAAATAAATGATTCACGTGATAAACATATACCAACCGTCAACATTCGTTCAAGTAACCAAAAATCATGCTTTACTGATTCTTTAAAAAAATTCGAAAAATAAGCGCCTCTATTGGGAAGATAGCGGCAACACAATTTGATAGCAAAACTATATATTAGGTAGCTCAAGATGAATATTTGACTGTCATTCGCAGCATAAAACGTTTCTATCCCTTTTCTATCCTGTAAATCAATTTCAAACAGCGCTGATGCCTGCTATACTAACGCCTCCTTGACATCTGCGTCTGCTTCTGTTTGCTGTGCGGTGCGGCGTTCGAGGTAGCGGCAAAGGAAAGGGAGCACGGACGCCGGAATTGATCGCCCGCTGGGGTCAGCTTCGTAATGAATGAATCCCCTTGTAACGTCATTACCTGTCGTGACGGTACATCGCGCGCCCCTTGTCGAACACAACCAGCATCTCATTGAACGAATTAAAGTTCACCGGCGTTCTATAATTCGCATCCAGGAAAGGAAAGGCGCAGTGCCTGTCACTCGCGAAATCTCGCTATCATTCTCACTGTGAGTTCAGTTCAGTCGTTCACTCGTGTCCGACTCTTAGTGACCCTATGGACCATGTCACGCCACGCTTTCCGGTCTTTCACCATCTTCATAACATCACATGACTTCATCTGCAGTGCCTCGAGGATGCCATCTAACCATCGCGTTCGCTGCCTACCCCTTCTCCAGCGACCCTCAACCTTTCCCAACATCAAATCTTTCTCCAGCGACTCCTCTCTTCTCATCAGATAACCAAAGTAGCTGAGTTTTAACTTTAGAATTTGACCCTCCAATGACCAGTCAGGGTTTATGGTCGACAATATCGACTGATTTGATCTTCTGGCAGTCCAAGGAACTCTCAAGAATCTTCGCCAGCACCACAATTCAAATGCGTCAATTCTTCGGCGGTCAGCCTTTTTCACAGTCAAACTCTCGCATCCATACATCACAACTGGAAAGACCATAGCACGAGTTATACGGATCTTGGTTGGCAGACTAATGTCTCTGCTCTTTACTAGGCGGTCAAGGCTAACCATTGCTCTCTTTCCCAGAAGCAGGCATCTCCTAATTTCATGGCTGCAGTCTCCTTCCGAATTAATCTTGGAGCCCAAGAAGAGAAAATCTGTCACAGCTTCCACTTCTCCATTGATGCTCCAGGACTTGATAGGGCAAGACGCCATGATCTTTGTCTTTTTAATGTTCACTTTAAGCCCAAACTTCTCACTCTCTTCTTGTACGCGCATCAGAAGTCCTTTGAGTTCCACTTCACTTTCTGCCATTAAAGTGGTATCATCCGCATATCTAAGGTTGTTGATACGTTTTCCAGCAATCTTCACGCCAGCTGAAGACTCGTCCAGACCGCCCTTCCTCATGATGCACTCTGCATATATGTTAAATAGGCAGGGCGACAGTATGCAGCCTTGCCTCACTTCTTTCTCGATCGGAAACCAATCAGTAAGACCATGCCCAGTTCTGACTGTGGCCTCTTGCCCTTCATACAGGTTCCTGAGGAGACAGATGAGGTGACTTGCAACTCCCATCTCTTGGAGAGCTTGCCACAATCTGCTGTGATATACGCAGTCAAACGCTTTTGCATAATCAATAAAGCAGAAGTGCATGGGTTTCTGGAAATCTCTTGCTTTTTCCACTTTTCTGCGAAGGTTGGCAATCTGGTCTCTAGTTCCTCTGCCCTTGCGAAACCCAGCTTGCACGTCCGGAAGCTCCCGATCCACATACTGCTGCAGCCTACCTTGGAGGATTTTCAAAATCACCTTGCTAGCATGCGAAATAAGCGCGATCGTGCGATAGTTGGAACAATCTTTGCACTGCCTTTCTTGGGGATGGGGATGTAAACTGACCTCCTCCAATCCTGTGGCCACTGCTCGGTTGTCCAAATCTTCTGACATAATGTATGCAGAATGTTAGCAGCGTCATGGTTGAGGTTTTGAAGCAACTCAGCTGGAATACCATCAATTCCGCTAGCTTTGTTCTTAGCAAGGCTGGCTATGGCCCACTCAACTTCACTCTTCAGGATACCCGGCTCGAGATCAGTAATCACAACTGTCTTATGTTGGGTTTGCACTTTCGGGACCTTCTTGTACAGTTCTTCTGTGTATTCCTGCCACCTCTTCTTTATCTCTGAGACTTCAGTGAGGTCCTTGCCTCGTTTGTCCTTTATCACGCCCAGCTTATCACAGAAGCTTCCTTTGATATCTTTGATTGTCTTATACAGAGCTCTTGTGTTCCTTAATTGGCTGTTGTCCTCAACTGCTTGGGACTGTATGTTAAGGAAGGCATTCTTATCTCTCCTTGCTATTTTCTGAAAATCCGCATTGAGAACCTTGTATCTTTCTCTTTCCCCCATAACTTTTGCCATCCTCCTTTCCTCAGCTATTTGCAAAGCCTCTTCAGATAACCAGTTTTCTTTCTTGCATTTCTTTTGCTTTGGAACTACCTTAGTAGCTTCTTGTATTATATCACGAACATCGGTCCACATCTCTTCGGGCTCTCTGTCTTCTAGATCTAATTCTTGAAATCGATTCCTCACTTCCACAGCATATTCTAATGAAATTTAGATCCAGATCATACCTCCTCAATCGAAGCTTAATTCTCACTGCAGACAAGGGTAATTATGAAGAGCGTTGTGGTAACACGCTGGGCAGGCGATCCAAGGGATGGAGATTCGATTCCCCGGTAGGAGACAAAGTTTATTAGTTATTTTTTAAGTACCACAGCAACCGCTAAAGCGTGACACTTTTGCTGACGACAGTGATGAGTCATTAAAGGCTTTCGCCTTAATTGTTGTGCCATTTCTCACATGCACCACTTAAGAGACTTCATAGATGTCCTGCCTTTTTACCCTTCTGAGTGTTCAAAAAACTATTACGTACATTCACACGTGGAAACCGTAGGGGCCATCAATTTAGTTTTTTTGTTACCGGAAACGTCCTCTTATCACCCGTGTAAAATAATATGCACCACCGAGTTATGTTTTCGCCGATTTGTGGCCCCGTTGTGCCAGTGTTTACTCATTGTTTTCTTCAATGTCTGCATACAGTGGGCATTGCACGCTTTACTGCCTTGTTTCGCAGTTTTACACAAAATCCCCCTTTTTTACCACTGAGTAGGCGCGGTCTGTTTGCAACAATTTTGACGCACCAGCTCTCATTGCTACGAATATGACACTATATATTTTGCTCTCTTTTATAACAATTTTAGCCCTTAAGGACTACGTTTCAAGCAATCGTCTTCCTTTTGTTAGAAAAACTGTACCTTGCCAACAGGGACATGACTAGGTGGGAGGGACACGAGCCATCCAGTAAAGGGGTTTAACCCAGTTTATATGTTCCTCCCACATATTTCGGCCCCAGTTTACTAACTATAATGATTTACGAACATAATATGATATGCCAACAAGCTAACAAACTTCCATCATAGCCTTTTGCTCTCCTTGACTGGGGCAGTAATTTTGCGGGAAGTTATGACTCGTGCCACCCTGTAAAAAGGAAAAGGGTCTTTGGGAAGATCAGGGGGCATTTGAGCGTTGTCACACGCACAAACTAATCATCATGGTCCGGCTGGTGTGTCATAATACGAGAACTCGTGCCAAGTAATCCCAACCGTCTAAACAGGACCCTACTGAAAAATCCTTATAACTTTTGTACAGGAAATCGCATACAGGTTTACTGTACAGAATCTGGGATACAGGATTGTTGGCTGTTTCAGGAAATTCCTGTACTGCCTTGGAAAGTCTGGAATGAAACAGCGCGGAATGGCCTGTATGGTTGACGGCCCTCGCTTCCGGAAAGAAACGCGTCGCCAGGGTGGAAAAAGCATGAAACAATACAAAATAATACGACTACATAGAAAATAATAAATAAAATAAAAAACTTTTATTACCAATTATGGAAACGAACCTCGGCCCTCATGGTCTTTAGACGGGCACCTTAACCAGTACTCTTTTTTTTTCAGCATGGTGTTTATTACATGCTTTTAAATTCAGCGTAGAGTTATAAACATTATTTACAGAGTAATCAGCCTGTAGGCGAAACGTCCAATTGGAACATACAACACAACACCACTCAACTAAAATACGACTTAGCACAACTTCACTAAAACGGTGGCAAGTAAAGACAACACATCAAAAATGGCAGCCAGTCAGGTTGATGGTCACTATCTTCGTAAGTGTCTCTAAGCTGGTGTACCATCTGACCAAAATGAGTAGCGGGGGAGATTAGAGGTTCAGCATTCCGGTCCAACATACGAGTTTTCCATGGGCTGTGCAGTCCATGGAGGAAGATCATGTCAAAGGATTCGTGGTCATGTTCGGTGGTTATCAAATAACGCACATGGTGGCAATTCAAAATAAAGCCTTTCTTCAATGTTCTTTACAGAACGTCCCAAAATAATATTGCATCTTTGCAGGCAATAAACCAGTGTTCGATGGTTTTAGGTGTATCACATAACCGGCAATTAACAGAAAAAACGAAAATATTTTTTTCTGAAGCCACACTTTAAAAGGCAAAACCTTGGTATGAAGTTTAAAGAAAAATGTTTCAGTAGAAGGCGAGATCAGCATTTTGCGCACCCTTTTTAACACATCATGCTCCATATTATTGGAATTGAGTGAACGATGTAAGGGAGGCGGGAACAACATAGATATGAAATTATGGTATATATTTTTCCGTGAAACAAAGAATAAGTACTCATAAGAAAAGCAAACCGCCAGAAAACGCACTGAATCGTAAATTTCTTTCATGAAACCACATAAAACCAAGCCAAGAGACCACTAAGTTTGGAAGAAGGTTCACTAGATTAGTGTGCAGGGATGCTCTGGTAATTGGATGGGAGCTATTACGGAAAAAGAAGCAACGAGCTTCTAACTGTCTGATATAGATATGTGTCAAACCTAGTCCGCCAGCACAAACAGGCCTGAATAAGTTATCGCGCCTCATAGGCTCAAAACTGGACGACCATATGAGCGTCGCAAACGTTCTGTGAAACCTGTGGATTTAATTCCTCGCGCAATGGAGTACCTGTAAAAAAATAAAGTTTTGTAGCCAGAAACATGTTACATGCCTGTGCTCGACTAAAATTGATAGGCGGTGCGGAACAAAAGTCTGAGCATAGCTTTTGAGTGCCGTGACCCGCTCTTTCCGGTAACGTCCACTAAACTTGAATGCATGAAGGGGAATCGAAGGTATTTAGGGGGAACACGAGACCATTCAATTCCAGCATAATAAGTCGGCATTGCTCCCCATGAACCGAACCATAGATCCGAACTCTTAGACTTATTCATTTGAGCGCCAGATACAATCCCAAACAGCTCAATGATGGTTATAATTTTGTCAATGCTGGGTTTTTCTGTGCAGAAAAACGCCAAATCGTCGGCGTACGCAAGCCCTTTCACTTTGTTACTGAAGGCAACATAACCATGGATACTGTGGTTTTGCAGTACACTCAAACAAAGTGGTTCTAGGTAGAGGGCAAAGAGCAGCAGTGACATAGGTCAACCCTGCTTCACGGACGATCGAATTGGCACAGGCTTTGAGAGATCACCGTTAACAATCAAGCGAGTGGAACAGTTGTCGTAACAAAGTTGCACCCCTTTCAGTACAGTTCATTCATCATTTGCACGCTCGAGAAGAGAAAATAGAAACGAATGCCGACACGATCAAATGCCTTCGCAAGGTCAATCTGGAGTAGAGCAAGCTGCTCATAAAAGCCAAAGTAATATTCGATAATTGTACGTGCAATATGCATGTTATTTTGTATGGAGTGTCCACTCAAGCCACACGTCTGATGAGGGCCAATGAGAACCGTCATGGCATACTGTAAACGATTCGATAGAACTTTTGCAAAAATTTTGTAGTCCACATTTGCCAACGTGATTGGCCTATAGCCATCGACTGAGAGCAATTTTTCTTTATCCGTACTCTTTGGAATTAAGACTGTGTGTTTCCTAGTAAAGGACTGAGGAAGGAACCCCACATCGAAACCTAAAGCGAAGATCTGCAGCAAGATAGGGCTCAGCAAAAGTTTAAAAGTTTTGTAAAACCCGCACGATATGCCATCAGGGCCAAATGTTTTGGAGAGGGGTAATTGGTCAAGTGCGTGCTCTATTTCTTCCAACGTGAAAGGGCCATTGATAAGAGCACAGTCTTCATCTGATAAAGGCGTTATAAGAGCTTTAAAGTTAGCTAGTAGATCCGAATTAGAAGTAGCAGAAGCGTCACTGAACAGTGTCGTGTAATAGCTCACAAACACAGAGATTTGTCACACGTTTTCTTTACTAGGGTGCCATTGGACATCATTCCCGGTATCAATTTGGCCGTAGCATTACGGTGCTCATCAAATAGAGCTTGTCGCGTAGGGGTTTCAGGGTGCAATGCACGATTTGTACGAGATGGAACTCGGGCGCCCCATGTATCTTGCAGCGTCCTGTTTTTGTAAGTCACACTTTACCCTAGCAATGGTGCTCGGCTCTTCTGGGGTGAAATGCTTTGGAAAAGGGGTCACGGCCCAAATAGTTGCGCCGATGTGGCAGTGATTCGTTCCGCCATCGGACAACAATAAGTCCGCCTTGCGCGGCAACAGCCCATTATGTGGCCCTTTTTTTTTTTTTTTTCTCGCAAAGTCAGACAGGCCGGAAATCCGGACTTGCCGTGGGACTGCAGTGATCTCTGAGAAGTGAACTTCATCAGTGACAGTGAACCTTTACGTCTTTCGACACGCTGGCTTAAAGCGTTTCGCACTTGAAACAAGGCATTTTCTGAGTTTTCGCGTGTGCAGTGTACACATAGTACATCGTCAGTTACACATAGTACATCGTCAGTTCTCGACCTTATTCTTTCAACATCAGCAGACAACTTATCGATCGTTTCGCACCTGCCCGGGCTGAGCGATCATGATATCCTACATTTTACGCTAACGGTGACTCAAACAAAAACAAGCAGACAAAAAAGAAAATTTCGTGATTTTAACAAAGCTAACTACACCGCCATCAACAGCGAACTCTGCTCATTTCTAGATCTGTTTTTGCCATCACTTCACGACCGGTCCATAGAAACTAACTGGTCCATGTTCAAAAATAAAATTTCCGAATTAACCATCCGATACGTCCCCCTTAGAACCGCCTACACTAACAGCAAAGCGCCTTGGTATAATACACACCTGAACAGATTATCAAACAAGAAAAAGCGTTTGTTCCGTGCAGCCAGACAGTCTTTAAAACTAACTCATTGGCTATCGTATAAAAAAGCGGCTAAATGTTACATCACGTCTTTAAGGTCAGCTAAGTTGTCTTTTTTAAACACTACCCTTCCACAGTTACTAAAGGCTAATCCAAAGCGATTTTGGAATGTCATACGAGGGAACACTAATAACACTAATAACAACACCTTATCATTGCTCACTAATTCAGGGGACTCAGTGCCGTCTCACCTCTGTTCAAAAGTACTTAACGACACATTCATTCAGTCATTTTCATCCCCTGTACCCACCAGTCATATTCCAGTTGTGAATGCTACCAATTATCAGCTCATGGACCCAATAATATTTGAATCAACAGGTATCAAAGCTTTAATAAACAAACTGAAACCCAAATTATCTTGTGGAACTGACGAGATAAATATTAAATTTTTGCAAAACACTGTAGAATACTGTTCAATAATACTGGAGTGCATTTTTTCTCAATCTTATGATCTTGGCATTTTGCCCCATGACTGGAAATCTGCTAAAGTAATCCCCATCCACAAATCAGGTCCAGCACACGATCCCCTCAATTACAGGCCTATTTCCCTAACATCCGTACCTTGTAAAATTATGGAGCACATTATATACACACATCTTGTTAACTTTCTCGAAAATAACAACTTTTTTTCAAGTGCACAGCATGGATTCCGTAAACTATTCTCTTGTGAAACTCAGCTTGTCTCCTTCACTAATGATTTGCATGCCTATTTAGATTCTGGCTTTTCGACTGACTGTATATTTCTTGATTTCTCTAAAGCTTTTGACAAAGTAAGCCACGCACTACTCCTTCATAAACTCAGCTTTCTAAACATTGACCCTGCTGTAATTAATTGGATCCGCGCTTTCCTCACATCCCGCGTACAATTTGTAAATGCTAATGAAATCAACTCACCTTCTGTCCCAGTCCGGTCCGGCGTTCCGCAAGGGTCGGTTCTGGGACCGCTCTTATTCTTGATTTACATAAATGACTTGCCTTCCTGTGTTTCTTCGAAAATTTGCCTATTTGCTGATGACTGTGTTTTATACCGTAAACTTGCTGATAATTCCGATATCCTACTAATCCAGAATGACCTTAATAATATTAGCGAATGGTGCAGTAAATGGTGCATGCAACTAAACATTAACAAATGCAAATCAATGAGGGTATCTCGAACTAATGTAACAAGTCCTATGTATATGCTTAATAACGTCCCATTAGAATCTGTAAAGTCATACCGCTACCTTGGTGTAATCGTTACTAGTGATCTAACCTGGAAATTGCATGTCAACTCTATCATCGCTAAAGCCAATCGTACTCTCGGATACATTCGTCGTAATTTCTCCCTTGCACCATCATCATTAAAGCTATTAATGTATACAACATACATTCGTCCACAACTGGAATACGCCTCATCTGTTTGGGACCCCGGTCAAGCAACACTCATACACTCCGTTGAGGCAGTACAAAATCGCTCAGCCCGGTTCATCTCAAATAACTATCAAAGGACAGCCAGCGTTACTAATATGAAAGCATACTTACATCTCCCGCTGTTATCTACTCGAAGAAAACTATCCCGCCTCTCACTTTTTCACAAAATATACTACCATAACTCCACCTTGCGTTCCTCATGGGTTCAGCCACCATCCTACATTTCGTTTCGCCGTAACCATAGTCAAAAGGTAAACATTCCGCACACAAACACAGTTGCCTATTTTAACTCCTTTCTTCCCCGCACCTGTAATGATTGGAATAACCTCTCTGCATCACTAACAAGTATAACTGAAGAACAAAAATTTAAATCCGCGCTGCAATCTTTCTTTTTTGCCTAGTTTTAAAACTTACTGTATGGTTATTTGCATAACATCATTGTATACTGTTGCTCATTATATTTTTATATTGTTGTTTTTAACACCTATGCCGTTTTCCTAAATTTCCTAAATTGCACATGTACCTTGTTCTTTTTTTATTTGCTTTGTTTTTCAGATTTGTACGCTTTTGTTAACCTTCTGTTCTATATATATATCCTGTATGCGCCCCTCCCCTCTGTAACGTACAACTGTACCCTGAGGGTATTATAAATAAATAAATAAATAAAATTTCGTCTAAATATACTCCAGGTGCCTCACATTCTAATTCATAGAGGTAATACAAACTCTTATGCAATGTCCTCTCTTGTAATTTCCTGTAAAATGACCTAACAGACGCAATTTCAATAGATATATCCGCACCTCCTGTTTAAACAGCTCCCATGCAGCAAATATTGGCATGGCACCTGTCAAACACACTTGTAGCTGGGAGCGTATCCGAAAGGCAAACGCCTGATCATTTACAAGTGAAGAATTTAGCTTCTAAAGCTCCCATTGCGGCCTAAATTTTGAACAGTAAGTTCTCCCGAGCCGAGAAACCACCACACAATGATCTGAAAACGAAACCGCTACAGTTTCACACAACAAATCACGGGAAATCAGCGTGGAAGAAACAGAAATCTTGTCTAGGCGCGCGTGGGACCTCCCCTGGATATGCGTGAATAGTGGAGTTGCATGACATGAGGCCCCTGTATCAATGAGTCCTGAATCATCTATAACACACGACAACACTTCGCCACTTCTGTATCTGTGTACACTAGGCCCAGCACGATAATTCATGCAACATACACAATTAGTCTCCCATTAGCACAACATTCTTATCACAATCTAGGAGGTTAGTCATGGCTTCAAACGTATCAACACGCTCAGCTGCACTATTAAAAGCATAAATGTTGATAAGTCTTCATGGCTTCCCGTGGAGCAAAAAATCACAACTCATTAGCCGCCCATCAGAGTCAGTATAGTAAGATAACCCAGAATAAGGGAGAGCCCTTCGCAGAAATAGGAAGCTACCCGCCGAAAAACCAATAGCATGCGTCACAATAACATTGTAATCAGACAAAAAGGGTCCTAGTGCCCTCTCTGTGTCCTGCTCACTCAATCTTCGTTTCCTGGACGGCGACAAAATCAAGCCGCCTGCTGCTGAAAAGTCGACGAAGTTCCACCTGCTTCTGATGAGACCTAAAGCCTCCCACGTTCCAAAATAACGGCTTGAGGGGCAAGTTGGTGCTGCATCGTATTCAGAAATGTGGCGCAACAAACACAAACACAAGAGAAGATACACAACACACACGCACATTCAGCGTTGCAAACACTAGCTCCTCAGAGGTCGCCATGGTGACCACACAAGGACTAACTAGGCTTGCATTTGTCTCTCCGGAGACGGCGACGTCGCCTCCGGACCTCCACCACGACTGCGGGAACGCGAACGTTGGCACTTCCCCTTGTGTTTTGACGTGCGCCGGCGGCGGCGATGCTTCACGCTTACCAGATCATCATTTTCACTCGCGTCAGATGCGCATTTTCTCTTGCGCTGATGAAGATGCTCTTCAACAAGAGGGACGGCCTCAGCTGCAGGTAGAGTGGGCTGACCTGCAAGCTCTTCCTCGGCGTTGACCTCCGTGGCTGGAGTAACCGGGGCGGTATCTTTGGCAGCATTAGAACAGGTGGCAGGCTCCTTATCATGTGCCGGATTCGGCGTCTCATATCGAAGCAGCGTCTTACTTTCCTTGGAGTCACCTTGAGGAACAACCGTTGTATTAGCTGTGGTAGCCGTGTCCACAGTAGCAACTGAGAGGACACCAGCCGCGTCAAGCACTTCTGTGGCGTCCATAATATGCTCTTGTATGACGTCTTCCGGTGGCCGCACACAATGCCGCAACTTGTACGCATAGGTAACGATGCACTCTTCTACGGTGTGACCGAACCGTCGGCAGTCGTCACAATGCGGAGTACGGCAGTGCCTACGGATGTGGTCAACACGGGTGCATCGGAGGCAGAGCGGTGGCCTCCCTGGTATTAAAACAAGGCTCTGTATACCACAAATAGTCAGTGCATGCGGGACGTCGCCAACGCCGACTCCTTCAGCGAGAGACACAACATCATCCCGGTTCAGCGTTCTCAAATCTTCCATGTCCGCCACTTTAAAATTTTCCGTCGAAATGGAAGTCACCTTCCCGTACGCCTGTAGTGCCTCACGTATGAAGGCATCTTCCAAGCGTTCGGGAAGCCACAGAAGATTCAATTTCACCACGTTTTGGTTCTGGGTCCACAACGACACAACGGCGGCTCTTAACGACAAGATCACCGCAAGCCACCAATTTCTCTTTCGATTGTGCAGACTTGCAGGTGACCATCCATACATGAGACATTTGAAATTGGCCAATTGAACTAATTTCCTTGAGGTCCACAACATTCTGACGGGAGTCTCTGAAGTCTTGTGCCCGGTACGGGCGTCGGGCAAGGTCCGCATGCAAGAAAACGGAGTCAGCGACCAGCTTACCTGCTGGGAGACGGGGCAAAACAATCCGGTATTCATTGCTGCTGGCATTAGCCTGAGCAGTACCTCGTCCAGAGGCCGATTGAAGCCTTTGAGTTGAGAACATCGCGAAACGCAACCGCTTTGAACAGCGTCTTCGTCTTCTTCACTACTCTGTATACAGTGGTTTAGAGTTACAATGGTTGTTATTCAGTATGTGTAGCTAATTTTCCTTTTTCGTACTTCGTATATTTTTTTCGCTGTAGAGTTGATGGCCGTAATTCACTGATCGCCCTTTAAACACGCTGAATCTTTTTCCAGGCTATCACGATGGTTTACGAATGTCTCGTATTTTTATAATGCGTCGCTTTATTGCAGGCAAACCTCAAGATATAATTTTCTAGTGCTGATGTGTTTTTCATCGTCTACGAACGCTTGTAAGTTTTCCTACATACAGAGATATCCGGTGCACTAAATACTTTTAATACAGGGCGTTTCAGCTTGACGTGCTACGAGTGGAGCCGCGACGTCAAAGAATACACTTCCAATGAGCGGTCTCAATACGTAAACATTCGAGAACGCGTCGCCCGGTGCGCGGCTATCTGCGCGTCTTTCGATGGTCAGCGATGTTTGTTTATTTTATATCGAGCAGTTTTTTGTCATTGCTAGCGAAACGATACGTTCGTGCTTCCACTTTCGTGTTGAAGGTGGCAGATCTTCAGTCGCAGATATGAAGACGCACCGCAAGATCGTACGAGCTGCAGTGACTGTTGCACGCCCAAAAGCAACGCGACGCGCGTACATGCTTCCTAGTGCACACTTCAACGGCTTCGTATTTTCGAGGTATTTGTGAAACAATGCGTGTCTTCGTATAGAGAATAGTTCTATATGTTTGGTATCATGCTTATTTAGTGCGCTGGCGTGTCTGGCATGGTCATTCTGGTTGCGTTTCATCGATCGGCCCGGCTTCTGTTCAGAAGTGGAAAAACTCTGCCCGGTATCAGTTCCGGAAATGACACGTTCGTCCGGTTTTTGGTTAATTGATACAGGCTTAACCGAAATTAAACCGCGCGGAGCTCTCATTTCAAAAATTCCTGTATAGTCCGCGGCCTTTGTTTCACAAGAAAAACTGGACGCCAGGCTGCAAAAATCATGCAGAGCTACAGAATAATACAATAATATTTGAAAACGAAAAAAAAAGAATAAAAAGACAGAAAAATGGAAAAGAAAAAAATTTGCGCGTTTTTTAGACTTCGGTCTTCTCGGTCAGCAAGCACGCACTTTAACCCCTACACCACGGAAGCATACGGAGGCAGCGGTTATATTTCTGCTTATGTAGTCTACGCTGCTCTTTCGTAGTTTGTGTATTTTTGTAGCCTGTAGAATTTGTGGTTGTAATTGAACGATCGCCATTCAAACACGCTGAATCTTTTTCCCGGCTATCACGCAGGGTTATCCGTGTCCCGCATCTTTACAATGTATCGCTTTCTTGCAGACAAACCTCGGGATGTCACAATTTACTAGTGCTTATGTGTTTTGTCATCGTCTTCGAACGCGCGCAATTTTGCTACATATAGATATATGCGGTGCACCAACTCTTGTAATACTACTTGTTTTAGCTTCACCTGCTGCCAGCGGAGCCGCTACATCAATGAACTTACTTCTGACCAAGTGTTTTGCGTACGTAAACACTCGAGGAAGCGACTCCCAATGTCCGGCTGACCTGTGCATATTTCGATTGTCAGCGATATGTTTCATTTATTCTCGAGCGTATTTCATCCTCGCTAACGAAACACTACGTTCTTGCTTGCACTTTCGCGTTGAAGGTGGCAGATCTTCAGTCGCAGATATGAAGATGCACCGCAAGTTCGTACAAGCTGTAGCGACTGTTGCACACGCAAAAGCAAAACGCGATGCGTTTGTGTACTTGCTAGCGCACCCATCTTCTTATCTTCTAGGTATTTGAGAAAAAACGCGTACTCCACATATACAGAAAAGTTGTAACGTATAATATGTATGGTTTCATGTTTATTTAGCACAAAGACATGTTCCGACGTGGTCATCCTGGTTGAGCTTCACGATCCGCCCGAATTGTGTTGAGAAGCGAAAATACTCTGTCCCGTATCAGTTTCATTCATATCGGGTTTGTCCGGTTTCTGTTAAACCTGACGTGGCCTGTCTTGTGTATGAGGTCAATACAGGACTGGTCCGCCATTTCATATCCATACCGGACTGGGATGTCATGTATGAGATGCATAATGGAAATGGTCCGCCCTGTATTAACTCTATACCGGACCGTACCGTCCGGATTCAAACTCATACCGGACATGACCTGTCCGAAATAAACCCGAGTAAGCTTCGTACAGGACTGGTCACACCGGAATGAAATTTATACGGGATAATACAGGAGCGGTTCAATCCCGTTTGTCGCGATATGGGATTTTTCTCTAGGGGAAGCACATGTAGCCGCAGCGGTGGCTCTGTAGCTTTGGCGTTCGGCTGCTAGCTGACCCCAAGATCATCGGTCAAATTCTTGCAGTGGTAGAGAATTTTTATGGGAACAAAAAGCAAATATACCCTGGTTCTGTGCAACGTCGGTGGTTTAAATTAAACGGATCCCTCCACGAGGGAGATTACGCATATTCCATGTGCAGCTTCAGAACATACAACAATGCACACCATTCCATATCAAGATAGCCCCACATGGTTTAGAGTCTATCTCATATCGTTGCCCAAGTTAGTCATGAGAGGAATGTAGACATAGGTAGAGTTTGAAATGCCAGAGTCCACTTAGTGTAAGCTTCCGTACAAGCTTAGTACAAGGCGATGCTTCATGGCGCCTGCCTTCTTGGTTCGTTTACTGCTTGCACTCTACTATATTTTGAAAGAATTTCAAAATTAATTAAACTTTGTAATGATGTACCTATGACAATGACTAGTCTACTTTGTGAACAACAGCTGTGAGTACACTTAAGCTCCGCCATCAAGGGCTGCGTGCATGTAGTCTTTGCTCGCTTATTTACCATTTATCAATCCCCAAATTCCTGCCTCTAATATATCATGCATATTGATTAGGTACAGTACAAAGTAATTACGTCCTCCAGCTACCGGTCGTCCCTATTGCAAAAACCAGTGCCACTGGTCCCAGCGCCCCAGCGCCATACCTGATTATGGTCCCAGTATGACGCTGGAAACTGGGCGCACTGGAACGCGGCATACTGACGCTTTGCACTGGCGGCACTGTTCGCCCGGAGAAAAAAAGGCGTGGGATAGAAATTAAAAAGTAAAAAGTAACGAAACAAGTTAGGTCCATAAAAAAAACCTAAAAACTGAGTAAAATAAAGAAAAAAAAATGACAGCACCAAACGCGCTTCGAACTCAGTCCCTAGGCACATACTAACCCGTAGCTCAGCACGCTAACCACTTGGCCACGCCGTGAATTTTTTTTTCTTTATTGCATGGAAAAACTTCCGTAAAAAGGAACAACTCCACTTACTTAAACATGTCCATGTCTAAAGTTACCGGGCTGCTTAATACGAGCCCGTCATATCCTCAGCCCGACAATGCACAATCATTAGAACATCAAAAGTCTGGGAGACATACACATGCGTCTAGATACGGCATCCAGTTTGGAGGTTCTTCACGTGCAGCATATACACTTCTCACCAAAGCACACTGCTCCCGAAACACGGATTTCGACGATCTTGGTGGCTCTGCATGCCTGTCGATCATGCGGCTTTTCCAAAGGCTGAACAGTCCCATCAACACAAATAGATCGTAAGGCACGACAGAGTTTTTGTCAGGAGGCAAAAATCTAATTGTATAAGGCGTAATTTCAATGTCCTTTTTAAGAGTTCTTTGTAGTATGTCCCAAAAACACATAGCATCACGGCACAGAATAAAGCAACGCTCAATTGTCTCAGGCACGTTACAGAGACGACAATTTACCGACCAGGGCGCAAACATCTCCTTATTGTGAAGAAATGTCTTGACAGGCAACGTCGCTGTATGTAATTTGAAAATGAAGGTTTTTGCAGCTGCCTGAATGCACATTTGGCTAACACGCTTTAGAACAGTGGTGTCCTAAAACCCCAGATAAGGCTGCCGATACAACGGTGTAGGGAACAGACTCAGTGAGAGCCTGGGTCATCTGCTTTCTCGAGAGGCTATACAGGTAATCTACAGAGAAACGCACAGTGAGAAAATTGAAAGTGTCAGCAACCTCCTTAAGGAGTATCCATAAATGCCCCTCACGAGCCTGCCCAGTTGGTGCGAATAAGTAAGGCAAATGTGGACTAAGGCGCCTTATGAGCACAGTTACAAGAAACGGATGGTTTGCCGATTTGAAAAAGAAAAAACGGGAGACAAGTTGATGCACAAACAAGTGAACAAGGCAAACTCCACCAGACTCTAAGGGAAGAAACAAGTTGTCACGCCGCATGGGCTCCCATTGAGAGCGCCACACAAATGTTGCAAATATTCTGTGTATAACTTGTACTTTGCTCCTCGCACAATGCAGGACTTGAAGGACATACGCAAGCTTTGCAAACAAAAATATGTTATAGACCTGTGCCCTAGCAAACACTGAGAGTTCCCTACCCATCCAAGCCTGCGTTTGTCGCCGCATAGGCACGATTTGTGAATCCCAGTAGGCTGCGCTGTTACGAACTTGGTGCAGCGGAACCCCTAGGTACTGAAGAGGACTACAGTCCCAGCATATGCCTCCAAACTGGCTTGGTCTAGTGCCCCAGTGTCCCAACCAAAAACCTTTGGATTTATCGATATTAAGGGCCGCGCCTGATACATCGCAGAACTGTTCAGCCAAGTGTTCAAGTACACTCTTTTCGTCAGAACAAAAGAGGGCGATATCGTCCGCGTAAGCTAAAATCTTAACTTCACATTGAGCCAGAGAGAAACCATGGATGGCTGCACTGTTAATTACACTGAGACAGAGGGGTTCCAGATATAAGCCAAACAACAGTGGAGACAGTGGCCATCCTTGACGAACAGATGATTCCAGTGGTATTGGTTTCGTTAGCTCCTGATTAACAATTAGTCTTGTATACGAGTTCATATAGCACAGCCTTATGCCTTTGAGCAAAACGTCACCAATGTTTGCATTCTCCAAGACCGCGAACAAGAAATTGTGCCGAACTTTATCAAACGCCTTCGCCAGGTCAATTTGAATCAGAGCTACTTGGCCTGTCTCATCTGATACTGTCTCGATTACTGAACGTGCAATATGGATGTGTGTTTGAATACTGCGCCCTCTGATACCACACACCTGATGCGAACCTATCAAGTCCATGATAACCAGGTGCAAACGAGAACAAAGGACCTTGGCAAAAATTTTGTAATCAACATTACAGAGGGAAATTGGACGATATCCTTCAACAGTTTTCAACCGATTAGTATCTTTGCTTTTGGGTATTAATATTGTGTGGCCTGAATAGAAAGTGGGAGGCAGGAAACCCACATCATAAGATGCTTGGAATACTTCCATCAAAACAGGCATTAGGCAAGGCGAAAATGTTTTATAAAATTCGCTAGTAATACCATCTGGGCCAGGAGATTTCTGGTTCTGAAGGTCTGAAATGGCTGATTTAATTTCTTCCAAAGTGATGGGTCCCTCTACTACAGCACATTTCTCATCGTCTAGTCGAGGAAAGTTCTCAAGTAAGGAATTATAATCGAAACCCTGATTTGGATCTTTACAACTGCCGAACAGCTTTCGATAATAATCATAGAAAGCAGCAAGAATACTAGGAGCATCACTATATGTGCAACCACCATACTGAATTTCCAATATTTCCTTCGTAAGAGCATTCTCTCTTTCATCACTGAGGGCCCGACGTGAAGGTTGCTCGTCAAGAAACCTTCGAGTCCTAGATCTTATTAGGGCCCCCTTGTATCTTTCCGTCGCAATTTGTTGAAGCTCTGCCTTTACGTTATTAATTTCTTCAACATAGGCACCCGGGCTAACCCTCTCTAGCTCATGTAGCTCAGTTAGAGTGCGCCCAAGCTCACGAAGGTGGTGTCTCTTTAGGAACGCGATTCTTGCAGAGGCTTCAATTGCTAAGTTTTTGGTTTCCTGTTTGAACAAGTCCCATTTTTGAAAAACTGACAGATCCAATGTTTGCATTGGATACACGCCGAGAACTGGATTTCTTCGAAACATTTGTGCATTTTATGTCATGACCCGCATTTATAAGGTTGGGACTTTATGTTTCGCAGTCTACAGGTTATCGCTACCGCTCTAACAATTACAACTTCTTGATCATTGGAGCTTGCTGTCTGCTCTCAGCACTTGCAAATGATGTTCTGGGTGCCTTTGCGCGCTATTTTGTGCACTGGAATCATTTTAACATGTGGAGTTTGACATCGCTGGCAAATTTACCAACGCCGGCTCTTCGGTGGTGCTCTGCTACCGTGGGCGTAATTTTCGCTGAACACGGAGCTTTAGTACAAACCTTCAAAGAAAAAAGTGCGACCAAGCTTCAATACCGGCAAGTGCCGCAGCGATGACCCTATATTGCGAGTAACTATAAACATTATTTGTATGTAAACATTTCGGGAAGCGTTGCGATGACAGAGGGCTCGGCTGCTTCATACGCAGAGTAAGAAGGAGCGCAAAAGTTTGAGAAACACGCCAAATATTATGCATTACAAGCGCTGTGTGTTGTTGTTTTTTCTCTTATGGGCCCATCGCTCGGTAAACTACTCTCTTCCTCGTTTTAGTTTTTCTTTCTGCTGTTTATACTGGGCCGTGGTGCAGGCTACGATCGCCTGCGATTGAGCCCGCATTTAACATTTTTGTGGTAATCATTGTGTTAGAGTGCCCTTAAAATCAGCTGTGAAGTTTGTTATGCTTGGTAGCCCACATTATTCAATTCCAGCTTTAGTTGTGCGTTAATCGTCAGTGTGTCATGAGATAGAGGCGCGGCGGTCATGGTCTCTCTCGAAACGATCGAAACGACCTATCGAAACATGGAAACTCTAGAAAAAAAGACACTGCCTTTGTTTTCTTACAAATGCGCAACGCCTTCGAAGCAAAAAGCGCTTGCTTGAACCATATTTTTCATATGCGCCCCGATAGTCGATTGCGAGTACGCTGTTGCCCTGTTGGCCCCTGAGGGATGCTACTCCGGGTGACGCCGCTGGCCGCACCGCCTATACTGGGACACTGGGACCAGTGCGGCTCCAGTGCACATACAGCGCTTATCCCAGTGCATCGCGGATGCCAGCGACCCACCCAGCGTCAAAAAGCTAATACCAGCGTTTTTCTTCCATCGCACCAGTGCAACCAGTGTCTTCCCGTTACTGCTCCAGTGAATATCGCAGACCTCCAGCGTGCCCAGCAGATCCAGTGCAAAACCAGCGCGGAAATCGTACTGGTTTCGCACTGGAGACGCTGGTTTTTGCAATAGGGGTAGGTTACCGTCCGACATACACAGCCCCGCTTTAACCAAGCCGTATGAACTTGCCTGCGTGGCCTGGGTGTAGCTTACCTGACTCAACATCAAAGAGCACTATAAGGTTGACTCTTATTTCACTTTTCCAGCTCCAGTGAAAAACGACTTGACAACTTCAAACTTTCCGACGTCATGTAGTCTCGTTAAGTGCTCGGCCTAGTCAGCTGCAAGCTCCCACCTGCTCATTGTACATATGGCATAGATGGGCGCGTGATTGTCGTTTACATTTTTCTGGATGGCCGCAAGACTCGTTTTGTCAACGTGTACGCGCCAGTCACGCGTAGTCTGACAAACGAGTTCTTTCGATCCATCATGACATACTTTCTCGACGACGTGCCCCACTTTCTGCTCGGGGATTTCAATTGTGTTTTAGACACAATGCGCGACATCAGGGAGCCTGGTCAGGGCGCCTCCAATTACCACGCGAAAGAACTTGGAAAACTAGTGCGATCATTACGCTTAGAGGACGCGTGGGGCACTCTTCAAAGAGACAATTTCGAGGCAACACGAGTCTGGGGCCAGAGCGCAAGCCGAATAGATCGAGTTTACATCCCCTCCGCCATGGCACCTGACTTGCTACAGTGCGAGGTATTGCCTTTCCCACCAGGCCTTAAACTAAGTCATCACTTCCCGGTTACTCTGCGCCCTGTGCCGTGCAAACAGCCCCCTGATGTGGCGCATGGATGCAGCGGTACTACGCGATGAACAGTGTTTCACTGATATACGCCGAGAGTTGTGCTTATCTGTGGCAGCAGTTAGTGACATAACACCTGTTACCTGGGACGCGCTGAAAACACGCTGGCGCGATGTTCTTGTGAGTGCGGGGAAGGCGCGGCGTGTCGGCATGACGACCATGCTGAATGACGTTCTGCGCCGTATGCGCATCGTACGGGGCGGCGAAACGCTTACGTTCGCGATATCTCGAGACGCTGCGCGCGCGTTATCACCGCATCCTCGAAGACAGTCCTCGCGCATCACTCTTAGCGGGACCAGCAAACGTGCCGCTTGAGGATGCCGCGGACCTTGGACATGCTCGAGCCGTTGGCCAGCGCAGTAACAGGCGAACGCGCGTGGAGAGCGTCACGTTTGCGGACGGTACGACGTCTTCAAAACCCGCAGACACCCGCAAATCGATTACCTAGCATTTCGCTGCCCTCTTTTTGTCGCAAGGCCTCTACCAGGAGGCGCATTTTCAAGAAACTGTCGGTTCCTTCTGTGGGCCGCTTCGTCAACTTCCAGAAGACGCATCTTCGGCACTTTGGAGGAGGTGCGTTGTGCCTTAGGCGCCATGAACCAGTCGATCGCTCCCGGTCCTGACGGACTTGTAACCGGTTTTTATTCTACTTTCTTTGACATCCTCGGTCCTTTACTTAAGCTCGTAAATTGTTTCCTCGAGAGCGGCACCAAGCCACCCTCGTTCAGTGCCGGTCGTATCGTTCTTATACCGAAGGAGGGCATGACGCCGTCGAGTCCCTCATCGTGGCGACCGATTACCCTCCTTAACACCAACTATAAGCTCGTAGCCACATTGCTAGTCCGTAGGGTGAGAATCTACCTTCAGGACTTGGTTAGCCCATGCCAATCCTGTTCGGTACCTGGACGATCGGTGTTCGCTTCGCTGACACTGACGAGAGACGTCTTCGAATACGCCTGTGCCAAACAGATCACTGGAGCTTTTGTTTCCTTGGACCAGCCAAAGGCCTTCGACTGCGCAGAACATGGTTACTTGTTAGCTGTGCTCCGCTCATTTGGATTTCCTGACGAATTCGTTCAGCTCCTACGCGGCCTTTACGCAGATCTTAGCAGTGAACTAGTACGGAATGGCGGAATTGCCCGCAACTTTCCGATTACGCGGGGAGTGCTTGTCAGGGGTGCCCGCTCTCTCCGGTACTCTTCATACTTTCGCTTGACCCGCTGCTGCGTAGGGTCGCCGCGGACAGGCGTATTCGAGGTTTTCCAACGGTAGGACAGGAGACTGTCGTTTTATCTGCATACGCGGACGACATTTCACTCTTCGTGCGCGACAATGACAGCTTCATTGTTTTTTTTAACATCTTTTAAGAATACGCAGCTGTATCAGGAGCGCAGCTCAACCCGAAGAAAAGTAGCGCTCTCCTCTTCGGTCTGTTCAGGGGCCCTTTAGCCGCCGCCGTACCGTTTTTGGACGCAGTGCGTGTACTTGGCGTGCTGTTTGAGCCAAGCGGAGTCTCCCCCCGGACATGCGACGTAGTTCTCTCGCGAGCCACGCACGCCCTTTCTGAAGCAGCGAGTTTAAACCTCGTGCACGATGCTAAAGTTAGCATCGTCAAGACGCGATCGTGCGCTTTCACCTTTCATGTGGCGCGTATCGCGACAATCTCGCGCCGGGTGGTGAACAGACTCGCGTCCCTAATAGGGACTTTTGTTTGGGATGGCAGGACAGCGCTAGTCGCCCGTCACATCCTACACCTTCCGAGGAGCAGGGGAGGCCTTGGCCTTCCGTGCATCCCGACAGTGGCTCGAGCGCTCGCGTTAAGGCTGGTAGAGAGGCTATTAGCTGACGAGTCTTACCCTGGTCGCTCGCTCATCCTGTAATGGATGAGCACGGCGCGTCGTGTGCTTGCACCCGAACAATATGTCGGCCCACAAGCGGACAGACCTCTGCTTTTATACAGCGAGGTTGCCGAGATAAAGTCGACTCTAGATGCAGACCTTTCAAATGTTAATGTTTCTGCGGGGCGCTGGCACACACGCTTCTATGTTGTACAAGGCAGCAGAAATGAGATGCCTGTCGTCCTTTATTAGAAACCTCTTCGTTTATATTGTTTTCTCCTCTCTGGGGAATCGTGTTATTTTTAGTTTATTATGCATATGTAAACTATGCTGTTTTGTATAGTGCTTTGTTTTGTGAGTAATGTGCGTTTTTGCATGTATGAGTGTAACCAATAAATTCTATTTTGTGTAGAGTTTATATGTGCATAGGCATGTATGTACTTATGAAGTGGAGGGTCCTGGCTGTTTTGCGGGACACTCGCAAAAAGTCATGCTTCCAATGCTGCATGGGATAAGAACAATGTTCTACACAAATTTAAAAGAAGAACGGACTACACCGGGGAGGAAGAATTTATGTGACGATTTTTTAGACGATTCATACTTGTTGTGAACGGCATATTGACCTCGCCTATCCATACGTACTTGGAAGGGAGGGAAGTATTTTCTAATGGTATGATGTCTGAATCCATAGAGTAATACGGCTACGCAAGTGTTATTGTTGCAAATTCCTGTATGAAACATATATTCAGTGTATGCCGTGAGCAAAAGTGGTGTACAACACTCAACCGGTGACGGAGCTCAGGAAAATTGCATTGCGATTTCATCTAACAACAGCTATCTGGGATCGAGACAATAGTGGCGGTGCCGCATTTTATCCACATGCACATGTCACGGTCGCTGTCTCTATCGCTATATGGCATTAGTATGCCGTTTTCCCGAGCTCCGTCACCGGCTGAGTGTTGTATATCACTTTTGCTCACGACTGTACATGACTGAGTGCTTATCAGACCAATATGTGTCCCAGAGAAATGTGCCTGAGGATTGTAGATTATTAGAAAAACAAAATCTTTTAAATGGTCACTGACCCGATAGTTGTTACACGTGGAATACGGCAATGATGCACACTCTCATCTATTCTTTTCGTGCTTTCTATAGAGCCTTTATTGTAGCAGATCCAAAACTTTAGATCTATACGTGGTTTCTCTCTCCCAGGTCAGGGTGAGGTGAGAGTTTCAGCAGTCATAATCTTCGAGTGCTTGCCAAATTCGCTCAATACCAATCTTACTCTCCTTGTTATTTTCCTTCATGGTCCGGATCTGCGGTTACTACCTGTCCTAAGTAGACATATCGCTTACTACTTCCCGTTCTTCGCTACCTAACGTAAACTGCTGTTCCTTCCCGAAGCTGTTAACATTACCTTTGTCTTCTACATATTGATTTTCAAAGTTACCTTTTTACTATTCCTGTCTAATTCATCAATCATTCTTTGCAATTTATCCCCTGAGTTACTTAGCAAGGTAATGTCATCAGCAAATCACAAGTTTCTGAGGTATTTTCCATCTACCCTTTTCCCTAACTACTCCCGTTCCAAATCTTTGGCTACTTCCTCTAGGCAAGCAGTGAGTAGTACTGGGGAGATCGTGTCTCCCAGCCTAGCACCTTTGTTTATAGAAAATTTGTCACTTTATGCAGAAGTATGGTTGTTGTGCAGCCATGTACATATCTTTCAGTACTTTCGTATACGGCTCGTCTACAGCCTGATTTCGCAATGCCTGCATTACCGCCAAGGTTTCGACTTCGTCAAATGCTTTTTTATATTCAGTGAACACTATGAATGAGGGCTGGTTGTATATTCTGAGAATTCTATTACCTGGTTCATGACATGGATATGAAGAATAGTAGAGCACACCTTTTCCGAAAACCTGCTTCATCTTTTGCTTTATTGCCATCTAACGTTTTCCTGATTTTATTAGCGATTATCTTAGCCGCTTTAGGATAAGTGAAAGCGGTTTGGCTTTGGTTTGTCTTATTTGCATTTGGTCTCATTCATTCATGACTTGTCTAATACGCACAATATACACATAAAGGTATATATGTACGTCTTTTACGGGGAACATTCGGAGCCTAGGCCACAGTTGTGTTTGAGGCTCCAGGTCACCGGATTTTTTGGCGCCGTTATTGTGCTCCGTTCTCCTAGGGCTGAAATTTGGTGCTGCGACGAAGCCCACGATGAAGCGCAGATAAAAAACGCTGACCGGAAATGCGATCAACAAATAATGGAGGCCGAGAGGCACATACGAGGACGCAATAATTGATACGCCGTGTGATCGCATCGCGACTCCTCAAGGGTCCTGGCTGGCTTATACGCTGGCTGGCCTAAGCCTGGTAGCGAAAAAGAAACTGTCAGAGATCGTATTGCAATAAGCGAGTAATTGTCACTGGCAACTTCATCAGCGTGTCCATGTAGCACGAAATTTTTGAGAAAGTTCTATATACCTTGAATTTGTTGATGTATCTTCGTCAGTGACGGAAAATTGAAAAGCCGCCCATGTGCGGAACAATGTTATATCCCGTCAATTAAATAATATATAATTAATTAGTTAATAATTTACACTGTGGTCTTGTTTCCAAGACCTTGGCAGGGTGGATACAGAAAAAATAAAAAAAAAAACGAAGTATACAAAATGCAGCAGTACATAACGGAAGACGCATGACGTCACTCACAATGTGCACACACAATCATCAGCTGAAATGCGACGCAACACAAAGGAACAACTGTGCCGGAAAAATAAATGCAATAAGATCAATCGCTACTTAAGCACAAATAAGATTCAAATAATAGCAGTGAAAATTGGGTTACAATGTCGTTAGCTAGATTGTTCCATTTATTGATACTTCAAGAAAAAAAAAATGAAAACTTGAAGCAATTCTTTCTCGTAAATAATGGTGTCATTGTCAGCGAGTGGCGTTGTCGTGTAGCGTAACCAGCCGAAAAACCCATGGGGATGATATTAACACAAGGGAATGATATTAATCGAGAGCTTCCCTCCTGGTGCGCCACTTTCCCTCTTGTTTTTTTACGCCTTCCGTCCCTCTTCTCTCATGGAGAGTTTGGGGTGGCAATGGGCACAGGCATCTTAACGCCGTCTACCTTTCCTCCCAACCAATTTTCCCAAGGTTAAATGTTGTATCTTGAAGCTCGACGGCGTGTGACAAAACTAACTATGCGAGTGCGGTTGGCACCTGGCAATTGATATGCCTGTGAATGCAACGCGCTGAACAGACGTGATCTCTGACGCATACATACACATAGAAGAGCCGTAAAGCAAACAGCAAACGCAGAAAGAAGTAATTATACTCCGAAAGGCATAAACTATTATTGTTATTTGTTTTGTTTTCGGCTGATTCACCTAATTGGTAAAGACGCCTAATGTATTCTTGATCTCCGTTGCTGGTACACCATGTGAGCGAACATAAGCAATTTAAATGAAGTCCAGAGCTAAACATGTTACGTTCAGTATGGAGCGCACCTTTACGTCTCAACATGGCGAGCCCACAAAGTATTTGGCCATTGTTGTTCCTGGGGGAGCTTGTTGAGAGAACGTCTTAGTCGCGATGCCCTCTAGGAACGAGGTCTACTGAGTTCTAGACTAAGGTGGCGCAACTTGTAAATAATCTTTGAAAGCGCAGCTGTCGTGGTAGCCGCATCGTATGTCACACCGACGGCAAAAGAGCGCGTACCATGCGCACCCGTGATCTCACGGTACACTTCTCAGCCGCGCGGCGAGGAAAAAAGAAATAAGCACTAACATGTGCTAAATGCTTACGCCTAGCTTTAGTGCTTATTGTTTTTCTCGTTTGCGTTCTTGCGCCGCATCTGAGTGTAAACGCCAACGAGTTTGAGACAAGCGCGAACGCTAGGTGGTCAGAAAAGTACTTGCTGGTAAGACGGCTGACTACCGTTTTCTCCTCTGTTCATAAGATGCAGCGGTACGTCATGCCTCAACCAGAGGTGGTTGGTAAGCCTGTGCATTTTCTTTTCCACCTTCCTTCAGTCGCAGCAACAACCTAGCGGTTTTTTAAACAGTGTGTTCCTCCAAAATACTTCCCAGGTCGTCATCTGGATTCAGGGTGTTTGTGGCGGTAATGTATCAAAATTTCACTGTGGTGTTAGTGAAAGTGTGAAAATAGTGAAATAGTGAGAAATCATGACGAAACTTTACCAGAGTACCCAGGTTCGAACCCTACAGCCGGCAGCTGCATTTCGATGAATTCGATACGGTGAGGCGTCCGTGTGGGAGGTCAGTGCCCGTTTAATGATCCCCAGGTTGTCGAAATTACCCCGTAGCCCTCCACTGCGACACCTCTTTCGCTCGCCACCTAGCTCCTATTGCTTATTGGGTGTCCACGCAAAAGTGCGACAGATACTGCGCCTTACCTATGAAGCAATTTACAATTTTTGTTGGAGCCATGAAATAGCTGCTATATTCTATGTCATTATAGGATGCCGCCACGGCTTAGCCTAAAAGCCCTGTGCTTCTCTTAGAAATCCCTGCACTCGCAAAATTTAACTTGTCCGCGATTGAAAAGCACATGTGCTGCGATATAAACAGTCCAATTTATCTTAGTATAGCAAAATGCGTTCTGTGTGATCACGTCTTGGACACTATAGATGAGCTAACGGGTTCTTAAGCACTTTTCCTTGAAGGGCCGTATTTTGTGTACAGGCGTGTATAGGAAGTGGAGGGTCCTGTCTATTTTGCGGGACACACGCAAAAGTCATGCTTCCAATGCTGTATGGGATAAGAACAATGTTCTACACAAATTAAAATGAAGAACTGACAACACTGGGGGAGGAAGAATTCCTCTGACGATTTTCTACAAGATTTATCTTTGTTGTGAACGGCATAGTGACCGCGCCTTTCCTTACGTACTTGGAAGGGAGGGAAGTATTTTTTAATGCTCTGATGTCTGATTCCATAGGGAATACGGCACCGCAAGTGTTAATGTTGCAAAGTTCCTATATGAGATATATATTCATGAGTATGTCGTGAGCAAAAGTGGTATACAACACTCAACCGGTGGAGGAGCTCGGTAAAACTGCATTGTGACTTCATCTAGCAACACCGGCTTGAGACAATAGTGGCGGTGCAGCATTTTATCCACATGCACATGTCACGGTCGCTGTCTCTACCACTATATGGCATTATTATGCCGTTTTCCCCGAGCTCCGTCACCGGTTGAGTCTTGTATACCACGTTTGTTCACGACTATACATGACTGAGTGCTTATCAGAGCAATAAGCGTCCCAGAGAAATCTACCTGAGTTTTGTAGATTATTATGAAAAATAAAATTATTTTGAAAGGTCCCTGATCCGATAGATGTTACACGTGGAATACGGCAAGGATGTCCACTCTTTTCTATTCTCTTCGTGCTTTGTATAGAGCCTTTATTGTAGCAGATACAAAACTTTAAATTTATACGTGGTTTCCCTCTTCCAGATCAGAGTGAGGTTAGAGTTTCAGCATATACTGCTGACATTTCTCTATTCATAAGGAACATTGATAGTTATTGGGCATTTTGGTGTCTTCTCCACACATACAGCTGCTTGGATATAACGTGCCACCTGTTGGCCCTAAGAGCCACTTACTTGTGTGTGTGCCAGAGGGAACAAATGCCTTCACTCTGCTGCAGACAACCTCGAAGCAATGAGCCGGACTTCAAGGGTCGCATAGGCGTCGTCACTTGTATTCGAAAGGCTAGAGTAGACGTACAAAAGCCCATCCCGAACTTCTCGTCCTTAAGGCTTTACAGTAATGTGCAAGTACGGAGCCGTGCATAAAGTATGCTCGAGGTGTCGCATTGAAGGCCCCAAGCATGCTTCGACAGGACGGCGGGGCAGCGACTGCGCGTCCTTGACGCCGGAACTGCCGCGCACTGCGTAGCAAGCCGAGGGTATAAAACAGCATACCGCAGAACGCCAGCGGCAGAACGCACTGGGACGATTCAGTCTTCCCTGTACTCAGAAATTATGTCCCAAACGGCTCTTAGGCTAAGGGCTTAGCCTAAGCCCTTAGCCTAAGAGCCACTTGGGACATCATTAGCCTAAGGGCTTTAGGCTAAGCTGACACAAACAAGGTGTGGAAGCCATGCAGTCAGAGCAAGCCCTAGTAGCAACAAACTAACGCGAAATCCCTCCAAGATGTGCAAAGAAGCGCAATGGCCTTGAAACCACCAGGAGCGGCTGCGCGAGCGCATGGCGTGAGAAAGAGCCTGCGCTCGGTTCTCTTGCGTCGGTCGCGTGATCGCCAGACCACGTGACTAGGTGTATATATAGCGCTGCAAATGCTCTCGCTTTTCAGAGCAGTGTTAGCTCCCGGCCCTCCGTGGCCGTTTTCGGCGGAGGCTCCTTTGCCACCGGCGTTTTCGTATCTGTTATGCCTGCCGACACTGCACCCGCCAACGTTTCGGTGGCGGCTGTTGCGAGGAGCTTCTTTCTCTTTGTTTCTTTTTATTCTTCTCATTACTCCTCTGTCCGCGCGAGGTGGTCGCTCAACTAGAGCTACCTGGCAGACCCGTGTATTTTCTTTTCTCGGTTGAAGGAAATTTGCGGCGCCACATGACCTAGGTATTTGCAGTGCGAAGAGCAAAGCTTATACTCTAATCACTACGTGTTTGATTTATGCGACTCATTCGCGGTGGAGTAAGTGTACAAGCATTCCAAGGGAGCCGCACTGCAGCGGTGGAAGCGGCTATATATGCTGCCATGGGGGAAAACTTATTTGCTTTAATTGTGGTCGTCACTCTTAGCAGGAATGCGGGTCCGCGATTCTTAAGGAGCATTCACTCTTGTTCACTTATCTGACAGCCTATTACTTACGTGAGCTGCAAGTTTTGTCACGGCATTGTGGCGCTAGCGTGAGGCATCTTTTTTTTTAGCCATCATCGGAAGGACGCTCTCGTTGCTGTGTTGAAAATAGCCAGATTTCTCAAATACAGCATCGCGCTGGAGATCAGCGCGTCACTTCACTTGTTGCATCCAAGCATTCATTGCGTATACCTTAGCCAAGAACCGCGACAAGCTGTGTAACGAGCACCGTTGATAAGCCTTAGGGATCTGGCAGGGGGATGTGGCGGTGCGTGCCGTCGGGAAAAGAGTGCGCGAACCGTACACAGCGCAAGTATTCGTAGCAGCGCGGTGCAAAGATAATGGAATGATTAGCGGGCGAAACGAATTCTGGTTAAACCTGATGCTTAATCCTCTGTCGCGTCTCTAGAAAAGACCAAATTGTAAAATGTAAATACTGAAATAGAGAAAATGCTGCCCTAGAGTTTCGCACATTCGATTACAGGGGAGTGTGCTTAACACGCGGTGTTTTATGAAAAAAAAAGTTGAGCGTTTTACCGCTGCTGAACCGAATGTGGAGGAGGAGGAGAAATACATTTAATTACACGATAAGAGTATACATGAAGATGGATTCGATCAACCCTTGAGGGGCTGGTCCTTTTTGTCCCTGGGACACCATAGGTGGGAAAAAAACAGAAAATAGCGAACTGGCCTCGAAGGGCTGGGCGTGAACGCACAAAGCATGAATACTGCAGGCGCGTCTCTCCCCAACCACGTAGGAGGATTGTAAGAAGTGAATGAGGAGTTCAACTTCGAGAGACACGTGGTAGTGTTTTTGTGAACGATACTTTTGAAAAGAACTTTATTTTCCATATTATTCTACAAAACTAAAGTACATTGTTTTTCACACTTATTGGTCTGACAAGCCCTTAGTCATGTACATACACTGAATATATATCTCATACAGGTTCTTTGCAACAATAACACTTGCTTAGCCTTCTTGCTCTATGTATTGGGACGAATCTTGACAATTCATAAGACAGCGTTTAAAAAGCTGCTAGCTCATCTATAGTGCCCAAGACGTGATCTCGCAGAAAAGAGTTTGCCATACTAAGAAAAATTGCATAGTTTATATCGCCGCACATGCCATTTCAAATATGAACCACTTGTGGGTGCGGTGATTTCTAAAAGAGGCACAGGGCTTTTAGGCTAACCCATCGCGGTATCCTGTATTGGTAGCGAATATTCCGTAACAATTCGATATATTCCGCACCATTTCATGTCTACATTAAATGGTTTATAGGAAAGGCGCAGTACCTGTCAGGCTTGTCAGCGGACAGCTGAACCGAGCCGTCAGAGAAGGGAAGTAGTTTGGAAAGAACGCGAAAAGAGAAAAAGAGGTGCCGCAGTGGAGGGCCACGGAGTAATTTCGACCACCCGGGGATTTTAGTGCTGCCGCACTACTGGCCGCATTATCGCAAATGTAAGGCGTCTTAGCACCCGCCAACGCTTTGGTGGTAGACGACGGCTGATCCCTCTTCTTTTTCTTTTTTCTCTATTTTCTCTTGTGTCAGCACGAGGCAGCGGAGGATGAGGAGGAAAAACATTTATTTCCGCCGAATATGGCGCGGCAGCCACCTCTGGGTCCACACGCAGGCGTCCGGGGAGGCTGTCTGTCGCACCGCGGCCGGAGGACACCCGACCCCGTATAGGAGAAGAGGTCATCAGCCTCGGCCGCCAGGCGGACGGCGAATCGCTGTTTTTTCGTCAGAGCTTCTTAGCGTGGTCTCCCATTCGTTACTAGTTTTAATCGCGTTGCGCCCTGGGGCTCGAACGCATCTCCATATTACGCGATCTAATGTTGCCACGTGGTCGCAAAATTTGCAAATTGCGATTTCTGCACCGATCCTCTTCCGCCCTCTGGCACCCGTCCAACTCCTCCACAGGGGCGAAAAGAAATTTCGAGCTTGGAGTCTTCTCCTGTCGTATGATTCCTTTTTACTCAGGGATCTATCCGGTGGCGGATATATCCTCCGGTCTTTCTCCAGGTTGTCGGTTACATCCCTAAACGTACCAATACATTCTTTGCTTTTAGACGTTCTTGTGGAGGCGTCCGCAGCACCCCGAGGTAGCGAGGAGCAGGCGAGCATGTGGGCAGCCTCGTTGCCGGCGAGACGGGCCTGTGCTGGGGTCCAGATTATGGTCACGCTTTCGGCGAGAGACGACTCGTTCAGAATTTTTGCAGCATGATTGCTGACTCTACCCTTGCTAAAATTCCTAACCGCCGCTTTGCTATCGCTGATGACGTGTTTCACGCCTGGTCGTACAATGGCAATGGCTATTGCAATCTCCTCCGCCTGTACCGGCGGTAGATCTCGGATTCTTTCGATTCCTATGGCGATCCCGGTGTCTAATAGGGCGACCGAGGTTACGTCGCCTTTTTCCCCGATCGAAGCATCGGTGTAGGCGACCGATCCCGGCAGGAGTTTGTCCAATTAGTTAGCGAGGTGCTTAGCTCTGCTTTTCCTCCTCACTTCGTCGTGTACGGGGTGTATGTTCTTCGGTATGGGCGAGACGTATAGATGCTTTCTGATTTCTCGATCTATATATATGCTTTCTCTGACACTTTCGCCTTCCCCGGGCGCTAGTAGGTTTACCCAGTCGAGGATTTGTCAGCCCGCCGCCGTTCCCGCGAGTCGCACTGTCTGGGACAGCCTAACCTCCGCAGCTAGCTAGCTCTTTCCACTCATTATGCAACCACATTTTCTCTAGAATGTCGTTAGAAGTAATTATGGGGAGTACTAGAGCGAACTTCGTGCATCTCTTAATTATGGTGTTTAATTCGCGTTCTTCGGTCTTGTTGATATTTAGGAATGGAGTCCCGTAGCAGAGTCTGCTAGTGACAAAAGCTTGTACGAGTCTGAGTCTACTAGCCTCCGTGAGACCACTCCTTCTGTTGGACGTCTTCTTAAATAATGTGAGTACGAGCTCCGCCTGATCTTTTAATTTCTTAATCAGGCTTTTGTTACTACAGCTGCGGTTGATAATCATACCTAATATTCTAATTTCATCGACTTTCGGGACTTTGTTCCTGTTTACTTTATTTTGATATCTGTAGTTATCTTCCCATTACTGCTGGTCATTACCTGGAGCTCCGAGTTTTCTGGCGAACAGCATAGACTTACGTCCTCCGCGTGTTTGCTGATTATATCTGCTGCCTCTTGGAGCCTGGATGTGATGTACGAGTCGTTCCCTTCGCACATCCAGACGGTCACATCGTCCGCGTAGATGCTTTGCAACTCTCTTTGCAGCTTTGATGCTAAGTACCATTTTTTAACCATGTACGTTTTCAGTTTTGTTCATTTGTCATCCCACATGTCAATGTAAACGTGTAATAAAACTTTTGCTAGACAAACCATTTTTTAAGACAAAGAAAATGATGAGAAAACCTTTGCGCCTTGTGCGTCAATGGTTTGGTAGTTAATGCTTTTCTTTTCGACTATGCAACTGAGGCGGCACCAAAGCAAAAAATTGCCGACGATTACGTTACTTCCTAATGCGAAATTTGAGAGGAGCTCATCAGTTGTTTCAACTTTTCGATAGATTGATGTATGCGTTTCCGCGTTGGGGTGCGGCTGCGTTTCGACTGAGGTGAAACGAAGAGGCGTCCGCGAGGTGTGCCATGTAACTGCAAGTTCCCCAGGTGGTCGAAATTACTCCGTAGCCCTCCGCTACGGCTCCTCGTTCTCTCTTTCCACTTTGTCTCTCACATTCCTCCCTTGCTCTACGGCGCGGTTCAGATGTCCACAGAAACCTTGTGACAGATACTGCGTCTTACCTTTGATGTGAACCAATTATTATTATTATTATTAATATTAAAATGGTGTAGGGGAAAATACGCACTCTCTTTTGTACTGAAATTCCATTTCATCTATTGCTTCCTTAAGTGCAAGAAGGCATTACTTAAGCAGGGGAGTATCAGTCTTCATACTGCGAACTTCCTTGAAACAAAGCACAACACAGAAAGCACAACATGATGTCAGCTTCGTATATGCGTTAATCGCCTGGTGACGTCATCACCAGTCGTGACGGCATGAGGTGATGTGACATCATGACGACTGATGCTTGTGCAAGTTGGTATGCCATTTTCTGAAGAACAGCGCGACTTGGACAAGGACGGAAGGAAGACAACACGGACAGGCGCTGACTTGCAACTGATGTTTATTGCTCGGAACGTAGTAATATATATATATATATATATATATATATATATATATATATATATATATATATATATATATATATATATATATATATATATATATATATATATATCAGGCTCCAAACAACAAAAGAAAACACGGAAGCGATACACATTTGATTATACACTTGAAAACACGTGTGATGCCACCACGTCACTTCCCTGTAGCTAGATATCTAGGTTCCTTTGCTGACAACGCCAAGGACGGGCTGCTGACACAGGCGTCATTTGGCCATGCGATTTGTGCGCCCTCAATAATTTCACGGGTTATCTTGTCCCAATGCCTATTTAACACTTTTGTTATTTGGAAATAAGGCTGGCAGTCGTTACTTTTACAATCTCTGCAATGGATGCGGAGATGCCCTTTAACGGAGTTAAAAACATTACTATTGTGTTCTCTTGCTGTGTTATCTACTCCATCCCACTATCTTGCTGCAAACAGTACGTCGGCCAGACGGGCAGATGCCTTAACGAGCGCTTAAGAGAACACAATAATAATATCTGCGGCGCAATTCATCTGGCGCTTCCTCGAACGCCACACAGACTCAGTGCAGTAGGCATCAGCAGCGTTTCAAATTGGTTTACAGGAAAGAAAAGGCGCAGTATCTGTCACAATTCTCCGCGGACACCTTACCCGAGTCGTAAGGAAAAAGAGGAAGGGCTTCCGAACACCGCGCAACAGACGATTTCGCCTCATCGCACTTTAGTAGTCCAAAGTGCTCGCGATGGCATAAATAAAGCTGCTCTCATTGCTAAACAAGAATGACCACAACAAGCTCAGCTACGCAAACGTACCTCTCGCAACGTGTATCCTGGCATAGCTGAGCTAAGCCACTGCCATTTTTTTTCCATAACGAACATTTAAAATAAAGCACGATCTCTCACCGCTGTATTGTGGTTGCATGACTGCCACACATACAAGATGTGGCAGCCGTGTATACAGATAACTGATTGATTTATCGGAAGGGAAAGCGCGGTAGCTGTTTCACTTCTTATCTGAGGACACCTCAAACGCACCTTAAGGGAAGGGAGGAAGGTGGGAGTGAAGGTGGAAATAGAGAAAGAGGAGCCGTAGTGAAGGGCTATGGAGTAATTTCGACCACCTGGGGACCTTTAACGTGCGCTGACATCTCACAGCACCCGGACACCTCCTCGTTTCGCCTCCATCGAAACGCAGCCGCCGAGTTCGGGTTCGAAACCGGGTGACTCCGGCACAGTAGTCGGGCGTCTTACCACCGTGCAGTCAGAGCAAGCCCTTGAAGCAACAAACTAACGCGAAAACCCTCCGAGATATAACTTCCAAGGTCTGCAAACCTGCGCAATGGCCTCGAAACCACGAGCTGCGGCTGCGCGTGCGCATGGCGTGAGCATGCGCGTGCGCTCGCTTCTCTTGCGTCGGTCGCGTGATCGCCAGACCACGTAGCTAGCCCTATATATAGCGCTGCAGCTGCACTAGCTCTTCAGAGCGGTATTAGCTCCCGGCTCTCTGTGGCCGTTTTCGGCGGAGGCTCCTTTGCCACCGGCGTTTTGGTGGCGCATGACGGCTGTTGCGAGGCGCGTCTTTCTGTTTGTTTTTTACTTTTTATTCCTGACACTACTCCTCTGTCCGCGCGAGGCGGCGTCGGTCGCTCAACTAGAGCTAGCTGGCAGACCCGTGCATTTTCAAGGTAAATGTGTAATAAAACTTATTCTAAACAAACCATTCTTTACGCTAAAGAAAAATAGGAGAAAACCTTTACGCCTTGTACATCCCTGGTTCGGTAGCTAATGCTTTTTATTTTCTGCTATGCAAGTGAGGCGCCAATAAAGAAAAAAAAAATGCCGACTATTACGTTACTTCCTAATGGGAAAATTGAGAGCAGTTCATCAGCTGTTTCACCTTTTCGATAGATTGAGGTATGCGTTTCGGCTAGGGCGGTGCAAATATCGAGATACGCCGCCACCGATCCGGCGCTCTGATTGCAGCCGCACAGGGGTGGCACTAGAGGAGGAGCGAAGAGAGAAATTAAGTTATCGGGAGGTCGTGGGCCCATAGAAACGTTGCACGACGAATAGATAGGCAGCAGCTGAATGATGCCGCTGACGCTGCTAGCTAGTCAAGTCGACTTGGCCCTGCGTTTCGGCTTGTGATACACGCACCGGGATCAGCTGAAGCCGAGCCGGCGCTTGGGCCCCCGGAGAATATCCTCGCCGCCACTAAAAAAAGAGGGGGGGGGGGCGCTCGCGCGGTGTCGCCGCCGAGGAGTAAGTGGGAGCGGGTGCCCCATGGCGGTGGTACAGTGGTAAGACGCGTGACTACTGCGCGGGAGTACCCGAATTCCATCCCGAGAGAGGGGAGGCCTCCCCGATTCACAGATCTGCTAGAACACTACAGGCTGTTCGATGTGCATTGCCACCCCCTGTACCCTGTCTATTCAAGAAGCAGCAACTTACCGCCGCCTGCAAACTAATACCTTTGTTACTCAATTTTCCTAAACTTCCGGTACTCCTGCCTTTATTCCCCTGACTGCCCACATCGCGTTGAACGGGCAACGCTCTACCATATGGTTTGGGCGTGCCAAATTATCCCTTCTCTCAGTCCACTCTCCCACCCCTGCATTGAAGATAGGGAGGCCACCCTGCAGGACCCCTGCCCGGAGCGCCAGCAATGACTTGCTCGCCGCGCTGTTACTGCAGCCGCGGCCTACGGGACCCTGGACTGAAGGTCCCCCCCGCTGAATAAATAAAGATGTTTTATTGTCCTCCTCCTCCTCGATCCCGACAGCCGGCGGCTACATTTCGATTGAGGCGAAACGGAGACGCGTCCGCGAGGTGTCCTATGTCAGTGCAAGTTGAAGTTCCCCAGATGGTTGAAATTACTCCGTAGCCCTCCACTGCAGCTCCTCTTTCTTTCCGCTTTCTCTCTCACCCTCGCTCTACGAAGGCCTAATTTGTTCAAGTGTTGGGCGTCTTACCACTGCACCACCCCGGCGGGGCGTTCAAACACTTGAACAAATTGTTTGATCGCCCCGTCGGGGTGGTGCAGTGTTAAACATACATCAGTAAAAGATTAATGCAATAAATAAAAGCCGGGGTGATGCAGTGGTATGTCGCTCGGCTTCTATGCCGGAGTACCCGGGTTCTAACCCGACCTAGGCGGCGGCGTTTCGATGGAGGCGAAACGAAGAGGCGTCCGTGTGCTATCCGATGTCAGCGCACGTTAAAGATCCTCAGGTGGTCGAAATTACTCCGTAGCCCTCCACTACGGCTCCTCTTTCTCTCTTTCCACTTTCACTCCCACCTTCTTCCTTTCCCTACGGAGTGGTTGAGATGTCAACATAAAACAATGAGACAGTTATCGCGCCTTTCCCTTCCTATAAGTCAATCAGTCAAGTGTTTGATGTGCGTTGCTGTGTGCTCTTCGATGTTTTTTTTTTTCTTTTCGAGCATCGTGTTTCTTTTTTTCGTATGTTGTGTTGTTGTGGTTTCTTTCTATGACCTGGGCACCAACACTGTGCCCACCCGATAAAAATGGAATGGTCAATGGTCAATTGATCATCACCATCATCATCACACTGGGCAAAATGACGGAAATATTGGGCACCTAACTCGTCCCTGAAAATTGCATTGCTGTTCCTTGTTTGTGATGAAATTTGTAGTGTTTGTGAAAAGCGGTCGCATTTATGACGGTTCGCGCTTAATTCTGACATGGTTCAAGCATTCAAGTGCACCAGAGACTATCAGACTGAAGTTCAGGCGCCGGCGTCGCTGAAGGTCCACAAAAAATCGTGATCAGCTGACGAATGTGTTTACGAAGTCTACCGTGGAGAAAAGCGACGTGTTTTTCGCCAATGCTTCTGAGAGACGGAAGCACGTTGGCACTACATATTGCTACAGGTAAGGACCAACTATTTCGCCATTCGTGAATGGAAAGGCACCGCTCATCGGGCGAGCCTCCGGTTGTCGCGCTTGTTGCCGCTGTTTGATAGCGATCAGCATTAAAACTTATTTTTTTTTTCAGTCTGCAGTATTTTTTCGTTTCCGAATATAATCTGATTCTATTCGTAGTGTGATAGGTCATCACGATTATTAAAAAAACAAAAAAAAAAAAACAAATGCGAATTTGATGAGATAGTGGGTTTAAATTAACGGCGCATTTCACTGACTAGTGCAACAATTCTTTCGTGAATGATGGTGCCGCTTGCATTGCTCGGTATCAGTTTCAGCAGCAAGATGTCTTGCGTTTACGCGTTATGTCGCTACGCCGACTGTCTGTGTCGTGCACGTAGGCATTTGCTTTCCTCGAGAGTGCGAGCGTGATAAGTGAAGCCTTCGAAAAGCCTGCGTGCAGTGTCGCCCCTTTCGGGTGTGTATCTACGTCTAGGCAATAGGATACCATAAGCTCGTTCTCTAGCGAGGTCCTCGGGAATTTTCGCTCCGCAGACAGTCTGTGACCAAGAAGCTTCTTAGTATAAATACCGTATTGTGTCGTATTTACACGCTGCTCGGCCCGTCTGGCTTGTGTCTACCTTTCGACGAAGTACTTCCAACCCAGTTACAGGGTTAAACGAACATAAAAAAGACGCTAAGAAAATTGCTAAAAAGGCAGACAGGAAATTAAACCATAAGACTGCTTTCCGTTGTCCTGCATGGTTCGTCAGCCTGACTTTCGTCTTGCTCTTTTGATGCTTGCACCAGAAAAGTGATTTAACAACTGAAGTGAAAGTGGAGTTATTATGCCACCTTTGGTTCCCCTACTGTCCACTCTACACAGAAGTTATCATTTGTGGCAAGGAATACGTCCTGGATGTGTGTGCCTTTATCATTCAGATGCTAAATCATTTGGACCATAACATATGTTACATGGTATCTCACCCATTACTTTTCGACTGGAATGGTTTCAAGCTAAGGGATCAAGGCACCGCTTGTGTAAGATGGGTGACAAGAGAGTTCTTTATTTTATTATTTTTTTGGCACCAGCTTCTGAGTTTGGAATTTTTCTGGTTACATGATATATAACATGTTCTCTATGACTGCAAAGTACCACTAGGAAGATATTTTATGAGAGAAAAAAGATTCTGTTTGAGTAAGAATATACTTTTGCACATTTTTGGGGCTAATAACTCGAGCATGGTATAAGAAGAGTCACTTGCCCTGTCTTTAATGTGTTAGACCTTTTTACTAGACAGTAGAACAGCATGTGATTGTTATTTTTATTCTGTCATTTTAAACATGTTTCTTAACATATTACATATCTTTGATAAAGGAATTTAGTCATTTTTTCTCTAATTTCACTTGCCAATTCCTATGTGAAGTGATTCTATTTATACGCTGTTTCCGGAGGGTTTCTTTTTCATAATTTTGTCTTCGTACAATTTCTATGAACCATAGTGCTCTTTCATTTACTGCTAGTACTTTTCATTATTAAGACTGTGCTTTTTAACAATGCAGCAGAAAAGGCCTGCTGTCCACATCAACCTACTTTGCTGAAACCTCCAAGGCTAAAGAGCGTCTGCATAATGCTGCGAAAACAGTAGAGTCTATGACACTTAACATTCTCTTGAATGGCTCAGATATCAAAAGAATTACTTCACTGCAATTATTGCACGTACCATCTTTACCAGACAACAAGGCTTGCTTCTCAGCCACCTAGCGTATCCAAATAACACCCCTAAAGACTATAGAAGATCATATAATTCGAGGAAAAGGGTGCTCTTTACCTTGTAGAACCTTAGGGCTTGGAGGTAGCATAGTGCTGTATTGCATGACTAAGAAATAAACTTTGATGCTTCATCAATTTTTACAATCTATGCATCTGCAGCCTGTGGAAACACATTTTGTGCAAAATGCTTATCTGACATTTACCCATTGCTTACTTGAATCTTAAAGTAAACCTATATGTAATCTAGCTACGATTACTTGAACGCCAAAAGAAACGTTCGTATTATTTTCGTACAAAAATGGCTACAGAGAAAACACCGATTTGGGATACATAAGATAGGCATCACATTACTCCAGTTTCATATCTGTGGGTGCTGTGCCCATGAACTCTTAAATTAATGTGTTGTGTTTTATGGCACATGGACACCTAAGGCTATCATGCGCCAAAAGCAAGGTTTAAAATCTGAACTTGGCTAAAGGGCTTTAAAACGTTATTATAGGTTGTATAACTTATTAAAATACTTTGCTTCTTTTAGGAACGAAGCTATGCAGGAAGTGTCAACGAGTGACCTATCTCCTAAACGTAAGCTTGGGTGGAATGGTATATGTTCATTGTAAAGTTGTGCGAAGTGCTTCTGTCATAGGTCTTCAAGTCTTGTACAACTGATTAGGATGTGGTTGATTGTGAGCACCTCTCCGCATTCTTCACAAGTAGTCTGATCGTGTTTCGTTAGTAAAACGTTATGTGTAAGATGTGTGTGACCGATACGAAGACGACAAAGAGCCACTTCAATGAAACACACTTGGTGGCTACAGGTTTATCATTCCTCTACAACGGGCTTCGGTACTTGTAACTTATTGTTGATTTCTTTGTCCCATGAATCCTGCCATTTCTCTTTCAATTTTCTTTGTATAGGTTTTATGACATCTTTATAAGGTACATTTACTCATTCTATTTTTACATTCTGGGCGGCTGCAGCACATGCATCAGCTCTTTCATTTCCATTTATCATTACGCGACTTGGCACCCAGCAGAATTTAATTTAGTGTCACAGTGTTTCAGCTGCTCTTATGCAACATATTATATTTCCTAATAAGAGTTGGGTTGCATTTCTGGCGTGTAGTGCTTTGATCACACTAAGTGAGTCTGTGTAGATTATATTATTTCAATGTTGCACTTTATTACTTTTTCCGCAGCTAAGGAGATGGCATAACATTCGGCGGTAAAAACTGTTGCACACATAGGTAGCTTAACTGTTTTTTCTAGTTTTTTCTTCTAATACACCACTGCCAACATAAAAAGTTGTTTTAGAACCGTCTGTATAATATGCCTCGTGGTTTTTGTACTTTTCCTCTAAGGCTAGGAACTCTTGTATTATATGATCAGGTGGCGTCTACTTTTAGTGAGAGGTCGCATACAGAAGCGAAGCTGTACTAAGGGGCAATTTGTGTATCAAGTATGTTTAGTTCCTGGCATATTTGTTCAAAATATGTCGTTAAAAAGTGTTTTAGATGGGCACTTTGGGACTATAGAGTAGCAGAGGTGTTTTGGGATGGACCTTATTTTTAGCACGTAAGCACACGTAAGTATTGTTCCTCTGTCTGGGAGGGGTGGTTCATTTGTTTCTACATGGAGGCTATTTACAAGGGATGTTCTGTATGCACCAGCTGTAAGCCGAAGGCCAAGGTTTTGTATAGGATCTAGATGTTTTAAGTAAGAAGGTCTTCTTGACCCATACACGACACATCCGTAGTCCAGAGAAGAGCGTACTACTGAGTGATAGACACGTAAAATACATGTTCTGTCAGAGCCCCAGCGTTTGTGTGATAGTACTTTCAGTATGTTCAGGGATTGGGAAGCTTACTTTTTGAGGTTGTTGATATGTGGCCAAAAAGTGAGCTTCTTGTCAAAAGTTACACCAAGAAATTTGTGCGCGTTTTTTATTGGCAGTATTGTTTCATTTAGGTGCAAGTTAGAGTCGGTTTGTAACCCTCGTCGCAGAGAGAATAGAGCAGCCACTGTTTTTTGTGGTGAAAACTTAAGTCCATTTTGATCTGTCCATGTCGCCAGCTTGTTTATGCTAAGCAGCACTTCTCTTTCACATGTTGATACATTGGAGGATATGTATGCTGTCAATAGGTCGTCGACATACAGTGAATACATTACAGATTTCGGGAATATTTTATTTAAAGAATTCATATTTACCATACAGAGAGTTGTACTTAATATACAGCCTTGTGGCACCCCATTCTCCTGCATAAACTTTCTTGAAGAAGTTGAGCATAAGCACGCACGAAATGTGCGATTCCAAAAGAAGTATTTTAGACAGTTCAGCATTCTACCACGGATGCCCAAATCTGCAAGGTCGCGAAGGATGCCGAACCTGCATGTCGTATCGTATGCCTTCTCCATATCAAAGAAGACGACAGTGCTGCTTAAGAATAAATGCCTCATGGGCTGTGTTTTCAAGGCGGACAAAATGGTCCATTGTAGAACAGGCTTTTTTGAAACCACACTGGTGAATGTCTAGAAGTTCCCGAGATTGAAGGACAAAGGTTAGCTTAATATTTAAAACACTTTCAAATGATTTTACAAGGCAACTTGTAAAGGTTATATAGGTCTATAACTACCGAGGGCATTGAGTGGCTTTACTGGCTTCAGGAAAGGCACAATAAATGCTTTCTTCCATGTTTCTGGGATCTTTCCATGTACCCATATCTTATTGAAAAATTTCACAAGGGCTCCTATCGCACGTGTGGAGAGATGTGCTAGCATTAAGAGTATTTCGTTCGGCCCAGGCTCCATCTTTTTACCCGCAGCTAAAACGGTATTTATTTCTTGTACTGTGAGCAAGGAGTTGTAAGGTTTATTTCCACTCCCACTTGTTGGAAGTCTTTGTTTTTCAGCTGAAGTTTTGTATCTTAAGAAGGATTTTGTGTTGTGTAATGAACTTGATAATGAAGAAAAGTGTTCGCCTAAAGTGGTGCCTGTTCGTCTATGCTCGTTTGCGTGCTGGGATCTGTAAGAAATGGAATTGTGAAAGGAGAGAAGGTTCCATCAAGTTTACGAACTTGCTCCCAAATTTGTTTTGATGTGATTGAACTATTTATGATATATATATATATATATATATATATGAAATTTATGAGATGTTTATTCGTGGGGTGCCTGCGAAAAATTCCCCAGGCTTTGTTTTGTTTTCTTTTTGCTTCTTTACATTCTCACGAATACCAGATGTTGTGATTTTTTCGCCCAGCTCCTGAGGACTGCGGGATAGCCAAGTATGCTGCAGCTATGATGCAAGTTGCAATCTTTTCATTAAGCTCATCTACGCTGAGGTGATTTGATTAAATGTTTTCGAGGTTAGCTCTTGATTGAAATAATGTCCAGAAGTAATGACCAGAAATAATGGACCCACCATCGTTGTTTGTTAAGCGTGATGGCTGGTGAAGGTGTTAAGCTGATTGTGACAGGGAAATGATCACTCCCCTGTGGGTTGTCCTGAACATCCCATTTAATATCTGTAAAAATTGATGGTGAACTGAAAGACAGATCGAAGCAGCTCACTGCTCCAGTACTTGGCGAGCCGTAAGTAGGCTTTCCAGTATTGAGCAGGCAAACATCGTTGCACAAAATAAAATGTTCTAAAAAATGACCCCTGCTATCAGTTTGTTTACTTCTCCAAAAAGTAGAATGTGCATCAACATCTCCAAATACTAGATAACGCTCTAGTAGCTGTTTAATAATTGATTTCAGGTAATGAAGTATGACATGAGAATGAGGTTCAAGGCATACAGAACATAATGGTATTTTTTTGTGGTGAGGGATCAGTTCAGTTCAGTTCAGGCGTTCAGTCGTGTCCGACTCTTCGTGACCCTATGGACCATGTCACGCCATGCTTTCCGGTCTCTCACTATCTTCTTAACATCACATAGCTTCATCTGCAATGCCTCGAGAATGCCATCTAACCATCGCGTTCGCCGCCTACCCCTTCTCCGGCGACCCTCAACCTTTCCCAACATCAAATCTTTCTCCAGCGACTCCTCTCTTCTCATCAGATGACCAAAGTAGCTGAGCTTTAACATTAGAATTTGACCCTCCAATGAGCAGTCAGGGTTTATGGTCGACAATATCGACTGATTTGATCTTCTGGCAGTCCAAGGAACTCTTAAGAGTCTTCGCCAGCACCACAATTCAAACGCGTCAATTCTTCGGCGGTCAGCCTTTTTCACAGTCCAACTCTCGCATCCATACATCACAACTGGAAAGACCATAGCACGGGTTATACGGATCTTGGTTGGCAGACTAATGTCTCTGCTCTTTACTAGGCGGTCAAGGCTAACCATTGCTCTCTTTCCCAGAAGCAGGCGTCTCCTAATTTCATGGCTGCAGTCTCCTTCCGAGGTAATCTTGGCGCCCAAGAACAGAAAATCTGTCACAGCTTCCACTTCTTGTCCATTGATGCTCCAGGACTTGATAGGGCAAGACGCCATGATCTTAGTGTTTTTAATGTTCAGTTTAAGCCGAAACTTCTCACTCTCTTCTTGTACGCGCATCAGAAGTCTCTTGAGTTCCACTTCACTTTCTGCCATTAAAGTGGTATCATTCGCATATCTAAGGTTGTTGATACGTTTTCCAGCAATCTTCACTCCAGCTGAAGACTCGTCCAGACCGGCCTTCCTCACGATGCACTCTGCATATAGGTTAAATAGGCAGGGCGACAGTATGCAGCCTTGCCTCACCCCTTTCTCAATCGGAAACCAATCAGTAAGACCATGCCCAGTTCTGACTGTGGCCTCTTGCCCTTCATAAAGGTTCCTGAGGAGACAGATGAGGTGAATTGGAACTCCCATCTCTTGGAGAGCTTGCCACAATCTGCTGTGATCTACGCAGTCAAACGCTTTCGCATAATCAATAAAGCAGAAGTAAATGGGTTTCTGGAACTCGTTTGCTTTTTCCATGATCCAGCGAAGGTTGGCAATTCGGTCTCTAGTTCCTCTGCCCTTGCGAAACCCAGCTTGCACGTCCGGAAGCTCCCGATCCACATACTGCTGCAGCCTACTTTGCAGGATTTTTAACATCACCTTGTTAGCATGCGAGATAAGCGCGATCGTGCGGTAGTTGGAACAATCTTTGGCACTGCCTTTCTTTGGAATGGGGATGTAGACTGACCTCCTCCAATCTTGTGGCCAAGTGAAGGATAGTGACCGCAAAATCGTCATAATTAGTTTTTGAGGTCACTTTGATGAGTGGCAACTGAATTCTGAATGATAATAGCTACACCTCCAGATAGCCTATTTGCTTGCTGTCAATCGCAGCGAAAGACTATACTTTTTTGGAATATTTGTGGGTTTAGACCCTAGGTTCGTCTTTTCTAAACATGGAGCAACCGGGGGCAAGTGAATTAAAAAAATCGGTTGCAGCACTGTAGTTCCTAATGAGTCCACTACAGTTCCAGTGGACCCGAAATGCCATGTTAAATGCTTTGTGAGGATGGAACTAAAAACTTAGGTTTCCTGATTGTCGAGTCCTGTTATTTTATTTCGCTCTCTTTTTTTTTCGTTCAAGAGAGTGCCACCGCTGGAGCGGTGGCAAGTGAGGGGTAGTATTAATCTTTTTTTCCGTTCAAGAGAGTGCCACCGCTGGAGCGGTGGCAAGTGAGGGGTAGTATTGATCGCCTGCTCGGAGGCGCTGGAGATTCGCAGACGAGCTGCGGGAGCAGAGATTTCAGGCTTCTCCTTCCTCAAAGAAGCTTTTTGGGCAGCTGGTTGAGGGGCCAGTGGACCCTGTTTCTCAGCTGATAGGGCAACGTTCGCTGTCCCTGTTTGAAGCAGAGGTGGTCCTGTTTGAGGCACAGCCTGAGCAAGAACCAGATCCAAGTGTGGCGTGTCGCCCCGCCATGCAACTTTGGAGTAGTTTGCTTTCGCAGTGAAAACAAACGGGTTTTCGTCTTTGATTCCTTAACGTGCTTCTTTGAAGCTGATGTTTTCAGTCGTTTTTAGGGTTATAATTTCCTTTTCGTTTTTCCATGACTGGCACGACCTAGAATAAGCGGGATGGTCGCCCTCGCAGTTTGCGCAGTGCAGCGCAGCAGCGCGGGCATCGGATACATGATCCTTTGCAGCACATCTAGCACACGTTTTGCGGCCACGGCTACTCTGTGAGCCATGTCCGAAACGTTGGCAGTTAAAGCTGCATCTGGGGTTGGGTTTATAGTGTCGAACATTTGCATTGATGTACCCTACTTAAATCGACTCAGGAAGTTGTAAGGTTGCAAAAGTCAGGACAATGTGTTTGGTAGGTATTTCCTCGTTGTCTTTTCTTATTTTGAATCTGTGCGCGTCAGTCACATTTTGATCTTGTAGTCCCTCTAGCATTTTTTTCCTCTGTGAGGTTCAAGAAGTCGTTTTCGGATATCACTACACGGAGAAAGTTCAGAGATCTGTGTGCAGACACTGTAATGCGGGTTTCCACAAAGTTCTGAAGCTGTGAAATTTTCAAGGATTGGACACTGTCTCGGTCTTCGAGTAGAAGGTCTACACTGGCTAGTTAAGATACTTTATATCCTCTTCCTAGGGTTTAGGTAAGAGTCTTAGACACAATAAATGAAGATATTGCGCGGGCGTGCTTTTCTGGATGTTCACTGTGAATTATTTGTACACCATAACTATAACCTAATATGGGGCAACGCAGGGTAATTACTCCACACACGGTTAAAGAATTGCTTGTTGAGAAAAAGTTTTATTTCACATTTACCTTGAAATTTCACGGGTCACGCGGACAGAGAAGTAGTGAGAGAAATAAAAAGTAAAAAACACAGAAAGACGCGCCTCGCAGCAGCCGTCATCCTCCACCGAAACGTTGGCGGGTGCAGTGACGGCATGCCCAACAGGTACAGATACTAAAACGCCAGTGCCAAAGGAGCCTCCGCCGAAAACGGCCACATAGAGCCCGAAGTTGCCCCGTCGGGGTGGCGCAGTGGTAAGACGCCCGACTACTGTGCCGGAGTACCCGGGTTCGAACCCGACCTCGGCGGCTGCGTTTCGATGGAGGCGAAACGAAGAGGCGTCCGTGTGCTGTCCGATGTCAGCGCACGTTAAAGATCCCCAGGTGGTCGAAATTACTCCGTAGTCCTCCACTACGGCTCCCCTTTCTCTCTTTTCACTTTCACTCCCACCTTCCTCCCTTCTCTTACGGAGCGGTTCAGGTGTCTACAGAGCAAGTGTGACAGATACTGCGCCTTTCCCTTCCAGTGAACCAACCAACCAAGAGCCCGAAGCTAACACCGCTCTGAAAAGCGAGGACAGCTAGCGCTATATATAGGGCTAATCACGTGGTCTGGCGATCACACAACCGACGCAAGAGAAGCGAGCGCACGCGCATGCTCACGTTAAGCGCACGTGCAGCCGCTACTCGAGGTTTCAAGGCCGTTGCACAGGTTTGCTGACCTTGGAAGTTATAGCTCGGAGGGTTTTCGCGTTAGTTTGCTGCTACAAGGGCTTGCTCTGACTGCACGGCTGTCACACCTTGCATGTGTGGCAGCCATGCAACCACAATGCAGCGGTGAGAGATCGCGCATTCCTTTAAATGTTCGTTATGGAAAAAAAATGGCAGTGGCTTAGCTCAGCTATGGCAGGATATACGTTGCGAGAGGTACGTTTGCCTGGCTGAGCTTGTTGTGGTCATCCTTGTTTAGCAATGAGAGACAGCTCTATTTATGCCATCGCGAGCTTTTTGGACTACTAAAGTGCGATGAGGCGAAATCGTCTGTTGCGCGGTGTTCGGAAGCACTTCCTCTTTTTTCTTACGACTCGGGTAAGGTGTCGGCGGAGAATTGTGGCAGATACTGCGCCTTTTCTTTCCTGTAAACCAATTTTAAACGCCGCCTGCTGCATCGAGTCTGTAATGCTGCGTGGTGCGGCGTTCGAGGAAGCGCCACATGAATAGCGCGCACGGACGCCTGGTTCGAACGCCCGGCGGGGTCAAATTCGTGTGAGCGTGATTCGCCTGTGACGTCATCACCGGATTTGACATCATTATGACGTCTGTTCTGGTCATTAAACATGACCACATGTGACGTCGTCATGATGTCACATCACCTCATGCCGTCACGACTGGTGATGACGTCACCAGGCGACTAACGCATATACGAAGCTAACCCCATGTTGTGTTTTCTGTGTTGTGCTTTGTTTCAAGGAAGCTCGCCATAGGAAGACCGATACTCCCCTACTTATGTAATGCCTTCTTGCCCTTATGTAAACAATAGATGAAATTGAATTTCAGTACAAAAGAGAGTGCGTATTTTCCCCTACACCGTTTTAATAATAATAATAATAATAATAATCGGTTCACAGGAAAGGAAAGAAACAGTACCTTACCTGTCGCAAGGTTTCTGTGTACATCTGAACCGCGCCGTAGAGCAAGGGAGGAATGTGAGAGAGAAAGTGGAAAGAGAAAAAGAGGAGCCCTAGTGGAGGACTACGGTGTAATTTCTACCACCTGGGGATCTTTAACTTGCACTGACATGGCACACCTCCCGGACGTCTCTTCGTTTCACCTCAGTCGAAACGCAGCCGCACCCCAACGCCGAAACGCATACATCAATCTATCGAAAAGTTGAAAAAAACTGATCAAATTTCGCATTAGGAAGTAACGTAATCGTCGGCAATTTTTTTCTTTAGTGCCGCCTCAATTGCATTGTCGAAAGTAAAAGCATTAACTACCGAACCATTGACGCACAAGGCGCAAAGGTTTTCTCATCTTTTTCTTTGTTTTAAAAATGGTTTGTCTAGCAAAAGTTTTATTACACATTTACATTGACATGTGGGATGACAAATTACCGAAACTGAAAATATACATGATTAAAAAATAGTACTTAGCATCAAAGTTGCAAAGAGATGTTTATTGACTTCCATTCTCATAAAACATAAATATGGTGCAAAATACACTGTATGTGCATTTTAAAAAAGCAGCAGGTTTCCCCTGCGCATGGTTGAAGAAATTTTTATTTTTCATAAACATCTACAGAACACAAGTGTATCCGTCTGGGGCCTTAGCGATGCTACTTTTCAATTCTCTTATTGCCAATCAAATCCAGCTTTTCACGGCAGCCGTTTCTTCCGTGCCACACTACCGAACAGGCAAAGCTGCTCTAGACTGCGAGTGTGATTACAACGTCCTAACTGCACATTTCATTTAAAATACATTCATATTAACCAATGGATATATAAACAGCAATGGAACCGCTCAGTTTGTTAATTCGGGTCTTCGACACAAGAACTGAGCAGGAAGCAATATAAATATTGTCGATTACAGTCTGTATTAACTATCGCTGCGAGAACTTGCGGCGTCATTTTGCTTATTTTATTTCACGTGCAGCCTGTCTCTATCTGCATCGCGAGGCGCCGGTATCCACAAGCGTTGCACGAAAATCACGAGCTAGCCACAAATCTTCGCAGTGACTAAATGGTTTACACGAGAGCATAACGGCTGCAACTGGCTCTCTCAAGGTGGACGTCAAGGGAAAGATGTGTGAATATGAATATAAATTTCAGCTACTTGGAGCGTACACATGACAGCATGTGGGCCTTCAAAGCACGTGCTAAGACAAGATGCGGGAAATAAAAATGGAGGAAGAAGAGAGAAGAAAGTTTTTTTTCTGCGCTCCGTCACGTTTTCTTTTTAGTTTTGTATCTAATCTCGTTTTGTGAGCCCACTGGACCTTGTATAACCAGCAAGTGCCGAGCGTGATTACGGTACGGGGAGTGCAAGGCACCGAGCGTCCTCTTCTTGATTTCCCACGTCCACTACCACCGCGATGGGAGGGGACCAACCCACAACCCCTAGTCTACCCAGTCTAATGCGCCTAAGAGGAATCCATCCACTAATAACCACCCCGCATTGCGGCTTTTCCTGCTGCTGCCGGTTTTTATTTTTTCTTTCAGGCCACATGATCACCGATTCCCGGCTGAGAAATATGCGCTGAAGAAATATTTCTTTTATTTTTGCACTCCTTGACCTCCTTTCTTTTCACTGACCCTCCTCCCTCTCCGTCCCCAGCTTGCTCGGAAGCAAAACCGCATTTAAACCACTGCCAGTGATGATAGCTCTGCCTGGACGAAGACAAGTCCACTTGTCGAAACGTTGGCTCGACCACCGAATTGAGGCCTCCCCCCTCCACTCTACCCTTGTTCTGTCTCTTTCCGACCGATGTATTGTGAAATGACAGCGCCGAGCTCACCCTGCTGAAACGCTGTCTTGAAGGCGACTGTAGTGCGTACATGGCTTGATCACGATCACGAAGTCGTCAGTATTCATCATGACCGTTGGTTTTTCCGCCCACTTGGAAAGTGGGCACGAAATCGGTGTTGCTTTCGAAGACGGAGCGCGGCGCCTCCCGTGTCTGCGCTGTTCAGAGGACTCTTTGGCTTGGCCGCTCCACGTGCGCTTTGCTGGCGACGACGCCGGTTGTCGACGTCTTGAAAAAGGCCAGCTTGCTACGCTGAAAAAACGGGTTACCCGTCCTCTAGCGAGCGTCTACGGCCAGCGGCGGGAGAGCCGCAGCAGTTGCCTATAGGCACCGTGCAGGAGTAACTCGCGGTGCGACGCGCGCGCCCCTTGCGGCGGGAAGAACAGTTTGGTAGGGAGACGTGCGCCCGGCCGTGCAGCGGAGACGCGGCAGATCTCCTGTGCGTGGGGCGCATTCGCCGTTCGTTCTTTCGATTCGCAGCATTCTATGGTCACAAATGAATTGCTAGGTTGCAGACCTTGGATTGGTGCCGTTGCACACATTTCCACTGGCCTGATCAAATATTTTTCGCGTCACCGAATAAGCTTTACGAAGCGAAGCGACGCTAAGGCGAATCGCTGCCTTCCATCGAGTGAGCTGGCAATCATGCCCGGGTATTGCCGCGTCCAGATTTACCGCGAAGCATTTTTCCCGAAAGAGGACCCACTATACCTTCACCTGCATTAGCACCCTTTCTCAAACCGCAAAAAAAAAAATTATAATATTTAAAGAAATTGGGCAGCTCATAGGCATCAGCGCTACTGGGACCGCCGTGCGCGCCTGTGGGCGGCGCTCGTGGATGCAGTTGTTCATTGCATACTTTTTATTTATGCTGTCCTGTGGTCTATATTTCCCTGTCTACGATAGCTTGCATAAGCACCAGTACAATGCAGAGAGTAATCAACAGGAATGGAGTGTTTAAATGGCGCATTTACTATGTCTCGCGCATTAGTTTCGCGAGTTTGCCTTGGCAACTTTTTTTTTGCTTGCTTGCTTTCATTATTTTTTTCCTCCTCTCAGCTTGTTCCTTTTCTTCTTCCCAGACTCTTTCCTTCCACGCTTATGCCGCTACTTTCGTTCTCCTCTTGGGCGGCTTCCTTTGTCCGTCCTCTAGCCTGATATTTTTTTTCCTCGCCATCCTTCGCTGTCCACTTCGCCCTCCTCTGTAGATGTGATTCAGGAGGTGCCATTCCATACGCTTTATTCATTTAGTTGTGTTAATGACATTTCGATGTCTACTGAGTTATTGAACCTCGAATGATAAGCTGTTTCTCATGCGATACTGCTCAATCGAGACTATAATTAAAAAAAAATTAAAAAAAGTGTTTTTCTTAATTATTCGTGGACACTCTGAACAGATCTTGCATTCATTACATGCAATCCTGCTCCAAACAAGTGTCGAGCGGCTGGCTGCCACCTGTTACATTCCCCTGTCGTAACTTAATTCTGTGGCAGAGGACTTGAAAGTACCGTTAAAGAGGCATTAAGGATCGTTAAAAAAAAACGAAAGAAAACTAGCATTCATGTCGGGATGAGGCAGGACGTTCTTTCAACGAAAAAGAAAATTAAGCATGGTACAATTCTGACAAGTGACAGAGGAAGACATGAATGCGTATTAGAAACTGCAGATCGTTTGTGCGGTGCTGCAGGCAGTTTCCATTCTCATAGCTGTGTCGCTGTATCAGCGACCGCGTGCCATCCGCCATACTTTCCTTCATCGTCGAGAAAAGTGGCAACCGCCTCACCAGAAAACAGCTTAAGCTCTTCAAAATCCGTCTGCGTAATATCAGTGCCTACGGCATCTTCAGGCCCCGGTAATCGCGTTCTCGAGTTTCAAGGCTTGTCCCTTTTTTTAGGCTTTTTTCTCTTCTTCGACTACAGCTTCATTCATTCCTATTCTTCTCCCATACTCGTTCCACCCTTCTCGGCCGCTCGATTCCCCGCAGCTTGCTTTTTTTTTTTTATCTCACCCACCCCAGCATGAGGCGTTCGAGCTGGCCATTGTGAAGCTGTACCACACTTGGGAGGAGGGTTGTTCGCCACAAATGTTTTTTTGTATTTTTCTACATTTTTACCGTGTTTTTTTACGCCCCCACCCTCCCACCCCCTTTGTTTTTTGCTCGGCCTTTTCCAACTGCGCGGGCTTCACCTGTCGTCTTCCGTTTCGCGTGTTTCCAGCCTAGAAATAAACGCCCAGCGGGCGTCCAGGGCTCGTCTCTGTCTCTGCGTCTTGTGTCGTGTGGTTCTCGCATCGTTTGTGCTTCGCTACGTCACTCGAGCTGGCTAAAACTGCTACCATTTCGTTGCGCAGGCCGCCTTTTCAAGCGCGCGCCCTGCCTAGGCGGCCGCGCGTCTCCCTACCCAACTGTTCCGGCGCTCACTCGTGGAGCTGCCTATTCGCCGCGAGTGCTGCCCCCTGGGTTTCTGCACGGTGCCTATAGCTCATCCGCTACGTGTTGATAAGAAGAGTCGCTCTAACTGGCCGAAAATTGAGCGTACCTGGATACGATCGGTGTTGCCAGGATCATGCTACCTTCAAGGATGCAGATGCGCAGTTTTCGAAGGAGTTAAGATTTCCACGGTTCCATCCTAAAATCGACGGAGCCGGTACGCCATGCGTCCGATCACTCCGCGCTGCGCTAGCGTTAGCTTTTGCTCATCCTCATCCTCTATCATCCTCATCCTTATATCATCCTCTATCGATCACAACCATTCGTTAGAACTCTTCTGAGAACGACACAACGGCTGCGGACGCGACCTTACCGACACAGGCGAGAAAGGCTTTTGTTGGTTTGTATTTATGAAAAGAAAACCGGAGCATCTGCCGCAATCCTCGGTGGACGTCTACACGGAGGTGACACACAAGCGTTAGACGAGTTTGCTAAGCTCTGAACCTGCGGATTAGTGATTTCGTACTCGAAAAAATATCTGACTCTACTTTAATCGAGGTAAGCGTGACTATAACGTACCGGAGTTCCCAGGTTCAAGCCCGACTGCCGGCGGCTGTGTTTTGGTGGATCGAAACGGGAAGGGATCCGTGTGCTCTACGTTGTCAGTGCAGTATAAAAAAATACCGACAGTTTAACTTAGTCAATCATGCAATATCGTGCAGCAGTAGGGCGTTTCGACAGGATCGTGCTTGCTGTGTCTCAATTAATTAATACCGCGCGCACCTTGTTGAACACTAGCAGCGTTCTGTTGAACGCGTCAGTGTTTACCGGTACAATTGGTTTACACGAAAGGAAAGGCGCAGTATCTCTCACACTTGTTTCTGTGGACACCTGAAGTACCTCGGAAAGGTAAAAGTTTAAATCGGCTTCAGATATCGGGTTGTTCTTGTTGTGACTGTCGGAAGAAGGAAAAGAAAATGCAAGGGCCTGCTACTGGCTCTGTAGCTGAGCCACCTCCGCTGCCTTGTGCGGACACAAGAGAAAATAGAGAAAAAAGAATAAAAGAATAAGGCGCGCGTGGCATCAGCCGCCGTGGACCACCGAAGCGGTGGCGGGTGCTATGACGGCCTACATTTGCTAAAACACCAGGGTGGTCGAAATTACTCCGTGGCCCTCCACTACGGCACCTCTTCTTCTCTTTCCGCGTTCTCTCCAACCTACTTCCCTTCTCTTACGAATCGGTTCAGCTGTCGGCTGACGAGCCTGACAGGTACTGCGCCTTTCCTATAAACCATTTTATGTAGACATAAAATGGTCGCGGAATATATCGAATTGTCACGGAATATTCGCTACCAATACAGGATACCGCGATGCGTTAGCCTAAAAGCCCTGTGCCTCTTTTAGAAATCATTGCACCCACAAGTGGTCCATATTTGAAGTGGCATGTGCTGCGATATAAACTATCCAATTTTTCATAGTATGGCAAACTCTTTTCTGCGAGATCACGTCTTGGGCACTATAGATGAGCTAGCAGCTTTTTAAACGCTGTCTTATGAATTGTCAAGATTTGTCCCAATACATAGAGTAAGAAGGCTACACAAGTGTCATTGTTGCAAAGAACCTGTATGAGATATATATTCAGTGTATGTGCATGACTGAGGGCTTGTCAGACCAGTAAGTGTAAAAAAAATGTACTTTAGTTTTGTAGAATATTATGGAAAATAAAATTCTTTTAAAAGTATAGTTCACAAAACCACTACCACGTGTCTCTCGAAGTTGAACTCCTCATTCACTTCTTAGAGTCCTCCTATGTGGTTGGGGAGAGACGCGCCTGCTGTATTCATGCTTTGTGCGTTCACGCCACACGCCCAGCCCTTCGAGGCCAGTTTGCTATTTTCTGGGTTTTCTTTTTTATTTTTTTTTCACCTGTGGTGTCCCAGGGACGAAAGGGCCAACCCCTTAAGGGTTTATCCAATCCATCTTCATGTATATACTCTTTTCGAGTGATTAAATGTAAATTTCCTCCTTATCCTTCTTTCTATTCAGCAGCGTTAAAAAGCTCTATTTTTTTTTTCATAAAACACCGCGTATTAAGAACACTCCCCTGTAATCGAATGCGCGAAATCTCAGGGCAGCATTTTGTCTATTTCAGTATTTACATTTTACAATTTGGTCTTTTCTAGAGACGCGACAGAGGATTAAGCATCAGGTTTAACCAGAATTCGTTTCACCCGCTAATCATTCCATTATCTTTGCACCACGCTGCTACGAATACCTGCTCTGTGTATGGTTCGCACGCTCTTTTCACGACGGCACGCACCGCCACATTCCCCTGCCAGATCCCTCAGGCTTACAAGCGGTGCTCGTTACACAGCTTGTCGCGGTTCTCGGCTAAGGTATACGCAATGAATGCTTGGATGCAACAAGTGAAGTGACGCGCTGATCTCCAGCGCGATGCTGTATTTGAGAATTCTGGCTATTTTAAACACAGCAACGAGAGCGTCCTTCCGATGATGGCTAAAAAAAAAAGATGCCTCACGCTAGCGCCACAATGCCGTGACAAAACTTGCAGCTCACGTAAGTAATAGGCTGTCAGATAAATGAACAAGAGTGAATACTCCTTAAGAATAGCGGACCCGTACCGAGTTCCTGCTAGGACGGACAACTACAATTAAAGAAATTAAGTTTTCCCCCACGGCTGCATATATAGCCGCTGCCAGCGCTGCAACGCGGCTCCCTTGGAATGCTTGTGCACTTACTCCACTGCGGGTGAGTCGCATAAATCAAACGCGTAGTGATTAGAGTATAAGCTTTGCTCTTCGCATTGCAAATGCCTAGGTCATGTGGCGCCGCAAATTTTGCCTTCAACCGAGAAAAGAAAATGCATGGGTCTGCCAGCTAGCTCCAGTTGAGCGAGGAGTAATGAGAGAGGGGTAATGAGAGAAATGAGGAGTAATTAGAGAATTAAATTTGAGCAGTAATGAGATAAATAAAAAGAAACAAACAGAAAGAAGCACCTCGCAACAGCCGCCACCGAAACGTTGGCGGGTGCCGTGACGGCACGCATAACAGATACCAAAAAGCCGGTGGCAAAGGAGCCTCCGCCGAAAACGGCCACGGAGGGCCGAGAGCTAACACTGCTCTGAAAAGCGAGAGCATTTGCGACGCTATATATACGGCTAGTCACGTGGTCTGGCGATCACGCGACCGACGCAAGAGACGCGAGCGCTTTCTCACGCCACGCGCACGCGCAGCCGCTCCTTGTGGTTTCCAGGTCATTGCGCTGCTTTACACACCTTGGAGGGATTTCGCGTCAGTTTGTTGTTACAAGGGCTTGCTCAGACTCCATGGCTTCCACACCTTGTTTGTGTCAGCTTAGCCTAAAATCCCTGTGCCTCTTTTAGAAATCACTGCACTCGTAAACTTGAACTTGTCCGCGATCAAAAAACCACATGTGCTGCGATATAAACAATCCAATTTATATTAGTTTCGCAAAATGTGTTCTGTGCGATCACGTCTTGAACAATATGGATGAGCTAGCGGGTTCGTAAACTCTACGTTCGGAATTTGGGTTGAGATCGCTTCTCGGCCTTTTGGCTATGATCAAAGAGACACCCCATGGTGATCTTCAAAGAAGAAAACGGAAAACTAGAAGTTTGATATTAGAAGACTTGCTCGCGTCAGTCTTCGACCCAGCGGGGTGGTGCGGACGTAGTGCATGTACACTGCGACCCTGCCCCGGTGGGAACAGGCCGGATTGCATGAGCCCCTTGGCTGGGAAAAGCCCACTCCCCGAAACAACAAAAAACCCCTAGACCTTATTGTGCGGGAGGCCTTGCCTGGGGTTGCCGTAGGTTGATGATGGTCGCAGGTTGAGGTCTGTACCCTCACAGGAGGATAGTACTTAGTGCATCCTTCCTTCCATCTGACAAGGCAAGTGCGCTGTCGTCGAACTCTATGTGATTGCCGAATATCTCGGCCTTGTGGCTAAGATCAAAGTGTAGTGGCCCCGTGTTTGCTGAGGAGGCTGCTGCGCACCGTAGTGTTCCTGCACTCTCCCCGGAGGACCTGCCTGTCCGGCGCCGCGTTCCTATCGCGGCTGCCAGGGCCCTGGATAGAGACATGGAACGACCAGCCCCGGCACTGCGCCCGTCCAAGGCGCAGTGCTTCACATTCACAGTTCCGGAACCTGTTCCGGCGGACAGCCTCATCGACACTATCGTGGAGTTTGAGGAGTAGGGGGGCTGCAGTACCTGCAGCACTTTGGAGGTCTTCGTGTCCTGGGCGCCGTGTCCGCCATGGCGTAAGCGACCAAAATGGTGGCGAGAGGCGTCCTGCGTCTCGCCGGAAAAGAAGTGCCGCTGGAGTAGATGGGAACTCCTGTGGTTTATGTGACGGTCTATCGTCCTCCCCCGTGCGCCAGCGACGAGGCTCTCGCTGCGGCGATTTCCCCGTAAGGAAAAATCCGATCCGTTTCAGAAGTAGCGTTTCAGTCAAGGAGCCACGTCCTGAACGGGACGCGGCTGGTCAAGTTGGAAATGACGCGGTCACCCCCCAACTTCCAGATGGTAACTGGGACCGGCGTGAAGCTGGAGTATCGAGGAATGAAACGCGTGTGTTCCAAGTGCGGCGTTGAGGGCCAAATTGGCGCTGCTTGTTCGGCGGCGCGCTGCGGTCGTTGCAGCGTTTACGGCCATGATATTGCGAGTTGCCACTCCGCGTGCAAGCGCTGTGGCGGCGAACATCCAACGTCGGATTGTGTTCTACCACGCTCTTATGCAGCGGCTGCTAAGTCATCCTCGGAGCCTGGCGTACAACCCGGAAAGGCCGCGAACCTGGAGCTGTACGGCGACACCCAGGAGCCCTGCAGGGATGCAGAGAAGGACGACGACGAGGCCTTGACGACCACGTCTTAGGCCCTCTCTTACGGGGCAACCACGGAGCCCTCCCCCGATAGCGAGCTTGTGACGGAGGGGACAACCTAACAGAGCGACTCCGAAAATTCCTCAGACGTACCCGGCTCTGAGTCCCGAGCATTGGAGTCGCAACCTGTGGCGGGCCAGCAGATGCATGGCGACAACCTGCAGAAGACGCCCGCTCCACATGTGAAGTCGGCAAACCTGGAGGCTCTGCTGAACGCCCCGCGCCTCCTCCACTCCGCGGCTTCTGCCCCCCTCCTCCCGAGTAAGGAAGCCACCCTGTCTGGCGTTACGGTGACACGACGCTCTGGCTCCGCGAGGCCGCAACGCCTGAGTACGGACCGCGCTATGAAAGCGCTCTTAGCGGACGACGGCAAGCGTCACCTGTCCGGTACAGAGAGCTGTGTATCTTCTTCGAAAGCATCAGCGCCTCATAAGAAGGTGCGGAAGGCACAAGACGGCTTCGAGATGGACTTCTCGGACGCCGAGTCGTAACCACCATGGCGCTGCCTCTCAGGCTCAACGGCCGCACCCTCCTCCTCCTCTTCGCAGCTTTGGCGGTGGCTTCGACGCGGCTCAGTCGGCGCCGACCAGCGGCCACCGCTTCTCGCTCCCGGCTAATAGTCGCCTCGGCTGCGTCGCTGCGGCCTGCGGAGGTTGACCTGCGTGCGTTCCATGCAGTGTGTGTGTGTGTGTGTGTGTGTGTGTGTGTGTGTGTGACTGTAGTTTTGTTTGCTCAGAGGCGCGCCACACGGACCATGTCGATGCCCGGGCCCGAAGCAATCAACACTCAACTCCCCGAGCGCCTCCTTATTGCCGATTAGCGGACACGTTTACAGTCTTTGCCCGACGAACTTTTCCGCGAGTCTGTTATGTTCGCATCCGTTTCTTTGTTTCTGTGATATGTATAGTAGTCTTTGTTCCTCCTCCTTTTTATGATGGCTCTTTTTCCGTTTTGCTTCCTTTAACGTGCAAGGGTTTCGTCACTCTGACAAGCAAAGGAAGGTGCTTCATCTTGCGCGTTCGCATCGAGTAGATGTTTTGGTTTTGCAGGAGTGCAACTTCCGCACCCCCACCGATGTCCTTTCCTTTCGTTCTCGTTTCAATGTCGAGGCCTTTGTTTTGTTAACGGACTCACGGTGTTGTGGCATAGGCGGGATCTTTCTTTCAACACCATACAGGGCTCATTGCACTTATGGCATAGATGGGCGCGTGATTCTCGTTGACCTTTTTCTGGATGGCCGCAAGACTCGTTTTGTCAACGTGTACGCGCCAGTCACGCGTAGTCTGACAAACTAGTTCTTTCGAACCATCATGACATACTTTCTCGACGACGTGCCCCACTTTCTGCTCGGGGATTTCAATTGTGTTTTACACACAATGCGCGACATCAGGGAGCCTGGTCAGGGCGCCTCCAATTGCCACGCGAAAGAACACGGAAAACTAGGGCGATCATTACGCTTAGAGGACACGTGGGTCACTCTTCACAGAGACCATTTCGAGGCAACACAAGTCTGGGGCCAGAGCGCGAGCCGAATAGATCGAGTTTACATCCCCTCCGCCATGGCACCTGACTTGCTACAGTGCGAGGTATTTTTTGCCTTTCCCACCAGACCTTAAACTAACTGATCACTTCCCGGTCACGGTTACTCTGCGAGCAGCCCTGTGCCGTGCAAACAGCCCCCTGATGAGACGCATCGATGCAGCGGTACTACGCGATGAACAGTGTTTCACTGATATACGCCGAGAGTTGTGCTTATCTGTGGCAGCAGTTAGTGACATAACACCTGTTACCTGGGACGTGCTGAAAACACGCTGGCGCGATGTTCTTGTGAGTGCGGGGAAGGCGCGCCGTGTCCGCATGACGACCATGCTGAATGACGTTCTGCGCCGTATATGCGCATCGTACGGGGCGGCGAAACGCTTACGTTCGCGATGCGCTAATATCTCGAAACGCTGCGCGAGCGTTATCACCGCATCCTCGAAGACAGTTCTCGCGCATCACTCAGCGGGACCATCAAACGTGCCGCTTGAGGATGCCGCGGACCTCGGACACGCTCGAGCCGTTGGCCAGAGCAGTAACAGGCGAACGCGCGTGGAGAGCATCACATTTGCGGACGGTACGACGTCTTCGAAACCCGCGGACATCCGCAAATCGTTTAGCTAGCATTTCTCGGCCCTCTTTTCGTCGCAAGGCCTCGACCAGGAGGAGCATTTTAAAGAAGCTGTCGGCTCCTTCTGTGCGCCGCTTCCTCAACTTCCAGAAGACGTCTCACTCTTCGTGCGTGACAATGATAGCTTCCTTGTTTTTGTTTTTTTCTGAACATCTTTTAAGAAAACGCAGCTGTATCAAGAGCGCAGCTCCACCCGAAGAAAAGTACTGCTCTCCGCTTTGGTCAGTTCAGGGGCCCTTAAGCCGCGGCCGTACCGTCTGTGGACGCAGTGCGTGTGCTTGGCGTGCTGTTTGAGCCAAGCGGAGTCTCCCCCAGGACATGCGACGTAGTTCTCTCGCGAGCCACGCACGCCCTTTCTGACGCAGCGAGTTTGAACCTCGCGCACGATGCTAAAGTTAGCGTCGTCAAGACACGAGCGTGCGCTTTCACCTTTCTAGTGGCGCGTATCGCGACAATCCCGCGCCGGGTGGTGAACAGACTCGCGTCCCTTATAGGAACTTTTGTTTATGATGGCCGGACAGCCCTAGTCGCCCGTCACATCCTACACCTTCCGAGGAGCAGGGGAGGCCTTGGCCTTCCGTGCATCCCGACAGTGGCTCGAGTGCTCGCGTTAAGGCTGGTAGAGAGGCCATTAGCTGACGAATCTTACCCTGGTCGCTCGCTAATCCTGTACTGGATGAACACGGCGCGTCGTGTGCTTACACCCGAAAAATACCTCGGTCCACACGCGGAAAGACCTCTGCCTTTTTACCACGAGGTTGCCGAGATAAAGTCGACTCTATATGCAGACCTGTGAGATGTTAATGTAGCCGACCTACCAGCCATACGCTCCAGCCAATTATTAGCCGTTTGCAGGGTTTCAGCTGATGAGCAACGAGAGACCGATGTACGCAAATGGCGAGCGTGGGCAGCTTGTTGGCTGCTAATGAAGTGCCAGATTTTGACTGACTTAGGCGCTGGGGCGTCCTCCTCACGAGACAGCGCCTTGCCAGATGGGGTGTTGTACCCAATGAACACTGCGGTGCTCCCGAGAGTCTCACGCATGTTTTTTCGAATGTGTAGTTGCGAGAACAATGTGGCGGCTCGCATATAGGATGTTTAACGTCCGCATGAACCCCGGCGTAAGGCGCCGACGCACCCCTTTTAAACACCTTTTGTTCTGTGTGGTTCCGTTTGCGTTGTGGCATCGCAGGTGCCTCGCTGAGCAATGCACCTAGCCTTGCAGAGGCTGCGCCTCGTCATCTGGAAGTATCTGTCTGGACTGTTAGAAACTGATGGCGAGACGCGGTTTCTGCGGGGCGCTGGCACACACGCTTCTATGTTGTACGAGGCAGCAGACATGATATGCCTGTCGTCCTTTTTTAGAAACCTCCTCGTTTATACTGTTTTCTCCTCTCAGGGGAATCGGGTTATTTTTAGTTTATTATGCATATGTAACCTATACTGTTTTGTATAGTGCTTTGTTTTGTGAGTAATGTGTGTTTTTCTATGTATGTATGTACCCAATAAATTCTCTTTTTGTGTAGAATTTATTATGTGCATAAACATGTATGAACATGGGAATTGGAGTGTCCTGGCTGTTTTGCGGGACACACGCAAAAAGTCATGCTTCCGATGCTGTATGGGATAAGAACAATGTTCTACACAAATTTAAATGAAGAACGGACTACACCGGGGAGGAAGAATTCCTCTGACGATTTTTTAGACGATTTATCCTTGTTGTGAACGGCATAATGACCGCAGCTATTCTTACGTACGTGGAAGGAAGGGAAGTATTTTTTAAGGTGTGATGGTCTGAATTCATAGAGTAATAAGGCTACGCAAGTGTTATTGTTGCAAAGTTCCTGTATGAGATACATACTCAGTGTGTCTCGTGAGCAAAAGTGATATACAACACTTAGCCGGTGACGGAGCTCGGGAAAACGGCATAATAAGACCATATAGGGGTAGAGACAGCGAGCGTGACATATGCATGTGGATAAAATGGGGCACCGGCACTATTGTCTCGATGCTAAGTAGCTGTTGTTAGATGAAGCCGCAATGCACTTTTCCCGAGCTCCGCCACCGGTTGAGTGTACATGACTGAGTGCTTGTCAGAGCAATAAGCGTCCGAGAGAAATTTGTTGATTAGTAAGAAAAATAAAATTATTTTTGAAAGACCCTGATCCGATATCTATTACACGTGGAATACGGCAAGGATGCCCACTCTTATCTATTTTCTTCGTGCTTTGAATGGAGCCTTTATTGTAGCAGATCCAAAACTTTAAATTTATACGTGGTTTCCCTCTTCCAGATCAGAGTGAGGTTGGAGTTTCAGCATATCCTGGTGACATTTCTCTATTCATAAGGAACGTTGATAGTAATAGGGCATTTTGACTGTAGCTGCCAAAACGCAGCTGCCGGCTGTAGGGTTCGAACCTGGGTACTCTGGTGAAGTTTACTCATGATTTCTCACTATTTCACTATTTTCACACTTTCACTAACACCACAGTGAAATGTTGATACATTACCACCACAAACGCCCTGAATCCAGATACGACCTGGGAAGTATTTTGGAGGAACACATTGTTTAAAAAGCCGCTTGGTTGTTGCTGCGACTGTAGGAAGGTGGAAAAGAAAATGCACAGGCCTGCCAACCGCCTCTGGTTGAGTTATGACGTACCGCTGCATCATATGAACAGAGGAGAAAACGGTAGTCAGCCGTCTTACCAGCAAGTGCTTTTCTGACCAGCTAGCGTTCGCGTTTGTCTCTAACTCGTTGGCGTTTACACTCAGGTGCGGCGCAAGAACGCAAACGAGAAAAACGATGAGCACTAAAGCTAGCCGCAAGCATTTAGCCGATGTTCGTGCCTATTTCTTTTTTCCTCGCCGCGCGGCTAAGAAGTGCACCGTGAGATCACGGGTGCGCATGGTACGCGCTCTTTGGCCGTCGGTGAGACATACAATGCGGCTACGACGACAGCTGCGCTTTCAAAGATTATTTACAAGTTGCGCCACCTTAGTCTAGAACTCAGTAGACCTCGTTCCTAGAGGGCATTGCGACTAAGACGTTCTCTCAACAAGCTCCCCAAGGGACAACAATGGCCAAATACTTTGTGGGCTCGACATGTTGAGACGTAAAGGTGCGCTCCATACTGAACGTAACATGTTTAGCTCTGGACTTTATTTAAATTGCTTATGTTCGCTCGCATGGTGTACCAGCAACGGAGATCAACAACACATTAGTCGTCTATACCAGTTTTATGAATCAGCTGAAAACAAAACAAATAACAATAATAGGCTATGCCTTTCGGAGTATAATTACTTCTTTCTGCGTTTGCTGTTTCCTTTACGGCTCTTCTATGTGTATGTATGCGTCAGAGATCACGTCTGTCCAGCGCGTTGCATTCACAGGCAGATCAATTGCCAGGTGCCAACCAGACTCGCATAGTTAGTTTTGTCACACGCCGTCGAGCTTCAAGATACAACGTTTAACCTTGGAAAAATTGGTTGGGAGGAAAGGTAGACGGCGTTAAGATGCCTGTGCCCATTGCCACCCCAACCTCTCCATGAGAGAAGAGGGACGGAAGGCGTAAAAAAAAACAAGAGGGAAAGGGGCGCACCAGGAGGGAAGCTCTCAATTAATATCATTCCCTTGGGCTAATACGATCCCTTTGGGTTTTTATGCTGGCTACACTACGTGACAACGCCACGCGCTGATAATAACACCATTACTTACTAGAAAGAATTGCTTCAAGTTTTGATTTTTTTTCTAGAAGTATTAATAAATGGAACAATCTAACTAACAACATTGTAACCCAATGCTCAGTGCTATTATTTCAATCTCATTTGTGTTTATGTGGCGTTTGATCTTTTTGTATTTATTTTTTCAGTTACAGTTGTGTTTTTGTGTTGCGTCGCATTTCAGCTGATGCTTGTGTGTGCACGTAGTGAGTACGTCATGCGTCTTCCGTTATGTACCGCTGCATTTTGTATACTTCGTTTTTTTTTTATTTTTTCTGTATCCACCCTGCCAAGGTCTTGGAAACAAGGCCACAGTATAAGTTATTAATAATTTAATTATATATTATTTAATTAACGGGATAAAACACTGCTCTGCACATGGGCAGCTTTTCAATTTTCCGCCACTGACGAAGATACATCAACAAATTGAAGGTATACATAACTTTCTCAAAAATTTTATGCCACATGGATACGCTGATTAAGATGCCAGTGACAATTACTCGCTTATTGCAATACGATCTCTGACAGTTTCTTTTTTTTTTCGCTACCAGGCTTAGGCCAGCCAGCGTATAAGCCAGCCAGGAACCTTGAGGAGTCGCGATGCGATCACACGGCGTATCAATTATTGCTTCTTCGTATGTGCCTCTCGGCCTCCATTATTTGTTGATCGCATTTCCGGTCAGCGAGTTTTATCTGCGCTTCATCGTGGGCTTCGTCGAAGCACCAAATTTCAGCCCTAGGAGAACGGAGCACAATAATGGCGCCAAAAAATCCGGTGACCTGGAGTCTCAAACAAAACTGTTGCCTAGGCTCCGAACGTTCCCCGTAAAAGACGTACATATATACCTTTATGTGTATATTGTGCGTATTAGACAAGTCATGAATGAATGAGACCAAATGCAAATGAGACAAACCAAAGCCAAACCACTTTCAACTATCCTAAGGAGGCTAAGATACGTGGTATACAAGGCTAATAAAATCAGGCTAATAAAATCAAAGCCAAACCACTTTCAACTATCCTAAGGGGCTAAGATAATCGCTAATAAAATCAGAAAAACTTTAGACGGCAATAAAGCAAAAGATGAAGCAGGTTTTCGGAAAGGGTGCACTCTACTATTCTTCATATCCATGCCATCAACCAGGTAATAGAATTCTCAGGATATACAACCAGCCCTCATACATAGCATTCGCTGATTACGAAAAAGCATTTGACTCAGTCGAAACCTCGGCGGTCATGCAGGCATTGCGAAATCAGGCTGTAGACGAGCCGTATATGAAAGTACTGAAAGATATTTAAAGTGACTGCACAGCGACCATAGTTCTGCATAAGGTGACAAATTTTCTAAAAACAAAGGTGCTAGGCAAGGAGACACGATCTCCCCAGAACTATTCACTGCTTGCATAGAGGAAGTAGTCAAAGATTTGAAACGCGAGCAGTTAGGGAGAGGGGTAGATGGAGAATTCCTCAGCAATCTGTGATTTGCTGATGACATTGCCTTACTAAGTAACTCGGGAGATAAATTGCAAAGAATGATTGATGACCTAGACAGGAAAAGTAATAAGGTAGACTTTAAAATCAAAATGTAGAAGACTAAGGTAATGTTCAAAAGTCTCGAGGAGGAACAGCAGTTTACGTTAGGTAGCGAAGCACTGGAAGTAGTAAAGCGATATGTCCACATAGGACAGGTAGCAACCGCAGATACGGACCATGAATGGGAAATAACAAGAAGAGTAAGACTGGTATGGAGCAAATTTGGCAAGCACTCGCAGATTATGACTGCTGAAACCATCACCTCACCCTGACCTGGGAGAGGGAAACCACGTATAGATCTGTAGTTTTGGATCTGCTGCAATAAAGGCTCTTTGCAAAGCACGTAGAGAATAGATGAGAGTGGGCATCCTTGCCGTATTCCACGTGTAACAACTATCGGATCACTGACCGTTTAAAAGATTTTTATTTTTCATAATAATCTACAATCCTCAGGCACATTTCTCTGGGACACATATTAGTCTGACAAGCACTCAGTCATGTATAGTCGTGAACAAAAGTGGTATACAAGACTCAGCCAGTGACGGAGCTCGGGGAAAACGGCATAATAATGCCATATAGCGGTAGAGACAGCGGCCGTGACATGTGCACCTTTATAAAATGCGCCACTGCCACTTTTGTCTCGATCCCGATAGCTGTTGTTAGATCAAGTCGCAATGCAGTTTTCCCGAGCTCCGCCACCGGTTGAGTGTTGTATACCACTTTTGCTCACGACATAGACTGAATATATATCTAATACAGGAACTTTGCAACATTAACACTTGCGTAGCCTTATTACTCTATGGAATCAGACCATCATAGCATTAAACGTACGTCCCTCCCTTCCAAGTACGTAAGGATAGGCGCGGTCACTATGCCGTTCACAACAAGGATAAATGTTGTAGAAAATCGTCGGAGGAATACTTCCTGCCACTGGCGTTGTCAGTTCTTCATGTAAATTTGTGTAGAACATTGTAATTATCCCATACAGCTTCGGAAGCATGACTTTTTGCTTGGGTTCCGCAAAACAGCCAGGACCCTCCACTTCCTAAGTACATACATGCCTATGCACATCCGCTGGGGTTGTACAGCGCACTGACTTCTACTTGAGCCTCAATCAAAACGCATCCGCCAGCGGTCGCGTATGACACCGGATGCTGCGGACAGTAATCGGGCGTCTTACATGGACTTCAAGGACAACCTCCTGGCCGCGGCAACCTTGGCTTTGTCCAGCGCTTTCGCATATCATTGATAGCGTATCATCAAATGATGAGCCGTTTCAAAGCTGTGCGCACGCGAGCCGAGGAAAGTTACGGACACAAACCTTGAAGACTCTTTCCTCACTTCAAGTTACAGTGCTTAACACCACGCTAACCCATCTATAGTGTCGAAGACACAATCCCACAGAACGCATTTTGCTATACTAAGATAAATTGGATTGTTTATAGCGCAGCACATGCGCTTGTCAATCACGGACAAGTTAAATTTTGCGAGTGAAGTAATTTCTAAAAGAGGCACAGGGCTTTTAGGCTAAGCTGACACAAACAAGGTGTGGCAGCCACGCAGTCAGAGCAAGCCCTTGTAGCAACAAACTAAAGCGAAATCCCTCCAAGGTGTGCAAAGCAGCGCAATGGCCTTGAAACCACGAGGAGCGGCTGCGCGTGCGCGTGGCGTGAGAAAGCGCGTGCGCTCGCTTCTCTTGCGTCGATGGCGTGATCGCCAGACCACGTGACTAGCCGTATATATAGCGCTGCAAATGCTCTCGCTTTTCAGAACAGTGATAGCTCTCGGCCCTCCATGGCCGTTTTCGGCGGAGGCTGCTTTGCCACCGGCGTTTTGGTATTTATTATGCGTGCCGTCACGGCACCCGCCAACGTTTCGCTGGCGGCTGTTGCGAGGAGCTTCTTTCTCTTTGTTTCTTTTTATTTCTCTCATTACTCGTCTGTCCGCGCGAGGTGGTCGCTCAACTAGAGCTACCTGGCAGACCCGTGCATTTTCTTTTCTCGGTTGAAGGCAAAATTTGCGGCGCCACATGACCTAGGTATTTGCAGTGCGAAGAGCAAAGCTTATACTCTAATCACTACGTGTTTGATTTATGCGACTCATCCGCAGTGGATTAAGTGCACAAGCATTCCAAGGGAGCCGCGCTGCAGCGGTGGTAGGGGCTATATATGCAGCCATGCGGGAAAACTTATTTGCTTTGATTATAGTCGTCACTCCTAGCAGGAATTCGGTACGGGTCCGCGATTCTTAAGGAGCATGCACTCTTGTTCACTTATCTGACAGCCTATTACTTACGTGATCTGCAAGTTTTGTCACGGCATTGTGGCGGTAGCGCGAGGCATCCCTTTTTATTTTAATTTTTTTTAGCCATCTTCGGAAGGACGCTCGCGTTTCTGTGTTTAAAATAGCCAGATTTCTCAAATGCAGCATCGCGCTGGAGATCAGCGCGTCACTTCACTTGTTGCATTCAAGCATTCATTGCGTAGACCGTACCGAGAACAGCGACGAGCTGTGTAACGAGCACCGTTGATAAGCCTGAGGGATCTGGCAGGGTAATGTGGCGGTGCGTGCCGCCGTGAAAAGGGTGGGCGAACCAGACATAGCGCAGGTATTTGTAGCAGCGTGGTGCAAAGATAATGGAATGATTAGCGGGCGAAACGAATTCTGGTTAAACCTGATGCTTAATCCTCTGTCGCTTCTCTAGAAAAGACCAAATTGTAAAATTTAAATACTGAAATAGACAAAATGCTGCCCTGAGATTTCGCACACTCGATTACAGGGGAGTGTGCTTAATACGCGGTGTTTTATGAAAAAAAAAATGTAACTTTTTACGGTGCTGAACCGAACGAGGAGGAGGAGAAATACATTTAATTACACGAAAAGAGTATACATGAAGATGGATTTGATCAACCCTTGAGGGGCTGATCCTTTCTGTCCCTGGGACACCATAGGTGGGAAAAAAAACAGAAAATAGTAAACTGGCCTCGAAGGGCTGGGCGTGAACGCACAAAGCATGAATACTGCTGGCGCGTCTCCCCCAACCACGTAGGAGGATTGTAAGAAGTGAATGAGGCGTTCAAATTCGAGAGACACGTGGTAGTCTTTTTGTGAACTATACTTTTAAAAAAATTTTATTTTTCATATTATTCTACAAAACTAAAGTACATTGTTTTTTACACTTACTGGTCTGACAAGCCCTCAGTCATGTACATACACTGAAAATTTATCTCATACAGGTTCTTTGCAACAATATCACTTGTGTAGCCTTCTTACTCTATGTATTGGGACGAATCCTGACAATTCATAAGACACCTTTTAAAAAGCTGCTAGCTCATCTATAGCGCCAAAGACGTGATCTCTCAGAAAAGAGTTTGCCATACTAATAAAAACTGGATAGTTTATATCGCAGCACATGCCATTTCAAATATGGACCATTTGTGGGTGCGGTTATTTCTAAAAGAGGCACAGGGCTTCTAGGCTAACCCATCGCGATATCCTGTATTGGTAGCGAATATTCCGTAACAATTCGATATATTCCGCGTCCATTTCATGTCTAAATAAAATGGTTTATAGGAAAGGCGCAGTACCTGTCAGGCTACTCAGCGGACAGCTGAACCGAGCAGTCAGAGAAGCGATGTAGTTTGGAGAGAACGCAGAAAGAGAAAATGAGGTGCCGCATTGGAGGGCCACGGAGTAATTTCGACCACTCGGGGATTTTAGTGCTCCCGCACAACTGGCCGCATTATCGCAAATGTAGGGCGTCATAGCACCCGCCAACGCTTCGGTGGTGGACGACGGCTGATCCCTCTTCTTTTTCTTTTTTCTCTATTTTCTCTTCGGTCCGCACGAGGCAGCGGAGGAGGAGGAGGAAGAACATTTATTTGCGCCGAATATGGCGCGGCAGCCACCTCTGGGTCCGCACGGAGGCGTCCGGGGAGGCAGTCTGTCGTACCACGGCCGGAAGACACCCGGCCCCGTCTAGGAGAAGAGGTCTTCAACCTCAGCCGCCAGGCGGACGGCGAATCACTGTTTTTTCTTCGGAGCTTCTTAGCGTGGTCTCCCATTCGTCACTAGCTTTAATTGCGTTGTGCCCTAGGGCTCGAACGCATCTCCATATTATGTGATCTAATGTTGCCATATGGCCGCAAAATTTGCAAATTGCGGTTTCTGCACCATCCCTCTTCCGCCCTCTGGCAGCCGTCCAACTCCTCCACAGCGGCCAAACAAATTTCGAGCTTGGAGTCGTCTCCAGTCGTGTGATTCCTTTTTACTCAGGGATCTATCCGGTGGCGGATATATCCTCCGGTCTTTCTCCAGGTTGTCGGTAACATCCCTAAACGTACCAATACATTATTTGCTTTTAAACGTTCTTGTGGAGACGTCCGCAGCACCCCTAGGTAGCGAGGAGCGGGCGAACGTGAGTTCAGCGTCGTTGCCGGCGAGACGGGCGTGTGCTGGGGTCCAGATTATGGTCACGCTTTCGGCGAGAGACGACTCGTTCAGAATTTTTGCAGCACGATTGCTGACTCTACCCTTGCTAGAATTCCTAACCGCCGCTTTGCTATCGCTGATGACGTGTTTCACGCCTGGTCGTGCAATGGCAATGGCTATTGCAATCTCCTCCGCCTCTACCTGCCGTAGATCTCGGATTCTTTCGATTCCTATGGCGATGACGGTGTCCAATAGGGTGACCGAGGTTACGTCGCCTTCTTTCCCGATCGATACATCGGTGTAGGCGACAGATCCCGGCGGGAATTTGTCCAATTAGTTAGCGAGGTGCTTAGCTCTGCTTTTCCTCCTCCCCTCGTCGTGTACAGAGTGTATGTTCTTCGGTATGGGCGAGACTTATAGATGCTTTCTGATTTCTCAATCTATACTTTCTCTGACACTTTCGCCTTCCCCGGGCGCTAGTAGGTTTACCCAGTCGAGGATTTCTCTACCCGCCGGCGCTCCTGCGAGTCGCTCTGTCTGGGACAGCCTAACCTCCGCAGCTAGCTAGCTCTTTCCACTCATTATGCAACCAAATTTTCTCTGGAATGTCGTTAAAAGTAATTATGGGGAGTCCTAGAGCGAACTTCGTGCATCTCCTAATTATGGTATTTAATTCGCGTTCTTCGGTCTCGTTGATATTTAGGGATGGAGTCGCGTAGCAGATTCTGCTCGTGACAAAAGCTTGTACGAGTCTGAGTCTACTAGCCTCGGTGAGACCACTCCTTCTGTTGGACGTCTTCGTAAATAATCTGACTACGAGCTCCGCCTGATCTTTTAATTTCTTAATCAGGCTTTTTTTACTACCCCTGCGGTTGATAATCATACCTAATATTCTAATTTTATCGACTTTCGGGACTTCGTTCCCGTTTACTTTAATTTTGATATCTGTAGTTATCTTCCCATTACTGCTGGTCATTACCAGGAGCTCCGAATTTTCTGGCGAACAGCATAGACTTACGTCCTCCGCGTGTTTGCTGATTATATCTGCTGCCTCTTGGAGCCTGGATGTGATGTACGAGTCGTTCCCTTCGCACATCCAGGCGGTCACATCGTCCGCGTAGATGCTTTCCAACTCTCTTTGCAACTTTGATGCTAAGTACCATTTTTAACCATGTACGTTTTCAGTTTTGGTAATTTGTCATCCCACATGTCAATGTAAACGTGTAATAAAACTTTTGCTGAGAAACAGTTTTTTTAAGACAAAGACAATGATGAGAAAACCTTTGCGCCTTGTGCGCCATTGGTTTGGTAGTTAATGCTTTTCTTTTCGACTATGCAATTGCGGCGGCAATAAAGAAAAAAATTGCCGACGATTACGTTACTTCCTAATGCGATATTTAGGAGGAGCTCATCAGTTGTTTCAACTTTCCGATAGATTGATGTATGCCTTTCCGTGTTGGGGTGCGGCTGCGTTTCGACTGAGGTGAAACCAAGAGGCGTCCGCGAGGTGTGTCATGTCACTGCAAGTTCCCCAGGTGGTCGAAATTACTCCGTAGCCCTCCGCTACGGCTCCTTGTTCTCTCTTTCCACTTTCTCTTTCACATTCCTTCCTTGCTCTACGGCTCGGTTCAGATGTCCACAGAAACCTTGTGACAGATACTGCGTCTTTCCTTTCATGTGAACCAATTATTTTTATTATTATTATTATTATTATTATTGTAAAAGAAGGCAAGGTCGAGACGGCGAGGTCGTGACGGCAAGGACAGCGAAGCCTTGTCTAGCGTTTTAATCTGATCACGAACCCAGGCGCGCGCCGGAGCCGGCGCCGCGCGACGATGATGATGGTATGTACAAATGAAAGAAGAAGATCATGGCATGTAAAAATGAAAGAAGGTCCACAGAAGGCTCACACAATCTGCCCGGGGGGTTGGAAGCGGCCAGACTGGCCGCTTTTAACTAACCGATGTACCGCGGCGCACAAACGGTTTCAAGCGAGAAACATGAACAATTTCAGTTCCACGGTGGCGTCGATCGGCTGGGTGATCAACAGGCGTGACTTTGTAGTTAACTGGAGAAGTTTGGCTGATGATCTCGTAGGGAACAAGGTAGCGGTGGTGGAATTTGTCACCAAGGCCAGGGGTGCGCAGTGGTGTATAAAGCAGTACTTCGTCACCGGGACGATAAGAGACCACGCGATGCGTAGAATCGTAGCGACTCTTGCGGTCTTCCTGGCACGCTGCTGTGTTCAGGCGGGCAAGATGACGTCATCTGGCCACACGAGATAAGAACTGGGTAGGTACTGATGTGGAGTAGTCGGGCGTAGAGAAGAAGGAAGCGTCGAGAATTGTAGTGGGAGGACCGCCATAAACGAGGAAAAATGGAGAATAACCGGTAGTCCGCTGTACTGCTGTGTTATAGGCGAAAGTGACGAATGGTAGAATAGTGTCACAATTTCGATGATCCGGTGTGATGTACATGGAGATCATATCCGATAAGGTGCGGTGAAATCGCTCAGTCAGCCCGTTAGTCTGGGGATGGTAGCTTGAGGTTGTCTTATGAAGGGTGGATGACGCGTAAAAAACTTCGGCAACGATTGTCGATAAGAAGGCCGTCCCGCAGTCACTTAGGAGCAGCCGAGGAGCGCCATGACGCAATACAATTGATCGCAAAAAGAAATTTGCTACTTCTTGAGCGGAACCGGTCGGTACAGGTGCTGTCTCAGCGTAGCGTGTAAGGTGGTCGACAGCTGTTATAAATTAATGGTTACCCCCCTCGGAGAGAGGTAGGGGACCATATAAGTCGATGCCGACTACGTCGAATGGCGTGGCGGGACAGGGAACAGGTTGTAGAAGGCCAGCGGGCGAAGAAGTCGGCCGTTTGCGAGGTTGGCACAGAGGGCAGGATGCGACGTATTTGGCAACGCTGGAAGATAGGCCAGGCCAAAAGAATCGTTTTTTCATGTGGTGGTAGGTTTTGTCAACACCAAGGTGACCTGCAGTAGCGTCATCGCGGAGAGCCGCCAGTATACGTGGGCGAAGCACACGCGGCACGACTGGGATCCAGCGAGTTCCATCAGGGCAATACACGAAGCGGAATAGGATGCCATCTTCGAGCTTGAAATTGCGGAGTTGTCGGCGAAGCCGAGCATTGGGTGGGTCCGAAGCGCCAATAAGGCGGTCGATGATTTCACGGCAGTAGGCATCGGCTAATTGCTGTGAGCGGAGAGCGTGTTTGTTCTCAGAGTCGTCAAGTGAAACTTGTAATATACGTCGGGGAAAGAGATGGTCGGCTGTGGTCATAGGTGGAAATGCATTGGGAAGAAAAACAGCAAGCCGATTCCGAAAGTGGATAGCGAGAAAGAGCGTCGGCGTCTTGGTGTTGGCGACCCGATTTATAAGTGACGTCGAAATTGTATTCTTGCAGGCGTAGAATCCAACGGCCAAGTCGGCCTGTCAAATTTTTGAGCGAAGACAACCACCAAAGGGCATGATGATTGGTCACAACTGGGAAGTGCCGACCGTATAGGTAGGGGCGAAACTTTTGGACAGCCCATACGACGGCAAGGCACTCCTGCTCGGTAATGGTGTAGTTTTTCTCAGATGGAGTGATAGTCCGACTGGCGAAGGCAATCACTTTCTCACGCGAAGTTGCATCGCGCTGCAGAAGTACAGCGCCAAGACCGAGACCACTGGCATCAGTGTGCAGGATGGTTGGAGCGCTGTTACCGAAGTGGCGAAGAACAGGGTCTGATGTGAGGGCGTGCTTCAGGTTATTAAAAGCAGCTTCGCACTGTTCTGTCCACACGAAAGGGCTGCGTGCTTTAAGTAGTTCATGAAGTGGAGCAGCAATACTTGCAAAATGTGTACTGTGATAGTCAGCACTTCAGCCATCGACATGCACCTGTGCGTTGTGCGACGAAGACAAAGAAGTACGCTAGGCTCGCCGTTGCAAGGTCCTGTCCTCGCAGCTCTCCATCTGAGCGTCAATTAACGCCCTATTACAATTGGCGGAGGTGCCGGAAACGATCCCACCCAAACTGGAACTGCGAAGCCGTAAACTACCCTCTACGACCGCCATGCAAGACGAGTCCACTTCGACGCTGCCGGCCGTTCCACCCACGATCATGTGTGCTGGCGTCGTGCGCCAGCGTGACCCTTGCCTGTTCAGCGGCACGGCCGATCAAGATGTCGACGACTGGCTGTCATCCTATGAAAGAGTAAGCAGCTACAACAAGTGGGATGACTCATACAAGCTCAGTAACGTCATATTCTATCTGACGGACGTGGCGAACCTGTGGTTTCGCAACCATGAGGCTGACCTGTCATCTTGGTCGACATTTAAAAAGAATTTCGCGGAAGTGTTCGGCCGCCCGGCAGTGCGTAAGCTTCGTGCCGAACAACGTTTACACGATCGTGTTCAGCGCGCTGATGAGACCTTTACCAGCTACATAGAAGACGTCGTTGATCTCTGCAAACGAGTCGACCCGGCCATGCCGGAAGCAAACAAAATCCGCTACATCCTCGAGGGCATTTCTGAGGACGCCTTCCAGATGCTGGTTGCGAAAGATCCCACCAGCGTTAGTGAACTCGTGAAGCTTTGCCAGAGCTACGACGAGCTCCGCAAGCGGCGCGCTTCTAGGCGCCGCTCCAGTGTGTGCGACGAAGGCGTATCCGCATTAGCCCTGGGTGGTTCGCCAACTTCTGAAGGGAGCCCGCTGAATCAAAAGATCAAAGATTTTATTCGTGAACAGGTCGCACGTCAAATCTCACTCCTTCCCCATTTTCAAGACTCGGGCCGCCTCGTTCCTGAACTGGCTCCATCTTTGGCTCCTGCTATACGCCGTGTCGTGCAAGAACACGTCGCTGATGTCTTGCCGTCCAACCCCGTGGTGCCGCCTGTGACGGCACCTCTCACGTATGCCCAAGTAACGGCTAGGCCACCACCTTCACCCACGTCTGGCTCCTATGTGCAGGTCCCTGCCTACCGTTCACCGCCGCATGCTGAGCCTTCGTTTCAAGCCCCACCCTCAAGGTTTCGCCCACATCCTATGAAACCTTGGCGTACTACAGACAACCTTCCGATTTGCTATGCCTGCGGTCGGCCGGGCCATGTTGCGCGCCTTTGTCGCCAGCGCCTCCAACCTTCACAGCCTGACATTCGACTTTACCCGTACGATACCGACTCACGCCCGCAAATGATTCCGCCCGGTTCTCAATTTGTCCCACAAGATCGCCAAACCTATACCACTCGTCGATCACATTCTCCTCGGCGCCGATCGCTTTCTCCAATGCTGCGACGTTCTACCAGCACCGTTGAGGGAAACTAACAGTCGCAGTTCCGGGGGCAAGAACTGTGCTTGTTTCGAATTCCTCAAGTCCTCCATGTCGTCCCGCTAATGTTATCAAAGTTTCTGTAGAAGGCGCCACAGTTCTCGCTCTCGTCGATACCGGTGCAGCCGTCTCCGTCATCAGTGAAGCGCTCTGCCGTCGAATTCGCAAAGTGACCACTCCGATTTCCGACTTTTCGCTCCGCACCGCCTCATCACAGCACATTCACCCCTCCGCATCTTGCACAGCCCGTGTGCTCATTCAAGACGTCTTGTACCCCATCGAGTTTATTGTTCTGCCGAACTGCTCGCATGATATCATCCTCGGATACGATTTTCTATCGACTCATCAAGCCGTTATTGACTGTGCTCGTGCGCAAATTGCCTTCGCCCCCCTCTGTGATGCCCCCTTCTGTGATACCCCTCCCCGCACTGCAAAACTTCTCGTCGCCCATGACACCGACATTCCTCCGTTCTCTGCTGCCCTCGTACCACTGTCTTGTGAGTGGGTAACTCCTTTGACTGCGATTTTTACACCTTCCGAAGCCACCTCCCGTCATCCCTGCCTCCTTTTTCCGTTCGCAGTTCTCGAAATTCAAGACGGCAAGAGTGCACTTTACGCCTCGAATCCATTTTCTTGCCCAGCAGTCCTGCTCCGTGGCGAATGCATTGGACGACTTGAAGAGCTTGATCCCAGTCATATCACCACTCTTGCTGACTCAACCCCCTCCTTCGACGTTAGTCTGTGCTCTTGCGATGTTGCGCCCGCTTCGACGCCCTCCGACGCTTTCCAACATGCTATTGATGCTGATCTTCCACTTGCGCAACGTGATCAACTTGTCGCCCTCTTGCAGACCTTCGCTTCTTCATTCGACTTTCCTCAAATTGACTTGGGCCGCACGTCTGTCGTAGAGCACACCATCGACACCGGTAAAACTGCACCTTTGCGCCAGCGCCCCTATCGCGTGTCGGCTTCGGAGCGCCAAGTAATTGCTGATCATGTGGACGACATGCTCCGTCGTGGTGTCATTCGGCCAGCCCACAGTCCCTGGGCGTCTCCAGTTGTGTTGGTACCTAAGAAAGATGGCTCCTTCCGGTTTTGTGTCGGCTACCGCCGGCTCAACAAGATCACGCGCAAGGACGTCTATCCTCTGCCATGCATCGATGACGCACTAGACTGCTTGCAGGGCGCCGAGTTTTTCTCCTCGTTGGATTTACGATCTGACTACTGGCAGGTGCCAATGGCTGACGCTGACCGCTCTAAAACTGCCTTCATCACACCAGATGGATTATATGAATTCAACGTCATGCCCTTTGGGCTTTGCAACGCCCCGGCCACATTTGAACGCCTCATGGACACTGTGCTTCGTGGATTCAAGTGGCGAACCTGTCTTTGCTATCTCGATGATATCGTAGTCTTTTCTACCGATTTTCAATCCCACCTGCTCCGACTGAAGGACGTTCTCACTTGTCTCGCTACCGCCGGCCTCCAACTGAATCTGAAGAAGTGCCGCTTTGCTGCTCGCCGACTAACAATTCTAGGTCATGTCGTTTCTAAGAATGGCATTCTTCCCGATCCCACCAAACTTCGTGCAGTTGCCGAATTCCCACGCCCAAAATCACTGAAGCAGCTACGAAGTTTCATTGGCCTGTGCTCCTACTTTCGCCGCTTCATCTTAAATTTCGCCTCTATTATTGCTCCTCTCATCCAGCTCCTCTCCGGCAGCTCCGACCTCTGCGCATGGACACCTGCTTGTATGACGCCTTCAACACTTTACGCCGTCTTTTAGTTTCGCCTCCCATCCTCCGCCACTTCGACCCGAATGCGCCAACTGAGATTCACACTGACGCTAGCGGTATTGGGATAGGCGCCGTTCTCACCCAACGCAAACCTGGTATCCGAGACTATGTGGTGGCGTACGCAAGCCGCACCTTGACCAAGGCAGAGTCCAATTATTCTGTTACGGAAAGAGAATGCTTGGCCATTATTTGGGCCATCGGCAAATTCCGTCCGTATGTCTATGGCCGACCATTTTATGTGGTCACTGATCATCACGCTCTCTGCTGGCTGGCGTCCCTCAAGGACCCGTCCGGCCGCCTTGCTCGCTGGGCTCTTCGCCTCCAAGAGTATGACATTCGTGTCATATATCGCTCAGGCCTCAAGCATACTGACGCGGACGCTCTTTCGCGCTCACCGCTGCCTCCCTCTTCGTTGCCTGATGAGATCTGCGCCTACGATTTGTCTTCGCTTGCCACTATTGACATGGCCACGGAACAGCGGCGCGACCCGTGGATATCTACACTTCTGGACTTTATTTCAAGTCACTCTCCAGGTCGTCTGTCTCGGGCGCTTGCCCGCCAAGCTCACCATTTTTCAATTTGTGACGGGCTGCTCTATCGCCGCAATTATCTTCACGACGGAAGGAAGTGGCTTTTAGTCATCCCCCGTCATCTCCGCGCCGAAATTTGTGCTGCTTTCCATACTGATCCCCAGTGCGCCCACGGCGGAGTGTTGAAAACCTACACGCGCTTGCGTCTACGCTTCTTCTGGCGTGGAATGTACCGCTTTGTCCGCCATTTTGTCCGCTCCTGCCAGTCTTGCCAACGCCGAAAAACTCCTCTCAAGTCCCCTGCTTCGTTGCAGCCGTTGCCCTGTCCTGCCCGTCCGTTTGATCGTGTCGGCATAGATCTATACGGTCCCCTTCCTACAACTTCAGCTGGCAACCGCTGGATTATCGTGGCAGTGGATCATCTAACCCGCTACACTGAGACATCATCATTGCCCTCTGCTTCCGCACGCGACGTGGCTGCCTTTATTCTGAAAAACCTGGTTCTTCGCCATGGTGCCCCTCGCGAACTGCTCAGTGACTGCGGACGCGTTTTCTTATCAGACGCTCTTGAGGCTCTCCTGAAAGAATGCCGCATCATACACCGCACCGCTACCTCGTACCACCCTCAGACGAATGGACTGACCGAACGTTTTAACCGCACTCTCGGTGACATGCTGGCTATGTACGTGAACACCGACCATTCCAATTGGGACCAAGTTCTACCGTTTGTTACTTACGCATATAACACCGCGACACAGGCCACTACTGGATTCTCTCCATTCTTTCTCCTTTACGGGCGCGAGCCACCCTGTACTATGGACACACTTTTTCCCTACCGCCCTGACGTTTCCGAATCTTCCCCGCTATCCGATGCCGTCACGTACGCAGAAGAATGCCGTCAGCTCGTCCGCTCTCTCACAACAGAAAATCAGTGGCAACAAAAATACCTCCGTGATACCGGCGAAGCTTCGTCATATCTCCCGGACACACTGGTGTGGCTCTGGGTGCCCTCCTCAACCCCTGGCCTTTCAAATAAGCTTCTTGCGCGCTACCACGGGCCATATAGGGTCCTCCAGCAAACATCTGCAGTCAACTACGTAGTTGAGCCCATCACGCCCTCTGCGGACTTGCGTCGCCGTGGTCGTGAAACAGTTCACGTGAACCGATTGAAGCCATTCTATGACCCCGCTGTGCTTTCCGCGCCATAAGTCGCCAGGATGGCTCCTTTTTTTTACCCGGGGGGAAAATGTACTGTGATAGTCAGCACTTCAGCCATCGACATGCACCTGTGCGCTGTGCGACGAAGACAAAGAAGTACGCTGGGCTCGCCGTTGCAAGGTCCTGTCCTCACAGCTCTCCATCTGAGCGTCAATAAACGCCCTATTACAAATGCATTATAAAACGCCGGGAATAAGACGCCAGGCCGAGAAAACTGCGCAATTCTGTAGTCCGTTGTGGACGAGCAAAGTTCAAGACCGCGATGATTTTTTCAGGGTCTGGACGAATGCCGTCATGGCTGACTAGATGTCCCAATATTTTAATTTCCTTCTGTGCAAAGTGGCACCTCTTGGTGTTGAGCTGAAGGCCCGCTGAAGCGAGACACGCGAGGACCTCAATCAGGCGCGTGAGATGGTCGTTAAATGTTGACGAAAAAATGACAATGTCATCCAAGTAACATAAACAGCTTCTCCATTTTAGGCCACGAAACACAGTATCAATCATTCTTTCAAATGTCGCGGGTGCGTTACAAAGTCCGAAAAGTATAACATTAAATTCGTAAAGGCCATCGGGAGTTGCGAAAGCGGGTTTTTTTTTATCGTCCTCGTGCATAGGTATTTGCCAATAACCTGAGCGGAGGTCCAAAGTCGAGAAATGTTCGGCGCCTTGGACAGAGTCAAGGGCGTCATCAATTCTTGGCATTGGGTATACATCTTTGCGGGTAATTTTGTTGAGTGCGCGGTAATCAACACAAAAGAGTACCGAGCCGTCCTTTTTTTTAACTAACACTACTGGGGAGGACCATGGGCTCGTCGAGGGACGAATAATATTACGATGGAGCATGTCATTTACATTTTCTTCATTTACTTTTCGTTCAGAGAGGGAAACTCGATAAGGCCGTCGGCGAACGATAGAGTTACCTTCAGTAATGATGCGATGGTGCGCCACACTTGTCCGTCCCAGTAGTGGGGAAGTGGCATCAAAAATGGCTTGGTGGTGTCGAAGTAATGTCAGAAGTTCTTGGCGTTGGTTTGGCGTGAGGTTGGGATTAATAGTCTTTGTGAGAACAGAAAGAGAGACGTCTGGCGAAACACGACGCTGAGGCAGAGGGGCGGTGAGCACCATCAATGACAAAGGTTGAACATCCACCATGCATGGGAGAGAAGTTCCTTTTGGGAGCACGAGGGATTCACGTGAAGTGTTAGTGGCCCTCTCCCAAGATTATCTGCTCACTCATGCGCACAAGCGCTGCTCGCGCAAACACAACAGAAATAGGAAAACGCGCGCGCGGTTTAAAACACCTAAAGAGGCTGCGGAGCCCCACAACGTCTAATCTAAGACCGGAATAATTAAGTTACCGTGTCATTCATAACCAATAGCACTGTTACTAGGAGTCTCCTACAGGCGTCCCCATTCCACCCATGACTTTTCTAACGAGCAAAATAACAACCTAATCGAACCCACAGCAAGCTACCCCAAGTGCCTCTATCCTCCTTTTCGGGGATTTTAACTTCCCAAACATAGAATGGCGTAATCTTCCACCTGCATCAATAGTAGGTTCCGCAAAAGGCAACATTATTGAAGTACATTTCAACGGTAATTTATCACAATTGCTTTCAGAACCAACGCGCACCTTATCGCAATCTAAAATCATTCTTGACTTTATTTTGGCTAGTAAACCCGATGCCGTCTCATTCATTACTTACCTTCAGAGAATTATAGACCAAAATGTCATTCCAGCCGCCTTCTTTTTTCTTGTAATACCAAATATGACCTTGAAGAAGACTGTAACACTTTAAGAAAATAGTCATTAAGGGGCGATAAATCAAGAACTTAAGACCTACTTTCCTGCATAACAAGCTACATATGACATTCAATCGACACATGATAACTGGGCAATCTTTAAAAATAAATAAATGATTCACCTGATAAACATATACCAACCGTCAACATTCGTACAAGTAACCAAAAACCATGCTTTACTGATTCTTTAAAAAAAATTCGAAAAATAAGCGCCTCTATTGGGAAGATAGCGGCAACACAATTTGATAGCAAAACTATATGTTAGGTAGCTCAAGATGAATATTTGACTGTCATTCGCAGCATAAAACGTCCTTTTTATAATACTACACTTCCAATTTTGTTGCGTACTAACCCAAAATTGTTTTGGCAAGTAATACACTCTAACCCAAAATACGCACTTACCCTCACCAATGACACACCCGTTGAATGTGCTGGCACATTTAATTCCGCATTTTCCTCAGTATTCTCGAATGAAATCAAAAGGCCCTTTCTTTTTCTTTTTTCTTTTTGCAATATGAAAGGTGTCATACTAAGCATCGCAGTTTATGAAGACGGAATTTCATCCATAACTCTGAAGACTTCACTATCATCATCGTGTGGCATGAAGGTATGAACTAAAAAATTCCAAGAAACACAAGACACCCGGCTGCTTATTGCCTGTCATTACTGTTCTCAGTCACTTTCTTCACTACCTTTCCGGATGATTGGTAAGTGGCATAGGTCATTCAAATCTACAAGAAAGACAACAGAAGCTCTTCATTAAATTATCGAACTATCTCGCTAACAAGCGTGTCATGCAGAATCATAATACACGTCGTCTACTGTCAAATTATTTTTTCTTAGATAGTAACAACTATTTTCACCCGTCACAGCATAGGTTTCGCATAGCTTTCTCCTGTGAAACCCAATTAACTATTTTCTTCATGACTTGCGTCTTAACCTGGTCATCGATGTGCGAATCGGTGCAATCTATTTTGGATTTAGAGAAAGCATTTGATAAAGTGCCTAACTACCGCTTACAACCAAAAGTTCAACTACTAAACCTGGATCCTAATGTTCTGATGTGGATACGGGAATTTTTGTATATTCTTACGCAAATGGTTTCGGTCAACAATAGTTTGTCTAGCCCCCTCCCAGTAACTTCCGGTATGCTGCAAGTATCTGCTCTTGGCTTCCTGTTATTTTCATATATTTTAATGATTCACTTTAATGTGTCTCCTCTAATATACGGATATTTGCGGACGACTGTGTCACCGCACTATCTATAACGCATCGCACCAATCTGCTCTCTAGAACTTGTTTAAGAACGATTCAGAATGGTGCAATATTACACTAATGACCGTAATCACCAGCAAATTCACTTGCCTGTCCTTCTCGCACCATCGCGCTCCCTATTTCTTTCCTTACGCAAGTGTTAACCCCCCGCTTCAACAGGTACATTCTTGTAAATGCTTACGTGTAACCCTATTCATGATTTGTCTTGGGACGCACATGTCGTAATCGTTGTTGTCGTCGTGTCTGCGTTGGCATAATTTGGTCACAGAATAAAACTCCGGTGAAACTTCACAAACTGATTTAATGGCTACATGGAAGAAACATTACAGAAATTCCAACTGACAAACGTTTCGTTCGGCGTCTTTTAAGCTACTCCTTTCATGACGGTTGGCCGTGTTCCTCTCTACAGGCCTTCCTTGCTTTCCTTTTTCTTTAGGGGGGCCCCCGCTTGCGTGGGCCCTTAGAACCTGGCAGTGGCGGCGCTCGTTCGGCGGTGTCGGTAACAGAGGAATCCTCCTTGCGTCTCCGGTGCTGGCCCGCAGCCGCCTCGTAGGCTAGAAATTCAGGGCAGGCGGGCGTCCGCGTCTGGTTAGGCCGCCAGCGCGTACACATGCCCAGGCCTGAAACCTTCTATCCGTGGCATGGACGCGGTTCAGCCCATCGCTGTTCCCTTTGGACTTCCAGGAACCTCTTCTGCCGACACGTGGTGCAGGCCCGCCGAGTTTGGTGAGAATTATGGCCCCGGTTGTGTCTTCGACAGCGCCAGTGGATCGGGAGGGACGCTTTGAGGGGCGACGAGCCGCTGGTCGACTTGCTGGCAGTGGCAAGGAGCAGCCGTGCCACTGCCATACGTCAGTAACATTATATCATACGTCAGTAACGTCAGGACATACGTCAGTAACATTATATCAACATCTGACAAAAACTCAGAGAATTTGTGGAATGCACCGCCGTGTTCAAAACTACTGGCTTATAATTCATTTGTTAGGCCAAAAATTTAAAATGCATGCGACACATCTGGAGCCCAATCAAGCATATCTCGTCAAAAAGAATTGGTTAAAGATTGCGCTGTTACATTGATTCATGCATCATACTCATAGAAAATCAGGTTTTGATCCCTAAAAACAGAATCCGGTGTATCGACACTTTTATGTCGACATCGCATTTCCAGCATTTTATTGTGTCACGTTTTTTTTTTTTTGTCATCACTTAATCAAGCCCCATTAATCACAGCAGCAGCACGCATATCATAACGAACCAGTCATCCACTTCACATTGCGAACCCACACGCCGGACGACCGCCTTTACTGCTTCGTTTTTCATTCGAACCACCATAGACTGGAACGGCCTCCTCCACGAAATTGCTACAAGAAATCCACGAAAATGACCATCTTCGTTTTCGCAACTTTTATCTGACCATTGTTCCCAGTAACTAATTACCATGATCACTAGTGTTTGTATAAGAACCTACGCCTTATGTAATGCCTCTATGTATTAATTAAGGTAATAAACGGAACTGAAGTCAGGTGAAAATAGCAGGAGAGTTCTGCTTCTTTGTTTTAAGCATGAAAATGTAAACCACCTGCTTAGAACTTATTCGAAGTCATAAAAATGCTACAACAATAATGCTCCCTGTGTTTTTACGGTCTCCTTGGAATGAGCTCGCACTGAAGTGATTGTTATTATTGGTACTTGTAAAATCTCGCTTCCACTTGGGAAATTGGACTTCCTGAAAAATACCAACAAACCCTAAATCCGCAATGATAGGTCGATATAACTGACGTAAAAATACAGAGTGCGCCACTTTCCGTATATCTGCTTCTATTTACCAAGATCGGGATTATTTGGCCACTGTTCGAGGCATTTGAGTCATCTGCTTTTTTCGTTTTTATTTTTGTTTCATAATTCACGTGCCGGGCTTTGCTAAGTACATATTGCTGCTTAGGAGGAGGAGAGCCGTGGACTGTTTTCTTTTAAAGCCAAAGCTCTCCTTCACGACCAAAGTGGCAAAAGCTGTGCTATCTCGGAAGCCTGATCTTTATTTAACCTTCTGAGCATAGCATAGGAACAACGTATCTTAAACCAAGGTTAGTGTTGTGCACACATATTTGAGGAGAGAAATGGGGGGGGGGGGGGGGGCACGTGCAGCATACACCTAAATCTAGAAAAGGCCATCGAAATCATGCAGTCCGAGAGGGCGAATAAGCCACCGCAGAAGCCGAAAGGAAATCGGTTGGCGCCAGTAAGCAAAGTGACCAACAACCGTCCTCGCTCCTGTCCATTCCGTCGTTGAGTGAACACCTATAACGCGCGTTAATGGTCGGCGCGGGCAATCACTCCGACTGCAAGCTCTTTGCTCGAGGACGGAGAATGCTGCGAAGGAAAGAGAAGGGAGTTGTTTTGAAGTTGATTACCCCAGTTTCTCGGCCGGTTTTCAGTCGTACACCCTTCTTTTCTGTCTCTACCGCCACATTTGGTGATGCGCGTCGTAGAATAATAGGGTCGCTAGAAACTATGAAAAAAAAAAAACTTAGTCCTGAGCTTAATGTACCTACTACGCTGCCGCATTCTACTGGAGAACAAAGTTTCTGCGCAGTGGCAACAAAGGCGTCACATGCGCATCGCCGTCTTCCGGATCTTTGAGGGTGTCTCCTAAGCAGAGGTGGACAACCTCTTGAGGTTTCGGCCTCATGAGATTGACCTGAACCTCAAAATGACCTAAACCTCACGGAATGAGGTGAGGGTGAGGTGAGGTCGAGGTGAGGTCGGTGACAGCTAGAAATTTTTTGTGTGAGGTCACCAAATTGAACCTCAAACTCACGCGTGAGTTTCAGGTTGAGTGAGGTCGTCATTGTGTGACGTCGAAATAGTGAGGTCCAGGCTTTTCGCTGTTGCCGCGGCTGTCTTCGAAGAGCGCCCCTTTTGACGCGGAGCTCGAGCATACTGCCGCGGTGTGCCCGCCGACTCTCGGTGTTTGGTTACCCCCCAATCGGACGACCGAATGCCGCAGCCCCTGCCCAGCTTTCGGCATTCCACCGTAATGTCCGAAGCCCGAGTACGCTTCCCTCTGGTCTACTAGGAAGGAGATTTTTTTTTTACTTCACGAACTCCTCATGCCCCCCGCCTGCCACCCCCGTTTCCTCTGACTTGTTTGTGCCGATGCTTGCCGCAGGCTCAAACACCCAGGAGCGCGGAAAGCACATAACTCACGTTGACCGGCGGTGCTTTTGTCCGATGCCGCAAGGAAACCAGCAAACTAAAAAGTGAAGCAAATTATCATTGCGCAGAAGGCGCGGACCAGAACTGTGTCTTGTGCATTCCCGTTTCCAGGCGATAACGTCACGGCTGCTGCCTTAAATTCGATAAAGGACCCCGCTGTACATTGCACGGAACCTAACAGGAAATGGTGCAGCGAAATTGTTAGAGGACGTGATACTGACAGATAAAAAAAAACATGAACAAACCAGAAAAACCGGCACAATACCATCTGTGCATTTTATCGAAGTCCTCCCTTTCGAATTGTACGTTATCGTTTTATATTCCTGTCCTGTAAATTTATATTCTTGTATTCTCCAGAACAACCTCTCTTTGGTCTTGTGCTGCTTGTTTCTTCTAACAGATTTAAAGGTGATGGTGCTAGTGTAGCGGTAAAACATGCAACAGGATGAAATGGACGGCACAGCTTATAAGACGCAACTGGTAAACAGGAAAAAGCCTGCGCATGTTAACCATATGCTGAGATAGAAGGGACAAAAAATATATGGGGCCTGTATGCAGTACAGCGCAATGAAAAAAAAATGATTTCGCTCCGCTAGGGCCCTATATTTCTCTCTCAAATTCTAGTGAAATCAAGCAATGCAGGAGGAAGGAGGAGACTAAGGGATTCTTAACTTATTCAGGAGCAGAAAACGAAATTTGAAAAGCGTACTCCTACATGTATTTATGAGCTAAAAAGTATTGAGATGGTTTCCGGCTCGACATTTTGGTGTCTAGACGGACGAATTGGTGTGGCGAAGTGAACATGCCTGTTTTGTGCTCCAGTCTGCTCGAGACGCACAAATCAATAGGATGAAAATTGTTGTGGCCAGATGTCGGAATAATTCTTTCAGATATTTGTTTTTTTCTTTAAAAATCAATTTAGATGTACGTGATATGAAGCCAATTACATGCTAGCACTGAGGAATGCAGTATTAAGTCGATGTCTCAAACCTTTCATACGCTCTGGGAAGAGCAGTTCTCTTCTGTTTTTATTGTGCGATATTGGTTATTACTTTCGGCAACATGGTATTTATTTATATTGTAGTGAACTACATGAGGATATACGAAGACATGGATGAAGTAGGAGAGAATACCACGAAGACGAGGATAAGGACGACAAAGTGCCGCTGCGCTGCTCGAGCTCGCTTGTGGAAGGCCTGGACTGGCTGTGCTCTTGTGTCGTTCTTTGTGCAACTTGGAGAGGGCTATTATCCCTGTTAAAGGACAGTAAACACCCCCTTTCACTTGGTGGAGGTCAGGATTTCCTGCCGTCCTGGAGCTTCGAAGCCGCACACTCCCAAAACAAGCAATGACCGACGCTACCACCCCCAGTCCAACCGGCCCCTCTTCCGCCGTGTTTTGCGCTGGAGCTTTGCGCCAGCGTGATCCTCCTATCTTCAGCGGAACCGGCGACCACGACGTGGAAGATTGGCTGTCATCATATGAGCGGGTCAGTACGCACAACAAATGGGACGACGGTCTCAAATTAAATAACATGATATTCTACCTGACGGACGTTGCCAACCTGTGGTTCCGCAACCACGAGGCCGATATCTCCTCGTGGTCTGCTTTCAAGACTACTTTTTCCGATATCTTCGGTAGGCCTGCAGTGCGCAAGCCGCGCGCTGAGCAACGCTTGCGCCGCCGTGCACAGCTACCCGGCGAAACTTTTACGAGTTATATTGAAGATGTTGTAGATCTGTGCAAGCGCGTGGACGCTTCAATGGCAGAACAGGCCAAGATTAGTCATATTTTACAAGGAATCGACGATGACGCGTGCCAGATGCTTCTGGCCAGAAACCCAGCAACCGTGGTCGACGTCATCAATGCATGCCAAAATTTTGAGGAATTACGCAAGCGCCGTCAAATCACTCGTTCTTCGCTCTCACACCAGGAGCCTCTTGCAGCTTTAACAGCTGACGAAGAACAGTCCCCCTTGCTGCAACAAATCAAGCAGTTCATTCGAGAAGAAGTTGCCCGTCAACTGTCCCTCGTTCCCCATCGTCCTGACGCTTCCTCTTCTTTGGCGCCAAAGTTGCAGCAAGTCATCCGCGAACAAGTCGCAGAAGCACTTCCTACGCTTCCTGAAGCTCCTGCCGTCGCTCCTTTGACATACTTCGGAGCACCACTACAATATAGCCAACCGTCTGTCCCAGCCCCTTTGACCTACGCGGCAGTGGCTGCGCGGCCTCCGCCTGAGCCGTTACCACCCGTGCAGCCTGTCCAACGCCATGCACCGCTTCCTCAAACGGCTCCGCTTGATCCTGCGACTCCGCGCTATTACAACCCGTGGCGTACTTCTGACAATCGCCCAATTTGTTACTACTGTGGTTGCCCTGGACACGTGGCCCGTCGGTGCCGTCGCCGCATGGCTGCGCGTCCCGAGCCTGCGTCTTCGGAGTACTCCCCACCGCTGCTTCGTTCTGCTCCGTCTTCTCCTGCATACGCCGCCGAACAGCGTTCGTACACGACCAATCGTTCTCCTTCTCCACGTCGCAGGTCACTGTCACCAATGCGCCGGCGACCACCCCCTGCTGATGAGGGAAATTAAGCTCCGCGGTTCCTGAGGCAAGAACTGCGTACTCTGCGAAAAGCTCAAGGCCTCATATTTCTCCCACGAACGTTATAATGATTTCTATCGATGGTCTGTCCGTATATGCGCTGGTCGATACGGGTGCTGCAGTGTCAGTGATTCATGAGCAACTCTGCCGACGATTACGAAAAGTTAAGACGTCATTTAACGGTTTGTCACTCCGCACTGCCAGTGAAGAGAGAATTGCACCTTTAGCAGCATGTACAGCGCGTGTCGTCATTGAAGGTATTTTGTACAGTGTCGAGTTCGTCGTTTTGTCATCTTGTTCCCACGACGTGATCCTCGGATGGGACTTCTTGTCTAAACATAACGCCGTGATCGATTGCGCCCGAGCTGAAGTAGAATTTTCTGCACTGTGCGACGCACTGCCCGACGACAACCGTTCAGTATGTCCTCAAAAGCTCACCATCGCTGAAGATGTCGACGTAGCACCAGAGGCTTGTGCCCTTGTGCCTCTTTTGTGTCCTGCTGTGTCAGACGTTAGTGTTTTATTTACGCCGTCTGCATCCTTCATCCACCGCAAGCACCTGCCGCTGCCATCTGCTGTTCTCGATGTTCACGGTGGCTTCACGAAGCTACTCATCTACAATCCGTCTCCGCACCCGATTACTCTGCTACGTGGGGAATCTCCGGGTTCTATTCAACCAGCCCACCTTCTCTCTGACCTGGACGCCTCCGAGACCTACCGCAGCAACTACATTGATGCTCTGCAGTCCGATCCGACGCCTGATTCGTTGCCAGACGACTTCTTCCGAACCGCCATCGATGACGCTCTTCCTTCCACCTACCGGACTCAGCTTGTGGCCCTTTTACAGACATTTCGCTTCGCCTTCGACGCCGCCCACACACCTCTCGGCCGTACTTCCACAGTCGCGCATCACATTCAGACCGGCTCTAACTCGCCTTTTCGACAGCGCCCCTATCGTGTGTCAGCGGCAGAGCGTCGCGTGATCAGTGAGCAAGTTGAGGACATGCTGCAACGTGGTGTAATCCGTCCATCACAAAGCCCCTGGTCTTCACCAGTGGTGCTAGTGAAAAAGAAAGATGGCTCGTTTCGCTTTTGTATCGACTACCGGCGCCTCAACAAAATTACCCACAAGGACAATTACCCCCTTCCGCGTATAGACGACGCTCTTGATTGCCTCCAAGGTGCTGAGTACTTTTCATCTCTTGATTTACGTTCAGGTTACTGGCAAGTACCAATGGCCGCCTGTGACAGAGAGAAGACCGCATTTGTGACGCCGGATGGCCTCTATGAATTTAATGTGATGCCCTTCGGTCTGTGCAATGCGCCCGCCACATTCGAAAGGATGATGGATAACATCTTGCGGAAGTTCAAGTGGCACATCTGCCTCTGCTACTTGGACGACATTGTTGTCTTTTCCACCGACTTCGCTACGCACCTAGAGCGCTTGCGGCAAGTTTTGGTTTGCCTTACTGACGCCGGCCTGCAACTGAATCTTAAGAAGTGTCACTTCGGTGCCAGGGAGTTGACTATTTTGGGGCACATCGTCTCTAAGGAAGGTGTTCGCCCTGATCCGGCCAAGCTGCACGCAGTGGCGGAGTTTCCTAAGCCGGTTTCGCTCAAGCAACTTCGAAGCTTCATAGGTCTATGCTCCTATTTTCGGCGCTTCGTGCAGAATTTTGCTTCAATAATTGCACCCCTGACGAAACTACTCGGAGGAAACAATGACTTAACTGCGTGGTCGGTCGAGTGCGACGAAGCGTTCAAGGCATTGCGCCGTCTTTTGACTTCGCCACCAATCCTTCGCCACTACGACCCGACAGCACCCACCGAGGTCCATACTGATGCGAGTGGCGTTGGCCTCGGAGCTGTCTTGGCACAACGGAAAAACGGTTTTCACGAATACGTCGTCGCGCACGCGAGTCGTGTCCTCTCTAAAGCCGAATGCAACTACTCAGTTACGGAAAAGGAGTGTTTGGCAATTGTGTGGGCATTGACGAAATTCCGACCCTACCTTTACGGTCGCCAGTTTGACGTCGTCACGGACCACCACGCGTTATGTTGGCTGTCCTCTCTTAAAGACCCGTCCGGCCGCCTCGCACGATGGGCTCTCCGCCTACAGGAATTTGACATCCGCGTTATATATCGCTCTGGCCGTAAACACATGGACGCCGACGCACTGTCTCGTTCTCCCCTCTCTAACCATTGCTGACATGCCTGCGGAGCAGCGCAAAGACCCGTGGCTCGCCTCTCTTATTGACGTCGTGTCCACTTCTAACGCTGCTGCACCTTCTCGGGCTTTACGCCGTCAAGCACCACACTTCGCCCTACGAGATGGTCTTCTCTACCGCCGCAATTATATGACTGATGGTCGACGATGGCTTCTCGTCATTCCTCGCCATTTACGACATGAAATTTGCACCTCTTTCCATGCCGACCCTCAGTGTGCCCATCCTGGTGTCGTCAAGACGTTTCAAAGAATCTCTCAACGCTACTATTGGCGCGGCATGTACGGTTATATTCGCAAATACGTCCGCTCCTGCATCGCCTGTCAGCGCCGGAAGTCATCCACACCTCGTGCTTCTGGCCCCTTACAACCACTTCCATGCCCGGCCCGCCCTTTTGACCGCGTTGGCGTTGACCTTTACGGGCCACTTCCCTGCACGGTTTCTGGGAACCGGTGGATTATCGTCGGCATCGACCACCTCACCCGGTATGCCGAGACCGCCGCTTTACCCGCCGCTACTGCCCGTGAAGTTGCCCTGTTCTTACTCCACCATTTTGTTCTTCGCCACGGCGCACCGCGAGAGCTGCTAAGTGACCGAGGACGCGTCTTCCTATCCAACGTCGTTGAAGCTCTACTGGCCGAATGTCGCGTCATACATCGGACCACAACGGCCTACCACCCTCAAACTAACGGGCTGACTGAGCACTTCAATCGTACTCTCGGAAATATGCTGACGATGTACGTTGCCGCCGATCAGACGAACTGGGACGCTGTTCTTCCTTTCGTGACATACGCTTACAACACCGCCACACAGTCAACTACTGGATTTAGCCCTTTTTTCCTCCTTTATGGGCGTGAGGCGTCGTCCACGATGGACACTATTTTACCATATCGTCCTGACTCCTCCGAGTGTACTCTCCTTTCAGACGTTGCCAAATATGCGGAGAAATGTCGCCAGTTGGCCCGGTGTTTTACATCGGAATCTCAAGGCCGCCAAAAGCATCACCACGACAAAGGTGAGACGCCACACGTTTTTCCTGCAGGATCCCTTGTTTGGCTTTGGGTTCCCGGCACCCCACCGGGACTGTCATCAAAATTTCGAACCGAGTATCACGGCCCCTACCGCATTATCCGTCAAACCTCCCCTGTGAATTACATCGTGGAGCCACTCACTACCTCTTCGGACATGCGTCATCGCGGCCGCGAAACTGTGCACGTGAGCCGCCTTAAAATGTACTACGATCCGCTCCTCTTGCCCTCACCATAGGTCGCCAGGATGGCTCCACCTCGCCCCGGGGGAAATTGTAGTGAACTACATGAGGATATACGAAGACAAGGATGAAGTAGGAGAGAATACCACGAAGACGAGGATAAGGACGACAAAGTGCCGCTGCGCTGCTCGAGCTCGCTTGTGGAAGGCCTAGACTGGCTGTGCTCTTGTGTGGTTCTTTGTGCAACTTGGAGAGGGCTATTATCCCTGTCAAAGGACAGTAAACACCCCCTTTCAATATATATATTTTCTTGTATGTCAATTAAGTTCGTACACTGCCGAAAAGAGAACAGGCTTCTTCCCTCACATTAGGCTCTTTCTTTGGCATCTTTTCAGAGGCGCATAGCACAACCCTCCTTTCCACTTACCCGTGCGGTCATTTAGTTTTTCTTTTTCTTTTGCAAGTATTGGAAAGCGCGATCTACTCTTTGAATGCGGAGCTGGCACACATACGCCACTACCTTTTGGTGTGTATTGTTGACAGTTCGGCATTCACCGCATGAGCAAAACCAGATGCCTACAGACGGAGGGTGAAGGGAGGAGCGCGTGCACAGCGGGGGGCGCGGTCCCTCCGGGCTGCTTGCTCGTCTCCTTTCTGTTGTTCTTGTCTTTATTTTACGTTTATGTGCTGTAACTATACGACACTAACGGGGAAACGGTTTCTCTAGATTCACCTACGGTGCATGCGGGGAAGCTGCTTCGGAGACACCACCGTTCAACTGATTAGTTCAGTCGTCGAAGGAAAACAAGTGAATACCAGAAAGAAGCTCGTCTCAGAATTCTTGGCGAAATGGCATCCAGTATTCGGTTCGGACGTACACGTATGTATATCGTGTGTACGTGTTTTTTTTAGGTGGTTGCGAGTTGGACATTTTGCTCCGGCGAAATTTGACGGACGAGCCGATGTTCCCGGAAGCAAAGCGGTTCACGTTTGGCATGGAAGCAGCACGATAGAGCACATGGCTAACGATCGTCGTCTTCACGTTATCCAGGTTTTGGCTTGGCTTCTACCATGCCTGGCCAGAAGTGCACCGGACCCGTACGTCGCTACCTGCCTGCAGCCATGCCGTGTTCAGGTGTGCGACCTTTCTTCGAACCCAGGCGCTGCCTTCGTTGGATCGGAATCCTTGTTCATCGGTTCAGCCGCATCAACAGGAACATCATCCACGCCTGCCTTAAAAGCCAACAGCCAGCCGCGACACGTCAGTGGACATGGAAGCAGCACGATAGAGCACATGGCTAACGATCGTCGTCTTCACGTTATCCAGGTTGGTCAATCGTGTTCTCTACATGCTAGGAAAACATCAAATCGTTTTTTACTGCTGCTTCCGTGCCCACAAGTGCTCTATGACGTGTGTTGTGACTGCAAGGAGGTGTTGCTTATGTTGTTGCTATGTTCGGGTGACGTTGAGCTAAACCCCGGGCCTAATCGCAAGCAAACTACAGAGCGGCAGACCCAAGTAGCTGATGAAGACGACACGTCGTGCGCCCATCGTCATAATGAAGTCATGGCTGCGTTGTCCTTTATTAAAACCGCCTGTGAGGCGTCAGCGGAGGCCCAAGCCATGTTCACGGAGGCTGTGAATGACGTAAAAGCCAATCAGGAATGTTTAGCAAAGCGGCTGTCTAATATTGATACTCGACTCGCTTCTGTTGAAACAGAAGTCAGCATGGTTAGTAGTCTCGAAGGAGAACTTCTGTTAACAAACGACACCATTAATGACTTGGCGCAACAGAATAATGAGCTTCTTTCCCGCATCAATGATCTGGAAGACAGATCTCGCAGAAATAATTTAATATTTTATGGCGTACCCGATAGCAATGAAACGTGGAATGACACAGAAAAAAACGTTATTAGTTTGCTTTTCATCCAGTTTTGGGTCAGAATTTAAACCAGACAAAATAGAACGAGCCCACCGCCTTGGTGGCCCTTTTGTTCAAGAAAAATGCCGGCCAGTGATAATAAAATTTTCGCACTTTAAAGCGAAAGAAGAAGTGATGTCACATCGTGATGAGCTGAAAACAATTAAATGACATTTCAGTTTCTGAAGACTACTGCGCAGCAACTAGGCTCGCTCGCAAAAGGTTAACTGCTTTCGCAAAATCTTTGCCTGGTTCACCATCCTTTAGGCTTCGCTACGACAAACTAACTGTAAATAAAAGGCAATATGTTTATGACCCTAGAACAGACAGTTTCATTGAGCTGCCCCGGCTGCGTTATCATTCTCCTTCTCGTAGCAGCCCATCCGATGATTCATCTGCACGCGCTCGACCCTCTACATCCAATGCTGCTCGCGCATGCGAGATGGGAGACATTTCGAATTCAAGTCCCACGCGTAATGTTTCATAACACTTAGCCAGGGGTAGTGGTCATCGGCGCCCTATATCAGTCCTTTATAGTAATATCCGGAGGATTTTAGGCAAAAGAGATGATATCATCGCAGCTATCAATTCGTGCGATGCCGACCTGGTGGCGCTCACTGAAACTTGGTTAAGTGCTCGTGAAAGCGACAGCGAAATTTTTACTCACACCAAGCCTTTCAATGTCTATCGTTGTGACAGAGATGGAAGACAAGGGGGTGGAACCCTGCTCGCAGTTTCTAAAAACCTATCATCGTTCAGAATTAATGTTTCATGCAACATAGAATCTGTCTGGTGCGGCGTCATTTTAAACAACAGAGTACACATCATTGGCGTCTGTTATCGTCCACCTAATGCAGACATCACATTCGTGAATGAATTGCATGACGCGGTTAACACCGTCGTCCTTCGTTATCCAGCATCCCCGGTATTTCTTCTAGGCGATTTCAATTATCCATCAATAAACTGGACATCGACACCGCCTACCTGCACACCATATTCTTCGAATTGTCAAGCTTTTCTCGATATGTGCTCCCTTTTCAATTTTGATCAGGTTGTTGATGGCCCAACGCGTGTTATCGGCAGTTCTGCTAACATTCTTGACCTGATCCTCACCACTAACCTTGATATGATAGGCCCAATAATTTTCATGCCGGGACTCAGTGATCATTCTTTACTTCATTTCGACCTAAACTTTACCGCGTCTTCAGCTACGAAAAAACGCAAGATTATATTTGATTACAAAAAGGCAAACTTTGAAGAGATAAATAGAGAACTTTCGCTCTTCCTTGACAACTATCTTAGTGGTTTTGAACATCGTTCTGTCCAAGAGAACTGGGACCTGTTCGTCAATAAAATTTCATATCTAACTGAGGCTTACATTCCCAAGAAAATACTAACAGTACATAGACATTCGCCATGGTATAATCCGTACTTAAATCGACTTTCGAACAGAAAAAAACGCTTATTTCGGGCAGCAAAACTGCAGCAGACTGCGTCACGCTGGCAAGCATACACTAATGCATCTCACACCTACTCTCAAGCTGTCGCTTCTGCAAAATCTACTTTTTTGAAATACACTCTACCATCCTTGCTCACTAATAACCCTAGCAAATTTTGGAACATCGTAACTAACTCCCAGAGCAACTCAGAGATTTCTTTACTTGACCAGAACGACTTACCTGTGCCTAGCAAGGAGTGCGCATCGATTTTAAACAATATATTCACACTGAACTTTTCATCTGCAACTAATCTTCAATTGCCTACACATTCGTTTTCGGGCTATACGATTATGCATCCAATATCAATAGATGCCGACGGGATTGCAAAGCTAATTGAAACACTAAAACCTTCATGTTCCTCAGGTGTTGACAATATAAATGCAAGATTCCTTAAAGAAACAAACATGTACTCCTCTGTCCTTTTGGCAAAAATATTTCAACAATCTTTAGATACTGGCGCTATTCCTGTACATTGGAAGCAGGCGAAGGTGATTCCACTTCATAAATCCGGTAACAAGCAATCTCCCCTTAATTATCGCCCCATATCTCTTACTAGCATACCATGTAAAATTCTTGAACATGTCATTTGCTCACACCTAGCTAGTTTTCTTGACTCGAACCTTTTTTTCAATCCAGCGCAACATGGCTTCAGGAAATCATACTCATGCGAGACACAGCTACTTTGTTTCACAAACTCCATGCTAACCCTTATTGACAACCGTTTCTTGGCTGATTGTATCTTCTTGGGTTTTTCTAAGGCCTTTGACAAAATAAACCATCATCTTTTACTACTTAAACTCAAGTGTCTTAATATTGACAGACATCTTCTTACCTGGGTCGAAGTTTTCCTCATCGGTCGATCACAGCATGTCTTTGCTAACAACAATAATTCACCGTCAACACCTGTTACGTCAGGTGTACCGCAAGGGTCAGTTTTGGGCCCTCTTCTTTTTTTAGTTTATATTAATGACCTTCCTAACTGTGTGACTTCCCCTATTCACTTATTTGCCGATGACTGTGTTATTTATCGCGAGATTGCTGAACCCGCCGATGTTTCTGCTATACAATCTGACCTCAATAACATAACTAAATGGTGCAGCACATGGTGTATGGACCTAAATGTTAAAAAATGTAAAGCTATGCGAGTGTCGCACAGTAATTTCCCCCCTGCTTGCTATGTATTGAATAACACTCCTTTAGATACTGTAACTTTGTACAAATATTTGGGTGTGCATATTACTAATGACCTCAGCTGGAAGCAACATATTGATTACATTATTAACAACAGTAACCGCATGCTTGGGTATTTGCGCCGTAACTTTTCGAAGTCACCTGTTAAAATGACTATGTACAAAGCATTGGTACGTTCAAAGATTGAATATGCTTCTGCAATCTGGGATCCCGGTTTCACGAACTTGAAATCCTCACTTGAGATGGTTCAAAATAATTCAGCGCGTTTCATTCTTTCCAATTACAGTCGCACTAGCAGCATAACTTCAATGAAACTAACGTTATCTTTGCCATCTCTCGAGCTTAGAAGGAAAATTTCACGTCTTAGCCTTTTTCACAAAATTTATCATCATAACGAATTGAGGCATACTTTCATTTCGCAGCCATCGTATCGCTCCTCCCGCGTTGATCATGCTTACAAAGTAAATGTCATAACTTGCAATACTAATGCCCTTTTTCATTCCTTTCTACCTCGTACGTCAGTAGAGTGGAATCGCCTTCCGCCCGATATCGCATTAATCCAAGATCACGATTCATTTCACTCATCACTGATGCAATATCTTGAAGCTGATCCGTGACACTTTTTTGCCCCCTGACTATTATCTTATTTCCGTTTTTAGTTTTTCATGCTTGTTTGCTCCCAGTGCTGTTGTTCTTTTCGCTGTATAATGCTGTTCTCTCACCGCTTATGATTGTTTTCAATTTATTCCGCTTGTATAACTTTCTTTATTGTAAGATTGTTTTCGTTGTTCTGTATTCCCTTGTTCGTTTAGCCTTTGTTATGTTTTGTTCATTTAGTGTTCTATGCTTTCTATCATATATGATGTACCACTCCCCTCTGTAATGCGTATGCGCTTGAGGGTAATAAAATGAAATGAAATGAAATGAAACCCTTTTTCCTAGCAGTTCCGACAGTTGTAATTTTTTAATTTAAGCGTGGTGTTCAAAGAAGCAATTTCGCAAATTCTTGCAGTACGCCACGGGATCACAGAATTATAAACTAACGCCCAGGAGTGGCCGGTTGGGACCTCATAACATAAACAGCATTTCTCTTAGAAATTTTCTGAAGGTTTATTCGGCGTTGGCTGAGTTTTATGATTAATTGGGGTTTTCCTGTCTTTTCCTCTTTTTTTGTTTCGTTGGGGATTTAGTCTTCACAAGTCATTTCATGAGTGGCTGTTATGGAAAACTTGTGCCCCGTTAATATGACATCCGTTTATATGGAGGACCCGAATAATGGACAATTTTTCTAGGGCCGAAGATTTTTCAAAGTATTTATGTCACGTTAATATAGAAACTCGCTCTCTGAACAATGTAGATGGGATGAATGCACACAGCCTATTCGGCCCATGTATTTTTGTCTCGTTCATATGGACATTGTTTGAAAAAAGCAGGGGAGTCTGAACGCAAGTTTATGAAGGGTGCGCATGCCGGGAACCAATGCGACAGCCGATACGGTAGGATGCCTGAACGAGTCCTGTGGAGTTGGAAAGAACCAAATCGGGCGTGTCGTCGTTTTAGGAGGGAAGGGGGACGGGGGGGGGGGGGCAAGAGCGGAAAGGAAGGGAAGAGGAGGAAAAAGGTTGTGTGGTTGACAGGGATTGTACACAGCAAACCGAAGGTCAGCTGACTGAGAAAGACCCCAAAATGAGGCAACCGGGAGATTTATGGGGGCAGCGGCAGCGCCGCAACCAGTGGCCGCAGTCGGGAAAACAGCAACATGTGGTTGCAATAAATTCTGCTGAACGTGAACAGAAGAGAAGCCGGTAAAAACGTAAGAAAGAAACAATAAGAAGATAGACAAGCGCCGAAATTGGGGGTGGGAACTGAAGTTTTTCTAGCCCAGAACACAAAAGCATGTTCTATGAAGCCGTATCGGTCAGGGTAAAGACACACTAAGGAAGTAGAGCGACAAAAGAAACGCGACGACCACGCAAACAGGACCGGGCGTCCCGTCCTGGACGCCTGTCCTTCTCATGCTCCTGGTTTTCGTCACTGTTGCGCTGCCGAACTACCACATTTTGCACCACAGCGATCCGCATGTCGGCTTCGCCTTGAGTCAACGATGCGGCCTTGACAAGGTTTCAGCTCTTCGTAGTCGGCTAGCCGTCGTTTTAAACTGTACTTCAGCTTACAGTGTGTTTCATAGGAACATACAAACGGCACAGGAAAGGGCTGTTTGATAGCCCTCTGTATAGTAGCCTGCCAACTAGACTTCCTCGCTTCCTTACAAAAACAGTACAAAGCAAGAAAGAGAATCAGAAGAATGGAAAATCAAGAAGTTTAACTAGGGAAAAAGAGTGCAAAGAAGCAGGAGCCTGTAACTCTCGACTTTAGTCTGACTTTTGGCATAGTTGGAGTTAAACGCAAACGAATGGAGCTGAACTTAGGCGCGAAGCGGGAAATCTGTGAATACAAGCGGCAAAACTAATCTCAGTCAGTCCAAGCCGTGAAAGACTGGACCCAAGTTCAACTAGGCCTCAGTCTCGTCAGGTTGACGGTATACCATCTATATACACTACCGGACTCCGATAAATGGCTCAACGTCGGCATCACAGCGTAAGCAACAGTCCGCACAGTCGAGCCGGGCATCCTGAATAGTGAAGTAGAATGGGCCTTAGCCAGCCTTGCTAAGAACAAAGCTAGCGGCATTGATGGCATTCCAGCTGAGTTGCTTCGAAACCTTAACCATGACGACGCTGTTAAAGTATTCATGATGGCAGCAAATTTGGACAACCCTGCAGTGGCCACAAGATTGGAGGAGGTCAGTTTACATTCCCATCCCAAAAAAAGGAAGTGCCAAAGATTGTTCCAACTACCGCACGATCGCGCTTATTTCGCATGCTAGCAAGGTGATGTTAAAAATCCTCCAAGGTAGGCTGCAGCAGTATGTGAATCGGGAGCTCCCGGACGTGCAAGCTGGGTGTCACAAGGGCAGAGGAACTAGAGACCAGATTGCCAACCTTCGCAGAAAAGTGGAAAAAGCAAGAGATTTCCAGAAACCCACCTACTTCTGCTTTATTGATTATGCGAAAGCGTTTGACTGTGTAGATCACAGCAGATTGTGGCAAGCTCTCCAAGAGATGGGAGTTCCAATTCACCTCATCTGTCTCCTCAGGAACCTGTATGAAGGGCAAGAGGCCACAGTCAGAACTGGGCATGGTCTTACTGATTGGTTTCCGATTAAGAACGGAGTGAGACAAGGCTGCATACTGTCGCCCTGCCAATTTAACCTATATGCTGAGTGCATCACGAGGAAGGCCGGTCTGTACGAGTCTTCAGCTGGAGTGAAGATGCTGGAAAACGTATCAACAAGCTCAGATATGCGGACGATACCACTTTAATGGCAGAAAGTGAAGTGGAACTCAAGAGACTTCTGATGCGCGTAAAAGAAGAGAGTGAGAAGTTTGGGCTTAAACCGAACAATAAAAAGACAAAGATCATGGCGTCTTGCCCTATCAAGTCCTAGAGTATCAAGGGGCAAGAAGTGGAATCTGTGACAGATTTTCTTTTCTTGAGCTCCAAGATTACCCCGGAAGGAGACTGCAGCCATGAAATTAGGAAACGCCTGCTTCTGGGAAAGAAAGCCATGGCTAGCCTTGACCGCCTAGTGAAGAGCAGAAACATTACACTGCCAACAAAGATCCGTATAACTCGTTTCAACAGCATGTTAAAACACCTGAGTCACACACTTTTTTCCATTCTTCCTCCTTACTCCATCAAAATGCAGGCGCTGAAACAGAAACCAAATGTGAGTGCTTATGCAAAGCGTTTTTCTGTATTTATATCAACTACATCAACACCCGGTCACGTAACTGAAAGGGGCAGGGAGACAGATAAAATTGCATAAACCAGTGCGAGTTAGTAGTCAGAAATTACAGCAATAGAGTCTGAAACAAGGTTCTAAATTTCCATAGTTCTAGACAGGCAACGAAAAACAATCCTGTAAATACAGGGGCGAAAATATGACACACCAATTTTCAAACATTGACTATAGCACGATGACAGCACTCTGGCTAACTAAAAATACGACAATTAAAAATACAACTGGTCCTTCCGGAGAGAGTTAGAGTGATAGATTATGCTATATATTGTCAAGTGGAAGCATAATGCAAGGCAAAGCAAAATGAGGCAGCTCGAGATGATTTCTTGTAGATACGCTTGCACTGTATGTGTATTTCAACAGTCCAAAATGAGTGGCCAGATTGCACACTGATTCGAGATTGCTGGAAAGCTGTCTAAGCAGTTTCCTAAAATTAAGAGGGTGTTTAAGACTTACCAATGCTTTGTAGAGTCAGTTTCATAGGAACTGTTGCACAAGAAAGGAATATAGACAGTCTAGCATGCAATGGGTTTTTAACCAAAGTATTTATGTACACGCATATGAAAATACAGATGTATGATAGGGTAAAACATACAATAGCTAGCAAGCACTTATTATTAGGAAGATTGTTTATGTAGGAGCTCACAGTTAAAACCGCTAGGAACCAAAGCAAAATGCGAAGTATGAGTGAAAATCCGGATAACGTTTCAGGATTGCATGTTTTGATTGGTGACAAGTGTAACTCGCCTACTTAATACTCGATGCAACCTTTCTACAGACATAAATAGCCACTTGCCTATAGAGCTTATTCACGTGACGTCATTTCTGCTTTACTGGCAACCATGGCACGAACAACCTAACATCAAAGAGAGAGAGGGCCCACGGCGAATCAGGGTACAGCGGTGGTGAAATCCGAGCTCTGGTTGGACAGCGTTCCAAACGGCGTCTCATGTGTCCGACAAATGAACGGCGCGCAGCAGGGAGGTCGAAGGGAGGGAGCAGGGAGGAGGAGGAGTTTCGAAAAGCCCAATGCTATGGCGTATCCTCAATACAGGGTTGCCACAACGGCCGCCTGCTAAACCTGATAGTGAATAGGGTCTATACACGACGTCCACATCTATGAAAAAATGCTTCATACTGCTTCCAAGTTTATTTGGAGTCGACGTTTCGGCAGGAGCACTGCCTTTCTCAAGACTGAGGGTACATGATTCTTGTTCGTCTTCTTATAGTGTTGGCAAGAGGAGATACAAACATAATATGGGCACATATAGGTGAACCAGCTGGGCACGCACAACACACACATACACACACAGGTGCGGAGAGCAGGCTAGTCCCAAAGGCTCATCCACCCAAGGCAACGGCTGCCGGGAGTCATCTGTATACAATACAGGCAGCCGCTGAACAACCTCGGGAAAAAAAATCACAGGTGGGGGAACGTGTTTGCTGCAGATGGTGAGAAATCTTTTTCCGTTCTCACTAAAAGATGGTAGCGCCAAGCGTGAAGGAGGTTTTTGGGAGAAGTGGTCAACTATCAATGGTCAAGGCCTTGTTTTTGAAGATTTGTTCTTTTTCTCTGCTGCGTCTGTTACCCTCCCCACCCTTGCTCCGACCCGCGGCCCGACAGGATGAAAAAAAAAAAAAAAACGCGACAACCAGGTGGACATTACTGGTTAGAAGAACGTGACATCTACGAGTAGAGTTCGAGCCTGCTTAGAGCGGTAAGCAACTCGCGACGAGAGATGAACATCAAAGAAAGAAAAGAAAAAAAAATATGTGGGACAGTAGAATGCTGAAATACCTTGAGGTTTTCGCTAAAAGGTGCGAGCGCCAAGCATGAAGAAGGTTTTTACGAGAAGTGGGATGTGGAGGGTATCAAAGAAGCGGGGAAAAAAAGGGGCGGAAAGGGGGAAAAAACCCCGAGGAAAACTGTCCTTACATGTACCGTACATTAGTGCCGTCCAGAACGACGTAATCATAGCTTATAAGGACTAGAGACCAGGGAAGTAAAACCTTTCCAAAAAGGAATTTGATGCATTGAAGGCGCTTAACAGACGGAAAGATGTGGTCATCAAACCGGCAGATAAAAGAGGCGGCATATTGGTCATGGACAATGACAAATATATTGCCGCGAAACTTCAAAACTGTATTTGTTGTTGTTTAACAGCCGCCGGCATTCAGACTTATCACTCTGATTCTGGACCGCGTATCAGTTCCGTAATCTTTGTTTGTTTGCGATATTTATCATAGTTCACGTTAAGCAATGGCCTCCTAGTGAAGAACTTCGCAGCCAACAATACCGCGCAGCTTCTTGTAGTGCCTAAAAACCTCCGGCAGGAAATTCTGCAGACGTTGCACGATGAGCCCACAGCAGGCCACCTCGGATTTGCGCGCACGTTGCATCGAATCCAGGAGAAGTACTACTGGCCGCGACTGCCTGCCGAAGTTGCCCACTACGTGAAGACGTGTCGTGAGTGCCAACGACGCAAGACGCCGCCGATCAGACCAGCAGGACTACTAAACCCGATTCCGCCCCCAGTCATGCCCTTTCAACAAATTGGGATGGATCTCCTTTGCCCCTCTTCATCTTCGTCTATGGGTAACAAGTTTATCATCGTGGCCACTGACTACCTTACCCGTTACGCCGAAGAATAAGCACTACCCAATGGTACCGCGGCAGAAGTCGCCAAGTTTTTTGTCGAACAAATTCTCTTGCGACATGGCGCCCCAGAAGTGCTCATCACGGACAGGGGAACGGCGTTTACGGCAGAGTTGACTCAAGCCATCCTGGAATACAGTCATACAAGCCATCGACGAACAACTGCGTACAATCCCCAGACCAATGGCCTTACGGAGCGCCTGCATAAAACAATCGCGGACATGATCGCCATGTACATCGACGCTGAACACAAGACCTGGGACGCCATCTTGCCGTACATGATCTTCGCGTATAACAGGGCAGTCCTGGAGACGACCAGAGCGACCCCGTTTAAGCATGTGTACGGCAGGGAGCCCACGACGAAGCTCGACGCAATGCTGACGCACGTAACTAACGAGGACAACCTTGACGTCGCTGCCTACCTGCAGCATTGCAGAGGAAGCCCGACGACTCGCACGTCTGCGTATTAAAGACCAACAGCGCACCGACAGCCGACGATACAACTTACGACGACGACAAAGTACAACCCACGAGACCAAGTGTGGATTTGGACACCAATTCGCCGTCGCGGACTAAGTGAAAAGTTGTTGCGTCGAGACTTTGGGCCGTACAAAATCATTCGCCGCGCCGGACCACTGGACTATGAAGTCATTCCCGACGGAACGTCAGCATTACAACGGCGACGCGCATGCCCAGAAATTAGTACATGTTGTACGAATGAAGCCATATTACACGCGTTAAAGAATCTGTGGTGTTTAAACTTTGCAGGGTTTATGTTTAAGGTGCTTTGTTTTGGAACATCGAGGCGATGTTTTTTTAAGGGGGGGGGGGGTAATGCCGCGAAACCATTGAGAAAGAGATTGGTAAAGAGCGGACACTCCCACAGGGCCACGCGGCCCATTTGACTGTAGTGCACCAAGCGGCCGGCGGCAACTACTTCCGGTCTTGCTGAAAGGCGCGTTATTTGAATACTAGCATGCGCTGCGTCCTTCCCTGCCCTTTTGGCGCATTATTTTGGTTTTACACGGTCTGCTAGTGTTTCTATTTATGCTCAGCATGCATAACAACATGAAAAATAGATTCCCAGTTCACTAAATTGGCCATCAACGCAGCTGCGCCACAGCCTTTGCAAAACAGTATTGCAGAAAAGACGCCAAGTGCTTTGTGAAATGAACATTTATTTTGCTGCATATAAAACATACAAGAGACGCAACACATGTAGGCGGATGCATTGACAAAACTTTGCACACATAAGGCGATGTGCAAAATACAGAAAAATAAAAATACACAAGGCGAGAAACAGCACTTCGGTAGCGACAAAAAATAGCATAACGTTTATTTCCAAAATATGGCAAATGATATGTAACAAAACAGGCATTATACATAAACTACACAGTCTCAGTCCCGGCTACCTTAGAAAGGGTAACTTGTATTGTTCAGGGCAGAGAGTACTGACACTTGGGGGGAATGCCACTCCGTTCACTCGTCGCATCTGCCGCGCTTCGGCTGCAGTCCGTGGGTCCATTCAGTGCTGTTGGAAAAGGAATGAACATGATGCAGAAGGTTGCAATGAAATGTAAGGCCACTGCACCACGCACACAATTGCATGTGGGTGCGTACTGAAGACTTGGTGAGCAGCAGTTATGGTCCAGAACAGAAAAGCTGTGATTCGTAAAATTGATACAAAAGCTACTGTTGCAACGTAGAGGTCAGGAAATGCAGGCTAACCGAACCTATCTGAAAATGCATTTCTACAGTGAGTGAAATAACAGCCACTAAATTAACAACATTCCTCAAGAGCACTGAACAGCTGGAGCAATGAAGCTTGCTGCATTATAAAACATTTCTCACTTTAACGTTGTCACGTTACATGCAACGCGACACCACGCAAAACTAGCTGTTCGCAAAACCGCGACCGGCGGGCACGCCATGTTGGCTTTTCTTCATACGCGACTTTGTGAAGCGCAGAACACCGTGCTGAGCTAAACTGCCCGAAATGTCTCGCAGTTTGACAAGAATGAAACATTTCACACCTTGCGGTTGCCCTGTTAAACGCGACGCCACGCAAAACTAGCCGTTCGCAAAATCGCCATGTCACGTCACCGCGGCGGTCAGCACGCCTTGTCATGCCTGTTAGCTTGCCCTTCACTTGCGACTTTGTGAAGCGCAGTCGCCGCCGTACTGAGCTAAACTGCCTGAAATACTGCACAGTTTGACAACAAAGTCCCGGCCGGCATGGCCAGCGTAAACTGCTTGAAAGGCAGCGTAGTTAAGCAAAACATGTTGCTCACCTTGCCATCGTTCCAAACCGCTGTCGTTCCGCGCAGCAGCCCACAAGAGGTCTGTGCCGCACAAGCGCGGCGAGGCACGAGCACACAACCGCTCCCCTCGACAACTTCTTGTCTCCTAGCGCTCCGTCGGGCTACCGCTGCAGCGAGTGCCGTCGCGCGCGCGTCCGCGCATTGGTGCCGCCATTCATCAATCGACGGCAGCGCAAAAAGTCGCGCGTCATTTTCTGGGACCAGTTTTCGCCGAGTGACCGCTCTGTACCAATCAATTTCTCTATGGCGAAGCCTTCAAAACTGTATTTGTTGTTTTTTTAACAGCCGCCGGCATTCAGGCTTATCACTCTGATTCTGGACCGCGTATCAGTTCCGTAAACTTTGCTTGTTATTGCTCGATGTCGCGAGTCACACCTTTATCAGTTTCGTTGCAGCACAAGATGCACCGAGATCTGTCTCGAAGGTTCCGCCGCTCGGGTGTCTTTCCACAATGTTCCAGCCCGTGCTGGTAGCTGTTTGCGACGTTATCTAGATTGTTCTGGGCAGCCTTTAAATTGAGCGTTGATGAGTGTGACGGACATTCTTTGTTCGACGATCGACCAGCACGTTTGTTGCTATCGCCGCCGCCGAGTTGCTTAGTTCTTTTGCGGTTGCAAGTCAGCCCAATAAAGAGGTAATTTAAGTACCATCAAGCCTGTGCCTTCATTTGTGTCAGCGACCCTGGTCACCACCACGTTACAATATTGAGGAAGGAATTAGACAACTCTGTAACACTAAATTTTATAAACACCTAAAAGCGGACCCCACTCTAAAGCATCAAAACTTCTTACAGGGACTCTAGATGAGCTCGCAAAAAGTGGGGACATCTTCTGCGATTATGCAAAGCCCTGACCGCATCACACCCGTCGCCGGGCCGATTCTACATGCTTCCGAAAATTCATAGAAGGGTTAACCCTGGCCGCCCTATAGTATCCGGCATCGGCACAATCACAGAACCAATCTCCAGTTACATTGACACATTAATTGGACACATACCTGAAACACACCTATCCCACATACATGACACCAACCACTTCCTTCGCGAAATAGCAAGGGTAAATCGTCCTCAGGGGGCCTTCCTTGTAACCTTAGATGTAGTCTCTCTATATACAAATATCCCGCATTCCGACAGAATCAAAGCTCTAATTGAGGCCTATAATCAGAATAGTGAGGAAGGATCCCAACTCCAGAAGTCCTAGAGGTATTGACGAAACTAGTTCTAGAATACAACAAATTTGAATTCGACAATGAACACTACTTACAAATTAACGACACCGCCATGGGTACAAAAATGGCCCCTACTTATGATAACATCTTCATGCATAGCATTGAATTTGAATTTTTACTTACTTCCCCTATTAAGCACATCCTATACAAATGCTGCTTGGATGATATTTTCTTAGTTTGGACTGACACAGAACAATCACTCCTACATTTCATTGAAAACTTCAATCTCCTCCATCCTAGCATATCCTTCACGCACACATATTCCCAAAACAAAATTAACTTTGAAGACGTTGAAATTGCGGTTTATGAAGGTTCGCTCACCACTAGCGTATACAGAAAACCCCCGGTCCGACAACAATACGCACAAAGCTGTCGTCCTTATCACTCAAAAACAAGCATTCCGTATTCTCAGGCTCATCGATTCAAAAGAATTTGTTCCCAATATCAGGACTTCGCACCAAACGCAAAACGTATGCGGAAAGTCCTGACTAAACAACGATACCCGCCAGATATTGTTGACGACGCCATAAAAAAGGCATATGAACTCAACCGAGAGGAAATACTGGAGGGACGTCCACGAAAGGAAAACATAGACCGTCGAACAAGCCTGGTACTCCCTACACGAGTAACCCCCCCAACGTGAACAGAATCCTAAAGAAACATTTCAACGTTCTAGAACAGAGCGATCGTCTCTCCAATACTTTCACGACTCCTCCCCAGGTTCTCTACAGACGACCGAAAAACATTCGCAACATCCTAGTCCACTGAAAAATAGGTAATAACCCGCGGTTGGGGTGCCCTCCTTGAGGAAAGAGTAGATTCCGGGTGTGCAGGCACATGCAGACATCAAGCTGCGCAACAAGCACAACGTCAAATTTTAAGTGGAGAATAGATGGTAACTGATTGCGATGCCTCAAACGTAATGTATCTCCTAGAATGCAATGTATGCCGAATGCAGTATATTGGCCAGACAGCTGCCCCTATACGAATGCGGTTTAATTATCACCGTGCTGATGTCCGCTCTCTGCCCAACCTTCCTTTTTCAAAACATATCAACCAGAAACAGCACTCATTCGACTCAGTCAAACTAACAGTTCTTCAGCGGGGATTCAATAATACATGGAACGGGAGCAGCGTGAGTCATACTTTATGTATAAGTTTAGAACACTTAATACTGGGATAAATGAAAACAATAGGGCAATGTCGTCATTACGAGCCCAGCAAGTTTAATGCTAAGCACATATATCAATCATTATCCCTTGACAGTTTTCCTCGGGTTTTTTTTTTATTTTCCCCCCTCTTTTTTTCCCCCCGCTTGTTTGATACCCTCCACATCAAACTTCTCGTAAAAACCTTCATGCTTGGCGCTCACACCTTTAAGCGAAAACCTGAAAGTATCTCACCATTGTACTGTCCCACATATATTTTTTTTTCTTTTCTTTCTTTGAGGTTCATCTCTCGTCGAGAGTTGCTTACCGCTGTAAGCAGGCTCGAACTTTACTCGCAGCTGTATAAAGCAATTTTGCACTTTTTCCTTTTTTTCCTTCCTTCACTTTTTTTCCTTCACTTCTTTAGTTCAGCGCACGAAAGTAGGACGTGGTTTATTGTTAGTTCACCTCCGCATCTTTCACAGAGAGGTCTTTCGTCTTTCTTTAGAATGAAGCTGTTTGTCAGAAGGGTGTGTTCGATGCCAAGGCGACATAAAATGACTTCGATGAAGCGTTTTTGGTGACTGCGCGATTTCCATTCTTCAACGATCTACTTGACAAGGTGCAATTTATTATTTATTTCGTTGTTCCATGAGCTCTGCCATTTTGCTCTCAGTTTTCTCTTTACAACTTTTAGAACATCTTTATGTGGTATGTAGACTGGCTGTATTTTAGTATGACGGGCTGCTGCAGCACATGCATCAGCTCTTATTTGCCGCTGATTCTAACGTTGCTTGGTACCCAACAGAGTTTAATTTTATGCCCCTGTGTTCTGCGGCGATTATATTATGAATGATGTTTCCGATTAAAGGTTCTGTAGCATTTCTAAGATTTAATGCTGTGATAACGCTGAAAGTATCGGTAAGGTAAATCCATGAACAACAAGAGCAAGGATACATCAATAAAATCAAAAAGAAAATCTCAACAGTCTGGTTATAACTTGGCTAATAAAAATGCTTTTTACATTTATTTATTTATCCCCAGGGCCCAAGAGCATTACAGAGGAGAGTGGGGGTGAACACAAAAAATTAAAAACCCAATACAGTAAAAAATAACACAAAAATAAATTGTCATTATACAGTAAATGATAACGACTGCGCAACAAGATAGAAAAATACAAAATCAACAGCAACGCAGCCAAGCATAGATGTTTAACAAGAAAAAGCACCGAAAAACGGCAGCAAGAGTATGTTAAACACTGGAGCAAAAAAGGTTAGTAACAACTGTACGTAAATAAACGGCATCTGTAATTTCGGCAATAGCACAAGGAAGGCGATTCTAACTTAGAAGTGTCTGGAATGAAGGAGTCATGGCAGTATTTGGTGCGACATAATGGATTTCCTACTTTGTGACGGTGATCAATGCGTGAAGAAGTGTAGGACGGTTGCGTTAGAAGTTTCTGTCTGACATATCTATTATAGGAAAAAATCTTATGAAACAAACTTAGCCGAAATAATTTTCTGCGTTCTGTTAGAAGAGGCAATGAAAGTGAAGATTTCATGAGAGTCACGCTAGAAGTGCGATAATAGCTAGACAATAAAAAGGAATATGCGCGATTCTGCACACTTTCTAGTTCAGTAATGAGTAAAACGACGCTTGGGTCCCAGACAGAAGCTGCAAACTCCAGTTTTGGACCAACAAATTTTTGTAAAGGAGAAGTTTTAGCGCGCTAGGACAAAATGAAAAGTTTCTTCTGAAGTAGCCAAGAGTTTGGTTAGCATTATTAACTACGTGACGAACATGCCATTTCCATGATAAGTTATTAGTTATGTGAACACCTAAATATTTCTATGAAGAGACAGATTAAAGAGGACCAGTGTTGAGGTAGTACGAAGGGGCTGATGTGCTAACTCGAGTGGCACGCGTATGTTTACACATTTTTGTGTTAAGCTTCATATTCCAGCGCTGACAACATTCAGAAATTCTGCTAAATCGGATTGTAATATAGAGACGTCATGACCATTGTTAATTTTACGATAGATAACACAATCATCCGCAAAGAGAGAAATTGATTAAATAAGGTTTACCGGAAAGTCATTTATGTATGAGGAAAAGCAAGGGTCCCAAGCCTGAACCTTGCGGCACACCTGAATCAACTCGGGAAAACTTAGAGTCGGTATTATTTGCTGTAACGAACTGAGATTGATTAGCAAGAAAAGAGTGAAGCCATGAAAGCATCTAAGTTCAATCTGCCTAGTTTAAAGAGAAGTAATTCATGTGAGACTTTATCAAAAGCTTTACAAAACTCCCGGCATATGCAGTCTGCCAACGAACCACCGTCAACAATGCAATGGAGGTCATGAGTGAAACATAGAAGCTGGGTCTCACAGGAGAATGTTTTTCGAAAACCATCCTGAAAATTACTGAAAAAAGAATTAGTTAAAAAAATGTAGCATGATGAGAGAAGATGACCTATTCCATGATCTTGCATGGTATGCAGGTGAGCGAACGGGACGATGGTTTTTAGGACAGTGTTTATCGCCAGACTTATGCAGAGGAATTACTTTTCCAACCTTGCAGTCATCGGGTAGGCAGCCTGTAACAAGCGACTGCTCAAAAGGTTTAGACAGGACATTGGATGAGTACGCCTTTGTATTTAACAAAAATTTCGAATTTATGTGGTCCTTTTGTATGTTGTATTTTCACATTTAGTTCTGTACATCCAGCATGTATGATCCGGATACAAGTGTATTTCAATGTCGAGGAACCTGATAGTGGAGTTCTGCATTTCATGCGTAAATTCTAAACCTGCGAACACCGTTCTAAATTGCAGTAATACAGGACGAATATCAAGCGACTTGATCCTACGGTAGGGCAAACACAGTAGAAAGTCATCCACATACCGGAAACATTATACAAACCCAAAGGCTCTAGCTCATTTCTCAGCGCATGGTCGCATTTCGCCATGTACAGATTAGAAACCCTATGCAGATCCCGTCTCGTTGGCCCTACACTATGCCATCATGCTCGACAAACAAAGAAGTCATGTACAAACACAGTAATTCCAAAATTCCACACTGCTTCTTAAATTTCATAACCCCATGTTAGTCTATGCACTACTACTCTGCTGTGAGTGCGGCTTTCTGCAGAATGTTATAATACATTCCTTTAACATCGATGCATAGGCATCCTGCAGGTTCATTTTGCTTGAAAAAATGCAATAATATCCTCCAACCCTGGCACCATGAAAGGGTCATTGATGGGGAACGCGGACAGGTGTGCCTGAAGATACTTGGCTACATGCCTTTGCCACGTGCTCCGGTCCTCGACGATCATTCGGAACGGCGACTCTTCCTTGTGAGTCTTCAAGGCAAATAATGGTCTCAGTGAAAGCTGAGTACTTCCTTTCATCTCAATCTTTCGCTTATCAAGACCCATACATCCACAACTCTTCGCCAACCCCCAAGCATACCTGGTTGAGGTGCTCCTCACAGAGGTCCGTTGCCTCGAAATTACTGTTGATGGCTTCCAGAGCTTTCCAGTCCTAGTCATCCTTCTTCATGACCACGAATCTAGGTGTCTTGTCTGATAGCAACCGAGTAAGATTCCTCTGGTTTAAGGAAGACACTGTTTTTCCCTCGGCGCACCCTCTATTCCTTGGAGTTTAGTGTTTCAGGATGCACTCCAGTCCTTCAGACACATGCGAGTCCTTCTAGTTAGCTGGCACCCGGTCCACGACGACTGCGTGCACCAAGATGATCAGCTGCAGAGGCTTCATGTGCTGCTGCGATGCTAACTTGGGGCCTTTTTCCAAAGTGATGGTCACAATGCCTGGTAGCTGGCAGTCTTAAAGGTTGACCCAAACGAATTATTGCTGTTTTGTTTTATCTCTGCGTGGTAGCTTTTCGAGGGCTATATCCCATGGTTGCTGTCCGCTTTGCTCGGCCAAGTTCAGGAAGTACCTTCTCATGAGACGGGATGGGATGATCAAATTGGAGAGCAATAATGGAATATAGCTCTAGGAAATACTACCACACAAGAGAAAAGGAAACGGCAATGATGCGTTTGGGTCAAACTTTCAGACTACCAGCTACTAATCATAGTGACCAAGACTCTGGATAAAGGCCCACAGTTCGCCTCGCAGCCACACATGAAGCCTCCGCAGCTGATCAGCATGGTGCACACAGAAGCTGATCGGGTGCCAGCTAACCAGAAGGACTGTCGTGTGTCTGCAGGACTGCAGTGCATCCTGAAATACTCAAGACCAAAGAATAGAGGATGCGCCAAGGGCAAAACAGTGTCGTCTTGAGGCAGAGGAACCTTAGACTCTTGTTATCAGACAAGATAGCAAGATTCGTGGTCATGAACAAGGGTGACTATGACTGGAAAGCTCTGGAAGCCATCAACAGTCATTTCAAGGCAACGGACCTCTGTGAGGAGCGCTTCAACCAGGTATGCTTGGGGGTGGCAAAGAATTGTGGACGTACGGGTCTTGATAAGCTAAGGATTGAGGTGAAAGGAAGTCGTGAGCTTTCACTGAGACCATTATTTGCCGTGAAGACTCGCAGAGAAGTGTCTCCATTCCGAATGATCGTCGAGAAACGGGGCACATGGCAAATACATGTAGCCAAGTATCTTCAGGCACACCTATCCGCGATCCCCATCAATGACCCGTTCATGGTGCCAGGTTCGAAGGAAATTATTGCATTTTTCAAGCGAAATGATCCTGTAGGATGCCTATCCATCGATGTTAGACATGTTTTATAACATTCCGCAGAAAGCTGCACTCACAGCACAAGAGGAGTGCGTAGACAAATATGGGGTTTTAAAATTTGAGAAGCAGTGTTTAAGTAGTGCATGTGGTTTTGGGAATTACTGCGTGTGTACGTGACTTCGTTGGTTGTCGAGCATGATGGCATAGTGTACGGCCAAGGAGACGAGATCCGCAAAGGCTGATGCATAGCGCGTTTGATTTCTAATCTGTACATTGCGACAGGCGTCCGTATGCTGAGAAACGATCTAGAGGCCCTTGGGTTTGTAGAATGTTTCTGGTATGTGGATGACTTTCTACTTTGCCCTACCGTATTAGAGAACAAATATCAAGCGACTTGATCATACGGTAGGGCAAAGAAAGTAGAAGGTCATTCACATACCGGAAACATGCTTCAAACTTAAGGGCCTCTAGCTCATTTCTCAGTGTACAGTCTCCTTTCGCCATGTACAGATTACAAATCAAAGCCGCTATGCATGAGCCTACGCAGATAACGTCTCGTTGGCCGTACACTATGCCATCATGGTCGACAAGCAACGAAGTGAAGTACACACGCAGTAATTCCAAAAAGCCGCATGCACTAGTTCGACACTGCTTCTCAAATTTTATAACCGCATATTGGTCTATGCACTCCTCCACTGCTATGATTGCGGCTTTCTGCGAAATGTTATGAAGCATGTCTAACATCAATGGATAGGCATTCTACAGGTTCATTTTGCTTGAAAAATGCAAAACTTTCCTCCGATCCTGGCCCCATGAATGGGTCATTGATGGGGATCGCGGATAAGTGTACCTTTAGATACTTGGCTACATGTGTTTGCCATGTGCCCCGGTTCTCGACGATCATTCGGAACGGCGACTCTTTCTTGTGAGCCTTCACGGCAAAGAATGGTCTCGGTGAAAGCTCACTACTTCCTTTCACCTCAATCCCTAGCTTATCAAGACCCATACGTCCACAACTCTTCGCCACCCCCAAGCGTACCTGGTTGAGGAGCTCCTCACAAACGTCCGTTGCCTTGAAGTGACTGTTGATGGATTCCAGAGTTTTCGGGTCATAGTCATCCTGGTTCATGACCACGAATATTGCTTTCTTGTCTGATAACAACAGTCTAAGGTTCCTCTGCTTCAAGGAATACACTGTTTTTCCCTCGGCGCACCCTCTATTCTTGGGTGATGAGTATTTCAGGATGCGATGCAGTGCTTCAGACACACGAGAGTCCTTCTGGTTAGCTGGCGCCCGGTCCTCGACTGCGTGAACCGTGTTAATCAGCTGCAGAGGCTTCAAGTGCGGCTGTGGTGCGAACTTCGGGCCTTAATCCAGAGTCGCGGTCGCTATGCCTGGTAGCTAGCAGTCTGAAAGCTTGACCCAAACGCATCATTGCCGTTTCCTTTTCTCTTGCGCGGTAGCTTTCCCATGGCTATATTCCATTATTACTCTCCGACTTGATCATCCCCTCCCATCTCATGACATTGTACTTCCTGAACTTGGCCGAGCAAAGCTGAGAGCAGCAATGGAATGTAGCCCTATCGGAAAGCTACCACGCAGAGAGAAAGGGAAACGGCAATGATGCGTTTGGGTCAACCTTTCATATTTCTAGCTACTAGGCATACAGACCACGACTCTGGATAAAGGCCTCAATTTCGCACCGCAGCCGCACATGAAGTCTCTGCAGCTGATCAGCAATGTCACGCAGTCGCGGACCGGACGCCTGCTAACCAGAAGGACTCTTGTGTGCCTGAAAGACTGCAGTGCATCCCGAGATAGTCAAGACCAAAGAATAGAGGGTGCGTCGAGAGAAAAACAGTCGTTCTTGAAGCAGAGGAATCTTAGACTATTGCTATCCCACAAGACAGCAAGATTCGTGGTCATGAACAAGGGTGACTATGACCGGAAAGCTCTGGAAGCCATCAACAGTAACTTCGAGCCATGGGACCTCTGTGAGGAACACTTTAACCAGGTACGCTTTGGGGTGGCGATGACTTGTGGACGTATGTGTCTTGATAAGTTTAGTGATGAGGTGAAAGAAGTAGTGAGCTTTCACTGAGACCGTTCTTTGCCGTGAAGATTCACAAGGAAGGGTCGCGTTCCGAATGATCGTCGAGAACCGGAGCACATGGCAAAGGCATGTAGCCAAGTATCTTCAGACAAACCTATCCACGCTCCCCCATCAATGACCCGTTCATGGGGCCAAGATCAGAGAAAATTATTGCATTTTTCAAGCAAAATGAACCTGTAGGATGCCTATCTATCGATGTTAGTGACGTGTTTTATAACATTCTGCGAAAAAGCCAAACTCACAGCAGTGGAGGAGTGCATAGACGAGTATGGGGTTATAAAATTTGAGAAGCAATGTGGAATTAGTGCACGTGGTTTTTTTTTAATTACTGCGTGTGTACATGACTTCGTTGTTTGTCGAGCATGATGGCGTAGCGTACGGCCAACGAGACGGGATCTGCATAGGTTCCTGAAAAACGCCTTTGATTTCTAATCTGTACATGGCTAAAGGCGACCGTACGCTGATAAATGAGCTAGAGGCACTTGGGTTTGTAGAATGTATCCGGTATGTGGATGACTTTCTACTTTGTTTGCCCTACCGTATATTCAAGTCGCTTGATATTGGTCCTGTATAACGGATATTTATAAAGGTGTTCGCAGGTTTAGAATTAACGCATGAAATGCCGGAAAACTCCACTATCAGGTTCCATGACATTGAAATACACTTGTGCCCGGATGATACATGCTGGATGTAAAGAACTAAATGTGAAAAGCCAATAATGAGATATGACACATGTCAATCTAAGCTTGTAAAAAGGAGTGTAGCATACTCTTCCCTCCGACAGTGCGTTAAGAAATCATGTGATCTCCAAATGGGAAGAAGTGTACATCTGCAAGTGTACAGGCTTGCCGCAAGTGGCTTTCCCGAACATTTGATTGGTGCAATAGTAGAGAATTTGATGAAAGAGGTAATCGGACCAGAAACTGGGAAAACGAAGGAAAAAGAAAGGGCGAGGCCAGTCGTGGTAACGTACGCAAACAAGGTATCGCACCGACTTAAGAAATTTGCAGCAAAACATGGAATTAAACTTCAGTTGTCAGCAAACTTCTGGAATTGTTCAGCAAACTTCTGGAATTAAATCAGTTGTCAGTCAGCGCTGTGTTTGTGTCCTTCTATCTTCGTCCTCGTCCTACGCGCTGTTATTCCAAAATGTATTACCAACTAGCCGGCACCTCAACGCTTGTTAAAAACATGGAACCCCCTTCTATTTTCACCCCCCCCCCACCCGACACTAACATGAATGTGCAGAAAAGTTAACTCCCGGAATAGGAAAAAGAGAGTTAGCACAACATGCGGAATCGACCACCAAAAGAAGATCATAAGCTGTGATAAGTGTGTTGTGTACAGCATCCCTCTGTCATGCGGCAGGAGATACATCGGCAAGACTGAAAGTTGCATAAAAATAACATTGGATGAACATAGCAGGTACTGCGGCAAAAATAACCACCCAAGCAACCTCACCAAGCACGTTATAGCTGTAAAACATGCATCCCAATATTCGAGGAAACAGCTGTAATCGGACATTTCACAGACCGGCGATAAAGAATAATCTTTGAAGCATATGAAATGTCACGGGCCGCTTCCACGGAATGCGTAAGCGATCCGTCGATAGCTCTGACGTGAAGAGAGATCAAGCTGTTAACAGGCAGCGTGATGGAAAGCGGTGCCTCAAGGGTTAGGATTTGATGAATTGCACTTATAAACTTGTTTCTGATACGTGTTTGTACATGTTTTCTTTGTATATGTTTGTATAAGGATAGAAGTGCTTGTAAGCAACAGATGAAAGTTCGCGCACGTTACAGTCTTGTTTTGTGTTAGTGAATCGTCTTGAGTAAAAGTTCAGCACGCCAGCGTGAGTTGGTTAACACGCTGGACGATGATGAGACAGTGCGGGTTGGTTCAGTGATAAGTTATGATAGATTAAAATCTGCACACATGTGAAGAACGTAACTGCATTTGGTCGAGAAAGGGCTAGGATAAGCAGATGAGTTTGACCACACAATGGATAGGTAGTTGAAATCGCCACTAAAATGACAGGAACGTCAAGAAAGCGTACAACAATCATATTGATAGCATAATGTAGTTCATCTACAAAAGTACGGCCATACGATGGTGGCTGATAGCAAATTCCCAAAATCAGTTTCTTAAGAGACACACGAAGTTCGACCCATATCATTTCCAAATCGGTCACAATATTCACGCATGACGAAACAAGGTGGTCCGCAACTGCAATCATAACACCTCCGCCACATGGCTGCCCTCTGTCAAATCGGTATATATTAAATCTTTTTTTGCAAATCACATGTTCAGTCATCAACCTTTGACGAAAGCCACTTTTCGGTTATTAACACAATATCAGCGTCAGCTGAATCAGCAACAGAGATAAGTTCATCGCGCTTCAGTAGAACACTTCGTATGTTGGTGTAAAGAACTGAAATGGGATGCGCAGTCACAGATGCCAATCCACTGCCCCTCACACAGTCCTATGTGGCGTCACCTTCTGGCGTCGTAGCCTGACCAGTGGAAGATTTTTTTTTTATCTGCAGGCCAGGAATCTCGAGATTGCGACTGGCAAGCGTTAAAATTCAAAAATTTCGGGTCTCTGATAAGAGCATTAGACACACTGTCGCTAATGTAGCGAACATCGTCGATAAAAGCATGATCATAGCTCAGTTTGACCTCATAACCCTGTCATAGAAGATGTGAAGAAGCATCCGAAATTCTTTTCCTAATAGCACGAACATTGGGTGAAAAATCTTCAGTTATGTAATAATCAGACCCTTTAGGTTTTGAGACATTTTTCTTGACCAAAGACTTTTCCCGGTCCAGTAGCTTGAGAATAACTAGGTGTGGATGCTCTTTCCGCTTTCGACCAGGTCTGTGGCAACGCTCTACGTTAGGGGGTTTGAGGGGGCTGACACTGCTTGAACGTCGTCTTCGTCATAAACTACCGAGATTCTTCTCTTTTCCTTATACGCATATCAGCGCATGGATCGCCTAACGTAAAACTACCCGCCGGCTGAAACGAACCATCCCGGTGCGTACTAGCGTCCAAACCAGGGTTTGTGTAGTACGGCTTTAGGCGTGCAACGTGAACCATTTTGGTGCGTGATGTAGAGGTATGACGTGCGGAATGCAAGGGCGCAATTTCGTATGTCACTGCAGTGACTTGTTAAATACGGTAGGGTCCTGTATAACGGGGCAAATTTTTTTCCCAGAAGCCAACGCGGCGAGCTGGGTTTCAAAGCAGCACGAGAAACCCGCAAGAATAATGGATGTTGCGATGACAGAAATCACAGCGATGTTTCTGGGAGTGCTGGGAGGCTGCGAGTCGGTTGCGAGCAACAACGCCGGCAGCATCAGCTCGGGCTATGGCGTCACGAGCGTGAGCTGGCAGTGGTGACAGAAGGAAACAGGCTATCAAATTGAAGCAGAGGTTCACGGCCGTATAGAAGATAGAAGGGGCAGTTGCCAGTAGTGCCGTGACGCGACGGATTGTATGCAAATGTCACAAACGGCAGCATTATGTCCCAGTCGCGGTGATCATCAGAAACGTACATTGACAGCAAGTCATTCAATGTCCGGTTAAGGCTCTCGGTAAGCCCGTTCGTCAGTGGATGGTAGGCAGTTGTCATAGAATGACGAACGTTGCACAACCTTAGGATCTCGTCGACTATACGCGCAAGAAAGCAACGGCCACGGTCGGTGAGCAGTTGGCGGGGAGCTCCATGGACGAGTATAACATCGTTGAGGAGGGAAAGAGTGACATCAGTTGCTCAACAGGTTGGTATTGCTCGTGTGACCGCGTAGCGTGTGGTGTAATCGGTGGCCACCGCAATCAATTTCTTCCCCGGTGCGGACTGTGGAAAAGGCCCTAAAAGATCCAGACCCACTCGAGAAAATGGGTCTATATGGATGTCGATCGTTTGCAGAAGTCCTGCTGGTAAACTGATTGTTTTCCGGCGTTGACAGCGGTCACAAGAAGCCACGTAACACCGGATTGCGCAGTATAGGCCTGGCCTAAAGAACCGACGGCGCACACTGTCGTATGTGCGAGAGACGCCTAGACGACCCGCTGTGGGAACGTCGTGAAGCTGTTCAAGGACGGCTGTGCGTAGGTGCTGAGGGACTACTAGTAGAAGGTCGGGGCCATCAGATCGCATACTGTGCCGGTATAAGCTGCCGTCATGGAGCACAAACAAATGAAGGGAATGGTCATGGCGATCGGCGCTAAGGCGATTGATAATTTTGCGAAGCTGAGGGTCTTGGCGTTGCTCACAGCGAATATTGGAGAAGTCAGAAATAGAGAGCACGCAAGCATCATTGTCACAATCAAGTTGGCTTGGTGGGTCGAATGGATGATGGGACAGGGACCACTGAAATATTGTACTCCTGTAAGCGCAAGGCCAACGCCCAAGGCGGCCAGTAGGGTCTTTGAGTGTAGAAAGCCAACACAATGCGCGGTGGTCAGTGACTACTGTGAATGGCCACCCATACAAGTAAGAGTGGAACTTCGTAATGGCCCAAACTGGGGCTAAGCACTCACGTTCAGTCAAGGAATAATACTGTTCGGCCGCAGAAAGGAGTCGAGTCGGCTGCCATAGTCGATGACGCGAGGGGAAACGAGCTGATGTTTTCCGAGAACGGCACCAATTCTATCCCCACTTGCGTCAGTGCTTACTTCTGTGGGCGCTGACGGATTGAAGTGAGCCAGCACCGGCGGACCGGTTAGGCGGAGAATAATAGCGGCGAAGGCGGCCGATAGTTCGTGGCCCCACGAAAAGGCGACTTCTTTTTTCAGAAGCTGCGTAAGTGGGCGGGCAATTTCCGCGAAGTTTGGTGCAAATCGCAGGAAATATGAGAAAAGTCCGAGGAAGCTATGCACGTCGCTGCGAGATTTCGGGATAGGAAAACCACTTACATCGAGAATTTCGCGAATTTTGTCGGGGTCCGGCTGGATGCCATGGGTGTTGACTAAATATCCTAGGACATCGGTTAACTGCCACCTAAGCTACACTCCTTGGAGTTAAACTGAAGGCGAGCTCTTCGGAAGACGCCAAGAATAACCAAAACACGATGGAGGTGGCCCTCAAATGTTGATGAAAATACGATGACCTCATCGAGGTAGCACAGACATGTGTTCCATTTGAACCCGCGTAGTAACGAGTTCATCAAGCGCTCGAAGGTCGCAGGGGAATTACATAAGCCGAAAGGCATCACCTTGAATTGATAGAGGCAATCCGGGGTGACAAAAGCACTTTCGCGATCTCTTTCGTCAACAGAGATCTGCCAATATACAGAACTGAGGTTAATAGAGAAGTTTCTGGTACCATGCAGGCAGTCGAGGGCGTCTTTGATCCTTGCAGGAGGGTACATGTCTTTCTTTGTTATCTTATTTAGGTGTCGATAATCTGCGCATAACTTTCAGCTGTTGTCTTTGTTTTGATGAGTACTACCGGAGACGCCCAGGGGCTGCTCGACGCCTCAATAATGTTGCTGGCCAACATTTTCTCCACTTATTCTTGAATGATCCAGCGTTCGGAAACAGCAACTCTGTAAGGCCGTAGATGAATAGGGCGGGCATCTCAGTATCGATGCGATGTGTAACGACAGACGTTTGGCCCAGGGATCCGTGACCGAAATAAAAAATGTCGCTGTATGACCGCAAAAGGCCGGCACAGGCTCTGCCCTATTCGGGACGCAGGCCAGAGGCAACCATAGCTGAGATGCGGTCCTCCGGGCTTTGTGACGAGACTGGTTAGGCAGGTACCTCGGCGTCATGGTCAGACAGTACTGCTGATATAGTAAAGCTGGACAAAGGTGAGAGCTCGGCAAGAAAACCTCTCTCCGGGAGAACTTGCGAAGACATGCTAAAGTTGAGTACGGGAATGTAGGTGTGGTTATTCGCGACGTGCACAATGTTATAAGGTAGGACGATATTGCGCTGTAGAGCGACGTCGGTGATGGGGTTTACAACGTAGTCGCCGTCAGGAAGGGAAGGAAAAGGTTACATGGGCACGTATACTGCCGCCTCGGGAGGTAGGCGAGTAAATGTACTAGAGCGGAGGCGAGGCTGGGAATGGTCAGCACTAGGGTCGTGAACACAATGGACCAGGGCTAGGCGCAGACGTCCGGAGGAACAGTCAATAAAAGCGGAATGGGCTGATAAAAAGTATAGGCCTAAAATGAAGGCTTGAGGACAAGTAGTAAGGACGGCGAAGAGCACAGGGACGTGGTGGCCGGCGATGCTAGCGCGCGAGGTGCCCATTCCGATGATGGTAGCGGTGTTGCCATCAGCAACACGAACTGCAGAGGTGTTAGCGGACGTAAGAACTTTTTGAGGCGTTGGCGGAACGAAGAGCTAAGGACTGAAATATGGGCTCCAGTGTCAATGAGAGCGGGAACAGGGACTCTATCTACGAGGGCATTGATCAAATTGCTGCGTGGTGCGATGGTCGAAACACAATTGGCTGTCCGGGTTGGTAACACAGCGCCACGTCCGGGCGCTGCGTTCCCTAGTTTCCCGAGTAGGGGCCTTGGTACGTTGGGGACAAGCTGCGGCGAGGAGTAGGTGATCGGGTACGGTAGGCTCGAGGCGATGGCGAACGGCTAGGACAAGAAGACAAGGCTTTCACACAACAGGCCTTTCCTGCAGGCACCAGCAGCCCACACTGCTTGAACGTCGTCGTCGTCTTCACCAAAAACTACCGAGATTCTTCTTTTTCCTTCTTATGCGCATATGAGCGCATGGATCGCCTAACGTAACAATATTGTTGCGACTGGATCGGTTATCATGGTCCTCATTCTTTTCAACCAACCGAGCCACAGTTCAGTTAGTGTTTTAATTTCGGAACGCGCTAACTGTTAAGCTAGATGGTGACGCTTCAAGTGCAGCCACGCGGGTTTCAAGCATATCAAAACGTGAGTTAACGAATGCTTGGAATGGCTTAATATTGCCACGGTCCTCAGCCATATGCTTGTGTCGTTCAACAACTTCGGCATGCATGGTCACAATGTTATCAGTTTCAGTTGGACACGTTACAGCAGCCGATTGTTGAGCGGTCTTTGCAGAGCACGTGGACAGTACAGAAGTGCTGTAATTAGGCTGATTACATTTTGATAAGTTTCCGGGCTTCGTTGGGGGGTCAGATTAAGGAGGTCCTGGATTGAGCTCCACGCCTCCACTCAACAATAGGTGGCTGATATAATACATGGCGTTCCAACACAAACCAACTGCGTCTTGTGGGCAAAGAAACAGCAGCAATGATCGATTGTCTGATTTTAGGCACCGAGTATTCTCAAGGTAACATACCTGCACAATGAAGGGACAGTGCTTTAGCATTGTGTCACAGCCGCTGTTGCTTTGTCCACTGAAGAACGAGATCTCGTATGGCGCTTTTAAGCTCTTGGCTGGTGACGTCGCGCTGCTCCCGAAGTCGACGGTGCGCTCACAAGCACCAAAGTTCCATGGAACACTCAGGAGCCGAGCCGTTGATCCACCCGGCAAGCCGTAGCTATGGCACACAGGGGCGATGCACTGGCGAAGGTTTCAGCATGCTGCTCGTAAGTCGATGACCCGTCTGCGAAGCATGCGCAGATGACGCCACTTGGAGTATTGTTCCATGAAACCAGCTTGTCGATGCATCCAAGGATCTGCACAGGAAGAGACACCACTTTAGCACTGAGTCACAGCCGCTATTGCTTTGACGTTATTATTGAAAAACCTGGACACTGATCTGTTTTAGCGCATGAGGGCCGTGAGTTCCATATAGTTATAGCTGAAAACAGAAGGTTTTGCTTGTCATAGATAGTGTTAATTATGGGCAGTAGCAAATTGCCGCAAAATTGAACAAAGATGAAAAAAGAGCAGTAATTACAATATCACCATTAGCAGAACTGTTGTGGCGAAGCAGACTCAGCAAAGAAAGGATAATAAGATTCCGGTATAGGGGGAGGGGGGGGGGAAGAGGACCGAGGAAAGCTAAATATTCGAACTGCACTATTTTGTAAATGATGAATGCTTGATATATTAATGAGATATGCAGTTCCCCAAGTTGATATGCAGTATGTTAATTGATTGTGAATATGTTAAAAAAAGTGCCCGGGGGATATGTTGCTGAAAGTAATGATGTGTTCTAAGAAGCACCCCAATACAAAAAGCCCATTCTGACAATGATTCCGAGTGCATACTAAATCTCAGATGTTTGTCTCGTGGGACACTAAGAAATGTAGTGCATTCAGAAAGTGGTATAATTTGGTTATCCAAATAAAGTAGAGCAATATTAATCGCTTGTTTATGATTGCGAATTAAACATCGTAAAATTTCCTTTTCTTTAAACGATTGATTTCAATCTGGTTACCTGAAACCAGTCAGCTGTAAGTTTTAGTTCAGCTTCAAAGTTTTGATTAGATAATTTATATTTCTGTCACTAGTATATAATGTAGTGTCATCAGCGCATAAAATGCAGTTAGATTTGGTGAAATAACCAGAAAAATTCTTGATGCATGCTAGAAAATACAGTCGTCCTAAAATTGAACCCTGAGGCGTACATTGGTTAATGGATGCTGGGTGCAATAAAATGTCGGCCAAGTTTATTATTTCGAAATGATCAGTAAGGCAACTGCGTATAAATGTTAAAGTTCGGCCAAAGGTTCCCAGAGACTCCAGTTAGGAAAAAAGAACGGTGTTGTTAATTGGCAAGTCCCCTGGAAGTCATCCACACCGAAATGTTTAGAATGCATTATCATTTAAGCTCACACATAGCTGAACATTCTACAACCAGCGCACAAGCAAAAACTGGTTCGCACGAAGAGAAAAAAAAGAAGGAAAGTAAAAGGAAGAAACGGAGAAATTACAAAAGACGCTCATAGGAGGAGGGCACAAATTGTATATGAAAGGAAAAAAAATAGTACCGACAAAAATAAAGCAAAGAAAGACGGGAAAAAAGAAACTGGAGGGAAAGGTGAATATACAAGAGGAAACGAAATTATAAGAGAAAGCGCGGAGAAACTAACGATTAACAGAAAAAGAACAAAGCGAATTAAAACTGAAACGAAAGCCACACTGGAATGAAGTGAATGGAACAAAATTAAGAAACGGCGAGTCTCTGAAATTTCATCTACATGCGGAAGTCGTTTCCTCGACATATCCAGCGTTCTTTAATCTTTTTCAATGTTGACATTTTTGCTTTCCGGGTAAACATATCCCCAATGACTACCTTTTTGAGAGGTGGGAGTAGCGTTACAAATAAACGCTGAAAACCTCATTTAATAAATAATAGACGGCTAGATGGGCCAATGCGATGAACAATCATAAGCAGGGTGAGCTTTCGGGAGAAAGCTTTTGCATTTTATGTTGTTTTTGTTTGATGGCGTTACATTCAGGCATTGCTTTATGGTAATTCGTCTGGATGTCTTTATGGTGCGCTAAGGCCTTTTTTTTTGCTGTGGCTGTTTGATATTTGGAGCATTTAACCTTCGTTTTATTTTGACTGTATTTATGGCTGACTAACCATTGTTATGCTTTAATATTGTGTGCACGTTTCGCTTTCTTTGGTGCGCCGCGTCCGATCAGCAGGTGACGCGCGTTCAGTTTCAGCCAATCCAGTCTATACAAAGTCTATACAATCTATACAATCCAATCTATACAACTTGAGTGCCCTGGTGACGCAAGGGCAGTAGTTGGGAAAAATCAAGCCCTGCCTTTGGAACGACGCAGCTTGTCAGTGTGTCCGCGCAGTGGGATTTCTCTTTTCGCGCATGGGGAGTCAATCATACTAAACAGGAACCCGGCCCCGCGGGCTGCACGCGTGAGAAGCGCTATTGTACCCAAACGGGTAGCAAACTGATGCAGAGTGGCCGTCAACATGAAGCACCACATCGTTGTAAATCTTCTCGCGCGTCGCTTAGCATTGATTCGCGGACCAGTTAAATGCAATGACGTTCCACAGGTGCATGATCACGCGGAAGCATTTTCCCGCTAAGTGTGATTGACAGTGTACGCTTTCCTATTCAGCGTTTTATTTTTTTTACCCCGGAAATGACCATTACCCTAGACTGTGCATGTTGCCATAAACTAATGCGCATAAATGGACAGGGTTATGTGCATCGGTGTATTATCATCTACCTGTCTCGTGGGATGATACGCACTTATCTTTTCACGCAGTATTATCGGCATGGTTTAACTGCATGATAATGAAGCAAAAGCGATATACTGCATCTGAATCTGAACGCCGGCGGTGGCTAGCTTCGGCTACGTCAGTCACCAAGAATGTTCGAATGCATGTTTATCGACGAAGCACCGATATTTAAAGGTGTTGAGTGCAACTCTAGTTAATATCTGAATTCTCTGTGGCCTGGGGCTTACCAAACCACACAAAAGTATTTGTAAACCAAACGATACAATTTTTCGGCATCCGCTTTGTTCCTCCGGTCACTGAGCTCGATACTCGTGTCTATTGAAATAGTGTACACGAAATCTATGGGCATAATAACGCAAATGTCTTACTAGCCCCATAATGCGAAATCCGTCTGCCATTGCTGTAGTTGTACTAGATGCAGTTGGGATTGTCAACAGGCGACGGGGTTCATAACGATGGCGTACGGCATCACTAATGGACCTCCATGTGGTGGAAGATTTCACAACTTCTATATCAAACATGTGTTTCATTTGCAGTATTCCGGGTGGTGCCATTCTATTTCTTTTACCCTTCAGAACGCCGTCGCAAGCCTAGTTTGCGATTGAAATCAAAATGATGACATATGCCATACCCTCTTTATCAAAAGTAACAATACATGCGCGAACGGCCGGCGCGAGCAAGAGCGCGGTCGTGAGGTGGCATTGCGTTTGCGGGAGCCTGCTGGCGAGTGCACATTCAACAGCAGCTAAGCACGGAAAGGCTGAACGGGTTTATGAGACTCGAGGAACGTTACAGCTGAAGAGAAAGAATGGCAACGAAATATTCGCAGTTGATTGGCACAGAATAGGAGCGGAAAATGGCATTGCCCCTCGTAACCGCCGATGACCTCTCACATCCACGTATTAGCGGCATTTGAATGCAAGAACTAAAACGTTTAAGAACGCCGTCGTAAACAATGAAATCGACAGATTTGCGATGTGGCTCCAGCACTGGCTAAGCGGCGCCCGCGCATCCGTCATGATCCATGTCCAGTCTCAGAATATCAAAAATTAGTCTTAGCTACTGGCTTTTCTGTCCACCTTTTTGAACAGCCGTTTTAAACCCCGCTACCATCAGGTCAGCAAGCCTGCTAAGTTCTTAAAGTGTTAACTTGAGTTGTGTGGAGCGCGGAAAGCAGCGCAGAGAGAGAGACATCTTTCGCGTTCGCAAGAGCCTTTTGCGCACCAGCGCATGAAAATATAACCAAGTGTAACCCAGTTACAGACACGCACACAACCAATTTAGTGGAAGGCATACATAGTCTGTTAAATTTTCATGCGCTAGCGCGCGAAAGGGCTCCTGCGTAACGCGAAAGATTTCTGAGAAAGAGAGACAGAAACAGAAGAACGGAGTATAGCTGGGAGGTTAACTTGTCAATGCCCAGGGGGGCCAATTTGCACATACAGACGGGGATCAAATGAGAAAAGGGAAAGAAAGCGAAAGATGACTGGAAATCGTGGTATGAAGCTATGGTGACGCCGCGTGCACATGTTCATTAGTGTCGTAACGGTAAAATGCAAAGCAATAAAGAAAGATTCTTTTTTGGCTGGATTAAAAAACAGTCAAGGAAAAAGTCAGTTAACAACATCATATGATTACAGCGTAGTGTCATAACGTGCTCTTGAGTAATTATTTTTATTTTCCGAATAATAAGCAAATGGTGAGCCTGTATGCACACATCTGCAAAACCTTACGTGAAATACATCATAAGTGGCAAGCAAACATGTTCCATATACATGGCGCGTACATTACCTTATTAAAAAAGAAGCTGCCAGTAAATTTGCTTGCTTCTTCCATAGTGGGAAGACTCCATTTCGTTGACATTGAAGTGTATGCATAGTGCTAGACAAATATGGCAGTGTTGGAGCTGAAGTTTAAGGCAGTACTTGGCGATCTATCGATGCCTGTCAGGGATAGTAATGTTAACAATTTCACTTGGTAACGCATTCCACATTTCGATAGCCTTAGGAAAAAACGAGTATTTAAACGTGTTGCAACGCGCCAAGAATGGTCTTATGCAATAGTTATGGTTACCTCGGGTGGATCGACGCTGGAGTGTTAACAGGTAGTCTTCCTTATGTATGTTTAATCTATGATGATAAATGTTGTAAAGGAACTTCATTACAGTCGTTTTCCGGCGACAAAACAAGATCTGTATTTGTGCAGTGATGCGCATGGCTGTTACGCTTTCATGACGTGAGTATTTTGAATATATGAATCGTAGTGCTTTCGACTGAATTGTTTCTAACTTTTCGATCAGGTACGCTTGATGGGGATCCCAGATTATGTTTGCATACTCAAGGATAGGTCGTACTAATGTTTTATAGGCTGTTAACTTCACGTGCGGTGGAGCCATTGCTAGTCTGCGGCGAAGAAAACCAAGCTGCTTGAATGCGTTGCTACATATGTTCTCGATGTGTGCATGCCATTTAAGGTCTTGGGTTAGTGTGATCCCCAGGTATTTTGCTTTGGCTACGTGTGGTATCGGGGAGCCAGATAATGTGTAGTTGTAAGACAAAGGAATTTTTTTCTTGTTATGTTTAAATGCGCCGTTTTCGATATGTTAATTTGCATGTCCCATGCTGCACACCAGTCAGAAATGTTTTTTAAAGAAGACTGAAGTTTCATTTGGTCACCAGAGCTGTTCACGGCTGTATAAATCACGCAGTCATCTGCAGAAAATCTCATTGTCACTCCATGTTCGGCACACAAATAGATATCATTTACATATATGAGAAACAGCAGGGGCCCAAGAACGGAGCCCTGCGGGACCCCCGAAGGACTTCAAGGTAATCTGAGTCGAAACCATTTATTGACATGAACTGTTTACGGTTGGAAAGATAGGCTTCTATCCATGCTACTATTTTCAGATCACTACCTATCGTTTCTAGTTTTAAAATCAATTTTTTATGGTGAACACGATCGAAAGCTTTAGCGAAATTTATGAGGATTGTATCAGCCTGTAGTCGAGAAATAATTATTGATGCCAGGTCAGTGTGATTTCAAACAGTTGAGTAGCTGTTGACAATTTATTTCGAAAGCCATGTAGTCTGGGGAATAGAAGGTTGTTCTCTTCTAAGTATGTTATGATAGCATTATGAATTATATGCTCCATTACCTTGCAACAAGAACTGATTAATGATATAGGTTGGTATGCGTTCCCCAGCAATTTGCTGCCGCCCTTGTGAATAGGGTTCACCTTTGAATGGAGCCAATCTTGTGGAACAGTACCTGTTTTAAGTGACTCGGTACATTTTGCGCACAGAAAAGGAGCAGTCTACTCAGCATAGCGTCTAATGAATACGTTTGAGATGCCATCAGGACCAGGACACTTTTTCGTATCTATTTGCAAGAGTAAGTTAATTACGCCTGTTTGTGTTATCACCACTTCGGGCATGTGGCTAGTGTGCTGGGCAGGGGTTGCATTCACCGGTGTTGCACGTGTGAAGACAGATTGGAAGTATGAATTTAAATAGTTTGCAATCGCTCACTGATATTTATGATACATCCGTCAACTTATATTTTTGAGATCGCGTCATCAGATTTTGAAGAATAGCGCCAACATTTCTGTGGTTGTGTAGACATAAAGTTCGACATTGTGCTTGAAAAAAACGTTACTCTCGCCTCTTTAATTTTTTTCATGAACAGGGGGGGGGGGGGGGGGGGGGAGTTCACATATTTCCGCAAGTGATTTTTTACTTCTACGAATTCTTTAGCTTTAGGTGAATGATATTGCGGGTAATATATGGCGTTTTACGTTGTCTTCTTTTCGTCTTGGATGGAATGAATTTTTCTTCCCAGTATATTATCGTTTCCTTGAGCTTTAGCAGTAAGCCTTAAACAACTGACCGGTTTTCCAAAATATAAATATCCGACTTTAAATCTATAAAGTCGATGATGCTCACGTCATAAGCCAGACTATAACCTTTCGTTACAATACGTGTCTGCTCAAGGTGGACTGCGGTGCTCTGCTGTCCCATCTGTGGAAATGTTAATGCGAGTAACTTATAGTCTGATATACTTTCCGCAATGACAAGTTCCGGGGTTCACATGCTAGATACAATAACAAGATTGAGCACTGAGCTAGTCTAACACTGAATGCGTGTCGGCAATAGTAACCAGCTGTTGTAAACAAAAAACTGAACATTAGGTTTAAAAGCAGTTCGCAATTGGTCACTTCCTTTCTTCCAGGAGTTAAGGTGGTCCAATCAATTACGGGTAAATTGAAATCTCCAGATAATATGATTTTAGTCCGTTCTTTCATTTTAGAATTCAAATAGTCATGCCCTTTCAAAAGATAGTCATCTGTTGCGTTCGGGCACCTAAAAATACCACCGATTACTGCTTATCATTACCCGTTGTTATCATGCACCAAACACTTTAATGGCCGTCCATGCCTTCCACTTCCTTGAAGTAGAGGTTCTGATTAATGGCAATAGCAACCCCACCACCACGGCTGTTCCGATCAGAAGAAGTGTGTAAGACTCAGGGACGATTTCCGAGTCATGTATGGAAGAGTGCAACCACGTTTCTGTAATTATTAGTACGTCTGAACTGTAAAGCAGGAATAATTCTTATAATTTATCATCCTTATTAACAATGCTCCTAGCATTGAAACTCAGATTGATTAATGGATTATTGCGAAAACGTCATTCAGCGGGACCACCATGAGATTTCGAAAATCTGTTTTTCGTTTGCTTCACTGGTACCCTTTTATCCTCTGTGGGATCCCATGCGTACATATTATTGTTTATTTTGAGCTTGTCAAAAACTAAACTTACTTTATCCCCATTGTCACGATTCAATTTAAATACTGCCATAATGTTTTGCGTATTTCGCGCACAGGAACCGAGAAATTCTCAGATATTGATATTCCACTGTTCTTTAGCTTATGGCAACTTTGAAAAACCTTAACCTTTTCAGTGAAATCATAAAAGCGCAAGATGACAGGGCGTTCATTGCCAGCATCTTTCCTGCCAACACGATGGATGCGTTTTATGGATCTGACCTGGACTTCCAATTTGCTTCTCAAGAGATTGTTTTCTACTTTTTTTTGAAGCTCGGAGGCACTCTCGTTATTTTCCTCTTTCAATCCATAGGTCACAATATTATTTCTACGGCTCCTATTTTCCAGGGCATCCAGTCTTTTAGTGATTTGTGACAATTCCTTATGCATCACCACTACAGATTCCTCACATTTCTGCACTTTTTCATTACATAGCTTTAGCGACGCTAATGTGTCTTCTATTTCAGTGAGCCTGAACTGAACACCCTCAAGTTCACCTTGCAAAGCAGTTTGGGTAGCCTTAATTTCCGTGACAGTGCTCAGAATTTGATCCAGTTTCTGTTCATCAGGCACAGGGTTCTCCTCCACATCGCCACTTAGCTTCAACAGCATGCAAAGCACTCGCGATTACTCATGGCAGCAACAAAAAATACACTGGGGGATCGGCAGCACGACAAGGCAGGCACAATCGCTTCTAAGGCAACTTGTGAATGACCATTTGTCACTAACCTGTGCAAAGAAAAGTACGAAGTTCAGCATCATGCGTCTAACGGTGCCGCCGAGCCCACTGAAGAGATCTGCTGTCCGTCCAGTCTTTTTAGGCCGTTCCCACGAAGTCTCGGATGTTGCCGCTGCGCCAAACGATGTGTCCAAACGAGGTAACGGTGATAGTCCTTCCATGCGGTTTCCATCTGATTGCACCGATATAAGCGACCCAAATACACCCGTATGCAAACTTGGTTGCCGATGTCGCGTCACCGACGTCACAAAAGACAGATGGCCCGGGGACACATGGAAGTCGCCACAGCCCGATCCACTGCATTCCAGTAGCGCCTGTGCAAAGAAAAGTACGAAGTTCAGCATCGTGCGTCTAACGGTGCCGCCGAGCCTGTCACAGCACCATATGACTCCTCGGGTGGTCGCACTTACGAACTGTCCAGACAGATAATTCGAAAGCGTCGCAGTGCTCTCTGAAATGCCTCATCTCGCGCAGATAAGCCGCTTGAGTTAGCAGACCGCCATTGCTTCGCTTGGCAACCTCACGGATCAATGATTTCTCTGCGAGAGCAAAGCGTTTGCGACGGGAAGACAGATAGTGCCCTCGTGCGGCTGTAAATTTGCGCTTCCATTTTAATCCTTCAAAAGGTTGCGCGGCTGAAACCTACTCTTATAGCGTCGTTTCAGTACTTTCTGTAATTACAGCAAGATGTCTCAGCTTACATCACCACCGAGAGTAATTTTGTACCAAACAGCGGTGAGTTGACAGCCTCCTGTACTCCACATCAAATTCGCGGCTTTATGCACTCGCCTAACGTGGCGCCCAACTTCTGCCATTTTCGTCAATGACAGGACATTGTTTATGTCATGAAACTTCATTTTGTCATAACAGTCTGATGTGTATGCATGACGTATTTACCGCTGCACAACGTGAACCAGTCAGATTACAGGAATAGTACCTTTTATCTCATCCGTAATACAAGCATAAGTTTTTTCCTCCCAATCATCTATACAGTTTTTTTTTTCCGTCCGCAGTTACTGATATCTACTATTCAGTCGGCGTGAATAGCTCTGCTAAAGATGTGTCTGCAACTTAACGTCATTTTGACGGCACTGCAAGAAGCCATTTCGACAGCTCAAAATTTTGCGCCACAAGATTGAAACACATGACCATTCTGAGAACCAATCAAACAAAACGGCGCCGAACAGCGGCCATGCGCTGAAAAGATCCCGAAAGAGGTGACAAGCTTCTGGGCAGCACGAACAAACGATCCTTACTCGGGGGTCGCACGCTTCCCTGTGTACTGAAATTTAAGAAATTGAAGATGCGATATCCAAGCATCTTACAGATACTTAGATAAATTGTGCCATTGTTTAGCACGCGATATCGTATGCAGGAACACGAAAAGTACTCTGACTGCTCAAGGAATCTACTCAAAATGACCGCCGACTAAGGAGCTGTACTGACGCTGCGATCAACAATACAATTCAACACTCATAAGCACAAAGACGGGATGGGGTTGAGTACTATTTGCAGGCATTTCGATTTTCATCTTAAGCAAGAGCTATAAATTGATCGCGTTTTCGCTTACAGTGACTAGAGTCAGCGTCAAATGCAAAATGACCAAAATGAACTGCGCACAGCACGTCACCCGTTTCGGATGACTAGATCATAAGTGGTGAAAACTGAGATATAGTGCAGTTGAATTTTTTATTTGAAAGGCGCGAAAAAATATTTCTAAGTAACAAACAACCCGTTTGGATTTTTGTTCAGGAGGGAATAATTCTGCGTTTTCGTGCTCGCGTTGCTGCCATCCTGTTCGTGTTTTTTTTTATTCGGCATTTTTATCTTTTTTATTCGCGAGTGTCGCCCCCCTGTATTGGTTTCACCAGACTCACTGCGGTTCCAGGCGCGAGGCTCAGACCATTTTATAATCACCCACAGGTCGGCGGACGCACACATGTATCGACTCTCTCGGGCTCATTCACGCTCAGATCATGATCTGAGTCTTGATTAAGTCCGGACTCAAATTCAGATCGCATTGGCCCTAAATGGTAAGCTTTCGACGATGTGTATAACTAACAGAATTCGAGTAGCAGTCACCGCATCCCATAAATAGAGACAGAGTACACTAACTCCCAGAAGGGATCTTTCGTTTCCCGCAATCTTCATTAACGTACGCAGTTATCTTCAGAGAAGATTAGGCTCGTTTCTAACATCATCGCATCAACACAAGGCAACTTGCTTATTCTAACAGAAAACTGGCTACAAAATGACGTTAGTGATATCAAAGTTCTGGCGCAACTTGTCTGATATCAAAGTTCACCCAAGTGACCGTGAATTATCAAAGAGCGGTGGTGTTCTCATAGCAGATCGTCAGCAAATTTTATGTTTTGTTGTAAACGTCTAATTTAAGATCGGAATAATTTAGTTACTGTGTCGCTCATAACCAATTCAAGTGTTAGCATTTGCATTGAACTCCTGTAATGGCCGATTACAATGAATATAGGGCTATTCTTCGCAACGACCTGGCGTTGGCGCGTCGTGCGTTAAAAATGTTGAGCGAGGACGAAGGCCGAACAGGTTGGACCAGAGAAGAATGATTGAGTCACGTTATGCTACCGACTGCCTACGGTCTCGCGAGCTTGTTCTGCGGAGGCCGCAGAGTGCCTGGGGCAGAGCATTGCCACGTTCTGCAGAATCGCCGATGCAGAGGAAAGCCATGAGCTCGTGGATCACAAGCCCAGCGCAGGCATCAACTTGGCCGAGTTGCAAGGCTCTTCCGCATGCCTGCCAACTCTGCTGACGTCCGCGGGAGACTCCTGATTTTTGACCGAACTTTCTGGTTGTACGACCACAGTCCTATATCTCCCGATAAGTCTCCTCTGCCCGCGCAAGTACGGTTCACATAGTTTAAGCAAAGCTGAGTTTTGGTACAGTTGGCAGGCCATGATTTACAGGGAGGTTTAGCGCCAGCAGACGAGCGACCGTCCTGTGTCACTCTCTTATCCTTGTCTCCTCGCTCTAAGCCCCCTGTAAATCGTGGTTTACATAAAACCGGCACCACGAAATCAGCAGCTGCGTCGTAATCATCAGCATCAATGTCTTTGGCCTTTCCAAGGATAAAATCAGGCAGAATGAGTAGGGGAATCTCAACGGACCACAGATCACAGAGCTGACGAGTGCCTGAACGGCACGAGCCCAGTATGCGAGTTCCATTTCGGGCCACCCACCTTATGTGCTCGATGTTTAGGTGCACATCGTACAAGAAAAAAATGAAGTAATGAGGTTAACAAAGAGGAGAGGATAACAAAATACTGTGAACGGGAAGGCCTCCTTTATCCGTTCAATCAGTTGTATGGCTTTATCAATATGATCGAGGATGTCACCACGAACTGAATGGACGCTTCTGTCAAGGCAAGCTACACTCTGACAGCATAACGGATATGCTAGTTGGCAGCTGTTCAGAGCAGACTTTCCCTAGAAATCGTTTGTCGTGGTCACCGCTCCGATTCTCACAGCTGAAATAATGACGTTTTATGGCGCCACTCGTCATTTAGACGTGAAGGGACTTTGACTTAACAGTGAGCGACAGAGGGCCCGGCTAGCTCTGTCCGTAGAGCATGAGACTTAACCTCAGGGTCATGGGTTCAGGCCCCACATTGGGCGCCAGATGAAGGCCTCGCCTTCAAAAAACCGGTCCGCGAGCCATGGTCTCGACTGAAGAGTGACAAATCCAGTCTCTTAATAACCCCGCTTTATTCCGGATAAACTAAAATGCATTAAAAAGAAAGGAAACAACATCAGGCGCTACTGCGCTGAGAACATGCTGTTCACGCGCGCGACAATAGAACAGCGAAGAGAAGCGGGAAACATGTCAGGGCTTTACCGCGGCGAGACAAAACACACTGCGAAGCGAATAGGGCGAGCAATAAGGCCAAAGCGCTCACGGCGGAACAAGAAGCATTGCTCCTCGCGTTACAGCAACTCACGCGAATACGCCCAGGCTGTTTCTGCAGGCACTCCTTCCACCTTCGTGACGCCGGTCTGCTTTCCGTAGTCCCTGCACACCCCGCTGGCCCATGTCGCTCGCTGCTTGCCCCGCCGGGGCGAAAAAAGGCCTCGCGCCTTGCTTCGACGCGCGTATCTGCCCGCGTCTTTCACCGCTAACATCCCGCCCCCAAGATTATCTGCTCACTCATGCGCACTCGCGCTGCTCGCGCAAACACAACACAAATAGGAAAACGCGCGCGCGGTTTAAAACACCTAAAGAGGCTGCGGAGCCCCAAAACGGCTAATCTAAGACCGGAATAATTAAGTAACTGTGTCATTCATAACCAATAGCACTGTTACTGGGAGTCTGCTACAGGCGACCCCATTCGACCCATGACTTTTCTAACGAGCAAAATAACAACCTAATCTAACTCACAGCAAGCTACCCCAAGTGCCTCTATCCTCCTTTTCGGGGATTTTACCTTCCCAAACATAGAATTGCGTAATCTTCCACCTGCCTCAATAGTAGGTTCCGCAAAAGGCAACTTTATTGCAATACATTTCAACGGTAATTTATAACAATTGCTTTCAGAACCAACGCGCACCTTATCGCAATCTAAAATCATTCTTGACTTTATTTTGGCTAGTAAACCCGATGCCGTCTCATTCATTACTTACCTTCAGAGAATTATAGACCAAAATGTCATTCCAGCCGCCTTCTTTTTTCTTGTAATGCCAAATATGACCTTGAAGAAGACTGTAACACTTTAAGAAAATAGTCATTAAGGGGCGATAAATCAAGAACTTAAGACCTACTTTCCTGCATAACAAGCTACATATGACATTCAATCGACACATGATAACTGGGCAATCTTTAAAAATAAATAAATGATTCACCTGATAAACATATACCAACCGTCAACATTCGTACAAGTAGCCAAAAACCATGCTTTACTGATTCTTTAAAAACAAATCGAAAAATAAGCGCCTCTATTGGGAAGATAGCGGCAACACAATTTGATAGCAAAACTATATATTAGGTAGCTCAAGATGAATATTTGACTGTCATTCGCAGCATAAAACGTCCTTTTTATAATACTACACTTCCAAATTTGTTGCGTACTAACCCAAAACTGTTTTGGCAAGTAATACACTCTAACCCAAAATACGCACTTACCCTCACCAATGACACACGCGTTGAATGTGCTGGCACATTTAATTCCGCATTTTCCTCAGTATTCTCGAATGAAATCAAAAGGCCCTTTCTTTTTCTTTTTTCTTTTTGCAATATGAAAGGTGTCATACTAAGCATCGCAGTTTATGAAGACGGAATTTCATCCATAACTCTGAAGACTGCACTATCATCATCGTGTGGTATGAAGGTATGAACTATAAAATTCCAAGAAACACAAGACACCCGGCTGCTTATTGCCTGTCATTACTGTTCTCAGTCACTTTCTTCACTACCTTTCCGGATGATTGGTAAGTGGCATAGGTCATTCAAATCTACAAGAAAGACAACAGAAGCTCTTCATTAAATTATCGAACTATCTCGCTAACAAGCGTGTCATGCAAAATCAAAATACACGTCTACTGTCAAATTATTTTTTCTTAGATGGTAACAACTATTTTCACCCGTCACAGCATAGGTTTCGCATAGCTTTCTCCTGTGAAACCCAATTAACTATTTTCTTCATGACTTGCGTCTTAACCTGGTCATCGATGTGCGAATCGGTACAATCTATTTTGGATTTAGAGAAAGCATCTGATAAAGTGCCTAACTACCGCTTACAACTAAAAGTTCAACTACTAAACCTGGATCCTAATGTTCTGATGTGGATACGGGAATTTTTGTATATTCGTACGCAAATGGTTTCGGTCAACAATAATTTGTCTAGCCCCCTCCCAGTAACTTCCGGTATGCTGCAAGTATCTGCTCTTGCCTTCCTGTTATTTTCATATATTTTAATGATTCACTTTAATGTGTCTCCTCTAATATACGCATATTTGCGGACGACTGTGTCACCGCACTATCTATAACGCATCGCACCAATCTGCTCTCTAGAACTTGTTTAAGAACGATTCAGAATGGTGCAATATTACACTAATGACCGTAATCACCAGCGAATTCACTTGCCTGTCCTTCTCGCACCATCGCGCTCCCTATTTCTTTCCTTACGCAACTGTTAACCCCCCGCTTGAACAGGTACATTCTTGTAAATGCTTACGTGTAACCCTATTCATGATTTGTCTTGGGACGCACATGTTGTCGTAATCGTTGTTGTCGTCGTGTCTGCGTTGGCATAATTTGGTCACAGAATAAAACTCCGGTGAAACTTCACAAACTGATTTAATCGCTACATGGAAGAAACATTATAGAAATTCCAACTGACAACGTTTCGTTCGGCGTCTTTTAAGCTACTCCTTTCATGACGGTTGGCCGTGTTCCTCTCTACAGGCCTTCCTTTCTTTCCTTTTTCTTTAGGGGGGCCCCCGCTTGCGTGGGCTCTTAGAACCTGGCAGTGGCGGCGCTCGTTCGGCGGTGTCGGTAACAGAGGAATCCTCCTTGCGTCTCCGGTGCTGGCCCGCAGCCGCCTCGTAGGCTAGAAATTCAGGGCAGGCGGGCGTCCGCGTCTGGTTAGGCCGCCAGCGCGTACACATGCCCAGGCCTGAAACCTTCTATCCGTGGCATGGACGCGGTTCAGCCCATCGCTGTTCCCTTTGGACTTCCAGGAACCTCTTCTGCCGACACGTGGTGCAGGCCCGCCGAGTTTGGTGAGAATTATGGCCCCGGTTGTGTCTTCGACAGCGCCAGTGGAGCGGGAGGGACGCTTTGAGGGACGACGAGCCGCTGGTCGACTTGCTGGCAGTGGCAAGGAGCAGGCGTGCCACTGCCATACGTCAGTAACATTATATCATACGTCAGTAACGTCAGGACATACGTCAGTAACATTATATCAACATCTGACAAAAACTCAGAGAATTTGTGGAATGCACCGCCGTGTTCAAAACTACTGGCTTATAATTCATTTGTTAGGCCAAAAATTTAAAATGCATGCGACACATCTGGAGGCCAATCAAGCATATCTCGTCAAAAAGAATTGGTTAAAGATTGCGCTGTTACATTGATTCATGCATCATACTCATAGAAAATCAGGTTTTGATCCCTAAAAACAGAATCCGGTGTATCGACACTTTTATGTCGACATCGCATTTCCAGCATTTTATTGTGTCACGTTTTTTTTTTTTTCATCACTTAATCAAGCCCCATTAATCACTGCAGCAGCACGCATATCTTAACGAACCAGTCATCCACTTCACATTGCGAACCCACACGCCGGACGACCGCCTTTACTGCTTCGTTTTTCATTCGAACCACCATAGACTGGAACGGCCTCCTCCACGAAATTGCTACAAGAAATCCACGAAAATGACCATCTTCGTTTTCGCAACTTTTATCTGACCATTGTTCCCAGTAACTAATTACCATGAACACTAGTGTTTGTATAAGAACCTACGCCTTATGTAATGCCTCTATGTATTAATTAAGGTAATAAACGGAACTGAAGTCAGGTGAAAATAGCAGGAGAGTTCTGCTTCTTTGTTTTAAGCATGAAAATGTAAAGCACCTGCTTAGAACTTATTCGAAGTCATAAAAATGCTACAACAATAATGCTCCCTGTGTTTTTACGGTCTCCTTGGAATGAGCTCGCACTGAAGTGATTGTTATTATTGGTACTTGTAAAATCTCGCTTCCACTTGGGAAATTGGACTTCCTGAAAAATACCAACAAACCCTAAATCCGCAATGATAGGTCGATATAACTGACGTAAAAATACAGAGTGCGCCACTTTCCGTATATCTGCTTCTATTTACCAAGATCGGGATTATTTGGCCACTGTTCGAGGCATTTGAGTCATCTGCTTTTTTCGTTTTTATTTTTGTTTCATAATTCACGTGCCAGGTTTTGCTAAGTACATATTGCCGCTTAGGAGGAGGAGAGCCGTGGACTGTTTTCTTTTAAAGCCAAAGCTCTCCTTCACGACCAAAGTGGCAAAAGCTGTGCTATCTCGGAAGCCTGATCTTTATTTAACCTTCTGAGCATAGCATAGGAACAACGTATCTTAAACCAAGGTTAGTGTTGTGCACACATATTTGAGGAGAGAAATGGGGGGGGGGGCACGTGCAGCATACACCTAAATCTAGAAAAGGCCATCGAAATCATGCAGTCCGAGAGGGCGAATAAGCCACCGCAGAAGCCGAAAGGAAATCGGTTGGCGCCAGTAAGCAAAGTGACCAACAACCGTCCTCGCTCCTGTCCATTCCGTCGTTGAGTGAACACCTATAACGCGCGTTAATGGTCGGCGCGGGCAACCACTCCGACTGCAACCTCTTTGCTCGAGGACGGAGAATGCTGCGAAGGAAAGAGAAGGGAGTTGTTTTGAAGTTGATTACCCGAGTTTCTCGGCCGGTTTTCAGTCGTACACCCTTCTTTTCTGTCTCTACCGCCACATTTGGTGATGCGCGTCGTAGAATAATGGGGTCGCTACAAACTATGAAAAAAAAAAACTTAGTCCTGAGCTTAATGTACCTACTACGCTGCCGCATTCTACTGGAAAACAAAGTTTCTGCGCAGTGGCAACAAAGGCGTCACATGCGCATCGCCGTCTTCCGGATCTTTGAGGGTGTCTCCTAAGCAGAGGTGGACAACCTCTTGAGGTTTCGGCCTCATGAGATTGACCTGAACCTCAAAATGACCTCAACCTCACGGAGTGAGGTGAGGTTGAGGTGAGGTCGAGGTGAGGTCGGTGACAGCTAGAAATTTTTTGTGTGAGGTCACCAAATTGAACCTCAAACTCACGCGTGAGTTTGAGGTTGAGTGAGGTCGTCATTGTGTGACGTCGAAATAGTGAGGTCCAGGCTTTTCGCTGTTGCCGCGGCTGTCTTCGAAGAGCGCCCCTTTTGACGCGGAGCTCGAGCATACTGCCGCGGTGTGCCCGCCGACTCTCGGTGTTTGGTTACCCCCCAATCGGACGACCGAATGCCGCAGCCCCTGCCCAGCTTTCGGCATTCCACCGTAATGTCCGAAGCCCGAGTACGCTTCCCTCTGGTCTACTAGGAAGGAGATTTTTTTTTTACTTCACGAACTCCTCATGCCCCCCGCCTGCCACCCCCGTTTCCTCTGACTTGTTTGTGCCGATGCTTGCCGCAGGCTCAAACACCCAGGAGCGCGGAAAGCACATAACTCACGTTGACCGGCGGTGCTTTTGTCCGATGCCGCAAGGAAACCAGCAAACTAAAAAGTGAAGCAAATTATCTTTGCGCAGACGGCGCGGAACAGAACTGTGTCTTGTGCATTCCCGTTTCCAGGCGATAACGTCACGGCTGCTGCCTTAAATTCGATAAAGGACCCCGCTGTACATTGCACGGAAACTTAGCAGGAAATGGTGCAGCGAAATTGTTAGAGGACGTGATACTGACAGATAAAAAAAAACATGAACAAACCAGAAAAACCGGCACAATACCATCTGTGCATTTTATCGAAGTCCTCCCTTTCGAATTGTACGTTATCGTTTTATATTCCTGTCCTGTAAATTTATATTCTTGTATTTTCCAGAACAACCTCTCTTTGGTCTTGTGCTGCTTGTTTCTTCTAACAGATTTAAAGGTGATGGTGCTAGTGTAGCGGTACAACATGCAACAGGATGAAATGGACGGCACAGCTTATAAGACGCAACTGGTAAACAGGAAAAAGCCTGCGCATGTTAACCATATGCTGAGATAGAAGGGACAAAAAATATATGGGGCCTGTATGCAGTACAGCGCAATGAAAAAAAAATGATTTCGCTCCGCTAGGGCCCTTTATTTCTCTCTCAAATTCTAGTGAAATCAAGCAATGCAGGAGGAAGGAGGAGACTAAGGGATTCTTAACTTATTCAGGAGCAGAAAACGAAATTTGAAAAGCGTTCTCCTACATGTTTTTATGAGCTAAAAAGTATTGAGATGGTTTCCGGCTCGACATTTTGGTGTCTAGACGGACGAATTGGTGTGGCGAAGTGAACATGCCTGTTTTGTGCTCCAGTCTGCTCGAGACGCACAAATCAATAGGATGAAAATTGTTGTGGCCAGATGTCGGAATAATTCTTTTAGATATTTGTTTTTTTCTTTAAAAACCAATTTAGATGTACGTGATATGAAGCCAATTACATGCTAGCACTAAGGAATGCAGTATTAAGTCGATGTCTCAAACTTTTCATACGCTCTGGGAAGAGCAGTTCTCTTCTGTTTTTATTGTGCGATATTGGTTATTACTTTCGGCAACATGGTATTTATTTATATATATATATATTTTCTTGTATGTCAATTAAGTTCGTACACTGCCGAAAAGAGAACAGGCTTCTTCCCTCACATTAGGCTCTTTCTTTGGCATCTTTTCAGAGGCGCATAGCACAACCCTCCTTTCCACTTACCCGTGCGGTCATTTAGTTTTTTCTTTTTCTTTTGCAAGTATTGGAAAGCGCGATCTACTCTCTGAATGCGGAGCTGGCACACATACGCCACTACCTTTTGGTGTGTATTGGTGACAGTTCGGCATTCACCGCATGAGCAAAACCAGATGCCTACAGACGGAGGGTGAAGGGAGGAGCGCGTGCACAGCGGGGGGCGCGGTCCATCCGGGCTGCTTGCTCGTCTCCTTTCTGTTGTTCTTGTCTTTATTTTACGTTTATGTGCTGTAACTATACGACACTAACGGGGAAACGGTTTCTCTAGATTCACCTACGGTGCATGCGGGGAAGCTGCTTCGGAGACACCACTGTTCAACTGATTAGTTCAGTCGTCGAAGGAAAACAAGTGAATACCAGAAAGAAGCTCGTCTCAGAATTGTTGACGAAATGGCATCCAGTATTCGGTTCGGACGTACACGTATTTATATCGTGTGTACGTGTTCTTTTTTTTAGGTGGTTGCGAGTTGGACATTTTGCTCCGGCGAAATTTGACGGACGAGCCGATGTTCGCGGAAGCAAAGCGGTTCACGTTTGGCATGGAAGCAGCACGATAGAGCACATGGCTAACGATCGTCGTCTTCACGTTATCCAGGTTTTGGCTTGGCTTCTACCATGCCTGGCCAGAAGTGCACCGGACCCGTACGTCGCTACCTGCCTGCAGCCATGCCGTGTTCAGGTGTGCGACCTTTCTTCGAACCCAGGCGCTGCCTTCGTTGGATCGGAATCCTTGTTCATCGGTTCAGCCGCATCAACAGGAACATCATCCACGCCTGCCTTAAAAGCCAACAGCCAGCCGCGACACGTCAGTGGGCATGGAAGCAGCACGATAGAGCACATGGCTAACGATCGTCGTCTTCACGTTATCCAGGTTGGTCAATCGTGTTCTCTACATGCTAGGAAAACATCAAATCGTTTTTACTGCTGCTTCCGTGCCCACAAGTGCTCTATGACGTGTGTTGTGACTGCAAGGAGGTGTTGCTTATGTTGTTGCTATGTTCGGGTGACGTTGAGCTAAACCCCGGGCCTAATCGCAAGCAAACTACAGAGCGGCAGACCCAAGTAGCTGATGAAGACGACACGTCGTGCGCCCATCGTCATAATGAAGTCATGGCTGCGTTGTCCTTTATTAAAACCGCCTGTGAGGCGTCAGCGGAGGCCCAAGCCATGTTCACGCAGGCTGTGAATGACGTAAAAGCCAATCAGGAATGTTTAGCAAAGCGGCTGTCTAATATTGATACTCGACTCGCTTCTGTTGAAACAGAAGTCAGCATGGTTAGTAGTCTCGAAGGAGAACTTCTGTTAACAAACGACACCATTAATGACTTGGCGCAACAGAATAATGAGCTTCTTTCCCGCATCTATGATCTGGAAGACAGATCTCGCAGAAATAATTTAATATTTTATGGCGTGCCCGATAGCAATGAAACGTGGAATGACACAGAAAAAAACGTTATTAGTTTGCTTTTCATCCAGTTTTGGGTCAGAATTTAAACCAGACAAAATAGAACGAGCCCACCGCCTTGGTGGCCCTTTTGTTCAAGAAAAATGCCGACCAGTGATAATAAAATTTTCGCACTTTAGCGAAAGAAGAAGTGATGTCACATCGTGATGAGCTGAAAACAATTAAATGACATTTCAGTTTCTGAAGACTACTGCGCAGCAACTAGGCTCGCTCGCAAAAGTTTAACTGCTTTCGCAAAATCTTTGCCTGGTTCACCATCCTTTAGGCTTCGCTACAACAAACTAACTGTAAATAAAAGGCAATATGTTTATGACCCTAGAACAGACAGTTTCATTGAGCTGCCCCGGCTGCGTTATCATTCTCCTTCTCGTAGCAGCCCATCCGATGATTCATCTGCACGCGCTCGACCCTCTACATCCAATGCTGCTCGCGCATGCGAGATGGGAGACATTTCGAATTCAAGTCCCACGCGTAATGTTTCATAACACTTAGCCAGGGGTAGTGGTCATCGGCGCCCTATATCAGTCCTTTATAGTAATATCCGGAGGATTTTAGGCAAAAGAGATGATATCATCGCAGCTATCAATTCGTGCCAAGCCGACCTGGTGGCGCTCACTGAAACTTGGTTAAGTGCTCGTGTAAGCGACAGCGAAATTTTTACTCACACCAAGCCTTTCAATGTCTATCGTTGTGACAGAGATGGAAGACAAGGGGGTGGAACCCTGCTCGCAGTTTCTACTAACCTAACATCGTTCAGAATTAATGTTTCATGCAACATAGAATCTGTCTGGTGCGGCGTCATTTTAAACAACAGAGTACACATCATTGGCGTCTGTTATCGTCCACCTAATGCAGACATCACATTCGTGAATGAATTGCATGACGTGGTTAACACCGTCGTCCTTCGTTATCCAGCATCCCCGGTATTTCTTCTAGGCGATTTCAATTATCCATCAATAAACTGGACATCGACACCGCCTACCTGCCCACCATATTCTTCGAATTGTCAAGCTTTTCTCGATATGTGCTCCCTTTTCAATTTTGATCAGGTTGTTGATGGCCCAACGCGTGTTATCGGCAGTTCTGCTAACATTCTTGACCTGATCCTCACCACTAACCTTGATATGATAGGCCCAATAATTTTCATGCCGGGACTCAGTGATCATTCTTTACTTCATTTCGACCTAAACTTTACCGCGTCTTCAGCTACGAAAAAACGCAAGATTATATTTGATTACAAAAAGGCAAACTTTGAAGAGATAAATAGAGAACTTTCGCTCTTCCTTGACAACTATCTTAGTGGTTTTGAACATCGTTCTGTCCAAGAGAACTGGGACCTGTTCGTCAATAAAATTTCATATCTAACTGAGGCTTACATTCCCAAGAAAATACTAACAGTACATAGACATTCGCCATGGTATAATCCGTACTTAAATCGACTTTCGAACAGAAAAAAACGCTTATTTCGGGCAGCAAAACTGCAGCAGACTGCGTCACGCTGGCAAGCATACACTAATGCATCTCACACCTACTCTCAAGCTGTCGCTTCTGCAAAATCTACTTTTTTGAAATACACTCTACCATCCTTGCTCACTAATAACCCTAGCAAATTTTGGAACATCGTAACTAACTCCCAGAGCAACTCAGAGATTTCTTTACTTGACCAGAACGACTTACCTGTGCCTAGCAAGGAGTGCGCATCGATTTTACACAATATGTTCACACTGAACTTTTCATCTGCAACTAATCTTCAATTGCCTACACATTCGTTTTCGGGCTATACGATTATGCATCCAATATCAATAGATGCCGACGGGATTGCAAAGCTAATTGAAACACTAAAACCTTCATGTTCCTCAGGTGTTGACAATATAAATGCAAGATTCCTTAAAGAAACAAACATGTACTCCTCTGTCCTTTTGGCAAAAATATTTCAACAATCTTTAGATACTGGCGCTATTCCTGTACATTGGAAGCAGGCGAAGGTGATTCCACTTCATAAATCCGGTAACAAGCAATCTCCCCTTAATTATCGCCCCATATCTCTTACTACCATACCATGTAAAATTCTTGAACATGTCATTTGCTCACACCTAGCTAGTTTTCTTGACTCGAACCTTTTTTTCAATCCAGCGCAACATGGCTTCAGGAAATCACTCATGCGAGACACAGCTACTTTGTTTCACAAACTCCATGCTAACCCTTATTGACAACCGTTCCTTGGCTGATTATATCTTCTTGGATTTTTCTAAGGCCTTTGACAAAATAAACCATCATCTTTTACTACTTAAACTCAAGTGTCTTAATATTGACAGACATCTTCTTACCTGGGTCGAAGTTTTCCTCATCGGTCGATCACAGCATGTCTTTGCTAACAATAATAATTCACCGTCAACACCTGTTACGTCAGGTGTACCACAAGGGTCAGTTTTGGGCCCTCTTCTTTTTTTAGTTTATATTAATGACCTTCCTAACTGTGTGACTTCCCCTATTCACTTATTTGCCGATGACTGTGTTATTTATCGCGAGATTGCTGAACCCGCCGATGTTTCTGCTATACAATCTGACCTCAATAATATAACTAAATGGTGCAGCACATGGTGTATGGACCTAAATGTTAAAAAATGTAAAGCTATGCGAGTGTCGCGCAGTAATTTCCCCCCTGCTTGCTATGTATTGAATAACACTCCTTTAGATACTGTAACTTCGTACAAATATTTGGGTGTGCATATTACTAATGACCACAGCTGGAAGCAACATATTGATTACATTATTAACAACAGTAACCGCATGCTTGGGTATTTGCGCCGTAACTTTTCGAAGGCACCTGTTTCGACTAAAATGACTATGTACAAAGCATTGGTACGTTCAAAGATTGAATATGCTTCTGCAATCTGGGATCCCGGTTTCACGAACTTGAAATCCTCACTTGAGATGGTTCAAAATAATTCAGCGCGTTTCATTCTTTCCAATTACAGTCGCACTAGCAGCATAACTTCAATGAAACTAACGTTATCTTTGCCATCTCTCGAGCTTAGAAGGAAAATTTCACGTCTTAGCCTTTTTCACAAAATTTATCATCATAACGAATTGAGGCATACTTTCATTTCGCAGCCATCGTATCGCTCCTCCCGCGTTGATCATGCTTACAAAGTAAATGTCATAACTTGCAATACTAATGCCCTTTTTCATTCCTTTCTACCTCGTACGTCAGTAGAGTGGAATCGCCTTCCGCCCGATATCGCATTAATCCAAATCACGATTCATTTCACTCATCACTGATGCAATATCTTGAAGCTGATCCGTGACACTTTTTCCCCCCTGACTATTATCTTATTTCCGTTTTTAGTTTTTCATGCTTGTTTGCTCCCAGTGCTGCTGTTCTTTTCGCTGTATAATGCTGTTCTCTCACCGCTTATGATTGTTTTCAATTTATTCCGCTTGTATAACTTTCTTTATTGTAAGATTGTTTTCGTTGTTCTGTATTCCCTTGTTCGTTTAGCCTTTGTTATGTTTTGTTCATTTAGTGTTCTATGCTTTCTATCATATATGATGTACCACTCCCATCTGTAATGCGTATGCGCTTGAGGGTAATAAAATGAAATGAAATGAAATAAAACCCTTTTTCCTAGCAGTTCCTACAGTTGTAATTTTTTAATGTAAGCGTGGTGTTCAAAGAAGCAATTTCGCCAATTCTTGCAGTACGCCACGGGATCACAGAATTATAAACAAACCCCCCGGAGTGGCAGGTTTGGACCTCATAACATAAACAGCATTCCTCTTAGAAATTTTCTGAAGGTTTATTCGGCGTTGGCTTAGTTTTATGATTAATTGGTGTTTTCCTGTCTTTTCCTCTTTTTTTTGTTTTGTTGGGGATTTAGTCTTCACAAGTCATTTCATAAGTGGCTGTTATGGAAAACTTGTGCCCCGTTAATATGGCATCCGTTTATATGGAGGACCCGAATAATGGACAATTTTTCTGGGGCCGAAGATTTTTCAAAGTTTTTATGTCACGTTAATATAGAAACTCGCTCTCTGAACAATGTAGATGGGATGAATGCACACAGCCTATTCGGCCCATGTATTTTTGTCTCGTTAATATGGACATTGTTTGAAAAAAGCAGGGGAGTCTGAGCGCAAGTTTATGAAGGGTGCGCATGTCGGGAACCAATGCGACAGCCGATACGGTAGGATGCCTGAACGAGTCCTGTGGAGTTGGAAAGAACCAAATCGGGCGTGTCGTCGTTTTAGGAGGGAAGGGGGACGGGGGGGGGGGGGGGGGCAAGAGCGGAAAGGAAGGGAAGAGGAGGAGAAAGGTTGTGTGGTTGACAGGGATTGTACACAGCAAACCGAAGGTCAGCTGACTGAGAAAGACCCCAAAATGAGGCAACCGGGAGATTTATGGGTGCAGCGGCAGCGCCGCAACCAGTGGCCGCAGTCGGGAAAACAGCAACATGTGGTTGCAATAAATTCTGCTGAACGTGAACAGAAGAGAAGCCGGTAAAAACGTAAGAAAGAAACAATAAGAAGATAGACAAGCGCCGAAATTGGGGGTGGGAACTGAAGTTTTTCTAGCCCAGAACACAAAGCATGTTCTATGAAGCCGTTTCGGTCAGGGTAAAGACACACTAAGGAAGTAGAGCGACAAAAGAAACGCGACGACCACGCAAACAGGACCGGGCGTCCCGTCCTGGACGCCTGTCCTTCTCATGCTCCTGGTTTTCGTCACTGTTGCGCTGCCGAACTACCACATTTTGCACCACAGCGATCCGCATGTCGGCTTCGCCTTGAGTCAACGATGCGGCCTTGACAAGGTTTGAGCTCTTCGTAGTCGGCTAGCCGTCGTTTTAAACTGTACTTCAGCTTACAGTGTTTGTTTCATAGGAACACATACAAACGGCACAGGAAAGGGCTGTTTGATAGCCCTCTGTATAGTAGCCTGCCAACTAGACTCCCTCGCTTCCTTACAAAAACAGTACAAAGCAAGAAAGAGAATCAGAAGAATGGAAAATCAAGAAGTTTAACTAGGGAAAATGAGTGCAAAGAAGCAGGAGCCTGTAACTCTCGACTTTAGTCTGACTTTTGGCATAGTTGGAGTTAAGCGCAAACGAATGGAGCTGAACTGAGGCGCGAAGCGGGAAATCTGTGAATACAAGCGGCAAAAGCAATCTCAGTCAGTCCAAGCCGTGAAAGACTGGACCCAAGTTCAACTAGGCCTCAGTCTCGTCAGGTTGACGGTATACCATCTATATACACTACCGGACTCCGATAAATGGCTCAACGTCGGCATCACAGCGTAAGCAACAGTCCGCACAGTCGAGCCGGGCATCCTGAATAGTGAAGTAGAATGGGCCTTAGCCAGCCTTGCTAAGAACAAAGCTAGCGGCATTGATGGCATTCCAGCTGAGTTGCTTCGAAACCTTAACCATGACGACGCTGTTAAAGTATTCATGATGGCAGCAAATTTGGACAACCCTGCAGTGGCCACAAGATTGGAGGAGGTCAGTTTACATTCCCATCCCAAAAAAAGGAAGTGCCAAAGATTGTTCCAACTACCGCACGATCGCGCTTATTTCGCATGCTAGCAAGGTGATGTTGAAAATCCTGCAAGGTAGGCTGCAGCAGTATGTGGATCGGGAGCTCCCGGACGTGCAAGCTGGGTGTCACATGGGCAGAGGAACTAGGAACCTTCGCAGAAAAGTGGAAAATGCAAGAGATTTCCAGAAACCCACCTACTTCTGCTTTATTGATTATGCGAAAGCGTTTGACTGCGTAGATCACAGCAGATTGTGGCAAGTTCTCCAAGAGATGGGAGTTCCAATTCACCTCATCTGTCTCCTCAGGAACCTGTATGAAGGGCAAGAGGCCACAGTCAGAACTGGGCATGGTCTTACTGATTGGTTTCCGATTAAGAAAGGAGTGAGACAAGGCTGCATACTGTCGCCCTGCCAATTTAACCTATATGCTGAGTGCATCACGAGGAAGGCCGGTCTGTACGAGTCTTCAGCTGGAGTGAAGATGCTGGAAAACGTATCAACAACCTCAGATATGCGGACGATACCACTTTAATGGCAGAAAGTGAAGTGGAACTCAAGAGACTTCTGATGCGCGTAAAAGAAGAGAGTGAGAAGTTTGGGCTTAAACCGAACAATAAAAAGACAAAGATCATGGCGTCTTGCCCTATCAAGTCCTAGAGCATCAAGGGGCAAGAAGTGGAATCTGTGACAGATTTTCTCTTCTTGAGCTCCAAGATTACCCCGGAAGGAGACTGCAGCCATGAAATTAGGAAACGCCTGCTTCTGGGAAAGAAAGCCATGGCTAGCCTTGACCGCCTAGCGAAGAGCAGAGACATTACACTGCCAACAAAGATCCGTATAACTCGTTTCAACAGCATGTTAAAACACCTGAGTCACACACTTTTTTCCATTCTTCCTCCTTACTCCATCAAAATACAGGCGCTGAAACAGAAACCAAATGTGAGTGCTTATGCTAAGCGTTTTTCTGTATTTATATCAACTACATCAACACCCGGTGACGTAACTGAAAGGGGCAGGGAGACCGATAAAATTGCATAAACCTGTGCGAGTTAGTAGTCAGAAATTACAGCAATAGAGTCTGAAACAAGGTTCTAAATTTCCATAGTTCTAGACAGGCAACGAAAAACAATCCTGTAAATACAGGGGCGAAAATATGACACACCAATTTTCAAACATTGACTATAGCACGATGACAGCACTCTGGCCAACTAAAAATACGACAATAAAAAATACAACTGGTCCTTCCGGAGAGAGTTAGAGTGATAGATTATGCTATATATTGTCAAGTGGAAGCATAATGCAAGGCAATGCAAAATGAGGCAGCTCGAGATGATTTCTTGTAGATACGCTTGCACTGTATGTGTATTTCAACAGTCCAAAATGAGTGGCCAGATTGCACACTGATTCGAGATTGCTGGAAAGCTGTCTAAGCAGTTTCCTAAAATTAAGAGGGTGTTTAAGACTTACCAATGCTTTGTAGAGTCAGTTTCATAGAAACTGTTGCACTAGAAAGGAATATAGACAGTCTAGCATGCAATGGGTTTTTAACCAAAGTATTTATGTACACGCATATGAAAATACAGATGTATGATAGGGTAAAACATACAATAGCTAGCAAGCACTTATTATTAGGAAGATTGTTTATGTAGGAGCTCACAGTTAAAACCGCTAGGAACCTAAGCAAAATGCGAAGTATGAGTGAAAATCCGGATAACGTTTCAGCATTGCATGTTTTGATTGGTGAAAAGTGTAACTCGCCTACTCAATACTCGATGCAACCTTTCTACAGACATAAATAGCCACTTGCCTATAGAGCTTATATACGTGACGTCATTTCTGCTTTACTGGCAACCATGGCACGAACAACCTAAGATCAAAGAGAGAGAAAGAAAGAGAGAGAGGGCCCACGGCGAATCAGGGTACAGCGGTGGTGAAATCCGAGCTCTGGTTGGACAGCGTTCCAAACGGCGTCTCATGTGTCCGACAAATGAACGGCGCGCAGCAGGGAGGTCGCAGGGAGGGAGCAGGGAGGAGGAGGAGTTTCGAAAAGCCCAATGCTATGGCGTATCCTCAATACAGGGTTGCCACAACGGCCGCCTGCTAAACCTGATAGTGAATAGGGTCTATACACGACGTCCACATCTATGAAAAAATGCTTCATACTGCTTCCAAGTTTATTTGGAGTCGACGTTTCGGCAGGAGCACTGCCTTTCTCAAGACTGAGGGTACATGATTCTTGTTCGTCTTCTTATAGTGTTGGCAAGAGGAGATACAAACATAATATGGGCACATATAGGTGAACCAGCTGGGCACGCACAACACACACATACACACACAGGTGCGGAGAGCAGGCTAGTCCCAAAGGCTCATCCACCCAAGGCAACGGCTGCCGGGAGTCATCTGTATACAATACAGGCAGCCGCTGAACAACCTCGGGAAAAAAAATCACAGGTGGGGGAACGTGTTTGCTGCAGATGGTGAGAAATCTTTTTCCGTTCTCACTAAAAGATGGTAGCGCCAAGCGTGAAGGAGGTTTTTGGGAGAAGTGGTCAACTATCAATGGTCAAGGCCTTGTTTTTGAAGATTTGTTCCTTTTCTCTGCTGCGTCTGTTACACTCCGCACCCTTGCTCCGACCCGCGGCCCGACAGGATGAAAAAAAAACGCGACAACCAGGTGGACATTGCTGGTTAGAAGAACGTGACATCTACGAGTAGAGTTCGAGCCTGCTTAGAGCGGTAAGCAACTCGCGACGAGAGATGAACATCAAAGAAAGAAAAGAAAAAAAATATGTGGGACAGTAGAATGCTGAAATACTTTGAGGTTTTCGCTAAAAGGTGCGAGCGCCAAGCATGAAGAAGGTTTTTACGAGAAGTGGGATGTGGAGGGTATCAAAGAAGCGGGGTAAAAAAAGGGGCGGAAAGGGGGAAAAAACCCCGAGGAAAACTGTCCTCACATGTACCGTACATTAGTGCCGTCCAGAACGACGTAATCAGAGCTTATAAGGACTAGAGACCAGGGAAGTAAAACCTTTCCAAAAAGGAACGTGACGCATTGAAGGCGCTTAGCAGACGGAAAGATGTGGTCATCAAACCGGCAGATAAAAGAGGCGGCATATTGGTCATGGACAATGACAAATATATTGCCGCGAAACTTCAAAACTGTATTTGTTGTTGTTTAACAGCCGCCGGCATTCAGACTTATCACTCTGATTCTGGACCGCGTATCAGTTCCGTAATCTTTGTTTGTTTGCGATATTTATCATCGTTCACGTTAAGCAATGGCCTCCTAGTGAAGAACTTCGCAGCCAACAATACCGCGCAGCTTCTTGTAGTGCCTAAAAACCTCCGGCAGGAAATTCTGCAGGCGTTGCACGATGAGCCCACAGCAGGCCACCTCGGATTTGCGTGCACGTTGCATCGAATCCAGGAGAAGTACTACTGGCCGCGACTGCCTGCCGAAGTTGCCCACTACGTGAAGACGTGTCGTGAGTGCCAACGACGCAAGACGCCGCCGATCAGACCAGCAGGACTACTAAACCCGATTCCGCCCCCAGTCATGCCCTTTCAACAAATTGGGATGGATCTCCTTTGCCCCTCTCCATCTTCGTCTATGGGTAACTAGTTTATCATCGTGGCCACTGACTACCTTACCCGTTACGCCGAAGAATAAGCACTACCCAATGGTACCGCGGCAGAAGTCGCCAAATTTTTTGTCGAACAAATTCTCTTGCGACATGGCGCTCCAGAAGTCCTCATCACGGACAGGGGAACGGCGTTTACGGCAGAGTTGACTCAAGCCATCCTGGAATACAGTCATACAAGCCATCGACGAACAACTGCGTACCATCCCCAGACCAATGGCCTTACGGAGCGCCTGCATAAAACAATCGCGGACATGATCGCCATGTACATCGACGCTGAACACAAGACCTGGGACGCCATCTTGCCGTACATGATCTTCGCGTATAACACGGCAGTCCTGGAGACCACCAGAGCGACCCCGTTTAAGCATGTGTACGGCAGGGAGCCCACGACGAAGCTCGACGCAATGCTGACGCACGTAACTAACGAGAACAACCTTGACGTCGCTGCCTACCTGCAGCATTGCAGAGGAAGCCCGACGACTCGCACGTCTGCGTATTAAAGACCAACAGCGCACCGACAGCCGACGATACAACTTACGACGACGAAAAAGTACAACCCACGAGACCAAGTGTGGATTTGAACGACAATTCGCCGTCGCGGACTAAGTGAAAAGTTGTTGCGTCGAGACTTTGGGCCGTACAAAATCATTCGCCGCGCCGTACCACTGGACTATGAAGTCATTCCCGACGGAACTTCAGCATTACAACGGCGACGCGCATGCCCAGAAATTAGTACATGTTGTACGAATGAAGCCATATTACACGCGTTAAAGAATCTGTGGTGTTTAAACTTTGCAGGGTTTATGTTTAAGTTGCTTTGTTTTGGAACATCGAGGCGATGTTTTTTTAAGGGGGGGGGGGGTAATGCCGCGAAACCATAGAGAAAGAGATTGGTAAAGAGCGGACACTCCCACAGGGCCACGCGGCCCATTTGACTGTAGTGCACCAAGCGGCCGGCGGCAACTACTTCCGGTCTTGCTGAAAGGCGCGTTATTTGAATACTAGCATGCGCTGCGTCCTTCCCTGCCCTTTTGGCGCATTATTTTGGTTTTACACGGTCTGCTAGTGTTTCTATTTATGTTCAGCATGCATAACAACATGAAAAATAGATTCCCAGTTCACTAAATTGGCCATCAACGCAGCTGCGCCACAGCCTTTGCAAAACAGTATTGCAGAAAAGACGCCAAGTGCTTTGTGAAATGAACATTTATTTTGCTGCATATAAAACATACAAGAGACGCAACACATGTAGGCGGATGCATTGACAAAACTTTGCACACATAAGGCGATGTGCAAAATACAGAAAAATAAAAATACACAAGGCGAGAAACAGCACTTCGGTAGCGACAAAAAATAGCATAACGTTTATTTCCAAAATATGGCAAATGATATGTAACAAAACAGGCATTATACATAAACTACACAGTCTCAGTCCCGGCTACCTTAGAAAGGGTAACTTGTATTGTTCAGGGCAGAGAGAAGTACTGACACTTGGGGGAAATGCCACTCCGTTCACTCGTCGCATCTGCCGCGCTTCGGCTGCAGTCCGTGGGTCCATTCAGTGCTGTTGGAAAAGAAATGAACATGATGCAGAAGGTTGCAATGAAATATAAGGCCACTGCACCATGCACAAAATTGCATGTGGGTGCATACTGAAGACTTGGTAAGCAGCAGTTATGGTCCAGAACAGAAAAGCTGTGATTCGTAAAATTGATACAAAAGCTACTGTTGCAACGTAGAGGTCAGGAAATGCAGGCTAACCGAACCTATCTGAAAATGCATTTCTACAGTGAGTGAAATAACAGCCACTAAATTAACAACATTCCTCAAGAGCACTGAACAGCTAGAGCAATGAAGCTTGCTGCATTATAAAACATTTCTCACTTTAACGTTGTCACGTTACATGCAACGCGACACCACGCAAAACTAGTTGTTCGCAAAACCGCGGCCGGCGGGCACGCCATGTTGGCTTTTCTTCATACGCGACTTTGTGAAGCGCAGAACACCGTGCTGAGCTAAACTGCCCGAAATGTCTCGCAGTTTGACAAGAATGAAACATTTCACACCTTGCGGTTGCCCTGTTAAACGCGATGCCAGGCAAAACTAGCCGTTCGCAAAATCGCCATGTCACGTCACCGCGGCGGTCAGCACGCCTTGTCATGCCTGTTAGCTTGCCCTTCACTTGCGACTTTGTGAAGCGCAGTCGCCGCCGTACTGAGCTAAACTGCCTGAAATACTGCACAGTTTGACAACAAAGTCCCGGCCGGCATGGCCAGTGTAAACTGCTTGAAATGCAGCGTAGTTAAGCAAAAAACGTTGCTCACCTTGCCATCGTTCCAAACCGCTGTCGTTCCGCGCAGCAGCCCACAAGAGGTCTGTGCCGCACAAGCGCGGCGAGGCACGAGCACACAACCGCTCCCCTCGACAACTTCTTGTCTCCTAGCGCTCCGTCGGGCTACCGCTGCAGCGAGTGCCGTCGCGCGCGCGTCCGCGCATTGGTGCCGCCATTCATCAATCGACGGCAGCGCAAAAAGTCGCGCGTCATTTTCTGGGGCCAGTTTTCGCCGAGTGACCGCTCTTTACCAATCAATTTCTTTATGGCGAAACCTTCAAAACTGTATTTGTTGTTTTTGTAACAGCCGCCGGCATTCAGGCTTATCACTCTGATTCTAGACCGCGTATCAGTTCCGTAAACTTTGCTTGTTATTGCTCGATGTCGCGAGTCACACCTTTATCAGTTTCGTTGTAGCACAAGATGCACCGAGATCTGTCTCGAAGGTTCCGGCCACTCGGGTGTCTTTCCGCAATGTTCCAGCCCGTGTTGGTAGCTGTTTGCGACGTTATCTAGATTGTTCTGGGCAGCCTTTAAATTGAGCGTTGATGAGTGTGACGGACATTCTTTGTTCGACGATCGACCAGCACGTTTGTTGCTATCGCCGCCGCCGAGTTGCTTAGTTCTTTTGCGGTTGCAAGTCAGCCCAATAAAGAGGTAATTTAAGTACCATCAAGCCTGTGCCTTCATTTGTGTCAGCGACCCTGGTCACCACCACGTGACAATATTGAGGAAGGAATTAGACAACTCTGTAACACTAAATTTTATAAACACCTAAAAGCGGACCCCACTCTAAAGCATCAAAACTTCTTACAGGGACTCTAGATGAGCTCGCAAAAAGTGGGGACATCTTCTGCGATTATGCAAAGCCCTGACCGCCTCACACCCGTCGCCGGGCCGATTCTACATGCTTCCGAAAATTCATAGAAGGGTTAACCCTGGCCGCCCTATAGTATCCGGCATCGGCACAATCACAAAACCAATCTCCAGTTACATTGACACATTAATTGGACACATACCTGAAACACACCTATCCCACATACGTGACACCAACCACTTCCTTCGCGAAATAGCAGGGGTAAATCTTCCTCAGGGGACCTTCCTTGTAACCTTAGATGTAGTCTCTCTATATACAAATATCCCGCATTCCGACAGAATCAAAGCTCTAATTGAGGCCTATAATCAGAATAGTGAGGAAGGACCCCAACTCCAGAAGTCCTAGAGGTATTGACGAAACTAGTTCTAGAATACAACAAATTTGATTTCGACAATGAACACTACTTACAGATTAACGACACCGCCATGGGTACAAAAATGACCCCTAGTTATGCTAACATCTTCATGCATAGCATTGAATTTGAATTTTTACTTACTTCCCCTATTAAGCCCATCCTATACAAATGCTGCTTGGATGATATTCTCTTAGTTTGGACTGACACAGAACAATCACTCCTACATTTCATTGAAAACTTCAATCTCCTCCATCCTAGCATATCCTTCACGCACACATATTCCCAAAACAAAATTAAATCTGAAGACGTTGAAATTGCGGTTTATGAAGGTTCGCTCACCACTAGCGTATACAGAAAACCCCCGGTCCGACAACAATACGCACAAAGCTGTCGTCCTCATCACTCAAAAACAAGCATTCCGTATTCTCAGGCTCATCGATTCAAAAGAATTTGTTCCCAAGATCAGGATTTCGCACCAAACGCAAAACGTATGCGGAAAGTCCTGACTAAACAACGATACCCGCCAGATATTGTTGACGACGCCATAAAAAAGGCATATGAACTCAACCGAGAGGAAATACTGGAGGGACGTCCAGGAGAGGAAAACATAGACCGTCGAACAAGTCTGGTACTCCCTACACGAGTAACCCCCCCAACGTGAACAGAATCCTAAAGAAACATTTCAACGTTCTAGAACAGAGCGATCGTCTCTCCAATACTTTCACGACTCCTCCCCAGGTTCTCTACAGACGACCGAAAAACATTCGCAACATCCTAGTCCACTGAAAAATAGGTAATAACCCGCGGTTGGGGTGCCGGCCTTGAGGAAAGAGTAGATTCCGGGTGTGCAGGCACATGCAGACATCAAGCTGCGCAACAAGCACAACGTCAAATTTTATGTGGAGAATAGATGGTAACTTTGATTGCGATGCCTCAAACGTAATATATCTCCTAGAATGCAATGTATGCCGAATGCAGTATATTGGCCAGACAGCTACCCCTATACGAATGCGGTTTAATTATCACCGTGCCGATGTCCGCTCTCTGCCCAACCTTCCTTTTTCAAAACATATCAACCAGAAACAGCACTCATTCGACTCAGTCAAACTAACAGTTCTTCAGCGGGGATTCAATAATACATGGAACGGGAGCAGCGTGAGTCATACTTTATGTATAAGTTTAGGACACTTAATACTGGGATAAATGAAAACAATGGGGCAATGTCGTCATTACGAGCCCTGCAAGTTTAATGCTAAGCACATATATCAATCATTATCACTTGACAGTTTTCCTCGCGTTTTTTTTATTTTCCCCCCTCTTTTTTTTCCCCTCGCTTGTTTGATACCCTCCACATCAAACTTCTCGTAAAAACCTTCATGCTTGGCGCTCACACCTTTAAGCGAAAACCTGAAAGTATCTCACCATTGTACTGTCCCACATATATTTTTTTTTTCTTTTCTTTCTTTGAGGTTCATCTCTCGTCGAGAGTTGCTTACCGCTGTAAGCAGGCTCGAACTTTACTCGCAGCTGTATAAAGCAATTTTGCACTTATATATATATATATATATATATATATATATATATATATATATATATATATATATATAATTTTCTTAAAGTTCGTTCAGGAGCTTTGCATCCTTTAGAAAATGAATAACATTTTCACCTTCGATAATTGGATCTCGCAACAACAGGCTGGGATAGACAGGGATCTGTTCTGTATAAAAACGTGCAAAATTTTTTTTCCCTTCACTTCTTTAGTTCAGCGCACGAAAGTAGGACGTGGTTTATTGTTAGTTCACCTCCGCATCTTTCACAGAGAGGTCTTTCGTCTTTCATTAGAATGAAGCTGTGTGTCAGAAGGGTGTGTTCGATGCCAAGGCGACATAAAATGACTTCGATGAAGCGTTTTTGGTGACTGCGCGATTTCCATTCTTCAACGATCTACTTGACAAGGTGCAATTTATTTATTTTGTTGTTCCATGAGCTCTGCCATTTTGCTCTCAGTTTTCTCTTTACAACTCTTAGAACATCTTTATGTGGTATGTAGACTGGCTGTATTTTAGTATGACGGGCTGCTGCAGCACATGCATCAGCTCCTATTGCCGCTGATTCCAACGTTGCTTAGTACCCAACAGAGTTTAATTGTATGCCCCTGTGTTTCGGCGGCGATTATATTATGAATGATGTTTCCGATTAAAGGTTCTGTAGCATTTCTAAGATTTAATGCTGTGATAACGCTGAAAGTATCGGTATGGTAAATCCATGAACAACAAGAGCAACGATACATCAATAAAATAAAAAAGAAAAGCTCAACAGTCTGGTTATAACTTGGCTTATAAAAACGCTTTTTACATTTATTTATTTACCCCCAGGGCCCAAGAGCATTACAGAGGAGAGTTGGGGTGAACACAAAAAATAAAAAACCCAATACAGTAAAAAATAACACAAAAATAATTTGTCATTATACAGTAAATGATAACGACTGCGCAACAAGATATAAAAATACAAAATCAACAGCAACGCAGCCAAGCATAGATGTTTAACAAGAAAAAGCACCGAAAAACGGCAGCAAGAGTATGTTAAACACTGGAGCAAAAAAGGTTAGTAACAGCTGTACGTAAATAAACGGCATCTGTAATTTCGGCAATAGCACAAGGAAGGCGATTCCAACTGTTAGAAGTGTCTGGAATGAAGGAGTCATGGCAGTATTTGGTGCGACATAATGGATTTCCTACTTTGTGACGGTGATCAATGCGTGAAGAAGTGTATGACGGTTGCGTTAGAAGTTTCTGTCTGAGATATGTATTATAGGAAAAAATCTTATGAAACAAACTTAGCCGAAGTACTCTTCTGCGTTCTGTTAGAAGAGGCAATGAAAGTGAAGATTTCATGAGAGTCACGCTAGAAGTGCGATAATAGTTAGACAATAAAAAGGGATATGCGCGATTCTGCACACTTTCTAGTTCAGTAATGAGTGAAACGACGCTTGAGTCCCAGACAGAAGCTGCAAACTCTAGTTTCGGACCAACAAATTTTTGCAAAGGAGAAGTTTTAGCGCGCTAGGCCAAATGAAAAGTTTCTTCTGAACTAGCCAAGAGTTTGGTTAGCATTATTAACTACGTGATGAACATGCCATTTCATGATAAGTTATTAGTTATGTGAACACTTAAATATTTCTATGAAGAGACAGATTAAAGAGGACCAGTGTTGAGGTAGTACGAAGGGGCTGATGTGCTAACGCGAGTGGCACGCGTATGTTTACACATTTTTGTGTTAAGCTTCATATTCCAGCGCTGACAACATTCAGAAATTCTGCTAATATCGGATTGTAATATAAAGACGTCATGACCATTGTTAATTTTACGATAGATAACACAATCATCCGCAAAGAGACAAATTGATGAAGTAAGGTTTACCGGAAAGTCATTTATGTATGAGGAAAAGCAGGGGTCCCAAGCCTGAACCTTGCGGCAAACCGGAATCAACTGGGGAAACTTAGAGTCGGTATTATTTGCTGCAACGAACTGAGATTGATTAGCAAGAAAAGAGTGAAGCCATGAAAGCATCTAAGTTCAATCTGCTTAGTTTAAAGAGAAGTAATTTATGTGAGACTTTATCAAAAGCTTTACAAAAGTCCCGGCATATGCAGTCTGCCAACGAACCACCGTCAACAATGCAATGGAGGTCATGAGTGAAACATAGAAGCTGGGTCTCACAGGAGAAGGTTTTTCGAAAACCATCCTGAAAATTACTGAAAAAAGAATTAGTTAAAAAAATGTAGCATGATGAGAGAAGATGACCTATTCCATGCTCTTGCATGGTATGCAGGTGAGCGATACGGGACGATGGTTTTTAGGACAGTGTTTATCGCCAGACTTATGCAGAGGAATTACTTTTCCAACCTTCCAGTCATCGGGTAGGCAGCCTGTAACAAGCGACTGCTCAAAAGGTTTAGACAGGACATTGGATGAGTACGCCTTTGTATTTAACAAAAATTTCGAATTTATGTGGTCCTTTTGTATGTTGTATTTTCACATTTATTTCTGTACATCCAGCATGTATGATCCGGATACAAGTGTATTTCAATGTCGAGGAACCTGATAGTGGAGTTCCGCATTTCATGCGTAAATTCTAAACCTGCGAACACCGTTCTAAATTGCAGTAATACCGGACCAATATCAACCGACTTGATCCTACGGTAGGGCAAACACAGTAGAAAGGCATCCACATACCGGAAACATTCTACAAACCCAAAGGCTCTAGCTCATTTCTCAGCGCATGGTCGCATTTCGCCATGTACAGATTAGAAACCCTATGCAGATCCCGTCTCGTTGGCCCTACACTATGCCATCATGCTCGACAAACAAAGAAGTCATGTACAAACACAGTAATTCCAAAATTCTACACTGCTTCTTAAATTTTATAACCCCATATTAGTCTGTGCACTACTACACTGCTGTGAGTGCGGCTTTCTGCGGAATGTTATAATACATTTCTTTAACATCGATGCATAGGCATCCTGCAGGTTCATTTTGCTTGAAAAAATGCAATAATATCCTCCAATCCTGGCACCATGAACGGGTCATTGATGGGGAACGCGGACAGGTGTGCCTGAAGATACTTGGCTACATGCCTTTGCCATGTGCTCCGGTCCTCGACGATCATTCGGAACGGCGACTCTTCCTTGTGAGTCTTCAAGGCAAATAATGGTCTCAGTGAAAGCTCAGTACTTCCTTTCATCTCAATCTTTCGCTTATCAAGACCCATACGTCCACAACTCTTCGCCAACCCCCAAGCATACCTGGTTGAGGTGCTCCTCACAGAGGTCCGTTGCCTCGAAATTACTGTTGATGGCTTCCAGAGCTTTCCAGTCCTAGTCATCCTTCTTCATAACCACGAATCTTGGTGTCTTGTCTGATAGCAACCGAGTAAGATTCCTCTGATTCAAGGAAGACACTGTTTTTCCCTCGGCGCACCCTTTAGTCCTTGCAGTTTAGTGTTTCAGGATGCACTCCAGTCCTTCAGACACATGCGAGTCCTTCTAGTTAGCTGGCACCCGGTCCACGACGACTGCGTGCACCAAGATGATCAGCTGCAGAGGCTTCATGTGCTGCTGCGATGCTAACTTGGGGCCTTTTTCCAATGTAATAGTCACTATGCCTGGTAGCTGGCAGTCTTAAAGGTTGACCCAAACGAATTATTGCTGTTTTGTTTTATCTCTGCGTGGTAGCTTTCCGAGGGCTATATCCCATGGTTGCTCCCCGCTTTGCTCGGCCAAGTTCAGGAAGTACCTTCTCATGAGATGGGATGGGATGATCAAATCGGAGAGCAATAATGGAATGTAGCTCTAGGAAATACTACCACACAAGAGAAAAGCAAACGGCAATGATGCGTTTGGGTCAAACTTTCAGACTGCCAGCTACAAGGCATAGAGACCAAGACTCTGGATAAAGGCCCGAAGTTCGCACCGCAGCCACACATGAAGCCTCCGCAGCTGATCAGCATGGTGCACACAGAAGCTGATCGGGTGCCAGCTAACCAGAAGGACTGTCATGTGTCTGAAGGACTGCAGTGCATCCTGAAATACTCAAGACCAAAGAATAGAGGATGCGCCAAGGGCAAAACAGTGTCGTCTTGAAGCAGAGGAACCTTAGACTCTTGTTATCAGACAAGAAAGCAAGATTCGTGGTCATGAATAAGTGTGACTATGACCGGAAAGCTCTGGAAGCCATCAATAGTCATTTCAAAGCAACGGACCTTTGTGAGGAGCGCTTCAACCAGGTATGCTTGGGGGTGGCAAAGAATTGTGGACGTATGGGTCTTGATAGGCTAAGGGCTGAGGTGAAAGGAGGTCGTGAGCTTTCACTGAGACCATTCTTTGCCGTGAAGACTCACAAGGAAGTGTCTCCATTCCGAATGATCGTCGAGAACCGGGGCACATGGCAAATACATGTAGCCAAGTATCTTCAGGCACACCTAACCGCGATCCCCATCAATGACCCGTTCATGGTGCCAGGTTCGAAGGAAATTATTGCATTTTTCAAGCGAAATGATCCTGTAGGATGCCTATACATCGATGTTAGACATGTTTTATAACATTCCGCAGAAAGCCGCACTCACAGCACAAGAGGAGTGCGTAGACAAATATGGGGTTTTAAAATTTTAAAAGCAGTGTTTAAGAAGTGCATGTGGTTTTGGGAATTACTGCGTGTGTACATGACTTCGTTGGTTGTCGAGAATGATGGCATAGTGTACGGCCAAGGAGACGAGATCCCATAGGCTGATGCATAGCGCCTTTGATTTCTAATCTGTACATTGCGACAGGCGACCGTACGCTGAGAAACGATCTAGAGGCCCTTGGGATTGTAGAACGTTTCCGGTATGTAGATGACTTTCTACTTTGCCCTACCGTATTAGAGGACAAATATCAAGCGACTTGATCATACGGTAGGGCAAAGAATGTAGAAGGTCATTCACATACCGGAAACATGCTTCAAACTTAAGGGCCTCTAGCTCATTTCTCAGTGTACAGTCTCCTTTCGCCATGTACAGATTAGAAATCAAAGCCGCTATGCATGAGCCTACGCAGTTAACGTCTCGTTGGCCGTAAACTATGCCATCATGGTCGACAAACAACGAAGTGAAGTACACACGCAGTAATTCCAAAAAACCGCATGCACTAGTTCGACACTGCTTCTCAAATTTTATAACCCCATATTGGTCTATGCACTCCTCCACTGCTATGAGTGCGGCTTTTTGCGAAATGTTATGAAGCATGTCTAACATCAATGGATAGGCATTCTACAGGTTCATTTTGCTTGAAAAATGCAAAGCTTTCCTCCGATCCTGGCCCCATGAAAGGGTCATTGATGGGGATAGCGGATAAGTGTGCCTTGAGATACTTGGCTACATGTCTTTGCCATGTGCCCCGGTTCTCGACGATCATTCGGAACGGCGACTCTTTCTTGTGAGCCTTCACGGTAAAGAATGGTCTCAGTGAAAGCTCACTACTTCCTTTCACCTCAATCCCTAGCTTATCAAGACCCATACGTCCACAACTCTTCGCCACCCCCAAGCGTACCTGGTTGAGGAGCTCCTCACAAACGTCCGTTGCCTTGAATTGACTGTTGATGGCTTCCAGAGCTTTCGGGTCATAGTCAGCCTGGTTCATGACCACGAATATTGCTTTCTTGTCGGATAACAACAGTCTAAGGTTCCTCTGCTTCAAGGAAGACTCTGCTTTTCCCTCGGCGCACCCTCTATTCTTGGGTGATGAGTATTTCAGGATGCGATGCAGTGCTTCACACACACGAGAGTCCTTCTGGTTAGCTGGCGCCCGGTCTTCGACTGCGTGAACCATGTTAATCAGCTGCAGAGGCTTCAAGTGCGGCTGTGGTGCGAACTTGGGGCCTTTATCCAGAGTCGCGGTCGCTATGCCTGGTAGCTAGCAGTCTGAAAGCTTGACCCAAACGCATCATTGCCGTTTCCTTTTCACTTGCGTGGTAGCTTGCCCATGGCTATATTCCATTATTACTCTCCGACTTGATCATCCCCTCCCATCTCATGACAAGGTACTTCCTGAACTTGGCCGAGCATAGCTGAGAGCAGCAATGGAATGTAGCCCTATCGGAAAGCTACCACGCAGAGAGAAAGGGAAACGGCAATGATGCGTTTGGGTCAACCTTTCATATTTCTAGCTACCAGTCATACAGACCACGACTCTGGATAAAGGCCTAGATTTCGCACCGCAGCCGCACATGAAGTCTCTGCAGCTGATCAGCAATGTCACGCAGTCGCGGACCGGGCGCCTGCTAACCAGAAGGACTCTTGTGTGCCTGAAAGACTGCAGTGCATCCCGAGATAGTCAAGACCAAAGAATAGAGGGTGCGTCGAGGGAAAAACAGTCGTTCTTGAAGCAGAGGAACCTTAGACTATTGCTATCCCACAAGACAGCAAGATTCGTGGTCATGAACAAGGGTGACTATGACCGGAAAGCTCTGGAAGCCATCAACAGTAACTTCGAGCCAAGGGACCTCTGTGAGGAACACTAACCAGGTACGCTTGGGAGTGGCGATGACTTGTGGACGTATGGGTCTTGATAAGATTAGTGATGAGGTGAAAGAAGTATTGAGCTTTCACTGAGACCGTTCTCTGCCGTGAAGATTCACAAGGAAGGGTCGCGTTCCGAATGATCGTCGAGAACCAGAGCACATAGCAAAGGCATGTAGCCAAGTATCTTCAGACCAACTTATCCACGCTCCCACATCAATGACCCGTTCATGGGGCCAAGATCAGAGAAAATTATTGCATTTTTCAAGAAAAATGAACCTGTAGGATGCCTATCTATCGATGTTAAAGATGTGTTTTATAAGATTCTGCAGAAAGCCGCACTCACAGCAGTGGAGGAGTGCATAGACGAGTAGGGGGTTATAAAATTTGAGAAGCAATGTGGAACTAGTGCACGTGGTTTTTTTAATTACTGCGCGTGTACATGACTTCGTTGTTTGTCGAGCATCATGGCATAGTGTACGGCCAACGAGACGGGATCTGCATAGGTTCCTGAAAAACGCCTTTGATTTCTAATCTGTACATGGCAAAAGGCGACCGTACGCTGATAAATGAGCTAGAGGCACTTCGGTTTGTAGAATGTATCCGGTATGGGGATGACTTTCTACTTTGTTTGCCCTACCGTATATTCAAGTCGCTTGATATTGGTCCTGTATAACGGATATTTATAACGGTGTTCGCAGGTTTAGAATTAACGCATGAAATGCCGGAAAACTCCACTATCAGGTTCCATGACATTGAAATACACTTGTGCCCGGATGATACATGCTGGATGTAAAGAACTCAATGTGAAAAGCCAATAATGAGATATGACACATGTCAATCTAAGCTTGTAAAAAGGAGTGTAGCACACTCTTCCCTCCGGCAGTGCGTTAAGAAATCATGTGATCTCGAAATGGGAAGAAGTGTACATCTGCAAGTTGACAGGCTTGCCGCAAGTGGCTTCCCCGAACATTTGATTGGTGCAACAGTAGAGAAGTTGATGAAAGAGGTAATGGGACCAGAAACTGGGAAAACGAAGGAAAAAGAAAGGGCGAGGCCAGTCGTAACGTACGCAGACAAGGTATCGGACCGACTTAAGAAATTTGCAGCAAAACATGGAACCCCCCTTGTATTTTCACCCCCCCCCCCCCCGACGCTAACCTGAATGTGCAGAAAAGTTAACTCCCGGAATAGGAAAAAGAGAGTTAGCACAACATGCGGAATCGACCACCAGAAGAAGATCATAAACTGTGATAAGTGTGTTGTGTACAGCATCCCTCTGTCATGCGGCAGGAGATACATCGGCAAGACGGAAAGTTGCATAAAAATAAGATTGGATGAACATAGCAGGTACTGCGGCAAAAATAACTACCCAAGCAACCTCACCAAGCACGTTATAGCTGTAAAACATGCATCCCAATATTCGAGGAAACAGCTGTAATCGGACATTTTACAGACCGGCGATAAAGAATAATCTTTGAAGCATATGAAATGTCACGGGCCGCTTCCACGGAATGCGTAAGCGATCCGTCGATAGCGCTGACGTGAAGAGAGATCCAGCTGTTAACAGGCAGCGTGATGGAAAGCGGTGCTTCAAGGGTTAAGATTTGATGAATTGCACTTATAAACTTGTTTCTGACACGTGTTTGTACATGTTTTCTTTGTATGTGTTTGTATAAGGATAGAAGTACTTGTAAGAAACAGTTGAAAGTTCGCGCACGTTCCAGTCTTGATTTGTGTTAGTGAATCGTCTTGAGTAAAATTTCAGCACGCCAGCGTGTGTTGGTTAACACTAGATATAACACACTGGATGATGATGAGACAGTGCGGGGTGGTTCAGTGATAAGTTATGATAGATTAAAATCTGCACACATGTGAAGATCGTAACTGCATTTGGTCGAGAAAGGGCTAGGATAAGCAGATGAGTTTGACCACACAATGAATAGGTAGTTGAAATCGCTGAATAAAATGACAGGAACATCAAGAAAGCGTACAACAATCATATTGATAGCATAATGTAGTTCATCTACAAAAGTACGGCCATACGATGGTGGCTGGTAGCAAATTCCCAAAATCAGTTTCTTAAGAGACACACGAAGTTCGACCCATATCATTTCCAAATCGGTCACAATATTCACGCATGACGAAACAAGGTGGTCAGCAACTGCAATCATAACACCTCCGCCACATGGCTGCCCTCTGTCAAATCGGTATATATTAAATCTTTTTTTGCAAATCACATGTTCAGTCATCAACCTTTGACGAAAGCCACTTTTCGGTTATGAACACAATATCAGCGTCAGCTGAATCAGCAACACAGATAAGTTCATCGCACTTCAGTAGAACACTTCGTACGTTGGTGTAAAGAACTGAAATGGGATGCGCAGTCACAGATGCCAATCCACTGCCCCTCACACAGTCCTATGTGGCGCTACCTTCTGGCGTCGTAGCCTGACCAGTGGAAGATTTTTTTTTTTTTTATCTGCAGGCCAGGAATCTCGAGATTGCGACAGGCAAGTGTTAAAATTCAAAAATTTCGGGTCTCTGATAAGAGCATTAGACACACTGTCGCTAATGTAGCGAACATCGTCGATAAAAGCATGATCATAGCTCAGTTTGACCTCATAACCCTGTCATCGAAGATGTGAAGAAGCATCCGAAATTCTTTTCCTAATAGCACGAACATTGGGTGAAAAATCTTCAGTTATGTAATAATCAGACCCTTTAGGTTTTGAGACATTTTTCTTGACCAAAGACTTTTCCCGGTCCAGTAGCTTGAGAATAACTAGGTGTGGATGCTCTTTCCGCTTTCGACCAGGTCTGTGGCAACGCTCTACGTTAGGGGGTTTGAGGGGGCTGACACTGCTTGAACGTCGTCTTCGTCAAAAACTACCGAGATTCTTCTCTTTTCCTTATGCGCATATCAGCGCATGGATCGCCTAACGTAAAACTACCCGCCGGCTGAAACGAACCATCCCGGTGCGTACTAGCGTCCAAACCAGGGTTCGTGTAGTACGGCTTTAGGCGTGCAACGTGAACCATTTTGGTGCGTGATGTAGAGGTATGACGTGCGGAATGCAAGGGCGCAATTTCGTATGTCACTGCAGTGACTTGTTAAATACGGTAGGGTCCTGTATAACGGGGCAAATATTTTTCCCAGAAGCCAACGCGGCGAGCTGGGTTTCAAAGCAGCACGAGAAACCCGCAAGAATAATGGATGTTGCGATGACAGAAATCACAGCGATGTTTCTGGGAGTGCTGGGAGGCTGCGAGTCGGTTGCGAGCAACAACGCCGGCAGCATCAGCTCGGGCTATGGAGTCACGAGCGTGAGCTGGCAGTGGTGACAGAAGGAAACAGGCTATCAAATTGAAGCAGAGGTTCACGGCCGTATAGAAGATAGAAGGGGCAGTTGCCAGTAGTGCCGTGACGCGACGGATTGTATGCAAATGTCACAAACGGCAGCATTATGTCCCAGTCGCGGTGATCATCAGAAACGTACATTGACAGCAAGTCATTCAATGTCCGGTTAAGGCTCTCGGTAAGCCGGTTCGTCAGTGGATGGTAGGCAGTTGTCATAGAATGACGAACGTTGCACAACCTTAGGATCTCGTCGACTATACGCGCAAGAAAGCAACGGCCACGGTCGGTGAGCAGTTGGCGGGGAGCTCCATGGACGAGTATAACATTGTTGAGGAGGGAAAGAGTGACATCAGTTGCTCAACAGGTTGGTATTGCTCGTGTGACCGCGTAGCGTGTGGTGTAATCGGTGGCCACCGCAATCCATTTCTTCCCCGGTGCGGACAGTGGAAAAGGCCCTAAAAGATCCAGACCCACTCGAGAAAATGGGTCTATATGGATGTCGATCGTTTGCAGAAGTCCAGCTGGTAAACTGATTGTTTTCCGGCGTTGACAGCGGTCACAAGAAGCCACGTAACACCGGATTGCGCAGTATAGGCCTGGCCTAAAGAACCGACGGCGCACACTGTCGTATGTGCGAGAGACGCCTAGACGACCCGCTGTGGGAACGTCGTGAAGCTGTTCAAGGACGGCTGTGCGTAGGTGCTGAGGGACTACTAGTAGAAGGTCGGGGCCATCAGATCGCATACTCTGCCGGTATAAGCTGCCGTCATGGAGCACAAACAAACGAAGGGAATGGTCATGGCGATCGGCGCTAAGGCGATTGATAATTTTGCGAAGCTGAGAGTCTTGGCGTTGCTCACGGCGAATATTGGAGAAGTCAGAAATAGAGAGCACGCAAGCATCATTGTCACAATCAAGTTGGCTTGGTGGGTCGAATGGATGATGGGACAGGGACCACTGAAATATTGTACTCCTGTAAGCGCAAGGCCAACGCCCAAGGCGGCCAGTAGGGTCTTTGAGTGTAGAAAGCCAACACAATGCGCGGTGGTCAGTGACTACTGTGAATGGCCACCCATACAAGTAAGAGCGGAACTTCGTAATGGCCCAAACTGGGGCTAAGCACTCACGTTCAGTCAAGGAATAATACTGTTCGGCCGCAGAAAGGAGTCGAGTCGGCTGCCATAGTCGATGACGCGAGGGGAAACGAGCTGATGTTTTCCGAGAACGGCACCAATTCTATCCCCACTTGCGTCAGTGCTTACTTCTGTGGGCGCTGACGGATTGAAGTGAGCCAGCACCGGCGGACCGGTTAGGCGGAGAATAATAGCGGCGAAGGCGGCCGATAGTTCGTGGCCCCACGAAAAGGCGACCTCTTTTTTCAGAAGCTGCGTAAGTGGGCGGGCAATTTCCGCGAAGTTTGGTACAAATCGCAGGAAATATGAGAAAAGTCCGAGGAAGCTATGCACGTCGCTGCGAGATTTCGGGATAGGAAAACCACTTACATCGAGAATTTCGCGAATTTTGTCGGGGTCCGGCTGGATGCCATGGGTGTTGACTAAATATCCTAGGACATCGGTTCCCTGCCACCTAAGCTACACTCCTTGGAGTTCAACTGAAGGCGAGCTCTTCGGACGACGCCAAGAATAACCAAAACACGATGGAGGTGGCCCTCAAATGTTGATGAAAATACGATGACCTCATCGAGGTAGCACAGACATGTGTTCCATTTGAACCCGCGTAGTAACGAGTTCATCAAGCGCTCGAAGGTCGCAGGGGAATTACATAAGCCGAAAGGCATCACCTTGAATTGATAGAGGCAATCCGGGGTGACAAAAGCACTTCTCACGATCTCTTTCGTCAACAGAGATCTGCCAATATACAGAACTGAGGTTAATAGAGAAGTTTCTGGTACCATGCAGGCAGTCGAGGGCGTCTTTGATCCTTGCAGGAGGGTACATGTCTTTCTTTGTTATCTTATTTAGGTGTCGATAATCTGCGCATAACTTTCAGCTGTTGTCTTTGTTTTGATGAGTACTACCGGAGACGCCCAGGGGCTGCTCGACGCCTCAATAATGTTGCTGGCCAACATTTCCTCCACTTATTCTTGAATGATCCAGCGTTCGGAAACAGCAACTCTGTAAGGCCGTAGATGAATAGGGCGGGCATCTCAGTATCGATGCGATGTGTAACGACAGACGTTTGGCCCAGGGATCCGTGACCGAAATCAAAAATGTCGCTGTATGACCGCAAAAGGCCGGCACAGGCTCTGCCCTATTCGGGACGCAGGCCAGAGGCAACCATAGCTGAGATGCGGTCCTCCGGGCTTTGTGACGGGACTGGTTAGGCAGGTACCTCGGCGTCATGGTCAGACAGTACTGCTGATATAGTAAAGCTGGACAAAGGTGAGAGCTCGGCAAGAAAACCTCTCTCCGGGAGAACTTGCGAAGACATGCTAAAGTTGAGTACGGGAATGTAGGTGTGGTTATTCGCGACGTGCACAATGTTATAAGGTAGGACGATATTGCGCTGTAGAGCGACGTCGGTGATGGGGTTTACAACGTAGTCGCCGTCAGGAAGGGAAGGAAAAGGTTACATGGGCACGTATACTGCCGCCTCGGGAGGTAGGCGAGTAAATGTACTAGAGCGGAGGCGAGGCTGGGAATGGTCAGCACTAGGATCGTGAACACAATGGACTAGGGCTAGGCGCAGACGTCCGGAGGAACAGTCAATAAAAGCGGAATGGGCTGATAAAAAGTATAGGCCTAAAATGAAGGCTTGAGGACAAGTAGTAAGGACGGCGAAGAGCACAGGGACGTGGTGGCCGGCGATGCTAGCGCGCGAGGTGCCCATTCCGATGATGGTAGCGGTGTTGCCATCAGCAACACGAACTGCAGAGGTGTTAGCGGACGTAAGAACATTTTGAGGCGTTGGCGGAACGAAGAGCTAAGGACTGAAATATGGGCTCCAGTGTCAATGAGAGCGGGAACAGGGACTCTATCTACGAGGGCATTGATCAAATTGCTGCGTGGTGCGATGGTCGAAACACAATTGGCTGTCCGGGTTGGTAACACAGCGCCACGTCCGGGCGCTGCGTTCCCTAGTTTCCCGAGTAGGGGCCTTGGTACGTTGGGGACAAGCTGCGGCGAGGAGTAGGTGATCGGGTACGGTAGGCTCGAGGCGATGGCGAACGGCTAGGACAAGAAGACAAGGCTTTCCACAACAGGCCTTTCCTGCAGGCACCAGCAGCCCACACTGCTTGAACGTCGTCGTCGTCTTCACCAAAAACTACCGAGATTCTTCTTTTTCCTTCTTATGCGCATATGAGCGCATGGATCGCCTAACGTAACAATATTGTTGCGACTGGATCGGTTATCATGGTCCTCATTCTTTTCAACCAACCGAGCCACAGTTCTAGTTAGTGTTTTAATTTCGGAACGCGCTAACTGTTAAGCTAGATAGTGACGCTTCAAGTGCAGCCACGCGGGTTTCAAGCATATCAAAACGTGAGTTAACGAATGCTTGGAATGGCTTAATATTGCCACGGTCCTCAGCCATATGCTTGTGTCGTTCAACAACTTCGGCATGCATGGTCACAATGTTATCAGTTTCAGTTGGACACGTTACAGCAGCCGATTGTTGAGCGGTCTTTGCAGAGCACGTGGACAGTACAGAAGTGCTGTAATTAGGCTGATTACATTTTGATAAGTTTCCGGGCTTCGTTGGGGGGTCAGATTAAGGAGGTCCTGGATTGAGCTCCACGTCTCCACTCAACAATAGGTGGCTGATATAAAACATGGCGTTCCAACACAAACCAACTGCGTCTTGTGGGCAAAGAAACAGCAGCAATGATCGATTGTCTGATTTTAGGCACCGAGTATTCTCAAGGTAACATACCTGCACAATGAAGGGACAGTGCTTTAGCATTGTGTCACAGCCGCTGTTGCTTTGTCCACTGAAGAACGAGATCTCGTATGGCGCTTTTAAGCTCTTGGCTGGTGACGTCGCGCTGCTCCCGAAGTCGACGGTGCGCTCACAAGCACCAAAGTTCCATGGAACACTCAGGAGCCGAGCCGTTGATCCACCCGGCAAGCCGTAGCTATGGCACACAGGGGCGATGCACTGGCGAAGGTTTCAGCATGCTGCTCGTAAGTCGATGACCCGTCTGCGAAGCATGCGCAGATGACGCCACTTGGAGTATTGTTCCATGAAACCAGCTTGTCGATGCATCCAAGGATCTGCACAGGAAGAGACACCACTTTAGCACTGAGTCACAGCCGCTATTGCTTTGACGTTATTATTGAAAAACCTGGACACTGATCTGTTTTAGCGCATGAGGGCCGTGAGTTCCATATAGTTATAGCTGAAAACAGAAGGTTTTGCTTGTCATAGATAGTGTTAATTATGGGCAGTAGCAAATTGCCGCAAAATTGAACAAAGATGAAAAAAGAGCAGTAATTACAATATCACCATTAGCAGAACTGTTGTGGCGAAGCAGACTCAGCAAAGAAAGGATAATAAGATTCCGGTATAGGGGGAGGGGGGGGGGGAAGAGGACCGAGGAAAGCTAAATATTCGAACTGCACTATTTTGTAAATGATGAATGCTTGATATATTAATGAGATATGCAGTTCCCCAAGTTGATATGCAGTATGTTAATTGATTGTGAATATGTTAAAAAAAGTGCCCGGGGGATATGTTGCTGAAAGTAATGATGTGTTCTAAGAAGCACCCCAATACAAAAAGCCCATTCTGACAATGATTCCGAGTGCATACTAAATCTCAGATGTTTGTCTCGTGGGACACTAAGAAATGCAGTGCATTCAGAAAGTGGTATAATTTGGTTATCCAAATAAAGTAGAGCAATATTAATCGCTTGTTTATGATTGCGAATTAAACATCGTAAAATTTCTTTTTCTTTAAAGGATTGATTTCAATCTGGTTACCTGAAACCAGTCAGCTGTAAGTTTTAGTTCAGCTTCAAAGTTTTGATTAGATCATTTATATTTCTGTCACTAGTATATAATGTAGTGTCATCAGCGCATAAAATGCAGTTAGATTTGGTGAAATAACCAGAAAAATTCTTGATGCATGCTAAAAAATACAGTCGTCCTAAAATTGAACCCTGAGGCGTACATTGGTTAATGGATGCTGGGTGCAATAAAATGTCGGCCAAGTTTATTATTTCGAAATGATCAGTAAGGCAACTGCGTATAAATGTTAAAGTTCGGCCAAAGGTTCCCAGAGACTCCAGTTAGGAAAAAAGAACGGTGTTGTTAATTGGCAAGTCCCCTGGAAGTCATCCACACCGAAATGTTTAGAATGCATTATCATTTAAGCTCACACATAGCTGAACATTCTACAACCAGCGCACAAGCAAAAACTGGTTCGCACGAAGAGAAAAAAAAGAAGGAAAGTAAAAGGAAGAAACGGAGAAATTACAAAGGACGCTCATAGGAGGAGGGCACAAACTGTATATGAAAGGAAAAAAAATAGTACCGACAAAAATAAAGCAAAGAAAGACGGGAAAAAAGAAACTGGAGGGAAAGGTGAATATACAAAAGGAAACGAAATTATAAGAGAAAGCGCGGAGAAACTAACGATTAACAGAAAAAGAACAAAGCGAATTAAAACTGAAACGAAAGCCACACTGGAATGAAGTGAATGGAACAAAATTAAGAAACGGCGAGTCTCTGAAATTTCATCTACATGCGGAAGTCGTTTCCTTGACATATCCAGCGTTCTTTAATCTTTTTCAACGTTGACATTTTTGCTTTCCGGGTAAACATATCCCCAATGACTACCTTTTTGAGAGGTGGGAGTAGCGCTACAAATAAACGCAGAAAACCTCATTTAATAAATAATAGACGGCTAGATGGGCCGATGCGATGAACAATCATAAGCAGGGTGAGCTTTCGGGAGAAAGCTTTTGCATTTTATGTTGTTTTTGTTTGATGGCGTTACATTCAGGCATTGCTTTATGGTAATTCGTCTGGATGTCTTTATGGTGCGCTAAGGCCTTTTTTTTTGCTGTGGCTGTTTGATATTTGGAGCATTTAACCTTCGTTTTATTTTGACTGTATTTATGGCTGACTAACCATTGTTATGCTTTAATATTGTGTGCACGTTTCGCTTTCTTTGGTGCGCCGCGTCCGATCAGCAGGTGACGCGCGCTCAGTTTCAGCCAATCCAGTCTATACAAAGTCTATACAATCTATACAATCCAATCTATACAACTTGAGTGCCCTGGTGACGCAAGGGCAGTAGTTGGGAAAAATCAAGCCCTGCCTTTGGAACGACGCAGCTTGTCAGTGTGTCCGCGCAGTGGGATTTCTCTTTTCGCGCATGGGGAGTCAATCATACTAAACAGGAACCCGGCCCCGCGGGCTGCACGCGTGAGAAGCGCTATTGTACCCAAACGGGTAGCAAACTGATGCAGAGTGGCCGTCAACATGAAGCACCGCATCGTTGTAAATCTTCTCGCGCGTCGCTTAGCATTGATTCGCGGACCAGTTAAATGCAATGGCGTTCCACAGGTGCATGATCACGCGGAAGCATTTTCCCGCTAAGTGTGATTGACAGTGTACGCTTTCCTATTCAGCGTTTTATTTTTTTTACCCCGGAAATGACCATTACCCTAGACTGTGCATGTTGCCATAAACTAATGCGCATAAATGGACAGGGTTATGTGCATCGGTGTATTATCATCTACCTGTCTCGTGGGATGATACGCACATATCTTTTCACGCAGTATTATCGGCATGGTTTAACTGCATGATAATGAAGCAAAAGCGATATACTGCATCTGAATCTGAACGCCGGCGGTGGCTAGCTTCGGCTACGTCAGTCACCAAGAATGTTCGAATGCATGTTTATCGACGAAGCACCGATATTTAAAGGTGTTGAGTGCAACTCTAGTTAATATCTGAATTCTCTGTGGCCTGGGGCTTACCAAACCACACAAAAGTATTTGTAAACCAAACGATACAATTTTTCGGCATCCGCTTTGTTCCTCCGGTCACTGAGCTCGACACTCGTGTCTATTGAAATAGTGTACACGAAATCTATGGGCATAATAACGCAAATGTCTTACTAGCCCCATAATGCGAAATCCGTCTGCCATTGCTGTAGTTGTAATAGATGCAGTTGGGATTGTCAACAGGCGACGGGGTTCATAACGATGGCGTACGGCATCACTAATGGACCTCCATGTGGTGGAAGATTTCACAACTTCTATATCAAACATGTGTTTCATTTGCAGTATTCCGGGTGGTGCCATTCTATTTCTTTTACCCTTCAGAACGCCGTCGCAAGCCTAGTTTGCGATTGAAATCAAAATGATGACATATGCCATGCCGTCTTTATCAAAAGTAACAATACATGCGCGAACGGCCGGCGCGAGCAAGAGCGCGGTCGTGAGGTGGCATTGCGTTTGCGGGAGCCTGCTGGCGAGTGCACATTCAACAGCAGCTACGCACGGAAAGGCTGAACGGGTTTATGAGACTCGAGGAACGTTACAGCTGAAGAGAAAGAATGGCAACGAAATATTCGCAGTTGATTGGCACAGAATAGGAGCGGAAAATGGCATTGCCCCTCGTAACCGCCGATGACCTCTCACATCCACGTATTAGCGGCATTTGAATGCAAGAACTAAAACGTTTAAGAACGCCGTCGTAAACAATGGAATCGACAGATTTGCGATGTGGCTCCAGCACTGGCTAAGCGGCGCCCGCGCATCCGTCATGATCCATGTCCAGTCTCAGAATATCAAAAATTAGTCTTAGCTACTGGCTTTTCTGTCCACCTTTTTGAACAGCCGTTTTAAACCCCGCTACCATCAGGTCAGGAAGCCTGCTAAGTTCTTAAAGTGTTAACTTGAGTTGTGTGGAGCGCGGAAAGCAGCGCAGAGAGAGAGACATCTTTCGCGTTCGCAAGAGCCTTTTGCGCACCAGCGCATGAAAATATAACCAAGTGTAACCCAGTTACAGACACGCACACAACCAATTTAGTGGAAGGCATACATAGTCTGTTAAATTTTCATGCGCTAGCGCGCGAAAGGGCTCCTGCGTAACGCGAAAGATTTCTGAGAAAGAGAGACAGAAACAGAAGAACGGAGTATAGCTGGGAGGTTAACTTGTCAATGCCCAGGGGGGCCAATTTGCACATACAGACGGGGATCAAATGAGAAAAGGGAAAGAAAGCGAAAGATGACTGGAAATCGTGGTATGAAGCTATGGTGACGCCGCGTGCACATGTTCATTAGTGTCGTAACGGTAAAATGCAAAGCAATAAAGAAAGATTCTTTTTTGGCTGGATTAAAAAACAGTCAAGGAAAAAGTCAGTTAACAACATCATATGATTACAGCGTAGTGTCATAACGTGCTCTTGAGTAATTATTTTTATTTTCCGCATAATAAGCAAATGGTGAGCCTGTATGCACACATCTGCAAAACCTTACGTGAAATACATCATAAGTGGCAAGCAAACATGTTCCATATACATGGCGCGTACATTACCTTATTAAAAAAGAAGCTGCCAGTAAATTTGCTTGCTTCTTCCATAGTGGGAAGACTCCATTTCGTTGAAATTGAAGTGAATGCATAGTGCTAGACAAATATGGCAGTGTTGGAGCTGAAGTTTAAGGCAGTACTTGGCGATCTATCGATGCCTGTCAGGGTTAGTAATGTTAACAATTTCACTTGGTAACGCATTCCACATTTCGATAGCCTTAGGAAAAAACGAGTATTTAAAAGTGTTGCAACGCGCCAAGAATGGTCTTATGCAATAGTTATGGTTACCTCGGGTGGATCGACGCTGGAGTGTTAACAGGTAGTCTTCCTTATGTATGTTTAATCTATGATGATAAATGTTGCAAAGGAACTTCATTACAGTCGTTTTCCGGCGACAAAACAAGATCTGTATTTGTGCAGTGATGCGCATGGCTGTTACGCTTTCATGACATGAGTATTTTGAATATATGAATCGTAGTGCTTTCGACTGAATTGTTTCTAACTTTTCGATCAGGTACGCTTGATGGGGATCCCAGATTATGTTTGCATACTCAAGGATAGGTCGTACTAATGTTTTATAGGCTGTTAACTTCACGTGCGGTGGAGCCATTGCTAGTCTGCGGCGAAGAAAACCAAGCTGCTTGAATGCGTTGCTACATATGTTCTCTATGTGTGCATGCCATTTAAGGTCTTGGGTTAGTGTGATCCCCAGGTATTTTGCTTTGGCTACGTGTGGTATCGGGGAGCCAGATAATGTGTAGTTGTAAGACAAAGGAATTTTTTTCTTGTTATGTTTAAATGCGCCGTTTTCGATATGTTAATTTGCATGTCCCATGCTGCACACCAGTCAGAAATGTTTTTTAAAGAAGACTGAAGTTTCATTTGGTCACCAGAGCTGTTCACGGCTGTATAAATCACGCAGTCATCTGCAGAAAGTCTCATTGTCACTCCATGTTCGGCACACAAATAGATATCATTTACATATATGAGAAACAGCAGGGGCCCAAGAACGGAGCCCTGCGGGACCCCCGAAGGACTTCAAGGTAATCTGAGTCGAAACCATTTATTGACATGAACTGTTTACGGTTGGAAAGATAGGCTTCTATCCATGCTACTATTTTCAGATCAATACCTATCGTTTCTAGTTTTAAAATCAATTTTTTATGGTGAACACGATCGAAAGCTTTAGCGAAATTTATGAGGATTGTATCAGCCTGTAGTCGAGAAATAATTATTGATGCCAGGTCAGTGTGATTTCAAACAGTTGAGTAGCTGTTGACAATTTATTTCGAAAGCCATGTAGTCTGGGGAATAGAAGGTTGTTCTCTTCTAAGTATGTTATGATAGCATTATGAATTATATGCTCCATTACCGTGCAACAAGAACTGATTAATGATATAGCTTGGTATGCGTTCCCCAGCAATTTGCTGCCGCCCTTGTGAATAGGGTTCACCTTTGAATGGAGCCAATCTTGTGGAACAGCACCTGTTTTAAGTGACTCGGTACATTTTGCGCACAGAAAAGGAGCAGTCTACTCAGCATAGCGTCTAATGAATACGTTTGAGATGCCATCAGGACCAGGACACTTTTTCGTATCTATTTGCAAGAGTAAGTTAATTACGCCTGTTTGTGTTATCACCACTTCGGGCATGTGGCTAGTGTGCTGGGCAGGGGTTGCATTCACCGGTGTTGCACGTGTGAAGACAGATTGGAAGTATGAATTTAAATAGTTTGCAATCGCTCACTGATATTTATGATACATCCGTCAACTTATATTTTTGAGATCGCGTCATCAGATTTTGAAGAATAGCGCCAACATTTCTGTGGTTGTGTAGACAAAGTTCGACATTGTGCTTGAAAAAAACCTTACTCTCGCCTCTTTATTTTTTTCATGAACAGGGGGGGGGGGGGGGGAGTTCACATATTTCCGCAAGTGATTTTTTACTTCTACGAATTCTCACGAGTTTTCGCTTTAGGTGAATAATATTGCGGGTAATATATGGCGTTTTACGTTGTCTTCTTTTCGTCTTGGATGGAATGAATTTTTCTTCCCAGTATATTATCGTTTCCTTGAGCTTTAGCCGTAAGTCTTAAACAACTGACCGGTTTTCCAAAATATAAATATCCGACTTTAAATCTATAAAGTCGATGATGCTCACGTCATAAGCCCGACTATAACCTTTCGTTACAATACGTGTCTGCTCAAGGTGGACTGCGGTGCTCTGCTGTCCCATCTGTGGAAATGTTAATGCGAGTAACTTATAGTCTGATATACTTTCCGCAATGACAAGTTCCGGGGTTCACATGCTAGATACAATAACAAGATTGAGCACTGAGCTAGTCTAACACTGAATGCGTGTCGGCAATAGTAACCAGCTGTTGTAAACAAAAAACTGAACATTAGGTTTAAAAGCAGTTCGCAATTGGTCACTTCCTTTCTTCCAGGAGTTAAGGTGGTCCAATCAATTACGGGTAAATTGAAATCTCCAGATAATATGATTTTAGTCCGTTCTTTCATTTTAGAATTCAAATAGTCATGCCCTTTCAAAAGATAGTCATCTGTTGCGTTCGGGCACCTAAAAATACCACCGATTACTGCTTATCATTACCCGTTGTTATCATGCACCAAACACTTTAATGGCCGTCCATGCCTTCCTCTTTCTTGAAGTAGAGGTTCTGATTAATGGCAATAGCAACCCCACCACCACGGCTGTTCCGATCAGAAGAAGTGTGTAAGACTCAGGGACGATTTCCGAGTCATGTATGGAAGAGTGCAACCACGTTTCTGTAATTATTAGTACGTCTGAACTGTAAAGCAGGAATAATTCTTATAATTTATCATCCTTATTAACAATGCTCCTAGCATTGAAACTCAGAATGATTAATGGATTATTGTGAAAACGTCATTCAGCGGGAGCACCATGAGATTTCGAAAATGTGTTTTTCGTTTGCTTCACTGGTACCCTTTTATCCTCTGTGGGATCCCATGCGTACATATTATTGTTTATTTTGAGCTTGTCAAAAACTAAACTTACTTTATCCCCATTGTCACGATTCAATTTAAAGACTGCCATAATTTTTTGCGTATTTCGCGCACAGGAACCGAGAAATTCTCAGATATTGATATTCCACTGTTCTTTAGCTTATGGCAACTTTGAAAAACCTTAACCTTTTCAGTGAAATCATAAAAGCGCAAGATGACAGGACGTTCATTGCCAGCATCTTTCCTGCCAACACGATGGATGCGTTTTATGGATCTGACCTGGACTTCCAATTTGCTTCTCAAGAGATTGTTTTCTACTTTTTTTTGAAGCTCGGAGGCACTCTCGTTATTTTCCTCTTTCAATCCATAGGTCACAATATTATTTCTACGGCTCCTATTTTCCAGGGCATCCAGTCTTTTAGTGATTTGGAACAATTCCTTATGCATCACCACTACAGATTCCTCACATTTCTGCACTTTTTCATTACATAGCTTTAGCGACGCTAATGTGTCTTCTATTTCAGTGAGCCTGAACTGAACACCCTCAAGTTCACCTTGCAAAGCAGTTTGGGTAGCCTTAATTTCCGTGACAGTGCTCAGAATTTGATCCAGTTTCTGTTCATCAGGCACAGGGTTCTCCTCCACATCGCCACTTAGCTTCAACAGCATGCAAAGCACTCGCGATTACTCATGGCAGCAACAAAAAATACACTGGGGGATCGGCAGCACGACAAGGCAGGCACAATCGCTTCTAAGGCAACTTGTGAATGACCATTTGTCACTAACCTGTGCAAAGAAAAGTACGAAGTTCAGCATCATGCGTCTAACGGTGCCGCCGAGCCCACTGAAGAGATCTGCTGTCCGTCCAGACTTTTTAGGCCGTTCCCACGAAGTCTCGGATGTTGCCGCTGCGCCAAACGATGTGTCCAAACGAGGTAACGGCGATAGTCCTTCCATGCGGTTTCCATCTGACTGCACCGATATAAGCGACCCAAACACACCCGTATGCAAACTTGGTTGCCGATGTCGCGTCACCGACGTCACAAAAGACAGATGGCCCGGGGACACATGGAAGTCGCCACAGCCCGATCCACTGCATTCCAGTAGCGCCTGTGCAAAGAAAAGTACGAAGTTCAGCATCGTGCGTCTAACGGTGCCGCTGAGCCTGTCACAGCACCATATGACTCCTCGGGTGGTCGCACTTACGAACTGTCCAGACAGATAATTCGAAAGCGTCGCAGTGCTCTCTGAAATGCCTCATCTCGCGCAGATAAGCCGCTTGAGTTAGCAGACCGCCATTGCTTCGCTTGGCAACCTCACGGATCAATGATTTCTCTGCGAGAGCAAAGCGTTTGCGACGGGAAGACAGATAGTGCCCTCGTGCGGCTGTAAATTTGCGCTTCCATTTTAATCCTTCAAAAGGTTGCGCGGCTGAAAACTACTCTTATAGCGTCGTTTCAGTACTTTCTGTAATTACAGCAAGATGTCTCAGCTTACATCACCACCGAGAGTAATTTTGTACCAAACAGCGGTGAGTTGACAGCCTCCTGTACTCCACATCAAATTCGCGGCTTTATGCACTCGCCTAACGTGGCGCCCAACTTCTGCCATTTTCGTCAATGACAGGACATTGTTTATGTCATGAAACTTCATTTTGTCATAACAGTCTGATGTGTATGCATGACGTATTTACCGCTGCACAACGTGAACCAGTCAGATTACAGGAATAGTACCTTTTATCTCATCCGTAATACAAGCATAAGTGTTTTCCTCCCAATCATCTATACAGTTTTTTTTTTCCGTCCGCAGTTACTGATATCTACTATTCAGTCGGCGTGAATAGCTCTGCTAAAGATGTGTCTGCAACTTAACGTCATTTTGACGGCACTGCAAGAAGCCATTTCGACAGCTCAAAATTTTGCGCCACAAGATTGAAACACATGACCATTCTGAGAACCAATCAAACAAAACGGCGCCGAACAGCGGCCATGCGCTGAAAAGATCCCGAAACAGGTGACAAGCTTCTGGGCAGCACGAACAAACGATCCTTACTCGGGGGTCGCACGCTTCCCTGTGTACGGAAATTTAAGAAATTGAAGACGCGATATCCAAGCATCTTACAGATACTTAGATAAATTGTGCCATTGTTTAGCACGCGATATCGTATGCAGGAACACGAAAAGTACTCTGACTGCTCAAGGAATCTACTCAAAATGACCGCCGACTGAGGAGCTGTACTGACGCTGCGATCAACAATACAATTCAACACTCATATGCACAAAGACGGGATGGGGTTGAGTACTATTTGCAGGCATTTCGATTTTCATCTTAAGCAAGAGCTATAAATTGATCGCGTTTTCGCTTACAGTGACTAGAGTCAGCGTCAAATGCAAAATGACCAAAATGAACTGCGCACAGCACGTCACCCGTTTCGGATGACTAGATCATAAGTGGTGAAAACTGAGATATAGTACAGTTGAATTTTTTATTTGAAAGGCGCGATAAAATATTTCTAAGTAACAAACAACCCGTTTGGATTTTTGTTCAGGAGGGAATAATTCTGCGTTTTCGTGCTCGCGTTGCTGCCATCCTGTTCGTGTTTTATTTTATTCGGCATTTTTATCTTTTTTATTCGCGAGTGGCGCCCCCCTGTATTGGTTTCACCAGACTCACTGCGGTTCCAGGCGCGAGGCTCAGACCATTTTATAATCACCCACAGGTCGGCGGACGCACACATGTATCGACTCTCTCGGGCTCATTCACGCTCAGATCATGATCTGAGTCTTGATTAAGTCCGGACTCAAATTCAGATCGCATTGGCCCTAAATGGTAAGCTTTCGACGATGTGTATAACTAACAGAAATCGAGTAGCAGTCACCGCATCCCATAAATAGAGACAGAGTACACTAACTCCCAGAAGGGATCTTTCGTTTCCCGCAATCTTCATTAACGTACGCAGTTATCTTCAGAGGAGATTAGGCTCGTTTCTAACATCATCGCATCAACACAAGGCAACTTGCTTATTCTAACAGAAAACTGGCTACAAAATGACGTTAGTGATATCAAAGTTCTGGCGCAACTTGTCTGATATCAAAGTTCACCCAAGTGACCGTGAATTATCAAAGAGCGGTGGTGTTCTCATAGCAGATCGTCAGCAAATTTTATGTTTTGTTGTAAACGTCTAATTTAAGATCGGAATAATTTAGTTACTGTGTCGCTCATAACCAATTCAAGTGTTAGCATTTGCATTGAACTCCTGTAATGGCCGATTACAATGAATATAGGGCTATTCTTCGCAACGACCTGGCGTTGGCGCGTCGTGCGTTAAAAATGTTGAGCGAGGACGAAGGCCGAACAGGTTGGACCAGAGAAGAATGATTGAGTCACGTTATGCTACCGACTGCCTACGGTCTCGCGAGCTTGTTCTGCGGAGGCCGCAGAGTGCCTGGGGCAGAGCATTGCCACGTTCTGCAGAATCGCCGATGCAGAGGAAAGCCATGAGCTCGTGGATCACAAGCCCAGCGCAGGCATCAACTTGGCCGAGTTGCAAGGCTCTTCCGCATGCCTGCCAACTCTGCTGACGTCCGCGGGAGACTCCTGATTTTTGACCGAACTTTCTGGTTGTACGACCACAGTCCTATATCTCCCGATAAGTCTCCTCTGCCCGCGCAAGTACGGTTCACATAGTTTAAGCAAAGCTGAGTTTTGGTACAGTTGGCAGGCCATGATTTACAGGGAGGTTTAGCGCCAGCAGACGAGCGACCGTCCTGTGTCACTCTCTTATCCTTGTCTCCTCGCTCTAAGCCCCCTGTAAATCGTGGTTTACATAAAACCGGCACCACGAAATCAGCAGCTGCGTCGTAATCATCAGCATCAATGTCTTTGGCCTTTCCAAGGATAAAATCAGGCAGAATGAGTAGGGGAATCTCAACGGACCACAGATCACAGAGCTGACGAGTGCCTGAACGGCACGAGCCCAGTATGCGAGTTCCATTTCGGGCCACCCACCTTATGTGCTCGATGTTTAGGTGCACATCGTACAAGAAAAAAATGAAGTAATGAGGTTAACAAAGAGGAGAGGATAACAAAATACTGTGAACGGGAAGGCCTCCTTTATCCGTTTAATCAGTTGTATGGCTTTATCAATATGATCGAGGATGTCACCACGAACTGAATGGACGCTTCTGTCAAGGCAAGCTACACTCTGACAGCATAACGGATATGCTAGTTGGCAGCTGTTCAGAGCAGACTTTTCCTAGAAATCGTTTGTCGTGGTCACCGCTCCGATTCTCACAGCTGAAATAATGACGTTTTATGGCGCCACTCGTCATTTAGACGTGAAGGGACTTTGACTTAACAGTGAGCGACAGAGGGCCCGGCTAGCTCTGTCCGTAGAGCATGAGACTTAACCTCAGGGTCATGGGTTCAGGCCCCACATTGGGCGCCAGATGAAGGCCTCGCCTTCAAAAAACCGGTCCGCGAGCCATGGTCTCGACTGAACAGTGACAAATCCAGTCTCTTAATAACCCCGCTTTATTCCGGATAAACTAAAATGCATTAAAAAGAAAGGAAACAACATCAGGCGCTACTGCGCTGAGAACATGCTGTTCACGCGCGCGACAATAGAACAGCGAAGAGAAGCGGGAAACATGTCAGGGCTTTACCGCGGCGAGACAAAACACACTGCGAAGCGAATAGGGCGAGCAATAAGGCCAAAGCGCTCACGGCGGAACAAGAAGCATTGCTCCTCGCGTTACAGCAACTCACGCGAATACGCCCAGGCTGTTTCTGCAGGCACTCCTTCCACCTTCGTGACGCCGGTCTGCTTTCCGTAGTCCCTGCACACCCCGCTGGCCCATGTCGCTCGCTGCTTGCCCCGCCGGGGCGAAAAAAGGCCTCGCGCCTTGCTTCGACGCGCGTATCTGCCCGCGTCTTTCACCGCTAACATCCCGCCCCCAAGATTATCTGCTCACTCATGCGCACTCGCGCTGCTCGCGCAAACACAACACAAATAGGAAAACGCGCGCGCGGTTTAAAACACCTAAAGAGGCTGCGGAGCCCCAAAACGGCTAATCTAAGACCGGAATAATTAAGTAACTGTGTCATTCATAACCAATAGCACTGTTACTGGGAGTCTGCTACAGGCGACCCCATTCGACCCATGACTTTTCTAACGAGCAAAATAACAACCTAATCTAACTCACAGCAAGCTACCCCAAGTGCCTCTATACTCCTTTTCGGGGATTTTACCTTCCCAAACATAGAATTGCGTAATCTTCCACCTGCCTCAATAGTAGGTTCCGCAAAAGGCAACTTTATTGCAATACATTTCAACGGTAATTTATAACAATTGCTTTCAGAACCAACGCGCACCTTATCGCAATCTAAAATCATTCTTGACTTTATTTTGGCTAGTAAACCCGATGCCGTCTCATTCATTACTTACCTTCAGAGAATTATAGACCAAAATGTCATTCCAGCCGCCTTCTTTTTTCTTGTAATGCCAAATATGACCTTGAAGAAGACTGTAACACTTTAAGAAAATAGTCATTAAGGGGCGATAAATCAAGAACTTAAGACCTACTTTCCTGCATAACAAGCTACATATGACATTCAATCGACACATGATAACTGGGCAATCTTTAAAAATAAATAAATGATTCACCTGATAAACATATACCAACCGTCAACATTCGTACAAGTAGCCAAAAACCATGCTTTACTGATTCTTTAAAAACAAATCGAAAAATAAGCGCCTCTATTGGGAAGATAGCGGCAACACAATTTGATAGCAAAACTATATGTTAGGTAGCTCAAGATGAATATTTGACTGTCATTCGCAGCATAAAACGTCCTTTTTATAATACTACACTTCCAAATTTGTTGCGTACTAACCCAAAACTGTTTTGGCAAGTAATACACTCTAACCCAAAATACGCACTTACCCTCACCAATGACACACGCGTTGAATGTGCTGGCACATTTAATTCCGCATTTTCCTCAGTATTCTCGAATGAAATCAAAAGGCCCTTTCTTTTTCTTTTTTCTTTTTGCAATATGAAAGGTGTCATACTAAGCATCGCAGTTTATGAAGACGGAATTTCATCCATAACTCTGAAGACTGCACTATCATCATCGTGTGGTATGAAGGTATGAACTATAAAATTCCAAGAAACACAAGACACCCGGCTGCTTATTGCCTGTCATTACTGTTCTCAGTCACTTTCTTCACTACCTTTCCGGATGATTGGTAAGTGGCATAGGTCATTCAAATCTACAAGAAAGACAACAGAAGCTCTTCATTAAATTATCGAACTATCTCGCTAACAAGCGTGTCATGCAAAATCAAAATACACGTCTACTGTCAAATTATTTTTTCTTAGATGGTAACAACTATTTTCACCCGTCACAGCATAGGTTTCGCATAGCTTTCTCCTGTGAAACCCAATTAACTATTTTCTTCATGACTTGCGTCTTAACCTGGTCATCGATGTGCGAATCGGTACAATCTATTTTGGATTTAGAGAAAGCATCTGATAAAGTGCCTAACTACCGCTTACAACTAAAAGTTCAACTACTAAACCTGGATCCTAATGTTCTGATGTGGATACGGGAATTTTTGTATATTCGTACGCAAATGGTTTCGGTCAACAATAATTTGTCTAGCCCCCTCCCAGTAACTTCCGGTATGCTGCAAGTATCTGCTCTTGCCTTCCTGTTATTTTCATATATTTTAATGATTCACTTTAATGTGTCTCCTCTAATATACGCATATTTGCGGACGACTGTGTCACCGCACTATCTATAACGCATCGCACCAATCTGCTCTCTAGAACTTGTTTAAGAACGATTCAGAATGGTGCAATATTACACTAATGACCGTAATCACCAGCAAATTCACTTGCCTGTCCTTCTCGCACCATCGCGCTCCCTATTTCTTTCCTTACGCAACTGTTAACCCCCCGCTTGAACAGGTACATTCTTGTAAATGCTTACGTGTAACCCTATTCATGATTTGTCTTGGGACGCACATGTTGTCGTAATCGTTGTTGTCGTCGTGTCTGCGTTGGCATAATTTGGTCACAGAATAAAACTCCGGTGAAACTTCACAAACTGATTTAATGGCTACATGGAAGAAACATTATAGAAATTCCAACTGACAAACGTTTCGTTCGGCGTCTTTTAAGCTACTCCTTTCATGACGGTTGGCCGTGTTCCTCTCTACAGGCCTTCCTTTCTTTCCTTTTTCTTTAGGGGGGCCCCCGCTTGCGTGGGCTCTTAGAACCTGGCAGTGGCGGCGCTCGTTCGGCGGTGTCGGTAACAGAGGAATCCTCCTTGCGTCTCCGGTGCTGGCCCGCAGCCGCCTCGTAGGCTAGAAATTCAGGGCAGGCGGGCGTCCGCGTCTGGTTAGGCCGCCAGCGCGTACACATGCCCAGGCCTGAAACCTTCTATCCGTGGCATGGACGCGGTTCAGCCCATCGCTGTTCCCTTTGGACTTCCAGGAACCTCTTCTGCCGACACGTGGTGCAGGCCCGCCGAGTTTGGTGAGAATTATGGCCCCGGTTGTGTCTTCGACAGCGCCAGTGGAGCGGGAGGGACGCTTTGAGGGACGACGAGCCGCTGGTCGACTTGCTGGCAGTGGCAAGGAGCAGGCGTGCCACTGCCATACGTCAGTAACATTATATCATACGTCAGTAACGTCAGGACATACGTCAGTAACATTATATCAACATCTGACAAAAACTCAGAGAATTTGTGGAATGCACCGCCGTGTTCAAAACTACTGGCTTATAATTCATTTGTTAGGCCAAAAATTTAAAATGCATGCGACACATCTGGAGGCCAATCAAGCATATCTCGTCAAAAAGAATTGGTTAAAGATTGCGCTGTTACATTGATTCATGCATCATACTCATAGAAAATCAGGTTTTGATCCCTAAAAACAGAATCCGGTGTATCGACACTTTTATGTCGACATCGCATTTCCAGCATTTTATTGTGTCACGTTTTTTTTTTTTTTTCATCACTTAATCAAGCCCCATTAATCACTGCAGCAGCACGCATATCTTAACGAACCAGTCATCCACTTCACATTGCGAACCCACACGCCGGACGACCGCCTTTACTGCTTCGTTTTTCATTCGAACCACCATAGACTGGAACGGCCTCCTCCACGAAATTGCTACAAGAAATCCACGAAAATGACCATCTTCGTTTTCGCAACTTTTATCTGACCATTGTTCCCAGTAACTAATTACCATGATCACTAGTGTTTGTATAAGAACCTACGCCTTATGTAATGCCTCTATGTATTAATTAAGGTAATAAACGGAACTGAAGTCAGGTGAAAATAGCAGGAGAGTTCTGCTTCTTTGTTTTAAGCATGAAAATGTAAAGCACCTGCTTAGAACTTATTCGAAGTCATAAAAATGCTACAACAATAATGCTCCCTGTGTTTTTACGGTCCCCTTGGAATGAGCTCGCACTGAAGTGATTGTTATTATTGGTACTTGTAAAATCTCGCTTCCACTTGGGAAATTGGACTTCCTGAAAAATACCAACAAACCCTAAATCCGCAATGATAGGTCGATATAACTGACGTAAAAATACAGAGTGCGCCACTTTCCGTATATCTGCTTCTATTTACCAAGATCGGGATTATTTGGCCACTGTTCGAGGCATTTGAGTCATCTGCTTTTTTCGTTTTTATTTTTGTTTCATAATTCACGTGCCGGGTTTTGCTAAGTACATATTGCCGCTTAGGAGGAGGAGAGCCGTGGACTGTTTTCTTTTAAAGCCAAAGCTCTCCTTCACGACCAAAGTGGCAAAAGCTGTGCTATCTCGGAAGCCTGATCTTTATTTAACCTTCTGAGCATAGCATAGGAACAACGTATCTTAAACCAAGGTTAGTGTTGTGCACACATATTTGAGGAGAGAAATGGGGGGGGGGGGGCACGTGCAGCATACACCTAAATCTAGAAAAGGCCATCGAAATCATGCAGTCCGAGAGGGCGAATAAGCCACCGCAGAAGCCGAAAGGAAATCGGTTGGCGCCAGTAAGCAAAGTGACCAACAACCGTCCTCGCTCCTGTCCATTCCGTCGTTGAGTGAACACCTATAACGCGCGTTAATGGTCGGCGCGGGCAACCACTCCGACTGCAACCTCTTTGCTCGAGGACGGAGAATGCTGCGAAGGAAAGAGAAGGGAGTTGTTTTGAAGTTGATTACCCGAGTTTCTCGGCCGGTTTTCAGTCGTACACCCTTCTTTTCTGTCTCTACCGCCACATTTGGTGATGCGCGTCGTAGAATAATGGGGTCGCTACAAACTATGAAAAAAAAAAACTTAGTCCTGAGCTTAATGTACCTACTACGCTGCCGCATTCTACTGGAGAACAAAGTTTCTGCGCAGTGGCAACAAAGGCGTCACATGCGCATCGCCGTCTTCCGGATCTTTGAGGGTGTCTCCTAAGCAGAGGTGGACAACCTCTTGAGGTTTCGGCCTCATGAGATTGACCTGAACCTCAAAATGACCTCAACCTCACGGAGTGAGGTGAGGTTGAGGTGAGGTCGAGGTGAGGTCGGTGACAGCTAGAAATTTTTTGTGTGAGGTCACCAAATTGAACCTCAAACTCACGCGTGAGTTTGAGGTTGAGTGAGGCCGTCATTGTGTGACGTCGAAATAGTGAGGTCCAGGCTTTTCGCTGTTGCCGCGGCTGTCTTCGAAGAGCGCCCCTTTTGACGCGGAGCTCGAGCATACTGCCGCGGTGTGCCCGCCGACTCTCGGTGTTTGGTTACCCCCCAATCGGACGACCGAATGCCGCAGCCCCTGCCCAGCTTTCGGCATTCCACCGTAATGTCCGAAGCCCGAGTACGCTTCCCTCTGGTCTACTAGGAAGGAGATTTTTTTTTTACTTCACGAACTCCTCATGCCCCCCGCCTGCCACCCCCGTTTCCTCTGACTTGTTTGTGCCGATGCTTGCCGCAGGCTCAAACACCCAGGAGCGCGGAAAGCACATAACTCACGTTGACCGGCGGTGCTTTTGTCCGATGCCGCAAGGAAACCAGCAAACTAAAAAGTGAAGCAAATTATCTTTGCGCAGACGGCGCAGAACAGAACTGTGTCTTGTGCATTCCCGTTTCCAGGCGATAACGTCACGGCTGCTGCCTTAAATTCGATAAAGGACCCCGCTGTACATTGCACGGAAACTTAACAGGAAATGGTGCAGCGAAATTGTTAGAGGACGTGATACTGACAGATAAAAAAAAACATGAACAAACCAGAAAAACCGGCACAATACCATCTGTGCATTTTATCGAAGTCCTCCCTTTCGAATTGTACGTTATCGTTTTATATTCCTGTCCTGTAAATTTATATTCTTGTATTCTCCAGAACAACCTCTCTTTGGTCTTGTGCTGCTTGTTTCTTCTAACAGATTTAAAGGTGATGGTGCTAGTGTAGCGGTAAAACATGCAACAGGATGAAATGGACGGCACAGCTTATAAGACGCAACTGGTAAACAGGAAAAAGCCTGCGCATGTTAACCATATGCTGAGATAGAAGGGACAAAAAATATATGGGGCCTGTATGCAGTACAGCGCAATGAAAAAAAAATGATTTCGCTCCGCTAGGGCCCTTTATTTCTCTCTCAAATTCTAGTGAAATCAAGCAATGCAGGAGGAAGGAGGAGACTAAGGGATTCTTAACTTATTCAGGAGCAGAAAACGAAATTTGAAAAGCGTTCTCCTACATGTTTTTATGAGCTAAAAAGTATTGAGATGGTTTCCGGCTCGACATTTTGGTGTCTAGACGGACGAATTGGTGTGGCGAAGTGAACATGCCTGTTTTGTGCTCCAGTCTGCTCGAGACGCACAAATCAATAGGATGAAAATTGTTGTGGCCAGATGTCGGAATAATTCTTTCAGATATTTGTTTTTTTCTTTAAAAACCAATTTAGATGTACGTGATATGAAGCCAATTACATGCTAGCACTGAGGAATGCAGTATTAAGTCGATGTCTCAAACTTTTCATACGCTCTGGGAAGAGCAGTTCTCTTCTGTTTTTATTGTGCGATATTGGTTATTACTTTCGGCAACATGGTATTTATTTATATATATATATATTTTCTTGTATGTCAATTAAGTTCGTACACTGCCGAAAAGAGAACAGGCTTCTTCCCTCACATTAGGCTCTTTCTTTGGCATCTTTTCAGAGGCGCATAGCACAACCCTCCTTTCCACTTACCCGTGCGGTCATTTAGTTTTTTCTTTTTCTTTTGCAAGTATTGGAAAGCGCGATCTACTCTCTGAATGCGGAGCTGGCACACATACGCCACTACCTTTTGGTGTGTATTGGTGACAGTTCGGCATTCACCGCATGAGCAAAACCAGATGCCTACAGACGGAGGGTGAAGGGAGGAGCGCGTGCACAGCGGGGGGCGCGGTCCCTCCGGGCTGCTTGCTCGTCTCCTTCCTGTTGTTCTTGTCTTTATTTTACGTTTATGTGCTGTAATTATACGACACTAACGGGGAAACGGTTTCTCTAGATTCACCTACGGTGCATGCGGGGAAGCTGCTTCGGAGACACCACTGTTCAACTGATTAGTTCAGTCGTCGAAGGAAAACAAGTGAATACCAGAAAGAAGCTCGTCTCAGAATTGTTGACGAAATGGCATCCAGTATTCGGTTCGGACGTACACGTATTTATATCGTGTGTACGTGTTCTTTTTTTTAGGTGGTTGCGAGTTGGACATTTTGCTCCGGCGAAATTTGACGGACGAGCCGATGTTCGCGGAAGCAAAGCGGTTCACGTTTGGCATGGAAGCAGCACGATAGAGCACATGGCTAACGATCGTCGTCTTCACGTTATCCAGGTTTTGGCTTGGCTTCTACCATGCCTGGCCAGAAGTGCACCGGACCCGTACGTCGCTACCTGCCTGCAGCCATGCCGTGTTCAGGTGTGCGACCTTTCTTCGAACCCAGGCGCTGCCTTCGTTGGATCGGAATCCTTGTTCATCGGTTCAGCCGCATCAACAGGAACATCATCCACGCCTGCCTTAAAAGCCAACAGCCAGCCGCGACACGTCAGTGGGCATGGAAGCAGCACGATAGAGCACATGGCTAACGATCGTCGTCTTCACGTTATCCAGGTTGGTCAATCGTGTTCTCTACATGCTAGGAAAACATCAAATCGTTTTTACTGCTGCTTCCGTGCCCACAAGTGCTCTATGACGTGTGTTGTGACTGCAAGGAGGTGTTGCTTATGTTGTTGCTATGTTCGGGTGACGTTGAGCTAAACCCCGGGCCTAATCGCAAGCAAACTACAGAGCGGCAGACCCAAGTAGCTGATGAAGACGACACGTCGTGCGCCCATCGTCATAATGAAGTCATGGCTGCGTTGTCCTTTATTAAAACCGCCTGTGAGGCGTCAGCGGAGGCCCAAGCCATGTTCACGCAGGCTGTGAATGACGTAAAAGCCAATCAGGAATGTTTAGCAAAGCGGCTGTCTAATATTGATACTCGACTCGCTTCTGTTGAAACAGAAGTCAGCATGGTTAGTAGTCTCGAAGGAGAACTTCTGTTAACAAACGACACCATTAATGACTTGGCGCAACAGAATAATGAGCTTCTTTCCCGCATCTATGATCTGGAAGACAGATCTCGCAGAAATAATTTAATATTTTATGGCGTGCCCGATAGCAATGAAACGTGGAATGACACAGAAAAAAACGTTATTAGTTTGCTTTTCATCCAGTTTTGGGTCAGAATTTAAACCAGACAAAATAGAACGAGCCCACCGCCTTGGTGGCCCTTTTGTTCAAGAAAAATGCCGACCAGTGATAATAAAATTTTCGCACTTTAAAGCGAAAGAAGAAGTGATGTCACATCGTGATGAGCTGAAAACAATTAAATGACATTTCAGTTTCTGAAGACTACTGCGCAGCAACTAGGCTCGCTCGCAAAAGTTTAACTGCTTTCGCAAAATCTTTGCCTGGTTCACCATCCTTTAGGCTTCGCTACGACAAACTAACTGTAAATAAAAGGCAATATGTTTATGACCCTAGAACAGACAGTTTCATTGAGCTGCCCCGGCTGCGTTATCATTCTCCTTCTCGTAGCAGCCCATCCGATGATTCATCTGCACGCGCTCGACCCTCTACATCCAATGCTGCTCGCGCATGCGAGATGGGAGACATTTCGAATTCAAGTCCCACGCGTAATGTTTCATAACACTTAGCCAGGGGTAGTGGTCATCGGCGCCCTATATCAGTCCTTTATAGTAATATCCGGAGGATTTTAGGCAAAAGAGATGATATCATCGCAGCTATCAATTCGTGCCAAGCCGACCTGGTGGCGCTCACTGAAACTTGGTTAAGTGCTCGTGTAAGCGACAGCGAAATTTTTACTCACACCAAGCCTTTCAATGTCTATCGTTGTGACAGAGATGGAAGACAAGGGGGTGGAACCCTGCTCGCAGTTTCTACTAACCTAACATCGTTCAGAATTAATGTTTCATGCAACATAGAATCTGTCTGGTGCGGCGTCATTTTAAACAACAGAGTACACATCATTGGCGTCTGTTATCGTCCACCTAATGCAGACATCACATTCGTGAATGAATTGCATGACGCGGTTAACACCGTCGTCCTTCGTTATCCAGCATCCCCGGTATTTCTTCTAGGCGATTTCAATTATCCATCAGTAAACTGGACATCGACACCGCCTACCTGCACACCATATTCTTCGAATTGTCAAGCTTTTCTCGATATGTGCTCCCTTTTCAATTTTGATCAGGTTGTTGATGGCCCAACGCGTGTTATCGGCAGTTCTGCTAACATTCTTGACCTGATCCTCACCACTAACCTTGATATGATAGGCCCAATAATTTTCATGCCGGGACTCAGTGATCATTCTTTACTTCATTTCGACCTAAACTTTACCGCGTCTTCAGCTACGAAAAAACGCAAGATTATATTTGATTACAAAAAGGCAAACTTTGAAGAGATAAATAGAGAACTTTCGCTCTTCCTTGACAACTATCTTAGTGGTTTTGAACATCGTTCTGTCCAAGAGAACTGGGACCTGTTCGTCAATAAAATTTCATATCTAACTGAGGCTTACATTCCCAAGAAAATACTAACAGTACATAGACATTCGCCATGGTATAATCCGTACTTAAATCGACTTTCGAACAGAAAAAAACGCTTATTTCGGGCAGCAAAACTGCAGCAGACTGCGTCACGCTGGCAAGCATACACTAATGCATCTCACACCTACTCTCAAGCTGTCGCTTCTGCAAAATCTACTTTTTTGAAATACACTCTACCATCCTTGCTCACTAATAACCCTAGCAAATTTTGGAACATCGTAACTAACTCCCAGAGCAACTCAGAGATTTCTTTACTTGACCAGAACGACTTACCTGTGCCTAGCAAGGAGTGCGCATCGATTTTAAACAATATGTTCACACTGAACTTTTCATCTGCAACTAATCTTCAATTGCCTACACATTCGTTTTCGGGCTATACGATTATGCATCCAATATCAATAGATGCCGACGGGATTGCAAAGCTAATTGAAACACTAAAACCTTCATGTTCCTCAGGTGTTGACAATATAAATGCAAGATTCCTTAAAGAAACAAACATGTACTCCTCTGTCCTTTTGGCAAAAATATTTCAACAATCTTTAGATACTGGCGCTATTCCTGTACATTGGAAGCAGGCGAAGGTGATTCCACTTCATAAATCCGGTAACAAGCAATCTCCCCTTAATTATCGCCCCATATCTCTTACTACCATACCATGTAAAATTCTTGAACATGTCATTTGCTCACACCTAGCTAGTTTTCTTGACTCGAACCTTTTTTTCAATCCAGCGCAACATGGCTTCAGGAAATCACTCATGCGAGACACAGCTACTTTGTTTCACAAACTCCATGCTAACCCTTATTGACAACCGTTCCTTGGCTGATTGTATCTTCTTGGATTTTTCTAAGGCCTTTGACAAAATAAACCATCATCTTTTACTACTTAAACTCAAGTGTCTTAATATTGACAGACATCTTCTTACCTGGGTCGAAGTTTTCCTCATCGGTCGATCACAGCATGTCTTTGCTAACAATAATAATTCACCGTCAACACCTGTTACGTCAGGTGTACCACAAGGGTCAGTTTTGGGCCCTCTTCTTTTTTTAGTTTATATTAATGACCTTCCTAACTGTGTGACTTCCCCTATTCACTTATTTGCCGATGACTGTGTTATTTATCGCGAGATTGCTGAACCCGCCGATGTTTCTGCTATACAATCTGACCTCAATAATATAACTAAATGGTGCAGCACATGGTGTATGGACCTAAATGTTAAAAAATGTAAAGCTATGCGAGTGTCGCGCAGTAATTTCCCCCCTGCTTGCTATGTATTGAATAACACTCCTTTAGATACTGTAACTTCGTACAAATATTTGGGTGTGCATATTACTAATGACCACAGCTGGAAGCAACATATTGATTACATTATTAACAACAGTAACCGCATGCTTGGGTATTTGCGCCGTAACTTTTCGAAGGCACCTGTTTCGACTAAAATGACTATGTACAAAGCATTGGTACGTTCAAAGATTGAATATGCTTCTGCAATCTGGGATCCCGGTTTCACGAACTTGAAATCCTCACTTGAGATGGTTCAAAATAATTCAGCGCGTTTCATTCTTTCCAATTACAGTCGCACTAGCAGCATAACTTCAATGAAACTAACGTTATCTTTGCCATCTCTCGAGCTTAGAAGGAAAATTTCACGTCTTAGCCTTTTTCACAAAATTTATCATCATAACGAATTGAGGCATACTTTCATTTCGCAGCCATCGTATCGCTCCTCCCGCGTTGATCATGCTTACAAAGTAAATGTCATAACTTGCAATACTAATGCCCTTTTTCATTCCTTTCTACCTCGTACGTCAGTAGAGTGGAATCGCCTTCCGCCCGATATCGCATTAATCCAAATCACGATTCATTTCACTCATCACTGATGCAATATCTTGAAGCTGATCCGTGACACTTTTTCCCCCCTGACTATTATCTTATTTCCGTTTTTAGTTTTTCATGCTTGTTTGCTCCCAGTGCTGCTGTTCTTTTCGCTGTATAATGCTGTTCTCTCACCGCTTATGATTGTTTTCAATTTATTCCGCTTGTATAACTTTCTTTATTGTAAGATTGTTTTCGTTGTTCTGTATTCCCTTGTTCGTTTAGCCTTTGTTATGTTTTGTTCATTTAGTGTTCTATGCTTTCTATCATATATGATGTACCACTCCCATCTGTAATGCGTATGCGCTTGAGGGTATTAAAATGAAATGAAATGAAATGAAACCCTTTTTCCTAGCAGTTCCGACAGTTGTAATTTTTTAATGTAAGCGTGGTGTTCAAAGAAGCAATTTCGCCAATTCTTGCAGTACGCCACGGGATCACAGAATTATAAACAAACCCCCCGGAGTGGCAGGTTTGGACCTCATAACATAAACAGCATTCCTCTTAGAAATTTTCTGAAGGTTTATTCGGCGTTGGCTTAGTTTTATGATTAATTGGTGTTTTCCTGTCTTTTCCTCTTTTTTTTGTTTTGTTGGGGATTTAGTCTTCACAAGTCATTTCATAAGTGGCTGTTATGGAAAACTTGTGCCCCGTTAATATGACATCCGTTTATATGGAGGACCCGAATAATGGACAATTTTTCTGGGGCCGAAGATTTTTCAAAGTTTTTATGTCACGTTAATATAGAAACTCGCTCTCTGAACAATGTAGATGGGATGAATGCACACAGCCTATTCGGCCCATGTATTTTTGTCTCGTTAATATGGACATTGTTTGAAAAAAGCAGGGGAGTCTGAACGCAAGTTTATGAAGGGTGCGCATGTCGGGAACCAATGCGACAGCCGATACGGTAGGATGCCTGAACGAGTCCTGTGGAGTTGGAAAGAACCAAATCGGGCGTGTCGTCGTTTTAGGAGGGAAGGGGGACGGGGGGGGGGGGGGCAAGAGCGGAAAGGAAGGGAAGAGGAGGAGAAAGGTTGTGTGGTTGACAGGGATTGTACACAGCAAACCGAAGGTCAGCTGACTGAGAAAGACCCCAAAATGAGGCAACCGGGAGATTTATGGGTGCAGCGGCAGCGCCGCAACCAGTGGCCGCAGTCGGGAAAACAGCAACATGTGGTTGCAATAAATTCTGCTGAACGTGAACAGAAGAGAAGCCGGTAAAAACGTAAGAAAGAAACAATAAGAAGATAGACAAGCGCCGAAATTGGGGGTGGGAACTGAAGTTTTTCTAGCCCAGAACACAAAGCATGTTCTATGAAGCCGTTTCGGTCAGGGTAAAGACACACTAAGGAAGTAGAGCGACAAAAGAAACGCGACGACCACGCAAACAGGACCGGGCGTCCCGTCCTGGACGCCTGTCCTTCTCATGCTCCTGGTTTTCGTCACTGTTGCGCTGCCGAACTACCACATTTTGCACCACAGCGATCCGCATGTCGGCTTCGCCTTGAGTCAACGATGCGGCCTTGACAAGGTTTGAGCTCTTCGTAGTCGGCTAGCCGTCGTTTTAAACTGTACTTCAGCTTACACTGTTTGTTTCATAGGAACACATACAAACGGCACAGGAAAGGGCTGTTTGATAGCCCTCTGTATAGTAGCCTGCCAACTAGACTCCCTCGCTTCCTTACAAAAACAGTACAAAGCAAGAAAGAGAATCAGAAGAATGGAAAATCAAGAAGTTTAACTAGGGAAAATGAGTGCAAAGAAGCAGGAGCCTGTAACTCTCGACTTTAGTCTGACTTTTGGCATAGTTGGAGTTAAGCGCAAACGAATGGAGCTGAACTGAGGCGCGAAGCGGGAAATCTGTGAATACAAGCGGCAAAAGCAATCTCAGTCAGTCCAAGCCGTGAAAGACTGGACCCAAGTTCAACTAGGCCTCAGTCTCGTCAGGTTGACGGTATACCATCTATATACACTACCGGACTCCGATAAATGGCTCAACGTCGGCATCACAGCGTAAGCAACAGTCCGCACAGTCGAGCCGGGCATCCTGAATAGTGAAGTAGAATGGGCCTTAGCCAGCCTTGCTAAGAACAAAGCTAGCGGCATTGATGGCATTCCAGCTGAGTTGCTTCGAAACCTTAACCATGACGACGCTGTTAAAGTATTCATGATGGCAGCAAATTTGGACAACCCTGCAGTGGCCACAAGATTGGAGGAGGTCAGTTTACATTCCCATCCCAAAAAAAGGAAGTGCCAAAGATTGTTCCAACTACCGCACGATCGCGCTTATTTCGCATGCTAGCAAGGTGATGTTGAAAATCCTGCAAGGTAGGCTGCAGCAGTATGTGGATCGGGAGCTCCCGGACGTGCAAGCTGGGTGTCACATGGGCAGAGGAACTAGGAACCTTCGCAGAAAAGTGGAAAATGCAAGAGATTTCCAGAAACCCACCTACTTCTGCTTTATTGATTATGCGAAAGCGTTTGACTGCGTAGATCACAGCAGATTGTGGCAAGTTCTCCAAGAGATGGGAGTTCCAATTCACCTCATCTGTCTCCTCAGGAACCTGTATGAAGGGCAAGAGGCCACAGTCAGAACTGGGCATGGTCTTACTGATTGGTTTCCGATTAAGAAAGGAGTGAGACAAGGCTGCATACTGTCGCCCTGCCAATTTAACCTATATGCTGAGTGCATCACGAGGAAGGCCGGTCTGTACGAGTCTTCAGCTGGAGTGAAGATGCTGGAAAACGTATCAACAACCTCAGATATGCGGACGATACCACTTTAATGGCAGAAAGTGAAGTGGAACTCAAGAGACTTCTGATGCGCGTAAAAGAAGAGAGTGAGAAGTTTGGGCTTAAACCGAACAATAAAAAGACAAAGATCATGGCGTCTTGCCCTATCAAGTCCTAGAGCATCAAGGGGCAAGAAGTGGAATCTGTGACAGATTTTCTCTTCTTGAGCTCCAAGATTACCCCGGAAGGAGACTGCAGCCATGAAATTAGGAAACGCCTGCTTCTGGGAAAGAAAGCCATGGCTAGCCTTGACCGCCTAGCGAAGAGCAGAGACATTACACTGCCAACAAAGATCCGTATAACTCGTTTCAACAGCATGTTAAAACACCTGAGTCACACACTTTTTTCCATTCTTCCTCCTTACTCCATCAAAATACAGGCGCTGAAACAGAAACCAAATGTGAGTGCTTATGCTAAGCGTTTTTCTGTATTTATATCAACTACATCAACACCCGGTGACGTAACTGAAAGGGGCAGGGAGACCGATAAAATTGCATAAACCTGTGCGAGTTAGTAGTCAGAAATTACAGCAATAGAGTCTGAAACAAGGTTCTAAATTTCCATAGTTCTAGACAGGCAACGAAAAACAATCCTGTAAATACAGGGGCGAAAATATGACACACCAATTTTCAAACATTGACTATAGCACGATGACAGCACTCTGGCCAACTAAATATACGACAATAAAAAATACAACTGGTCCTTCCGGAGAGAGTTAGAGTGATAGATTATGCTATATATTGTCAAGTGGAAGCATAATGCAAGGCAATGCAAAATGAGGCAGCTCGAGATGATTTCTTGTAGATACGCTTGCACTGTATGTGTATTTCAACAGTCCAAAATGAGTGGCCAGATTGCACACTGATTCGAGATTGCTGGAAAGCTGTCTAAGCAGTTTCCTAAAATTAAGAGGGTGTTTAAGACTTACCAATGCTTTGTAGAGTCAGTTTCATAGGAACTGTTGCACTAGAAAGGAATATAGACAGTCTAGCATGCAATGGGTTTTTAACCAAAGTATTTATGTACACGCATATGAAAATACAGATGTATGATAGGGTAAAACATACAATAGCTAGCAAGCACTTATTATTAGGAAGATTGTTTATGTAGGAGCTCACAGTTAAAACCGCTAGGAACCAAAGCAAAATGCGAAGTATGAGTGAAAATCCGGATAACGTTTCAGCATTGCATGTTTTGATTGGTGAAAAGTGTAACTCGCCTACTCAATACTCGATGCAACCTTTCTACAGACATAAATAGCCACTTGCCTATAGAGCTTATATACGTGACGTCATTTCTGCTTTACTGGCAACCATGGCACGAACAACCTAAGATCAAAGAGAGAGAAAGAAAGAGAGAGAGGGCCCACGGCGAATCAGGGTACACCGGTGGTGAAATCCGAGCTCTGGTTGGACAGCGTTCCAAACGGCGTCTCATGTGTCCGACAAATGAACGGCGCGCTGCAGGGAGGTCGCAGGGAGGGAGCAGGGAGGAGGAGGAGTTTCGAAAAGCCCAATGCTATGGCGTATCCTCAATACAGGGTTGCCACAACGGCCGCCTGCTAAACCTGATAGTGAATAGGGTCTATACACGACGTCCACATCTATGAAAAAATGCTTCATACTGCTTCCAAGTTTATTTGGAGTCGACGTTTCGGCAGGAGCACTGCCTTTCTCAAGACTGAGGGTACATGATTCTTGTTCGTCTTCTTATAGTGTTGGCAAGAGGAGATACAAACATAATATGGGCACATATAGGTGAACCAGCTGGGCACGCACAACACACACATACACACACAGGTGCGGAGAGCAGGCTAGTCCCAAAGGCTCATCCACCCAAGGCAACGGCTGCCGGGAGTCATCTGTATACAATACAGGCAGCCGCTGAACAACCTCGGGAAAAAAAATCACAGGTGGGGGAACGTGTTTGCTGCAGATGGTGAGAAATCTTTTTCCGTTCTCACTAAAAGATGGTAGCGCCAAGCGTGAAGGAGGTTTTTGGGAGAAGTGGTCAACTATCAATGGTCAAGGCCTTGTTTTTGAAGATTTGTTCTTTTTCTCTGCTGCGTCTGTTACACTCCCCACCCTTGCTCCGACCCGCGGCCCGACAGGATGAAAAAAAAAACGCGACAACCAGGTGGACATTGCTGGTTAGAAGAACGTGACATCTACGAGTAGAGTTCGAGCCTGCTTAGAGCGGTAAGCAACTCGCGACGAGAGATGAACATCAAAGAAAGAAAAGAAAGAAAATATGTGGGACAGTAGAATGCTGAAATACTTTGAGGTTTTCGCTAAAAGGTGCGAGCGCCAAGCATGAAGAAGGTTTTTACGAGAAGTGGGATGTGGAGGGTATCAAAGAAGCGGGGTAAAAAAAGGGGCGGAAAGGGGGAAAAAACCCCGAGGAAAACTGTCCTCACATGTACCGTACATTAGTGCCGTCCAGAACGACGTAATCAGAGCTTATAAGGACTAGAGACCAGGGAAGTAAAACCTTTCCAAAAAGGAACGTGACGCATTGAAGGCGCTTAGCAGACGGAAAGATGTGGTCATCAAACCGGCAGATAAAAGAGGCGGCATATTGGTCATGGACAATGACAAATATATTGCCGCGAAACTTCAAAACTGTATTTGTTGTTGTTTAACAGCCGCCGGCATTCAGACTTATCACTCTGATTCTGGACCGCGTATCAGTTCCGTAATCTTTGTTTGTTTGCGATATTTATCATCGTTCACGTTAAGCAATGGCCTCCTAGTGAAGAACTTCGCAGCCAACAATACCGCGCAGCTTCTTGTAGTGCCTAAAAACCTCCGGCAGGAAATTCTGCAGGCGTTGCACGATGAGCCCACAGCAGGCCACCTCGGATTTGCGTGCACGTTGCATCGAATCCAGGAGAAGTACTACTGGCCGCGACTGCCTGCCGAAGTTGCCCACTACGTGAAGACGTGTCGTGAGTGCCAACGACGCAAGACGCCGCCGATCAGACCAGCAGGACTACTAAACCCGATTCCGCCCCCAGTCATGCCCTTTCAACAAATTGGGATGGATCTCCTTTGCCCCTCTCCATCTTCGTCTATGGGTAACTAGTTTATCATCGTGGCCACTGACTACCTTACCCGTTACGCCGAAGAATAAGCACTACCCAATGGTACCGCGGCAGAAGTCGCCAAATTTTTTGTCGAACAAATTCTCTTGCGACATGGCGCTCCAGAAGTCCTCATCACGGACAGGGGAACGGCGTTTACGGCAGAGTTGACTCAAGCCATCCTGGAATACAGTCATACAAGCCATCGACGAACAACTGCGTACCATCCCCAGACCAATGGCCTTACGGAGCGCCTGCATAAAACAATCGCGGACATGATCGCCATGTACATCGACGCTGAACACAAGACCTGGGACGCCATCTTGCCGTACATGATCTTCGCGTATAACACGGCAGTCCTGGAGACGACCAGAGCGACCCCGTTTAAGCATGTGTACGGCAGGGAGCCCACGACGAAGCTCGACGCAATGCTGACGCACGTAACTAACGAGAACAACCTTGACGTCGCTGCCTACCTGCAGCATTGCAGAGGAAGCCCGACGACTCGCACGTCTGCGTATTAAAGACCAACAGCGCACCGACAGCCGACGATACAACTTACGACGACGAAAAAGTACAACCCACGAGACCAAGTGTGGATTTGAACGACAATTCGCCGTCGCGGACTAAGTGAAAAGTTGTTGCGTCGAGACTTTGGGCCGTACAAAATCATTCGCCGCGCCGTACCACTGGACTATGAAGTCATTCCCGACGGAACGTCAGCATTACAACGGCGACGCGCATGCCCAGAAATTAGTACATGTTGTACGAATGAAGCCATATTACACGCGTTAAAGAATCTGTCGTGTTTAAACTTTGCAGGGTTTATGTTTAAGTTGCTTTGTTTTGGAACATCGAGGCGATGTTTTTTTAAGGGGGGGGGGGTAATGCCGCGAAACCATAGAGAAAGAGATTGGTAAAGAGCGGACACTCCCACAGGGCCACGCGGCCCATTTGACTGTAGTGCACCAAGCGGCCGGCGGCAACTACTTCCGGTCTTGCTGAAAGGCGCGTTATTTGAATACTAGCATGCGCTGCGTCCTTCCCTGCCCTTTTGGCGCATTATTTTGGTTTTACACGGTCTGCTAGTGTTTCTATTTATGTTCAGCATGCATAACAACATGAAAAATAGATTCCCAGTTCACTAAATTGGCCATCAACGCAGCTGCGCCACAGCCTTTGCAAAACAGTATTGCAGAAAAGACGCCAAGTGCTTTGTGAAATGAACATTTATTTTGCTGCATATAAAACATACAAGAGACGCAACACATGTAGGCGGATGCATTGACAAAACTTTGCACACATAAGGCGATGTGCAAAATACAGAAAAATAAAAATACACAAGGCGAGAAACAGCACTTCGGTAGCGACAAAAAATAGCATAACGTTTATTTTCAAAATATGGCAAATGATATGTAACAAAACAGGCATTATACATAAACTACACAGTCTCAGTCCCGGCTACCTTAGAAAGGGTAACTTGTATTGTTCAGGGCAGAGAGAAGTACTGACACTTGGGGGAAATGCCACTCCGTTCACTCGTCGCATCTGCCGCGCTTCGGCTGCAGTCCGTGGGTCCATTCAGTGCTGTTGGAAAAGGAATGAACATGATGCAGAAGGTTGCAATGAAATATAAGGCCACTGCACCATGCACAAAATTGCATGTGGGTGCGTACTGAAGACTTGGTAAGCAGCAGTTATGGTCCAGAACAGAAAAGCTGTGATTCGTAAAATTGATACAAAAGCTACTGTTGCAACGTAGAGGTCAGGAAATGCAGGCTAACCGAACCTATCTGAAAATGCATTTCTACAGTGAGTGAAATAACAGCCACTAAATTAACAACATTCCTCAAGAGCACTGAACAGCTAGAGCAATGAAGCTTGCTGCATTATAAAACATTTCTCACTTTAACGTTGTCACGTTACATGCAACGCGACACCACGCAAAACTAGTTGTTCGCAAAACCGCGGCCGGCGGGCACGCCATGTTGGCTTTTCTTCATACGCGACTTTGTGAAGCGCAGAACACCGTGCTGAGCTAAACTGCCCGAAATGTCTCGCAGTTTGACAAGAATGAAACATTTCACACCTTGCGGTTGCCCTGTTAAACGCGATGCCAGGCAAAACTAGCCGTTCGCAAAATCGCCATGTCACGTCACCGCGGCGGTCAGCACGCCTTGTCATGCCTGTTAGCTTGCCCTTCACTTGCGACTTTGTGAAGCGCAGTCGCCGCCGTACTGAGCTAAACTGCCTGAAATACTGCACAGTTTGACAACAAAGTCCCGGCCGGCATGGCCAGTGTAAACTGCTTGAAATGCAGCGTAGTTAAGCAAAAAACGTTGCTCACCTTGCCATCGTTCCAAACCGCTGTCGTTCCGCGCAGCAGCCCACAAGAGGTCTGTGCCGCACAAGCGCGGCGAGGCACGAGCACACAACCGCTCCCCTCGACAACTTCTTGTCTCCTAGCGCTCCGTCGGGCTACCGCTGCAGCGAGTGCCGTCGCGCGCGCGTCCGCGCATTGGTGCCGCCATTCATCAATCGACGGCAGCGCAAAAAGTCGCGCGTCATTTTCTGGGGCCAGTTTTCGCCGAGTGACCGCTCTTTACCAATCAATTTCTTTATGGCGAAACCTTCAAAACTGTATTTGTTGTTTTTGTAACAGCCGCCGGCATTCAGGCTTATCACTCTGATTCTGGACCGCGTATCAGTTCCGTAAACTTTGCTTGTTATTGCTCGATGTCGCGAGTCACACCTTTATCAGTTTCGTTGTAGCACAAGATGCACCGAGATCTGTCTCGAAGGTTCCGGCCACTCGGGTGTCTTTCCGCAATGTTCCAGCCCGTGTTGGTAGCTGTTTGCGACGTTATCTAGATTGTTCTGGGCAGCCTTTAAATTGAGCGTTGATGAGTGTGACGGACATTCTTTGTTCGACGATCGACCAGCACGTTTGTTGCTATCGCCGCCGCCGAGTTGCTTAGTTCTTTTGCGGTTGCAAGTCAGCCCAATAAAGAGGTAATTTAAGTACCATCAAGCCTGTGCCTTCATTTGTGTCAGCGACCCTGGTCACCACCACGTGACAATATTGAGGAAGGAATTAGACAACTCTGTAACACTAAATTTTATAAACACCTAAAAGCGGACCCCACTCTAAAGCATCAAAACTTCTTACAGGGACTCTAGATGAGCTCGCAAAAAGTGGGGACATCTTCTGCGATTATGCAAAGCCCTGACCGCCTCACACCCGTCGCCGGGCCGATTCTACATGCTTCCGAAAATTCATAGAAGGGTTAACCCTGGCCGCCCTATAGTATCCGGCATCGGCACAATCACAAAACCAATCTCCAGTTACATTGACACATTAATTGGACACATACCTGAAACACACCTATCCCACATACGTGACACCAACCACTTCCTTCGCGAAATAGCAGGGGTAAATCTTCCTCAGGGGACCTTCCTTGTAACCTTAGATGTAGTCTCTCTATATACAAATATCCCGCATTCCGACAGAATCAAAGCTCTAATTGAGGCCTATAATCAGAATAGTGAGGAAGGACCCCAACTCCAGAAGTCCTAGAGGTATTGACGAAACTAGTTCTAGAATACAACAAATTTGATTTCGACAATGAAAACTACTTACAGATTAACGACACCGCCATGGGTACAAAAATGACCCCTAGTTATGCTAACATCTTCATGCATAGCATTGAATTTGAATTTTTACTTACTTCCCCTATTAAGCCCATCCTATACAAATGCTGCTTGGATGATATTTTCTTAGTTTGGACTGACACAGAACAATCACTCCTACATTTCATTGAAAACTTCAATCTCCTCCATCCTAGCATATCCTTCACGCACACATATTCCCAAAACAAAATTAAATCTGAAGACGTTGAAATTGCGGTTTATGAAGGTTCGCTCACCACTAGCGTATACAGAAAACCCCCGGTCCGACAACAATACGCACAAAGCTGTCGTCCTCATCACTCAAAAACAAGCATTCCGTATTCTCAGGCTCATCGATTCAAAAGAATTTGTTCCCAAGATCAGGATTTCGCACCAAACGCAAAACGTATGCGGAAAGTCCTGACTAAACAACGATACCCGCCAGATATTGTTGACGACGCCATAAAAAAGGCATATGAACTCAACCGAGAGGAAATACTGGAGGGACGTCCACGAGAGGAAAACATAGACCGTCGAACAAGTCTGGTACTCCCTACACGAGTAACCCCCCCAACGTGAACAGAATCCTAAAGAAACATTTCAACGTTCTAGAACAGAGCGATCGTCTCTCCAATACTTTCACGACTCCTCCCCAGGTTCTCTACAGACGACCGAAAAACATTCGCAACATCCTAGTCCACTGAAAAATAGGTAATAACCCGCGGTTGGGGTGCCGGCCTTGAGGAAAGAGTAGATTCCGGGTGTGCAGGCACATGCAGACATCAAGCTGCGCAACAAGCACAACGTCAAATTTTATGTGGAGAATAGATGGTAACTTTGATTGCGATGCCTCAAACGTAATATATCTCCTAGAATGCAATGTATGCCGAATGCAGTATATTGGCCAGACAGCTACCCCTATACGAATGCGGTTTAATTATCACCGTGCCGATGTCCGCTCTCTGCCCAACCTTCCTTTTTCAAAACATATCAACCAGAAACAGCACTCATTCGACTCAGTCAAACTAACAGTTCTTCAGCGGGGATTCAATAATACATGGAACGGGAGCAGCGTGAGTCATACTTTATGTATAAGTTTAGGACACTTAATACTGGGATAAATGAAAACAATGGGGCAATGTCGTCATTACGAGCCCTGCAAGTTTAATGCTAAGCACATATATCAATCATTATCACTTGACAGTTTTCCTCGCGTTTTTTTTATTTTCCCCCCTCTTTTTTTTCCCCTCGCTTGTTTGATACCCTCCACATCAAACTTCTCGTAAAAACCTTCATGCTTGGCGCTCACACCTTTAAGCGAAAACCTGAAAGTATCTCACCATTGTACTGTCCCACATATATTTTTTTTTCTTTTCTTTCTTTGAGGTTCATCTCTCGTCGAGAGTTGCTTACCGCTGTAAGCAGGCTCGAACTTTACTCGCAGCTGTATAAAGCAATTTTGCACTTATATATATATATATATATATATATATATATATATATATATATATATATATATATATATATATATATTTTCTTAAAGTTCGTTCAGGAGCTTTGCATCCTTTAGAAAATGAATAACATTTTCACCTTCGATAATTGGATCTCGCAACAACAGGCTGGGATAGACAGGGATCTGTTCTGTATAAAAACGTGCAAAATTTTTTTTCCCTTCACTTCTTTAGTTCAGCGCACGAAAGTAGGACGTGGTTTATTGTTAGTTCACCTCCGCATCTTTCACAGAGAGGTCTTTCGTCTTTCATTAGAATGAAGCTGTGTGTCAGAAGGGTGTGTTCGATGCCAAGGCGACATAAAATGACTTCGATGAAGCGTTTTTGGTGACTGCGCGATTTCCATTCTTCAACGATCTACTTGACAAGGTGCAATTTATTTATTTTGTTGTTCCATGAGCTCTGCCATTTTGCTCTCAGTTTTCTCTTTACAACTCTTAGAACATCTTTATGTGGTATGTAGACTGGCTGTATTTTAGTATGACGGGCTGCTGCAGCACATGCATCAGCTCCTATTGCCGCTGATTCCAACGTTGCTTAGTACCCAACAGAGTTTAATTGTATGCCCCTGTGTTTCGGCGGCGATTATATTATGAATGATGTTTCCGATTAAAGGTTCTGTAGCATTTCTAAGATTTATTGCTGTGATAACGCTGAAAGTATCGGTATGGTAAATCCATGAACAACAAGAGCAACGATACATCAATAAAATAAAAAAGAAAAGCTCAACAGTCTGGTTATAACTTGGCTTATAAAAACGCTTTTTACATTTATTTATTTACCCCCAGGGCCCAAGAGCATTACAGAGGAGAGTTGGGGTGAACACAAAAAATAAAAAACCCAATACAGTAAAAAATAACACAAAAATAATTTGTCATTATACAGTAAATGATAACGACTGCGCAACAAGATATAAAAATACAAAATCAACAGCAACGCAGCCAAGCATAGATGTTTAACAAGAAAAAGCACCGAAAAACGGCAGCAAGAGTATGTTAAACACTGGAGCAAAAAAGGTTAGTAACAGCTGTACGTAAATAAACGGCATCTGTAATTTCGGCAATAGCACAAGGAAGGCGATTCCAACTGTTAGAAGTGTCTGGAATGAAGGAGTCATGGCAGTATTTGGTGCGACATAATGGATTTCCTACTTTGTGACGGTGATCAATGCGTGAAGAAGTGTATGACGGTTGCGTTAGAAGTTTCTGTCTGAGATATGTATTATAGGAAAAAATCTTATGAAACAAACTTAGCCGAAGTACTCTTCTGCGTTCTGTTAGAAGAGGCAATGAAAGTGAAGATTTCATGAGAGTCACGCTAGAAGTGCGATAATAGTTAGACAATAAAAAGGAATATGCGCGATTCTGCATACTTTCTAGTTCAGTAATGAGTGAAACGACGCTTGGGTCCCAGACAGAAGCTGCAAACTCTAGTTTCGGACCAACAAATTTTTGCAAAGGAGAAGTTTTAGCGCGCTAGGACAAAATGAAAAGTTTCTTCTGAACTAGCCAAGAGTTTGGTTAGCATTATTAACTACGTGATGAACATGCCATTTCATGATAAGTTATTAGTTATGTGAACACTTAAATATTTCTATGAAGAGACAGATTAAAGAGGACCAGTGTTGAGGTAGTACGAAGGGGCTGATGTGCTAACGCGAGTGGCACGCGTATGTTTACAAATTTTTGTGTTAAGCTTCATATTCCAGCGCTGACAACATTCAGAAATTCTGCTAATATCGGATTGTAATATAAAGACGTCATGACCATTGTTAATTTTACGATAGATAACACAATCATCCGCAAAGAGACAAATTGATGAAGTAAGGTTTACCGGAAAGTCATTTATGTATGAGGAAAAGCAGGGGTCCCAAGCCTGAACCTTGCGGCAAACCGGAATCAACTGGGGAAACTTAGAGTCGGTATTATTTGCTGCAACGAACTGAGATTGATTAGCAAGAAAAGAGTGAAGCCATGAAAGCATCTAAGTTCAATCTGCTTAGTTTAAAGAGAAGTAATTTATGTGAGACTTTATCAAAAGCTTTACAAAAGTCCCGGCATATGCAGTCTGCCAACGAACCACCGTCAACAATGCAATGGAGGTCATGAGTGAAACATAGAAGCTGGGTCTCACAGGAGAAGGTTTTTCGAAAACCATCCTGAAAATTACTGAAAAAAGAATTAGTTAAAAAAATGTAGCATGATGAGAGAAGATGACCTATTCCATGCTCTTGCATGGTATGCAGGTGAGCGATACGGGACGATGGTTTTTAGGACAGTGTTTATCGCCAGACTTATGCAGAGGAATTACTTTTCCAACCTTCCAGTCATCGGGTAGGCAGCCTGTAACAAGCGGCTGCTCAAAAGGTTTAGACAGGACATTGGATGAGTACGCCTTTGTATTTAACAAAAATTTCGAATTTATGTGGTCCTTTTGTATGTTGTATTTTCACATTTATTTCTGTACATCCAGCATGTATGATCCGGATACAAGTGTATTTCAATGTCGAGGAACCTGATAGTGGAGTTCCGCATTTCATGCGTAAATTCTAAACCTGCGAACACCGTTCTAAATTGCAGTAATACCGGACCAATATCAACCGACTTGATCCTACGGTAGGGCAAACACAGTAGAAAGGCATCCACATACCGGAAACATTCTACAAACCCAAAGGCTCTAGCTCATTTCTCAGCGCATGGTCGCATTTCGCCATGTACAGATTAGAAACCCTATGCAGATCCCGTCTCGTTGGCCCTACACTATGCCATCATGCTCGACAAACAAAGAAGTCATGTACAAACACAGTAATTCCAAAATTCTACACTGCTTCTTAAATTTTATAACCCCATATTAGTCTGTGCACTACTACACTGCTGTGAGTGCGGCTTTCTGCGGAATGTTATAATACATTTCTTTAACATCGATGCATAGGCATCCTGCAGGTTCATTTTGCTTGAAAAAATGCAATAATATCCTCCAATCCTGGCACCATGAACGGGTCATTGATGGGGAACGCGGACAGGTGTGCCTGAAGATACTTGGCTACATGCCTTTGCCATGTGCTCCGGTCCTCGACGATCATTCGGAACGGCGACTCTTCCTTGTGAGTCTTCAAGGCAAATAATGGTCTCAGTGAAAGCTCAGTACTTCCTTTCATCTCAATCTTTCGCTTATCAAGACCCATACGTCCACAACTCTTCGCCAACCCCCAAGCATACCTGGTTGAGGTGCTCCTCACAGAGGTCCGTTGCCTCGAAATTACTGTTGATGGCTTCCAGAGCTTTCCAGTCCTAGTCATCCTTCTTCATAACCACGAATCTTGGTGTCTTGTCTGATAGCAACCGAGTAAGATTCCTCTGATTCAAGGAAGACACTGTTTTTCCCTCGGCGCACCCTCTAGTCCTTGCAGTTTAGTGTTTCAGGATGCACTCCAGTCCTTCAGACACATGCGAGTCCTTCTAGTTAGCTGGCACCCGGTCCACGACGACTGCGTGCACCAAGATGATCAGCTGCAGAGGCTTCATGTGCTGCTGCGATGCTAACTTGGGGCCTTTTTCCAATGTAATAGTCACTATGCCTGGTAGCTGGCAGTCTTAAAGGTTGACCCAAACGAATTATTGCTGTTTTGTTTTATCTCTGCGTGGTAGCTTTCCGAGGGCTATATCCCATGGTTGCTCCCCGCTTTGCTCGGCCAAGTTCAGGAAGTACCTTCTCATGAGATTGGATGGGACGATCAAATCGGAGAGCAATAATGGAATGTAGCTCTAGGAAATACTACCACACAAGAGAAAAGCAAACGGCAATGATGCGTTTGGGTCAAACTTTCAGACTGCCAGCTACAAGGCATAGAGACCAAGACTCTGGATAAAGGCCCGAAGTTCGCACCGCAGCCACACATGAAGCCTCCGCAGCTGATCAGCATGGTGCACACAGAAGCTGATCGGGTGCCAGCTAACCAGAAGGACTGTCATGTGTCTGAAGGACTGCAGTGCATCCTGAAATACTCAAGACCAAAGAATAGAGGATGCGCCAAGGGCAAAACAGTGTCGTCTTGAAGCAGAGGAACCTTAGACTCTTGTTATCAGACAAGAAAGCAAGATTCGTGGTCATGAATAAGTGTGACTATGACCGGAAAGCTCTGGAAGCCATCAATAGTCATTTCAAAGCAACGGACCTTTGTGAGGAGCGCTTCAACCAGGTATGCTTGGGGGTGGCAAAGAATTGTGGACGTATGGGTCTTGATAGGCTAAGGGCTGAGGTGAAAGGAGGTCGTGAGCTTTCACTGAGACCATTCTTTGCCGTGAAGACTCACAAGGAAGTGTCTCCATTCCGAATGATCGTCGAGAACCGGGGCACATGGCAAATACATGTAGCCAAGTATCTTCAGGCACACCTAACCGCGATCCCCATCAATGACCCGTTCATGGTGCCAGGTTCGAAGGAAATTATTGCATTTTTCAAGCGAAATGATCCTGTAGGATGCCTATACATCGATGTTAGACATGTTTTATAACATTCCGCAGAAAGCCGCACTCACAGCACAAGAGGAGTGCGTAGACAAATATGGGGTTTTAAAATTTTAAAAGCAGTGTTTAAGAAGTGCATGTGGTTTTGGGAATTACTGCGTGTGTACATGACTTCGTTGGTTGTCGAGAATGATGGCATAGTGTACGGCCAAGGAGACGAGATCCCATAGGCTGATGCATAGCGCCTTTGATTTCTAATCTGTACATTGCGACAGGCGACCGTACGCTGAGAAACGATCTAGAGGCCCTTGGGATTGTAGAACGTTTCCGGTATGTAGATGACTTTCTACTTTGCCCTACCGTATTAGAGGACAAATATCAAGCGACTTGATCATACGGTAGGGCAAAGAATGTAGAAGGTCATTCACATACCGGAAACATGCTTCAAACTTAAGGGCCTCTAGCTCATTTCTCAGTGTACAGTCTCCTTTCGCCATGTACAGATTAGAAATCAAAGCCGCTATGCATGAGCCTACGCAGTTAACGTCTCGTTGGCCGTAAACTATGCCATCATGGTCGACAAACAACGAAGTGAAGTACACACGCAGTAATTCCAAAAAACCGCATGCACTAGTTCGACACTGCTTCTCAAATTTTATAACCCCATATTGGTCTATGCACTCCTCCACTGCTATGAGTGCGGCTTTTTGCGAAATGTTATGAAGCATGTCTAACATCAATGGATAGGCATTCTACAGGTTCATTTTGCTTGAAAAATGCAAAGCTTTCCTCCGATCCTGGCCCCATGAAAGGGTCATTGATGGGGATAGCGGATAAGTGTGCCTTGAGATACTTGGCTACATGTCTTTGCCATGTGCCCCGGTTCTCGACGATCATTCGGAACGGCGACTCTTTCTTGTGAGCCTTCACGGTAAAGAATGGTCTCAGTGAAAGCTCACTACTTCCTTTCACCTCAATCCCTAGCTTATCAAGACCCATACGTCCACAACTCTTCGCCACCCCCAAGCGTACCTGGTTGAGGAGCTCCTCACAAACGTCCGTTGCCTTGAATTGACTGTTGATGGCTTCCAGAGCTTTCGGGTCATAGTCAGCCTGGTTCATGACCACGAATATTGCTTTCTTGTCGGATAACAACAGTCTAAGGTTCCTCTGCTTCAAGGAAGACTCTGTTTTTCCCTCGGCGCACCCTCTATTCTTGGGTGATGAGTATTTCAGGATGCGATGCAGTGCTTCACACACACGAGAGTCCTTCTGGTTAGCTGGCGCCCGGTCTTCGACTGCGTGAACCGTGTTAATCAGCTGCAGAGGCTTCAAGTGCGGCTGTGGTGCGAACTTGGGGCCTTTATCCAGAGTCGCGGTCGCTATGCCTGGTAGCTAGCAGTCTGAAAGCTTGACCCAAACGCATCATTGCCGTTTCCTTTTCACTTGCGTGGTAGCTTGCCCATGGCTATATTCCATTATTACTCTCCGACTTGATCATCCCCTCCCATCTCATGACAAGGTACTTCCTGAACTTGGCCGAGCATAGCTGAGAGCAGCAATGGAATGTAGCCCTATCGGAAAGCTACCACGCAGAGAGAAAGGGAAACGGCAATGATGCGTTTGGGTCAACCTTTCATAATTCTAGCTACCAGTCATACAGACCACGACTCTGGATAAAGGCCTAGATTTCGCACCGCAGCCGCACATGAAGTCTCTGCAGCTGATCAGCAATGTCACGCAGTCGCGGACCGGGCGCCTGCTAACCAGAAGGACTCTTGTGTGCCTGAAAGACTGCAGTGCATCCCGAGATAGTCAAGACCAAAGAATAGAGGGTGCGTCGAGGGAAAAACAGTCGTTCTTGAAGCAGAGGAACCTTAGACTATTGCTATCCCACAAGACAGCAAGATTCGTGGTCATGAACAAGGGTGACTATGACCGGAAAGCTCTGGAAGCCATCAACAGTAACTTCGAGCCAAGGGACCTCTGTGAGGAACACTAACCAGGTACGCTTGGGAGTGGCGATGACTTGTGGACGTATGGGTCTTGATAAGATTAGTGATGAGGTGAAAGAAGTATTGAGCTTTCACTGAGACCGTTCTCTGCCGTGAAGATTCACAAGGAAGGGTCGCGTTCCGAATGATCGTCGAGAACCAGAGCACATAGCAAAGGCATGTAGCCAAGTATCTTCAGACCAACTTATCCACGCTCCCACATCAATGACCCGTTCATGGGGCCAAGATCAGAGAAAATTATTGCATTTTTCAAGAAAAATGAACCTGTAGGATGCCTATCTATCGATGTTAAAGACGTGTTTTATAAGATTCTGCAGAAAGCCGCACTCACAGCAGTGGAGGAGTGCATAGACGAGTATGGGGTTATAAAATTTGAGAAGCAATGTGGAACTAGTGCACGTGGTTTTTTTAATTACTGCGCGTGTACATGACTTCGTTGTTTGTCGAGCATCATGGCATAGTGTACGGCCAACGAGACGGGATCTGCATAGGTTCCTGAAAAACGCCTTTGATTTCTAATCTGTACATGGCAAAAGGCGACCGTACGCTGATAAATGAGCTAGAGGCACTTGGGTTTGTAGAATGTATCCGGTATGGGGATGACTTTCTACTTTGTTTGCCCTACCGTATATTCAAGTCGCTTGATATTGGTCCTGTATAACGGATATTTATAACGGTGTTCGCAGGTTTAGAATTAACGCATGAAATGCCGGAAAACTCCACTATCAGGTTCCATGACATTGAAATACACTTGTGCCCGGATGATACATGCTGGATGTAAAGAACTCAATGTGAAAAGCCAATAATGAGATATGACACATGTCAATCTAAGCTTGTAAAAAGGAGTGTAGCACACTCTTCCCTCCGGCAGTGCGTTAAGAAATCATGTGATCTCGAAATGGGAAGAAGTGTACATCTGCAAGTTGACAGGCTTGCCGCAAGTGGCTTCCCCGAACATTTGATTGGTGCAACAGTAGAGAAGTTGATGAAAGAGGTAATGGGACAAGAAACTGGGAAAACGAAGGAAAAAGAAAGGGCGAGGCCAGTCGTAACGTACGCAGACAAGGTATCGGACCGACTTAAGAAATTTGCAGCAAAACATGGAACCCCCCTTGTATTTTCACCCCCCCCCCCCCCGACGCTAACCTGAATGTGCAGAAAAGTTAACTCCCGGAATAGGAAAAAGAGAGTTAGCACAACATGCGGAATCGACCACCAGAAGAAGATCATAAACTGTGATAAGTGTGTTGTGTACAGCATCCCTCTGTCATGCGGCAGGAGATACATCGGCAAGACGGAAAGTTGCATAAAAATAAGATTGGATGAACATAGCAGGTACTGCGGCAAAAATAACTACCCAAGCAACCTCACCAAGCACGTTATAGCTGTAAAACATGCATCCCAATATTCGAGGAAACAGCTGTAATCGGACATTTTACAGACCGGCGATAAAGAATAATCTTTGAAGCATATGAAATGTCACGGGCCGCTTCCACGGAATGCGTAAGCGATCCGTCGATAGCGCTGACGTGAAGAGAGATCCAGCTGTTAACAGGCAGCGTGATGGAAAGCGGTGCTTCAAGGGTTAGGATTTGATGAATTGCACTTATAAACTTGTTTCTGACACGTGTTTGTACATGTTTTCTTTGTATGTGTTTGTATAAGGATAGAAGTACTTGTAAGAAACAGTTGAAAGTTCGCGCACGTTCCAGTCTTGATTTGTGTTAGTGAATCGTCTTGAGTAAAATTTCAGCACGCCAGCGTGTGTTGGTTAACACTAGATATAACACACTGGATGATGATGAGACAGTGCGGGGTGGTTCAGTGATAAGTTATGATAGATTAAAATCTGCACACATGTGAAGATCGTAACTGCATTTGGTCGAGAAAGGGCTAGGATAAGCAGATGAGTTTGACCACACAATGAATAGGTAGTTGAAATCGCTGAATAAAATGACAGGAACATCAAGAAAGCGTACAACAATCATATTGATAGCATAATGTAGTTCATCTACAAAAGTACGGCCATACGATGGTGGCTGGTAGCAAATTCCCAAAATCAGTTTCTTAAGAGACACACGAAGTTCGACCCATATCATTTCCAAATCGGTCACAATATTCACGCATGATGAAACAAGGTGGTCAGCAACTGCAATCATAACACCTCCGCCACATGGCTGCCCTCTGTCAAATCGGTATATATTAAATCTTTTTTTGCAAATCACATGTTCAGTCATCAACCTTTGACGAAAGCCACTTTTCGGTTATGAACACAATATCAGCGTCAGCTGAATCAGCAACACAGATAAGTTCATCGCACTTCAGTAGAACACTTCGTATGTTGGTGTAAAGAACTGAAATGGGATGCGCAGTCACAGATGCCAATCCACTGCCCCTCACACAGTCCTATGTGGCGCTACCTTCTGGCGTCGTAGCCTGACCAGTGGAAGATTTTTTTTTTATCTGCAGGCCAGGAATCTCGAGATTGCGACAGGCAAGTGTTAAAATTCAAAAATTTCGGGTCTCTGATAAGAGCATTAGACACACTGTCGCTAATGTAGCGAACATCGTCGATAAAAGCATGATCATAGCTCAGTTTGACCTCATAACCCTGTCATCGAAGATGTGAAGAAGCATCCGAAATTCTTTTCCTAATAGCACGAACATTGGGTGAAAAATCTTCAGTTATGTAATAATCAGACCCTTTAGGTTTTGAGACATTTTTCTTGACCAAAGACTTTTCCCGGTCCAGTAGCTTGAGAATAACTAGGTGTGGATGCTCTTTCCGCTTTCGACCAGGTCTGTGGCAACGCTCTACGTTAGGGGGTTTGAGGGGGCTGACACTGCTTGAACGTCGTCTTCGTCAAAAACTACCGAGATTCTTCTCTTTTCCTTATGCGCATATCAGCGCATGGATCGCCTAACGTAAAACTACCCGCCGGCTGAAACGAACCATCCCGGTGCGTACTAGCGTCCAAACCAGGGTTCGTGTAGTACGGCTTTAGGCGTGCAACGTGAACCATTTTGGTGCGTGATGTAGAGGTATGACGTGCGGAATGCAAGGGCGCAATTTCGTATGTCACTGCAGTGACTTGTTAAATACGGTAGGGTCCTGTATAACGGGGCAAATATTTTTCCCAGAAGCCAACGCGGCGAGCTGGGTTTCAAAGCAGCACGAGAAACCCGCAAGAATAATGGATGTTGCGATGACAGAAATCACAGCGATGTTTCTGGGAGTGCTGGGAGGCTGCGAGTCGGTTGCGAGCAACAACGCCGGCAGCATCAGCTCGGGCTATGGAGTCACGAGCGTGAGCTGGCAGTGGTGACAGAAGGAAACAGGCTATCAAATTGAAGCAGAGGTTCACGGCCGTATAGAAGATAGAAGGGGCAGTTGCCAGTAGTGCCGTGACGCGACGGATTGTATGCAAATGTCACAAACGGCAGCATTATGTCCCAGTCGCGGTGATCATCAGAAACGTACATTGACAGCAAGTCATTCAATGTCCGGTTAAGGCTCTCGGTAAGCCCGTTCGTCAGTGGATGGTAGGCAGTTGTCATAGAATGACGAACGTTGCACAACCTTAGGATCTCGTCGACTATACGCGCAAGAAAGCAACGGCCACGGTCGGTGAGCAGTTGGCGGGGAGCTCCATGGACGAGTATAACATTGTTGAGGAGGGAAAGAGTGACATCAGTTGCTCAACAGGTTGGTATTGCTCGTGTGACCGCGTAGCGTGTGGTGTAATCGGTGGCCACCGCAATCCATTTCTTCCCCGGTGCGGACAGTGGAAAAGGCCCTAAAAGATCCAGACCCACTCGAGAAAATGGGTCTATATGGATGTCGATCGTTTGCAGAAGTCCAGCTGGTAAACTGATTGTTTTCCGGCGTTGACAGCGGTCACAAGAAGCCACGTAACACCGGATTGCGCAGTATAGGCCTGGCCTAAAGAACCGACGGCGCACACTGTCGTATGTGCGAGAGACGCCTAGACGACCCGCTGTGGGAACGTCGTGAAGCTGTTCAAGGACGGCTGTGCGTAGGTGCTGAGGGACTACTAGTAGAAGGTCGGGGCCATCAGATCGCATACTGTGCCGGTATAAGCTGCCGTCATGGAGCACAAACAAACGAAGGGAATGGTCATGGCGATCGGCGCTAAGGCGATTGATAATTTTGCGAAGCTGAGAGTCTTGGCGTTGCTCACGGCGAATATTGGAGAAGTCAGAAATAGAGAGCACGCAAGCATCATTGTCACAATCAAGTTGGCTTGGTGGGTCGAATGGATGATGGGACAGGGACCACTGAAATATTGTACTCCTGTAAGCGCAAGGCCAACGCCCAAGGCGGCCAGTAGGGTCTTTGAGTGTAGAAAGCCAACACAATGCGCGGTGGTCAGTGACTACTGTGAATGGCCACCCATACAAGTAAGAGCGGAACTTCGTAATGGCCCAAACTGGGGCTAAGCACTCACGTTCAGTCAAGGAATAATACTGTTCGGCCGCAGAAAGGAGTCGAGTCGGCTGCCATAGTCGATGACGCGAGGGGAAACGAGCTGATGTTTTCCGAGAACGGCACCAATTCTATCCCCACTTGCGTCAGTGCTTACTTCTGTGGGCGCTGACGGATTGAAGTGAGCCAGCACCGGCGAACCGGTTAGGCGGAGAATAATAGCGGCGAAGGCGGCCGATAGTTCGTGGCCCCACGAAAAGGCGACCTCTTTTTTCAGAAGCTGCGTAAGTGGGCGGGCAATTTCCGCGAAGTTTGGTACAAATCGCAGGAAATATGAGAAAAGTCCGAGGAAGCTATGCACGTCGCTGCGAGATTTCGGGATAGGAAAACCACTTACATCGAGAATTTCGCGAATTTTGTCGGGGTCCGGCTGGATGCCATGGGTGTTGACTAAATATCCTAGGACATCGGTTCCCTGCCACCTAAGCTACACTCCTTGGAGTTCAACTGAAGGCGAGCTCTTCGGAAGACGCCAAGAATAACCAAAACACGATGGAGGTGGCCCTCAAATGTTGATGAAAATACGATGACCTCATCGAGGTAGCACAGACATGTGTTCCATTTGAACCCGCGTAGTAACGAGTTCATCAAGCGCTCGAAGGTCGCAGGGGAATTACATAAGCCGAAAGGCATCACCTTGAATTGATAGAGGCAATCCGGGGTGACAAAAGCACTTCTCACGATCTCTTTCGTCAACAGAGATCTGCCAATATACAGAACTGAGGTTAATAGAGAAGTTTCTGGTACCATGCAGGCAGTCGAGGGCGTCTTTGATCCTTGCAGGAGGGTACATGTCTTTCTTTGTTATCTTATTTAGGTGTCGATAATCTGCGCATAACTTTCAGCTGTTGTCTTTGTTTTGATGAGTACTACCGGAGACGCCCAGGGGCTGCTCGACGCCTCAATAATGTTGCTGGCCAACATTTTCTCCACTTATTCTTGAATGATCCAGCGTTCGGAAACAGCAACTCTGTAAGGCCGTAGATGAATAGGGCGGGCATCTCAGTATCGATGCGATGTGTAACGACAGACGTTTGGCCCAGGGATCCGTGACCGAAATCAAAAATGTCGCTGCATGACCGCAAAAGGCCGGCACAGGCTCTGCCCTATTCGGGACGCAGGCCAGAGGCAACCATAGCTGAGATGCGGTCCTCCGGGCTTTGTGACGGGACTGGTTAGGCAGGTACCTCGGCGTCATGGTCAGACAGTACTGCTGATATAGTAAAGCTGGACAAAGGTGAGAGCTCGGCAAGAAAACCTCTCTCCGGGAGAACTTGCGAAGACATGCTAAAGTTGAGTACGGGAATGTAGGTGTGGTTATTCGCGACGTGCACAATGTTATAAGGTAGGACGATATTGCGCTGTAGAGCGACGTCGGTGATGGGGTTTACAACGTAGTCGCCGTCAGGAAGGGAAGGAAAAGGTTACATGGGCACGTATACTGCCGCCTCGGGAGGTAGGCGAGTAAATGTACTAGAGCGGAGGCGAGGCTGGGAATGGTCAGCACTAGGATCGTGAACACAATGGACCAGGGCTAGGCGCAGACGTCCGGAGGAACAGTCAATAAAAGCGGAATGGGCTGATAAAAAGTATAGGCCTAAAATGAAGGCTTGAGGACAAGTAGTAAGGACGGCGAAGAGCACAGGGACGTGGTGGCCGGCGATGCTAGCGCGCGAGGTGCCCATTCCGATGATGGTAGCGGTGTTGCCATCAGCAACACGAACTGCAGAGGTGTTAGCGGACGTAAGAACTTTTTGAGGCGTTGGCGGAACGAAGAGCTAAGGACTGAAATATGGGCTCCAGTGTCAATGAGAGCGGGAACAGGGACTCTATCTACGAGGGCATTGATCAAATTGCTGCGTGGTGCGATGGTCGAAACACAATTGGCTGTCCGGGTTGGTAACACAGCGCCACGTCCGGGCGCTGCGTTCCCTAGTTTCCCGAGTAGGGGCCTTGGTACGTTGGGGACAAGCTGCGGCGAGGAGTAGGTGATCGGGTACGGTAGGCTCGAGGCGATGGCGAACGGCTAGGACAAGAAGACAAGGCTTTCACACAACAGGCCTTTCCTGCAGGCACCAGCAGCCCACACTGCTTGAACGTCGTCGTCGTCTTCACCAAAAACTACCGAGATTCTTCTTTTTCCTTCTTATGCGCATATGAGCGCATGGATCGCCTAACGTAACAATATTGTTGCGACTGGATCGGTTATCATGGTCCTCATTCTTTTCAACCAACCGAGCCACAGTTCTAGTTAGTGTTTTAATTTCGGAACGCGCTAACTGTTAAGCTAGATAGTGACGCTTCAAGTGCAGCCACGCGGGTTTCAAGCATATCAAAACGTGAGTTAACGAATGCTTGGAATGGCTTAATATTGCCACGGTCCTCAGCCATATGCTTGTGTCGTTCAACAACTTCGGCATGCATGGTCACAATGTTATCAGTTTCAGTTGGACACGTTACAGCAGCCGATTGTTGAGCGGTCTTTGCAGAGCACGTGGACAGTACAGAAGTGCTGTAATTAGGCTGATTACATTTTGATAAGTTTCCGGGCTTCGTTGGGGGGTCAGATTGAGGAGGTCCTGGATTGAGCTCCACGTCTCCACTCAACAATAGGTGGCTGATATAAAACATGGCGTTCCAACACAAACCAACTGCGTCTTGTGGGCAAAGAAACAGCAGCAATGATCGATTGTCTGATTTTAGGCACCGAGTATTCTCAAGGTAACATACCTGCACAATGAAGGGACAGTGCTTTAGCATTGTGTCACAGCCGCTGTTGCTTTGTCCACTGAAGAACGAGATCTCGTATGGCGCTTTTAAGCTCTTGGCTGGTGACGTCGCGCTGCTCCCGAAGTCGACGGTGCGCTCACAAGCACCAAAGTTCCATGGAACACTCAGGAGCCGAGCCGTTGATCCACCCGGCAAGCCGTAGCTATGGCACACAGGGGCGATGCACTGGCGAAGGTTTCAGCATGCTGCTCGTAAGTCGATGACCCGTCTGCGAAGCATGCGCAGATGACGCCACTTGGAGTATTGTTCCATGAAACCAGCTTGTCGATGCATCCAAGGATCTGCACAGGAAGAGACACCACTTTAGCACTGAGTCACAGCCGCTATTGCTTTGACGTTATTATTGAAAAACCTGGACACTGATCTGTTTTAGCGCATGAGGGCCGTGAGTTCCATATAGTTATAGCTGAAAACAGAAGGTTTTGCTTGTCATAGATAGTGTTAATTATGGGCAGTAGCAAATTGCCGCAAAATTGAACAAAGATGAAAAAAGAGCAGTAATTACAATATCACCATTAGCAGAACTGTTGTGGCGAAGCAGACTCAGCAAAGAAAGGATAATAAGATTCCGGTATAGGGGGAGGGGGGGGGGGAAGAGGACCGAGGAAAGCTAAATATTCGAACTGCACTATTTTGTAAATGATGAATGCTTGATATATTAATGAGATATGCAGTTCCCCAAGTTGATATGCAGTATGTTAATTGATTGTGAATATGTTAAAAAAAGTGCCCGGGGGATATGTTGCTGAAAGTAATGATGTGTTCTAAGAAGCACCCCAATACAAAAAGCCCATTCTGACAATGATTCCGAGTGCATACTAAATCTCAGATGTTTGTCTCGTGGGACACTAAGAAATGCAGTGCATTCAGAAAGTGGTATAATTTGGTTATCCAAATAAAGTAGAGCAATATTAATCGCTTGTTTATGATTGCGAATTAAACATCGTAAAATTTCTTTTTCTTTAAAGGATTGATTTCAATCTGGTTACCTGAAACCAGTCAGCTGTAAGTTTTAGTTCAGCTTCAAAGTTTTGATTAGATCATTTATATTTCTGTCACTAGTATATAATGTAGTGTCATCAGCGCATAAAATGCAGTTAGATTTGGTGAAATAACCAGAAAAATTCTTGATGCATGCTAAAAAATACAGTCGTCCTAAAATTGAACCCTGAGGCGTACATTGGTTAATGGATGCTGGGTGCAATAAAATGTCGGCCAAGTTTATTATTTCGAAATGATCAGTAAGGCAACTGCGTATAAATGTTAAAGTTCGGCCAAAGGTTCCCAGAGACTCCAGTTAGGAAAAAAGAACGGTGTTGTTAATTGGCAAGTCCCCTGGAAGTCATCCACACCGAAATGTTTAGAATGCATTATCATTTAAGCTCACACATAGCTGAACATTCTACAACCAGCGCACAAGCAAAAACTGGTTCGCACGAAGAGAAAAAAAAGAAGGAAAGTAAAAGGAAGAAACGGAGAAATTACAAAGGACGCTCATAGGAGGAGGGCACAAATTGTATATGAAAGGAAAAAAAATAGTACCGACAAAAATAAAGCAAAGAAAGACGGGAAAAAAGAAACTGGAGGGAAAGGTGAATATACAAAAGGAAACGAAATTATAAGAGAAAGCGCGGAGAAACTAACGATTAACAGAAAAAGAACAAAGCGAAATAAAACTGAAACGAAAGCCACACTGGAATGAAGTGAATGGAACAAAATTAAGAAACGGCGAGTCTGTGAAATTTCATCTACATGCGGAAGTCGTTTCCTCGACATATCCAGCGTTCTTTAATCTTTTTCAACGTTGACATTTTTGCTTTCCGGGTAAACATATCCCCAATGACTACCTTTTTGAGAGGTGGGAGTAGCGCTACAAATAAACGCAGAAAACCTCATTTAATAAATAATAGACGGCTAGATGGGCCGATGCGATGAACAATCATAAGCAGGGTGAGCTTTCGGGAGAAAGCTTTTGCATTTTATGTTGTTTTTGTTTGATGGCGTTACATTCAGGCATTGCTTTATGGTAATTCGTCTGGATGTCTTTATGGTGCGCTAAGGCCTTTTTTTTTTTGCTGTGGCTGTTTGATATTTGGAGCATTTAACCTTCGTTTTATTTTGACTGTATTTATGGCTGACTAACCATTGTTATGCTTTAATATTGTGTGCACGTTTCGCTTTCTTTGGTGCGCCGCGTCCGATCAGCAGGTGACGCGCGCTCAGTTTCAGCCAATCCAGTCTATACAAAGTCTATACAATCTATACAATCCAATCTATACAACTTGAGTGCCCTGGTGACGCAAGGGCAGTAGTTGGGAAAAATCAAGCCCTGCCTTTGGAACGACGCAGCTTGTCAGTGTGTCCGCGCAGTGGGATTTCTCTTTTCGCGCATGGGGAGTCAATCATACTAAACAGGAACCCGGCCCCGCGGGCTGCACGCGTGAGAAGCGCTATTGTACCCAAACGGGTAGCAAACTGATGCAGAGTGGCCGTCAACATGAAGCACCGCATCGTTGTAAATCTTCTCGCGCGTCGCTTAGCATTGATTCGCGGACCAGTTAAATGCAATGGCGTTCCACAGGTGCATGATCACGCGGAAGCATTTTCCCGCTAAGTGTGATTGACAGTGTACGCTTTCCTATTCAGCGTTTTATTTTTTTTACCCCGGAAATGACCATTACCCTAGACTGTGCATGTTGCCATAAACTAATGCGCATAAATGGACAGGGTTATGTGCATCGGTGTATTATCATCTACCTGTCTCGTGGGATGATACGCACTTATCTTTTCACGCAGTATTATCGGCATGGTTTAACTGCATGATAATGAAGCAAAAGCGATATACTGCATCTGAATGTGAACGCCGGCGGTGGCTAGCTTCGGCTACGTCAGTCACCAAGAATGTTCGAATGCATGTTTTTTTTTTTTTTTTTTTTTTTTTTTTTTTCAATCAATCAAAGTGATCTTTATTTGTAGGAAACGAAATACATAAAGAATA